>NC_141667.1:631250-1250000 GCF_028749965.1 Puma concolor | reverse complement strand
TGCTTTATCTCTTGGTATTGTTTGTTCTTTTATCTCAGATTCAAGTTTTCTGATGGCACAAGTGAATGTTAAATCAGTGTTTGCTAAGTGAGTGGTGACACCTTCTCTATCATAAAAGAAAGAAATTGAAATAAACATTTAAAATCACCCATAACCACAGGGAACTAATCTCATTTTTTCCTTTTCAGTCTTACCTGACGTATATAGTATTTTCAAGGGTGCTATTACAGAATATATGCAACTCTGTACTGTTTCTTTCTTCTGAATGTAATTATTACATTTTGCTGCATGTCCCTAATAATCTTTAAAATGTCTACACAGTGCTCACAGAGTACAGTTCTGTAGTGTTTGAACCATGTGTCATTATTGGGTATTTAGGTTGTTTCTAGTCATTCACTCTTCAAAATAACATTCCAGCTAATATTTCTGTACGTGTGGGGATTGTTATATCAGTCTTTTACAAAATTCACGTGACGTTAAATTTACCATGTTAACCATTTTAAAGCGTATAATTCAGTGGCTTTTAGTACATTCGTTACACACTGCAACCATCACACCATCCAATTCCAGGGCATTTATTACCCCAAAGAGGAACCCCATGTCCATTAAGCAGTCGCCCTCATTTCCCTGTCCCCCAGACCCCCCCCAACCACTTAAGTGCTATTTTGCCTCTAAGGGGTCACCTTTTTAGGATGTTTCTATAAGTGGAGCCACACAGTATGTGTCTTTTATGTCAGATACTTTCTCTTAGCATAATGTTTTCAAGGTTCATCCAAGTTGTAGCAAGTGTCAGTTCTTTATTCTTTTTATGGCTCAATAATATTCCATCGTGTGTATATATCATATATCACATTTTGTTTATCCATTCATCTTATGATGGGTATTTGAGTTGTTTCCACCTTTTGCCTGTTGTGAATAATGCTTACACACACACACACACACACACACACACACACACATACACACACCGAGTGCAATCGTTGGATCATACGTCTATCCTATGTTTAACTTGATATGACAGTAATGCCATAAGGATTGATACATATCATTATCAATTTGCCCAAATCCATAGCCTATACATGGCACCATGTGTTGATAGAACCGTCATATTGTCTTTGCTCCTTTGTCGATGATCAGTTGACTATATTTATGGGAGTCTGTTTGTGGGTCTCCCTCTGTTCTGTTGATATATTTGTCCTTTTTGTCACCAGTAACACACTGGCTTGATTACTGTAGCTTTACAGCAAGTCTTGAAGTCCAGTCCCTTCTCCTACTTTGTTCTTCTCTTTCAATATTGTGTTGGCTATTCTGGGTTTTTGCCTCTGCATATAAACTTTAGAATCGGGTCATCGATATGCACAAAATAATTTTCTGGCATTTTAATTTGTGTTACGTTGAATCTACAAATCAAGTTGAGCAAAACTGAGGACAATACTGACTTTCCCTATCCATGAACATGGGATATCCCTCCATTTACTCAGTTCTTCGACTCCCTTCATAGGAGTTTTGTAGTTTTTCTTGCATATGTCTGGTACATATTTGCTAGGTTTATATCCAAGCATTTCATTTTGGGGAATGCTGATGTTACCCATATTACATTATATCCCTTGTTCATTACAGGTGCATATGAAAGCAGTTGACTTCTGTAGATTAACCTCATGTCTGTAGCTTTGCTGTGATCATTCATTAATTCCAGAAGTTTTGTGTTGTTGATTCTCTCCAGATTTTCTACACAAATGATCATGTCATCTGCAAAGATAGTTTTATTTTTTCCTTCCCAATCTGTATATCTTTTATATACCTTTGCTCTTCTTTTTCAAGATTATTTTCGTTATTCAGTGTTCCTTGCAATTAGATGTGCATTTTAGGATCAGGATTTTTACTTACGAAAAAAAAAAAAGGCCACTGTCATTTTGATAGGGATTGACTTGATTGTATTTGAGAATGTTGTCATCCATTTATTTAGTTCTTTTAAAAAATGTCAACAATGTTTTGTGATTTTTGGTATACGAGTCTTAGCTAAATGTTTTCCTAAGTATCTCATTCCTTATTGATGCCATTGCAAATAGAACTCAGTTTATAATTTCATTTCTGGATTGTCTACTGTTTACCAATAGAAATGCAACTGATTTGTGTAAGTTGATCTCATATCCTGCAACTTGGCTGACTCGTTTATTAGCTCCAATGGCTTTTCTGTGGACTTTCAGAGTTTCTACAAGACTATGTGCTCTATAACTAGATATAATTTGCTTCTTCCTTCCAGTGTGGGTGCCTGTGTCTTTTTCTTGCCCAGGTTACCCAGGCCAGAACTTCCAGTACAATGTTGAAGAGAAGCAGTGAGAACAGATACCCTTGTCTTGTTTTTGACCTTCGAATTAAGATTTCAGGCTTCACCACTGAGTTTGAGGTTAGCTGTGGGTTTTCATAGATACTGTATCTAGTTGAGAAAGCTTCTCTCTAGTTCCAGTTTATCAGGTGTTTTTTTTTTTTTTTCATGAAGAGGTTGGATTTTGTCAAATGCTTTTTCTGCATCAATTGAAATTGTTTTCCCCTTCATTTTATTAATATGATGCATTACATGGTTTGATTTTTGTATATTGAAACACCTTTGTACTCATGGGATAAATCCCATTTAGTCATGGTGTTTAATCCTCTTAATATGCTGCTGGATTTGAGTTGCTGGTATTTTGTTGAGGATTTTTTTTGCATCTGTATTCGTATGGAATACAAACCTGTAGTTTTCTTTTCATCTGATGTCTTTGTCTGACTTTGGTATCACAGTAATAGTCTGTGTATAGAAGGAGCTAGGTACTGTTCTCTTATGTCATACTTTGAAAATATTTGAAATTGAACAGTGGTAATTTCTTCTTTAAATGTTTGATGGAATTCAACAGCGATGCCTTCTGGTCTAGAGATTTTATTCACTGGGAGGTTTTCTGTTATCGATTCAGTCTCTTCATTTGTTGTAAATATATTAAGGTTTACTCTTTCTGGGTGCCTGGGCGACTCAGTTGGTTAAGCTTCCGACTTAGGCTCAGGTCATGATCTCACGGCTCGCATTTGAGCCCCATGTCGGGCTCTGTGCTGACAGCTCAGATCCTGGAGCCTGCTTCAGAATCTGTCTCCCTCTCTCTCGGCCCCTCCCCTGCTCACGCTCTGTCTCTCTCTGTCTCTCAAAAATCAATAAACATTAAAAAAAATTTTTTTTAATGTTTACTCTTTCTTCCTAAGTCACTTTTGGTATTCTGTGTGTTTCTGGAAATCTGTCCATTTTATTTGGGTTATCTACTTTGTCAGCATAACATTGCTCATAGTATCGTCTTGCAATTATTCTTGTAAAGTCAGTAGTTTCCTTATTTCCATGCCTGATTTTAGTAAGCGTAGTTGTCCCTATTTTTTTTCTTGGTTAGTCTAACCAAAAGTTTGTCAATGTGTTTATCTTTTTATTTTTTTATTTTTATTTTTTTTTAATTTTTTTTTTTTCAACGTTTATTTATTTTTGGGACAGAGAGAGACAGAGCATGAACGGGGGAGGGGCAGAGAGAGAGGGAGACACAGAATCGGAAACAGGCTCCAGGCTCCGAGCCATCAGCCCAGAGCCCGACGCGGGGCTCGAACTCACGGACCGCGAGATCGTGACCTGGCTGAAGTCGGACGCTTAACCGACTGCGCCACCCAGGCGCCCCTGTGTTTATCTTTTTAAAGGAAAACTCTTGCTTTCATTGATTCTCTCTGCTGCTTTCTACTCAGTGGCACATTTATCTCTGAGTCAATCTTTATTATTTCCTTCTTTCGCTTGCTTCAGGTTTGATTTGTTCTTTTTCTAATCCCTTTAGGTGGAAGGTGAGGCTGTTTATCTGGGATCTTCTCTCCCCAGGGGATTCATGGCCGGGAGGTTCCTCCTGCGCACTGCTCTCCCCACATCCCAAAGCCTTGCCACATTATCTTCACTTTTTTCATCGCAAAGTACTTTCTAAATTCCCTCGGGACTTCTTTATTGACTCATTGGTTGTTTAAGAATGCTTAAGAATTGGTTGCTTGATTTCCACGTATTTCTGAGTCTTCCAGAGTTCCTTCAGTTATTGATTTTTCATTTTATCTCATTGTAGTTGGAGAAGATGCTTTGTAGGATTTCAGTCTTTTTAAATGGATTAAGACTTGTTTTATGGTTTAGCATGTGGTCCTGCTACGCCCCTCGTAATGATGAAATTGTCAATCCACCAGAACAGTGTAGCTTTCCAAATCACTACGCATGTATACCACAGCTACAAATAAATAAAGAGTTGAAAAAATTAAAAGGCATAAGTACTCAAACGCACAATTTTCACACAACACTCTCAGTGAGACCAGGAAAAGCACACACTGAAGTATCTGAATACAGAAAGTCAGAACAATGTGAGAAACCACCTGATCTACCTGGTACAGGAGAGGGATCCACCTGACAGCTGTAGAACGTGTATTTCTTATAAGCACACGCACTGGGTGCGCAACGACTCTTCACAGTCCGGGTCGTAAGTTAGATCATAACAAACCTCAAAGGACCGAAATCCTCTGAAGAACGTTGCCTTGTCACAACATGGTGGGCTCAGAAAACAACAACGACGAGCCGACTAGAACATTCGCGTATGTTTGGAAATTAAGAAGTGGAGTCCTCAGTGGCCATGGGTCGGAAGAGAAATCAGGACAGAAACGCATCAATCATTCGCGGTATTTTGAACGGAGAGTCACAAACATCCTACACATTCAAATGCACAGATAACGCGTAATTTATGCACAAGGAGATAGTTAAAGCCTTGAACTCACAGATTAGGGAAGAAGGAAAAGTGCAAGATGGTGTGCCTCTCGCTTCATTCAAATAATGCTTTTGCACTTCGGTAAAGTCTCCAGCTGTCTTTGTCCAGACCCTACACGTTTCTTGTTCGGATTTTCTCTGAGGCATCTCCTGGTTCCAGCAGCCAGGACGGCGATCAGCGTGAAGGTGAGGGGGTGCTGGCCCGGGCACAAAATTTTCAGGGCCATCAGTAAGCGTCAGTAATCTAGCAGACAATACTGAGGTGCAATCATTTAGGAAATAAGCACGAATGCAAAGAATCGACGATGAAGGAAACACCAACGCTTGAGAGACCTGATCGATATCACTGGCCTTTCAGCCTCACCGCGGCACCGCACAGCCCTGCTGGGCTTTTATGAATTGAATTTTTGTTCTACCTGTTTGGCTTATCTGGTCAGGCTGTATTTTCAGAGAATACGTTGGGAAGAATGCGCTTTGGAGATTATGAGAACGAGACAGGGAATTAGGGTTTTGCCTGTTGGCAAGGCTGAGGAAGCTTATCTTATGCTCTGAGGGAACCCTGGCTCGGGCCTGACATCACAAAGCCCCTGCGAGCACAGACAGCTGGATGGAGAGCCCTTGGTCTGGAGCCCACTGCCCAGCACGGCCGGTCCCGCCCCAGTGCCAGCAGACCAGGCCTCACTCTGGCCGTAGCGCAGGATGTCAGGCCAGTGGGACCTCACCCGACAGGTGGGACCCAGAGCCTGCAGGCTGACTGCAAGGGACCTTGAGGAACGCGGGGCTTGGCATTCTCGCTCAGCGATAACGACGTCAGCGTGGACTCCTAGCCTCTGGACAGAAACAGCGTCTCGTGAGCGTCCCCAGCCCAGCCAGAGGACAGCGTCTCCCATCACTGGGCAAAGTGGCAGCTGAGACTTGCCCGAAAGAAGCCGTGCCCCACCTGGTTAGTCAGAGACAAAACAGTGTCCCAGTGGACACGGAGGCTGGTGACTGTAGGGGCCCCAGCTTCTCTGTGGGGGCGTCCTCCCTGTGACCTAGGCAGGTGGCCTCTGTCCCTCCAGGCCGCTGCCTCTAGTGGAGGCAAATCGGTGCTACAGGAAGGCTCTCCGTGACCCGGGACTCTGTCACTACCGCACTTGTGTCCCCCACGGGGACTGGCTCCAGACGCCCCGGGAGAATCAGCAGTCCTGCTTCCGGAAGCTCACGGAGCCTGTTGTCTCTTCCACTGCCTCTCTGCACGCTTATGTGACTCCTGGGGGCAGGCTCCGGCCGCGGGGGACATTTGCTCAAAGCAAAGCTCTGAGCATCGCAGAGTTAACACCCATCGTCCCCCGTCTGTCATTCAGTGAAAACACCGTGACCCCCCCCACCGCCAACAGGCAGGCTGAGACGTCATCAAATCAAAGTCCCAAGCTAGGGGTGGAGGAGACTCTCCCTTGATCTTAGTCCCCTGGCGAACCGTGGTCTAACCGTCAATGCAACAGGCACAGGGAAGGGGGCCCTGTGCTCGGTTGAGGTAAACAGTCTGAGCGCCTTCGCTTCTGTGCGTGGCCTGCAGAAAGCCGACGTCAGCACGTGGATGCACCATTCGTTTGAAGACCGTCCTGAGCCATGAGCGCCGAAGAGAAATCGGTTATCCCGGAAAGGCATTCAGTTGAACAAGACGGCTCGAGAAGGTGACGCGGACCCGCAGCCCCAGGCCCACACGCTGGCCGGACGGCGCCCGTTCACGCTCTGCTCGAAGCTCCGTCCTGCTCCGCGCACCGTCTGGGCACCTGCCATGCAGCCTGGGTACACGGGGCCCCACACCCCCTCCCGGGGGGCTCGGTACTCTTTACGGTGAGGCTGCAGCGCCTCACGGAGGAGCGTGGCCACCGTGGTGCCTCAGGGCTTCCAGAACCCTCCGCCCACCTGACCCACAGGCTCTTTCTCTCCTTCCTTCAGAGGCTGCTGCTGGGATGCGGGTGGACGCAGAGTAAGACGTGGCACCTGCCATCAGCCAAGCGGGGGCACGGACAAGGGGCGGGCGGCCTCTTCCCGGAAGTCGGGGAGGCAGAGCTGGAGGGAGGGATAGGTGGTCGCAGACTGAGCTTCGGGACACATCCACGTGGTGGGGGTTCCTGCAAAGCTACGGTCCCGGCGTGTCTGCGAAAGCGCTGCCCTCAGAGCCCGTGAGAAGATGCGAGGCTTACGTCCCGGGCGAGGGGACCTGGCGTCACAAGACCCTGGCAGCCAGCCGAGCCGGGGCGGCACCCCCACTTTGCAGATGAGAAGCTGGAAATCACAAAACAAGGGAGCCCCGCCCCAGGGAACCCACCAGCCCCCAGCCCCACCTTCACGCGGGAGAGCTCCCCCGTCGAGTCTGTGTGCACACGCGGTCGCCACAGTGACAGGACGGTGCCAGGAGCTGCACGGTGTGGGACCTAGACCACAGTCACAGCTCCTCAGTGCAGGAAGATACCCAGGCACCTGTGCTGGAAATGAAACCGGTCCCGCCTGCAAATAGATGCCACGTTTCTCGGGTTGGTCACAGGGACAGCGGTGGATGTCACCTGGGGAGCCCAGCAGGCTCTACGAATAACCCAGGACTCTACCCACTTTCCTGGCTGTGTTTCGGCTGCGTGGCTTGTTTTAGGACGTTTCCGATTCCTTTCAGACACTGAATTTTCACCCCTCTGTGTTTGCAAAGGGAGGAGACATTGATCGATTGGCAAATGGGTATTCTTTCTTTCCTCTCTTTCGGGTTCCTAAAGGTGTGCAACAGAAGCCGACGTTAACTGCAAGAATATACACTTCCAGACCCCACGCTGTCGGCAGCCCGATCCGCAGACACCGCGGCCACGTCCAGGGCGGGAGGGAAAAGAGGCCCTCGGATTAGCTCACGTCCAAAACGGCTGGGAAAGAAGTTACCACGGCAAGCATGTTGTTTATACGAGGACTCTTCCTGAAGCCTTAATCCTCTGCGTTTCCCTGTATTCCTGATACCCTGACAACCCTCCCCCGCGTGTTCATTCAGTCCTCACCGTGAAGCATTGTAAGAAGACGCTCTCTTCCCGTGCTCACACTGGATGCGCTCTGGGAAGGGCACACTAACGGCCCGACACACGCAAATCTGTCGTACTTTGACAACACAAGATTTCACTTCTCTCAAATCACAGGGCAGGGACGCTGGGGGGGCAGGTGGGGTGCTGACCTCGGGCACCCGGCGTCACGTGGCCTGGCCAGCTGCAGCACGTGGCCTGAGTTGGCCAAGCAGGGGAGAGGATGGGTTCTGCCGTGGGCTGCAGGTGGCATCTCTCGGACAGGGGGGTGCACGGGGACCAGGAGCTGGCGGCCGGCCGTGCGCCCTGGAGAAAGAGACACACCGTGGGCATCTGTGTCCTCCGGCACCACGTCCCGTGCTAACGCTCAAAGGGGCGGGGCCGTGCCTCCCTCTGTGGAACCCAGTCCACGCTGGACTAGCCCGAGTGTCCATCCACGTGGCGAAAACTGAGGAACGCCCAGCCCGGTCACCCCAGCCTCCCCTCCTGTCCAATGAGAAGCTGGGGGAGCCAGAACCCGAAGGGGGAGGCACACACAGTGATCTCTCCCGTGGCCACTTCGAGGGTTTTCTGGTCACAAGGCCCACGGTGCCGCCCCTGCCCTTTACCATGCGCGTTACCGTTCTCCCCGGGAGACTCCCTAGGAATTAGGTCTACAAAGCAGATCTCCGAGGGCGCGTTCTGAATGTGTGCGCCTACAGCCGTGGCTTCCTGCTGCCCTGGGGACGGGAGCTTCCAGAAGAGCACCAAGGAGCCAAGGAAAGCTCGCAGGTGCCCCGGGGCCCATGCTGGAGACGATGGTTGAGTTCTGCTCCTCTGACCGAATCAGCACCGACTGTAAGCTGTCGGAAAGCAGGCTCCGCGTCCCGCGCACGCGCGTCCCGGGCAGGGCTCCCTGAGCAGGTTAACATTTAATGGGGGAGGATGGCATCTACTCCCAGGGCGATTCTCCACGAGTACGTTAAGCCGCTCCGCTCCACTGCTGCTTCCTGGACATGTCAGGTCTCATCCATCCAGTGCAACATTCTTCCGTGTTTCCAGGGCCGTGAAATTGTTCAACAGCCAGCCTTTCATTGTCCCTCTCGCACAGCTCGTTCCATTATTACATCCGATGATGCAACAGCCAGACTCTGAGAGGGTTAAATTCTTGACACAGCCGAGGGCATTTGATGTGGGGCTCTGGGTTATTTTCCATTTTATCATTTTACGGCCACGAAAACACACAGACGTACTTCTAAGAAGGGAGACGCAATAAAACAAGCTACAAGGAGGGAACTAACTGCATTTTTTGACCTTCAGGTGGCTCTCACACAATTTTAGATTAAATTTTCCTTAAAAATTCTGAAGGACTTAAAAGCTCATGAAGAGGGTGTTTCCGGAGGACAGCCAACCCCAAAACTTGAAGAAAGGGAATCTCAAGACGGCGTGAAGCAACTCGGAGACGACAGGACTGCTGGCTGCCAGCCAACCCCGGGCAGAGCACAGTAGAACTCACGTTCTCCTCTGGGGAGATTTGATTGTCCCTGGGGAAGCTTCCGGAGATGCCTTGTGGTATCCGATAGGACAGGACAAGGTTTTCTCCGCTTTCCAGAATTCCCTGGAGATATTGTGAAGTTAATTACAAACCTAATTTTGAAAATTACACGATCTGGGTGTTGCGCGCCCCCTTAGCCGGATGCTGACGTGGGCTGCATTCCTTGGCTGCCACGGACAGGTGTTCAAGTCACAACTGAATCGCTTCTGCCTCCCCTCCTTGTTGTAAAATCACACGGCTCCTGCCAAGCCACTTTTAAATATACCCTTTCTCTCAGCTCATCCCAAATGAAGCACGCTTAATGAATTGGTTTACAGGGAGAGCAGGTGAGTCACCAGCACCTGGGCACAGAGGATGCTACATCAGATAATCACCCTGGGTGCTTTCAGGTGCCAGGGCAAATGGCGAGGGAAGAGTCCCCACTCAGAAGTAACACAGAAGCAGAGTCGTTGTCATCACCCACGCACAACGGGCAGTGCCTAACCTCGGGGAGCCTGACTCGACATCGGATGGCGTGCATCCACGAGGGGGCCATTTTTCTCAGCCAGGGAGGCGAAACCAAGATGGTCCGCTTACGCCTATACGCACAAAACCAGTCCAAGGCTCTTCCGAACGATGAGCACCTGGCCTTGTTTAAAGCCAGCAGCCTGTCTGGACTGAGCCACTGGCTAGCTCATTCATAAGCGGCTTGCATGAAACGTGGAAGCAGCACGATTATTTAGCGCAAACACAGAGCCACCAACCCACGGGACGAAACATGATTTTGAGAAGGAAAAGATTCAAGACAGCTCTCCGGTATCAGATACAGACCATACGGTCGACCGTGAACAGCACGGCTGTTTGACCTGCCCGGGGCCCACTCACACGCGGCTTGTTTTCCATAAACGCGGGACAGGTCTCTACATGTGTTTTCTCTTCCTTATGATTTTCTGAGTAACATTTTTTTCTCTACCTTACTTTGCCGTCAGAACACAATGCAGAATGTATAGCACACAAAATACGTTAATTGACTGTTTCTGTTACCTGTAAGGCTTCTGGTCAACCGTAAGCCATTAGTATTAAGTTTGGGAGGATTCGGAAGTTATGCGTGAAGTTTTGACTGCTCAGTGCCCCTGACGCCTGCTTTGTTCAGGGGTCCGATATAATTGTATTCTCCATATCCTGTAACTTGAATGCGGCAAGAGGGGCTGATTTTGCTGTAATTGTCTTAAGGGTACTAAACTCAGCACCCTACTCAAGTTCCTAACCTGTGCAGGAATATGGCTACCCTAAGGGCAAGAGAAATGGAGGGGAGGGACGAGAAAACAGTACAACAAAGATACCTGCTTTCTGGGGTGGTTTATCTTCTCCGATAAGAACTGTTTCCTCTCTCTCTGCTCAGAGAGCCTAGAGGAAAATGACGTCCAACCTCCTGGCGGGCACTCCTGGTCCGTGTCTGTCCGTCAGCCCTCCTTCCCAGATGACCCTCCGGCATCCTGACACTTCCCCTTGGGGCCAGTGCTGTGCTTGGCCATCTTGAATCTCTCAGCAAACTTTGAACAAGGGGTCCCAAGCTTTCATGTTTTACTGGGGGCCACGGATTCCAGAGCGGGTCTCGTGTCGGGCCGGCTGTGTCTCCGCCGGATCCAGGAAACAGCTACATGCTTGTCCATCCACAGCATCACCACAGAGGGCCTGTTCCGTGCTGGCACAACACCAAGATGGCACCCTGCCCATGTACCCACGTGCCCGGTCCAGTGCAATTGGCAGAGAGGCCCAGTGCCATGACCCCAAGGACCCCCCTTGCCCTTTGGAGGATCCGGAATTACCTGATGGTCACCCGGTATGATTAAAATCATACTCACGCATAGCTCTTCGAGGTAAATATAAGGACTTCATGAGCAACAAAATAGAGAACTCTTCCAAATGTTGTTCCGCTGAGTTTGTTAACTTGTGGATAGTGTAGATAGCACAATCGCGTTATGTCGTGGCTTCAGATTTCCTCTGATGGCCAAATCTCATGATTCACCTAAGTACTTCATCAAATGGACAATTGCCAGACTGCCTTTGTTTTGATTTTTATCGGAAACAAATCACAATTTTCTTTATTCAAGGAACCAGGGTCATCTGGCTCGTGGAACAGAAACACAAAGGCTAAAACGAGCTTGACCTTTGATTTGCCCGAAGGACTTTACATCGAGGGTGGTGACCAAGTGTTCTCCCTCTGCTTTTTGGAAAGATCTCAACTCCAAATATGAGGGGGAGTTTCCTGCCAATGGAGGCTGTCGAGCATTACAAAGACGCACCCGCGGGGCGGTGTGGAATTTTCCCCTCGAAGATCTGCCACGGTCCAGACGGAGTCGACGGTTCCCAAGCCATTTATGCCAGATGTGCTTCGTGTGGGGTTGGAATCACCGGGCTCATAGATGAGGGCTCACGGCACCACATCCGGCGGCCAGACACCGGTGAGAGGACCCTCACGGGAGAGGAAACGCTGTTCTAGAACCTTCACTCACACCCAGGGAGCCACGGGCCCAGCGCTGCCATGGCCATTAGGGTCTCATCTGGTTTGGTTTTCAGCCTCCTCTGGCACATGGGACAGCAGCGCATCGAGTCCCTTCACTGCTTTCGTCTCCTCCAGACCAGCCCTGTCCGACGGAGTGCAAGCCACATGTGTGTTATTAAGTTTTCCACAGTCACATTACAAAAAATAAAAGGAAACAGGTGAAAGTGATTTTAATAACATATTTTATTTAACCCAGTATATCCAAGATACTATCATTTCAACACGGAATCAACGCGAACCTATTATTACTGAGGCACGTTACATTCTGTTTGCGCACCGTCTCTGATATCCCAGAGCTCATCGGTAGCACACGTTTCAGTGCTGAGCAGAGACGCTTGACGTGCTCAACAGCCACACACGGCCAGTGGCTGCCACAGTGGACAGCTGACTGCAGACAAAGTTGAGATGCTCTTGTGTGAGCTTATGTCAACTATAAGATTGGTATTTACATGATCTGAAAGAATATCCCAATTAATAGATGTGTTTCCTTCTGGTATTTTTTCCCTTTGACTTTATTGAATTTTTGAAGGTGAAAGGTGTGCATTGGAGCAGGTGGGGGGAGGGCTGACAGCTTCTCTGACTTGGAGACAGCCTGGTGCAGCGAGAAGAAAGTCACCTCAGTTCCTGGAAGCAGGGCCTGGGGCGGGGATCTTGCACAGAGACATCTAGGGGTGGGGGGATGCTGCAGGGAAGGGACAGTGAGGAAAGCGGGGTGGGGCAGGGGTGAATCTGAGCAGAGAGGGGTCCGGCTGCAGACCAGAGCCACCGCCATCCTGCAGGAGCCTCCGGCCCAGGTGGGCAGACACCCTAGAGTGTTCGATTCAGTGTGTCCGGGTGGGACCTGAGAATCTGCATCTCCAGCTGGTGTCCAGCTGGCGTAGTGACACAGGTGCCCTAGGCTGGGTTTGTTTTGGGAACCGGCTTTACTCTGGAGCATGAATAGTGCCCTGGAACAGAGCCCGCCTGGGGTCCAGGGGTCAGGTGTGTGCACCTGTGCCCACCGGTCGTCGGCCGTGTGCGCGGTGGTGCGTGACCCCTGTTGGCTCAGAGGCATCCGTACTTTCTGCTGAAGGAGACGGCTGCACGGTGGGCAGGTCGCTTCCTGCCCTCGGGACCGGGGACGTTAGCAGGACAAGACACCGAGCCAGCCTCTAACGCCCAGCGGCTCCTTCAGTGGAGGCAGCCCAGGGGCTGGTCTGATGCAGCTCAGGCCGATGGAGCCGACGGAATGCAGCTTCTTGGGCCGCGGGGCCCAGCGGACCCAGTCCTCTCCTCTGCTCCAGGGGTCCTCACGGCTGCTTGAGCTGCCTGCCCCCACGCAGGGAGACCAGAGCTGAGATAAAATGCCCTCCCGGCCAGTGGTTCAAAATTATCTGTTTCTAACAAGTGGAGACGGGTGAGTACAAGGAAGTGCACCCACCACCCAAACGAGCGTGGGACTCGGATGCCCACAGCCTCCCTGAACCCTCCGTGGTCTCAGCAGGGACTCTAGGGACACTGGGGTGCTGGGGAGAACGTTCAGGGCTCTGGTCCCCAAGTGGGGCGAAAGGAAACCGGGGCTTCCCGGGGGTTCGGCGTAGCTGAGTGGGGGAGGAACACAGAGACTGGTGCCCACGGCCACCCTGAGAGAGGCCGGGCTTCCCTACGGGGACCAGGCGGAGGGGTTCAGAGCAAGGATCTCAGAGACACCAGATGAGGAGGCCCAGGGAAGTCCCGGCTGACTGGGAGGAGATCTTCAGATCGAAACCCGCCCGGGTCAGCCAAGAGCCGCCTGGCCCGCCCTCCTGCTGCCAGTGCTACGCACACATTCTCATGTTCTGCCAGGGCGATTTTAAGAGAAAATTAATAATAGGGTTCCAAATTAGGTCACCTAAGACATAAGCGATAACGACCGGTAATCTTGTAAAATGAAGGTGTAGACAATGCCTCCTTTCTGACTCGCGGGAAACGTCTTTAAAGGAAACATCAGCGCACTTTATCTGGGCGGATTTCTCAGGCTGAACCGAAGCCTATTAAAGAGGGCAAGGACAACCAAAATACATGACGAGACAGAAAATATTCGTTATTGCAATGACTTTAGGTGAAAATGAAGTAAACTAACCTGACCCTTGCAAACAAGAGATGTCGTGGACAAGATGGGGCATAGACAGGAGCGGTGGGGAATGTGAGGGTCCCAGGGGCTATGACCCCAGTGACGTGGCCCCAGGGGATGTGGTATCAGCCCAGGTGGCAGCAGGCAGTGTTGCCTTAATTGTCGAGTGACTCCCTGAGCCGGCTGTCACCTTACATGGGATCAGACCAGACCTGTGGCTCTCAAATGCCCATAGAGCTTTTGCTTCACTACTAGGAATTTATCCAAAGGACATAAAAATGCTGATTCAAAGGGGTACGTGGACCCCAATGTTTATAGCAGCACCATCGACAGTAGCCAAAGTATGGAAAGAGCCCCAATGTCCGTCGATGGATGAATGGATCAAAAGGATGTGCTTTATACACACAACGGAGGATTACTCGGCAATCAAAAGGAATGAAATCTTGCCATTTGCAACTATGTGGACGAAGCTGGAGGGTATTATGCTGAGCGAAATTAGTCAGGCAGAGAAGGACAAATATATGATTTCACTCATATGTGGAATTTAAAAAACACACCAAATGAACACAGGGGATGGGAAGGAAAAATAAGGTAAAAAGAGAGGGGACAAACCATAAGAGGCTCGTAAATACAGAGAACAAACTGAGGGTTGCTGGACGGGCGGTGGGTGGGGGAGGGGCAGATGGGGGAGAGGCACCGAGGAGGGCACCTGTTGGGATGAGCACTGGGTGTTTTGCATAAGTGATGGATCACTAGGTTCTACTCCTGAAGCCACGACTGACTACACTGTATGTAAACTAACTTGAATTTAAATTAAAAGAAATTAAAGCCGAGGAAAAATTAAATATGCGCTTAAGTCATTTAAAAGTAACCGTAACAGGGGCGCCTGGGTGGCGCAGTCGGTTAAGCGTCCGACTTCAGCCAGGTCACGATCTCGCGGTCCGTGAGTTCGAGCCCCGCGTCGGGCTCTGGGCTGATGGCTCAGAGCCTGGAGCCTGTTTCTGATTCTGTGTCTCCCTCTCTCTCTGCCCCTCCCCCGTTCATGCTCTGTCTCTCTCTGTCCCAAAAATAAATAAACGTTGAAAAAAAAAAATTAAAAAAAAAAAAAAAAAGTAACCGTAACAGACTCGCAACTCACACCCCTGTTACCTCTTCTGTTTCTTCTCTCAACCACTTAACAACGTGAAAACCTTCCTTGACTTGTGGGCTTCACCGGACAGGCCCACGGCCCAACCTGGTCTGCAAGCCGTGCCATCCAGCTCCATGGCCACTAGCTCTGTGGGCCGCTGGGCACACGAAATGTATAAATGTAAAATGCACAAAAGGGATGTGGGCCTTGAAGGAAGTGGCACAAAACGGACGTGAAACACTTCGCCACATTTTTTATATTAGGTGCATGTTGAAGTGACAATAGTTTGGATGTTCCAGGTTAAATAAAATACATATTAAAATCAATTTCCTCTGCCTTCTTACTTTTTCCACTGTGAGTACTAGAATATTTAAAACCCCCACGTGGCTCACATTCTGTTTCGAGGAGGCAGGGCTGACCTGGAATGCCTTCATATTGTTCCAATTGTCCCACGTCCCCAGGAAAGAACTCTGCACTCTTAAGAACTCAACTTACAAACAAAAGCATAAAACATGCCACTTGGAAAAACTGGAAAAAAATAACCTCCATCCCATTCCCCAATTACACAAATTTACTTGTCAAGAACCAAGATATTTCCCAAGCGTACGAGGCAAAACTCCTTAAGATGAAGTAAGGTTCATTTGGAAAAGAAAGAAAGAAGAGAAGGTCTCCCCAGGCGGAAGCGTGTTTCCGTGGCTGGCTGAGCGCCGTCCTGGGTCTGCATTGATGGAAGAGAATATGAAGTCGTTCGTAGCCGCAGAGAAATGATTTTAATTCCGCTGCATGTTTGAGCAAATTGCCAAAACGTAGCCGTGGTTTTCCTGTGTTACCAATTAGCAGCCTGGCAGGATGACGGAGTCAGGCTCCGGAAACGCCACGGACGGGGGCTCCGTGTCTCTGGGAGGGAGGAGCCTTTCGGGGAACTTGGTCGTAAAGCAAACTTCCCTGCTTCCATTCTCCAGGTGACCGTTGCCCTGTCGCCGCCCACGGGAAGTCACGCTGCCCTGACGGAGCTTACGTTTCGTGCAGACAGACAGCAAGTGACAGGCGTGCAGACGGACGGACCGGACGGGACTGTCCTCGATAGCGCTCAGTGCCACGAAGAACCGGGAAGAGACGCAGGGCAGCGCCGCCGGGTGGGCGTGGGGAGGAGGGACCGTCTGAGCTGAGCGGGGTGACAGGCCGGAGCGCAAAGACCAGGAGGCAGCGGTCCCGGGCGGACACAGGGACAGGGCGGGACGGAGGCGGGAAGGACAGAAGCCTGAGGCCATCCTTGCTGGACCTCCCCACCCCCGGCCCGGTCTAACTCCACACTCCCAAGCGACACGTGGGTGACGGGGCCACGCGCTGGGTGCGCTGGCGGGACTGGAGGGGTTGACGCGTTGGCTCTGAGAACCCGCCTGGCTGCGGCCGCGCACTGAGGGAAGGAGGGAGGACCGGGTGTGGGCACCCACAGAGCTGGCCGGTGACACGCCCGTGTGCCCCTGCCCATCTTCCGCCTCGGGCAGGCCCAGCGGAGGGTCGGGGGCTGACGGCCACCAGGCAGACGGAACGCGGCTCCCAGGATGGCCATGTTAAAGACCTTTGCCCGCCCGTTTGATGAGCCCCCGAGACGTGGCCGTTGTAGCAGGACGCCTAGCCTGTCATTTTCCAGCCTTGAGGAGGGACGCGTCTGGGGTGCCCGCAGGGGAGCAAGGCTGGAGAGGACTGTGGGAAAGGGGCCAGCGCGAGCCAGGAGGACCGCAGTGGGGTCTGGGGCGAGCATGTTGCAGGGGGGAGGTGGGCAAACAGGGGGCTGACTCGTGTTAAAATGGATGTTAGCAGGGCGCGTGGGTGGCTCAGTCGGTTGAGCGTCCGCCTCTTGATCTTGGCTCGGGAGACGATCCAAGGGTCGTGGGGCGGAGCCCTGAGGCGGGCTCTGTGCTGAGTGTGGAGCCTGCTTGGGATTCTCTCTCTCTCTCTCTCTCTCTCTCTCTCTGCCCCTCCCTGGCTTGCACAAACTCTCTCTCTCACACATAATAAATAAACAAACCAACCAACAAACAAAGGACAGCGCCAGCTGCTGTGGAAAAGCACCTTGTACGGGTCCGGGGTGTTTGTGGCTTTTGTTCAAAAGAAGGTGTTTAACTTCCTGTGCTCAGGTGGTTAAATAAGGGAAATCAAGTCACAAACTTAACCAACAGGGAGGAATGTAACAAGAAGCCAGTGTCCTCAAGGGGCCCAGAGGTAAGCTTTGCCCCAAGGATCCCCGTGACCACGACCCTGTGCGCTCTGAGACCCAGGGGCGGGGGGGTCTGCACTGCGAGCTTTTGCTTCGTGCTCACCGGGAACCACTGACCCGTGAGCTGCCGGTGGCCCTGAACTCATCTTCTGCCAGGACCTCCCTCGAGGTGGCGTCGTCCCGTCCTCACAACCTTCCAAATGCCATCCACCAAGCTCCCCGCTCGTCACTCCCGGGGCAAGTCTCGTTTCCCCCACACGTGGCGGTGCCACGACGCTTGCATGTGGCCACCTCACCTGCCTTCCCGCCTCTCCCATCTCCCGGCTGCCGCCACCGGCCAGCTCCTCTCGGGTGTGGACGTGGGGACAGCCGGCCGACCGGGGCGCCCCCCACAGCCAACCCCTTATCACCTCCATCGCCAACAGTTATCTTACAAACCGCCGTGGCCCCTGCCACCACGATGGTCCCCGTCCACCAGAGAGAACCAAGACCGTTAGCTTGAAGGCCGCCGGCCACTTTGCTCCCTCTGCCCTGGTGCTGGCACAACATGTAGCTGTAGACGCAGACGCCTAGGGCCCGGCTCACTGTTCCCTGTGGCACCGGGGACGCTCCCACCATGTGCTACCAAGGCGGCTGGCTTCCCACGGCCGCCCTGCCATCCCCACCACGCGTCGGCCACGTTGTGCCGGAGGCGCCCCTACCTGCCCGCCTTGCTCCCCGGGTGTGAGCTGTGGCTCCGCGGGCACCCGTCTGTCGGGCACCGAGCTCGGGGAGACGATGAGGAGATGGTGGGACCCGTGGGCTGCACAGGCCAGACCCTGCTGCTGAATCCAGGTTCACGACCGTTCACACTCCACAAAGAGGAGTTTCCTCCTGCGCCGTGAGGCAAACGTTGTGAACACGCTGGAGGGGGGTGAGGCGGCCGTGGTGTGGGCACGTGTGTGCGCGTGTGAGACTCTCCACAGCGGCTGGCGTGGCAGGGGCCCCCGGGACGGGCTCGTAGCCATACATCCGGGTAAACCTCTCCAGCTGGACACAGAGGGGCCTCCGGGGGCACTTCTGACTCGTGCCGGGTGACCCGGGATGCCCGAAGTCCCAACCCTGTCCTTTGTGGGGCAAAGACCAAGTTAGGACCCTGCAGGGTAAGCCTGAATTCTTAGCCGCCGACTTATGGGCCCCACCCACTGCAGTTATCCATGGTGCTGTGTCCTAAGACATCCCTGAGGTCAGTGCATTAGTGACTGTGGATCGCCAGTCCTGCGAGGCACAGGGGAGGCTCTGAGAGCCTTCCTCCAGTCGGTACAGAGCTCTGTTTCATGAGAGTCTCTGTTCAACGACACGTGGATTCGCACACGTTGATCTCACAGCGCAGCACGGGTGACAGGCCTCAAGGAAGCTAACCCCAGGGGCCGTGTCAGTGTCCTCCCACGTTCGGGAACACCAGACAGACTTCTCCGCACTTCCGGGGAAACTGTGAACAACAACATCACCGATGAGAAAGAACAAACGTGTGGAAAACGTGGTTCCGAGCCGACCGCGAGAAGGACTCTTGCCTACTGCGGGACAGCCCGGACAAGACGGCAGAGCGTCGCCTTGCTGGGCACGTGGGCACATCGGTGTCCAGAGACTCAACGTTTTCACACCACGCTCTGTGATGGGTGTTGATTTGGGGGTGCGTATCAGTTTCAGTGAGCAGGTGAACAGTGAGGGTCTCCCGTCTGTGAGCGTGCCGGGCTGTAGGGAAGGCGTGGGCCAGAGGCCGTGGCCCAGCCCAGTTGGATACAGAAAACGTGAACAGTTGTCGTACGTGAGTTACAGACACGCTGCTGTGTCAGTTCGGGGCCCAGGGGAGGCCAGGGGAACCACAAAACCAGGAGAGCGTCTAGGGGAGAGACCAGAATTGTGTGGGTCTCACAGGTCAGATGGGCCGTACCTAAATAGTGATGAGAGAGAGACAGAGATGCGCAGGGAAGGCGTTCCGGGTCCATGAACGTGCTCACCATCCGGGACAAACGGACACAAGGGTGAGGTTCGCTCCCAGCTGCAGCAAGAGGTTTGGCCCAACCCCAGAGCCGCAGGAGAACCGGCAGGGTTTCAATAATCTAACACGAAGGGGGGCCTAGGACCTAAGTAAAGTAAAATGCAAACAATGTATGGTAGGAAATCATTTCTGATTTGAGCTGCAACACTTCTTAACAGCTATGTCCGCCTCGATGAGAACGATTTCCAAGGCGGGGTGTGATCACACTTTCCGAAGCAGACTGGTTGCCCCGCGTGTCCTAGGACGGCACTCCGGGGTTTCTCTCTAACCCCCTCGGCTGACCTACAGGGAGGGGACTTGCCGAAACCGCATCTGTCCCCACAGGCAGAGTCTGGGAGGCAGCGGCTCCCCTCCCGGAGCCCAGACTCCCCCGCACCGAGGGCACAGCACCGTGAGACACGCTCCACCAGGACGACACTCGCCGGATGGTGGGACCGCAAAGTCGAACAAGTACCAGAAACGCTGGACCTCGGTTTGATTCCTGGGGGCTCCTCCTGCAGGGTCCACACCACTTCAGGCAGGACCGGGTCCGTGAGCGTGGCTGGCGAGGCCTCCGAGGTGGGTTCCCGCCAGCGCACGGGCACCACGTGGCCGCTGAGGCACGGGTGGCCGGCCCTGGGAGCTCGGAGGTGCGTTACCACAAAAGAGAGATCCTGGAGAAAACTTAATGAGCTAACGGTGATTTCAGACCCGCGATTCTTCCTTCGAGGGGGTCAGGAGAGGGCTCTGTGGGAAGGCGGCTTCCTCTGGGCCCCTGGGGTCCAGGGCGAGGCTGTTGGGGTGTCTGTCATCCACGGAGACGGGACCACGCAAAGTGGCCTGAGATCTGCACGGACAGCTGTGCGGGAAACCACAGGGCCCGCTCCGTGGGGCCCCTCTCCCGCAGCCCGATCACCCCGTCACTCAGCCCCGCCCTCCAGACGCCACCAGGAGGCCGAGAGGCCGGCTGCCGTCCTGTTGTGACTCCGGCGTTCGCAAGGACCTCAGTCACAGCAATAACAGCAACAGTGGTGAGCACCCCAACACGAACAGAGGGCAGGCCCCTTCGTGTTGATTTCAAAGTTCCCGGGAGAGGCCCCTCTGACCTTCTGCAGGACGCAGCCAAGATCAGGGTCTGGAGACACGGCCTCTCCAGCTGCACTTCCGTCCCAGGGAAGGTCGCCTTCCCTGCCTGGTGACAGCCACTCTCCGCCACCAGCCCCGGCACGCCCCTAGAGGCCCTGGCCGCCTCCTGGGGTACCGGGAAATGATGCAAGCAAAGCGCATCCTCATTTTAGAATAAACAAAAGCCATGCTACCTTGCTACAGAGAAATCTCTGGGGAGGAGGGGGGCCCAGGCCTGGAGCTGACGGGGAGCTCCCCCTCCGGGCCCGGACGTGGGCATCATCAGTGTAGATGAAAATCCACGGGGGTGGAGGAGAAAAAGCCAGGATCCTGGGGCCCCAAACTCAAAGAGCAGGTGGACGAGGGGACCTGGGGACAGACAAGCCGCCCCACCGGTGGGAAGATGTGGAGAAACGCATCGGGTCACCGGGGCCCGGAGTTGAGTGCGTGCCGTTTTAGCGAGTGTCAGGCAGAATCCAGGTAAGAGCCGGAAACGAGTGCCAGGGGCCGGCCCAGCAGGCGGCAGGAGGTGACATGCGTGCTGTTCGGGCAGCGGCGGCCGCCAGGACTCAGCCCCGGTCAGCCGAGTGGCTTCCTTCTCCAGGTGCCCTTGTGACAGCCCTGCCCAGCCCCAAACTCCCCCTCCCCCTGCTCCCGGGCCCCCAGACTGGCCGGGTCTGCACTCCTGGGACCCGCCGGCCCGGGCCCCATCCATCCTCCCTCTGCCAGGGTCCCCGTAGCCGTCTGTGGACTCCGGGCTGAGCAGACTTGTCGTCACGCCCCCAGCCCAAGAAAGCACAGGAAAGGACAGGCCGGCCGGTTTCTGGAACTCGTTGGTCAGGCTGGGTGGTTCCGATGAGTGTGGATGGGAGGCCCGTAGACCGCGTGGCACTGTCCCCAAATCCCCCAGGACTTAGGACTTGAGCTTTAGTGTGTGAACAGCCCTACGTATCACTTGAAAATGAACAAACACGTTCACTCAGTGAGTTTAGATTCTGTGACTGAAGAGCCTTGAGAATCTCCTTTTGTGCCAAAACAGAGAAGCAGGAAGTACTCCTCTCCAGCAGCCGCCACTCTGAAAGCGTGGCCAGCTTGTCCAGAGACGCTTTCGAAGGCACGTCAGACCAAACGACAAGGACCATTGGCGTGACGGCCACCATCTCCCAGGCGGCCCCCAACCCTGCCAGCAGCGCCGGTTACGTTACGTTACGTGGCCTGCCAGAGATGCCACGGGGAACGGACACGGGAGCTGCCCCACGGGGCCCTGGGGTCCAGGGACAGAGGTCGGCTCCAGCCTGGGCCATGCCCTGTGTCACCTGGGACGCTGGCACTCACGCCTTCAGGACGGGGGGCTCTGGGTGCTGCAGGGGCCGAGGTGACACGGCGGTGTGCGGGCGCCCCCGTCCCAGGTCGTGGGCTCCGTGGGGCCCGATCCGCAGATGATGAAGCCGAAGGTCACGGTCAACAGCCGGCAGGTGGCAGGACTGACTGAGCCCGAACCCGGGGATGCTGTGCCACACAGTCACTCTTGACTGTGGGGCAGCCAGTCGGCCACGGCTCCAGAAGGACACCCGGCAGCACGTCATGTGACTAACGAGGCCGCAAGGGCGCTCAACTACCCTCTTCATCAGGGCCCCAGAAAGCAGCGTGGGGGCTCCGAGAAGCCCCTACGGGAGGGGGCACCGCAGTTGAGACTCCGGGGTCGTGAACCGTCTGAGGTGTCATGGAACCCTCGCAACCCAAGGGCGTCAGGATGCCCAGAAAGGAGGCTGGACCCAGAGCGATGCACCGGGCGTGGCGGGGCTCGCGGCCAGGTGTGGCCTCTCAGAAGGCCTGCTGGTCTCCCCCCACCCCTTCTCTTCAGCTGGGAAAGCGGCGGGGGGAGCGGTGACTCCACAGAGGAAGGCACACAGGTGCAGACCGCGGGATTTTTCACCTGACGTCGGGACACCTTGCCAGGCCCGGCCCCTTGCGGTTTGCCTCGTCTGAGAGGGAGTGCAGCGGGTGTTCGCCCAGCACAATGCTCTGTCCCTTAGGATAAACGCATCCTGAACTTGCTCAAGGGACACGCGCCAGTTAGAAAGGTAACATTTTCCTGTGAGAGAATTACGCCTGCCCAGCCTGGTTCTTGCAAGGCCGCGGCAATAACCTTTCCGACGGAAAGGTGAAGACTGTGTTAGTATCGTGTTAATATCACACGCCCCATGGTGATCCTGACGTTTGGAGTCAGAAGCTGAGCCCGAGAAATTACGCGATCCCTTTAAAACAATAACGCCCAATACCTACATTGAGCCACTAGGACCGCATACTCTTCTGAGCATCTTATAAATCATAATATTCTGGGTTCGTTTTTATAGTAAGCAATTAATAATCGGAAAGTGACCTGTGATAGCGTAATTACATCTAACAGCGTGCTGAGGCCGTTAGATTAACAGACCTCTGATTTATCGTGGGAAACGCAGGTGGAGCTCTGGGGACAATCTAGCGTTCTAGAAGACCAGTTGTGTGTGTCGCAGGGACCCGGAAGAACCGACCCACGGTGGGCACAGACCCTGGAGAAAGGGCTCACGTGGCGGGAACTCTACCCCAAAACTCGACCGAGTGAAACGTTCCACGAACTAGGAACTTCCTTTTCGAAGCATGTTTTAAAGTGCCGTAGAACACAAGGTTTTCCCCAAGGACAGCCGAAGATCAATGAGGCCACCGCCGAAGATCAACGAGGCCACCTAGGAAACATCAGGGTCCTGGTTAGAAAGAGGTCTGGGGCTCGCAGATTACGAGGTGATGACGCAGGTCAAATGTCGTACCAAAAAGACAGCATCACAGGAGAAACTGCTCTTTTTTTAAGTTTATGTCTTTTTGAGAGACAGAGGTGGGGGAAGGGCAGAGAGAGGGAGAGAGAGAACCCCAAGCAGGCTCCACGCTGTCGGCACAGAGCCCGACACGGGGCTTGAACTCACGAACCATGAGATCGTGATCTGAGCCGAAGTCAAGAGTCGATGCTTAACCCACCGAGCCCCCCATGCGCCCCCCGCCCGATGTTTAAAAAGAAATCGTTGGGGCGCCTGGGTGGCTCAGTCAGTTAAGCGGCCGACTTCAGCTCAGGTCACGATCTCGCGGTCCGTGAGTTCGAGCCCCGCGTCGGGCTCTGGGCCGATGGCTCGGAGCCTGGAGCCTGCTTCCGATTCTGTGTCTCCCTCTCTCTCTGCCCCTCCCCCGTTCATGCGCTGTCTCCCTCTGTCTCAAAAATAAATAAACATTAAAAAAATAAAAAATAAAAAGAAATCGTGTGCCATCCCGAGGCGATGGGTGGGGGCCCAGGACCCTGCTTTTCCTTGTTTCTTGTTTGGACCTGCGCCGTACCCGGGAGCCGCCTGGACTCTGTCAGGGCGTCTGGCACCGGTCCGCTGGCAAGGGGAGGGGTGCGGGGAGAGGGGAGGCAGGTGGGGGGCGTGGCGCTGGGAAGTGGAGAGCCGTGGGAACCGGCGATGACAGACGAGGGACGGGAGCCCAGCCCTGTGATGAGGGCCCCGCCTGGGGCGGCCCCAGGTGGTGGTGCAGGGCGTGCACGGAACGGCCCCCGGTGCGCGCCCCTGGAGAAGCCCCAGCAGCAGCCCCGGTGGGGGGGGGGGGCCGTTTGCTGAGCGTGAACAAAAGGCCGAGGGCCTGCCAGCCTTTCCAGCAGAGCCGCCCCGCCTCGCCCTCCGGGGCCAGGGAGGGGCCCTTCCCCGACTTGAAAGGGAAGCGTGATGATCGGGCGCCCACACGAGCCCTGTGGTGGGTTTGCCCGACGGGGGCGCACGCCTGGGGCTGGCTTCTCAAAGAGCCCACGACAACTAGCTGTGGTTCTCTGTCCTCACACCTTAGATGTTGTACTGCTGACAGTATTCGGGTGGCTGTTCTCCGTTCCCCAGACACGACTCGTGTCGCACACAAGAAACGCCGTGGGTCGTTCCAAGTCTAACCGTCCCCCTCCGTCCCTGCAGTGACGTTCCCGAGGGCTCCGCACTCACAGACGGAGGGAGGCCCGCTGAGTCGAGAGCGGCGATCCCGACCTCGAGGGACAGGAAAACGAGGGGTCGCTCACCTGAGGACGTCTGCTCATGCAGCCTGATGATGCACTGACGCGGCCGCTGGGCCACCAGCGGCCTCTGTGTCACCGAGCCCACAGAGAAAGAGAAACACGTCGCCGGGAGTGTGGGGTCAGAGCACCTGAAAGACAGAAGGGGCCTCCATCCTGGAGACGAGCACAGAGCACAGACACTGTCGGGTGACGTGTCCCTTGGTGCCACAGCCGCTGCTCACGGCTCGCAGAAAACCCGTCCAAACCCGCCCTCCACGGTGAAGACATTGCTTACTCTCCTTTGGAGCCAACGTGGAATCAGATGACAGTTTTGCAGGAAAGTCGGGGCCTCTGCTCGGAACACAGAGGGAAGAAAATCTGCAGGGAACGTCTGTGCAGCCAGAGCAGCACCACGGGCTGGGCGGACCCGCTCCGGCCAGGGCGCATCCGGGGTGGGTGTCACCCCACTGCCCACCCCCCCCAACCCTGGGGTGTGAGCGCACCCGCAGGGGGAGCCCAGGGCTGCAGCAGGAGGCAGACGGCCGGTGCGGGAGGGAACCAGAGGGACGGCCCTCTGGACACTCACTCTGGGAAAGCAAGGCCCTGCCGGGGCTGCGTCTCCACCGAGGTCCCTCTGACCACGTCTCCCCAGCTCCCCACGGCCGGCCGCTGTGTGTCTCGTCCTCCTGGCCCCGCACAATGGCAGGGACAGCCTCTCGCTGCTCCCCCTGCGCTGCCTCAGCTCCCATGTCCATCAGGACCCGCAGTGAGACGCTGAGACATTAACTGCTGGCAGAATGGACCACAAGGCGCCCGCCTAGGAGACCCGGGTGTGGCGAGACCAGCCTGACATGTGCCAGGAAGGCCGGCCAGGGGCCCCCTTCACAGGCAGGGTCTCTGCTTCGGGGGAGCCTCGGCTCTGTCCTGAAGGCCTTTCAACTGATTTGACCAGGCCCACCTAGATGACGCAGGATAACCTCCTTTACTCAGTCACTGAACTCTGGAGTTTGCTCCCATCTACACAACGTTGGCTGCACCACCCGGAGGAGTGTTTGGGCAAATGGCAGCAGGAAAGCCCTGCGCCCCTCCATCGAACTGGCAAGAAAACCAACGTGTCTTTTGGGCCTTTGTCCTTCCTGGAACCCCACCTCCCAGAGCTGACACGGGTGGGGAAAGCCCGCTGGAGCCCGGCAGGTCGTGTCTTCGGGCTGCAGGCTCCCGGCCCGGCCGCCCACAGGGTTCAGGGCTTAAGGGCACCTGCGGTTCTGAAAGCAAACGTCATGTGGAACTTAAGGGACTGGGAGTCCAACCCCGGACGGTCATCGGGCGTGTGGCCAGGGCAGCTCACCACAGTGAGGCCCTCTGCCTCAGTTTCTCTCTAGGGGGGTGAGGAGGAAACCCGCAGCTCCCCGCAGGCCACGTGGGGCCACCCGAAGGATCAAGATTCAAATAGACTTCATCACTTTGGGCCCCAAGAGGAGGGAGAGCACAGAGAAGCCCACGTCAGGGAGGTTTCGCAGGAAAACACAGACAGGCTGCACCCCTCCCCTCGGCCCCGCCAGGCCCCGGCCCCGAAGGACACGGAGGGACCTCGAATGCGTGTTCCGCCACGATGGGAGCCAGTCGGAAAAGGACGCACGGTGTACAACCAAGTCCAGGACCTTCTGGAAAAGGAAAACTGTGGGGTCACTGAAGAGCTCAGTGGGGTCGGGGTGTGGGGGAAGGGTGAGCGGGTAGAACACAGAGGGCTCACCGGGCAGGGGCACTCGTACGACACGACCACGACGGACACGTCACGTGAGCCATGGTGCACACTGCACCACAGTGTGTCACACGTCACGTGGCCATAATTCACGCTGCCCCATGGCGCGCCACAGCATGTCAGTGCTGGTCCCTCCGCTGCAACACGCGTCCCGCGCCCGCACTCATGCAGGACGTTGGGACCCGGGGGAGCTGTCGGTGGGTGAGAGCGAACGGGGGGGGGGGGGGGGGGAATCCTTGCACTTCCTGTTCAGTCTTCCCGTAAACCCAGAACCGCTCCCAGAAAGAGCCGATGAGCCATAAAAACAGATCCTCCGACCGAATGAGCAAAAGCCTCCCGCTTCCCTCCCGCGCACCGCCCCAAGCAGGCCTGCGGCTCCCGTCACAGCGGCCATCCTCCCGCCACGTGCCTCCCTCCTCCCCGGGCACAGACGTCCTCCCCGTGCCTCCGTCCCCCCCCCCCACCCCCCCCCCCGTGCACTGACGTCTTCCCGTGTTTCTGTCCTCCCCGGCCACAGACGTCCTCCTCGATCCTCCCTCCTCCCTGTGCACAGACGTCCTCCCCGTGCCCCCGTCCTCCCCTGGCACAGACGTCCTCCCCAATCCTCCCTCCTCCCCGTGCACAGGTGTCCTCCCTGATCCTCCCTCCTTCCCGGGCACAGACGTCCTCCCCGTGCCTCCCTCCTCCCCATGCACAGACGTCCTCCCCGATCCTCCCTCCTCCCCGTGCCGACGTCCTCCCCGTGCCTCCCTCCTCCCCGTGCACAGACGTCCTCCCCGATCCTCCCTCCTCCCCGTGCACAGACGTCCTCCCTGATCCTCCCTCCTCCCCGGGCACAGACGTCCTCCCCGATCCTCCCTCCTCCCCGTGCACAGACGTCCTCCCTGATCCTCCCTCCTCCCCGGGCACAGACGTCCTCCCCAATCCTCCCTCCTCCCCGTGCACAGACGTCCTCCCCGATCCTCCCTCCTTCCCGGGCACAGACGTCCTCCCCGTGCCGACGTCCTCCCCGTGCACATACGTCCTCCCCAAGCCTCCCTCCTCCCCATGCACAGACGTCCTCCCCGATCCTCCCTCCTCCCCGGGCACAGACGTCCTCCCCGTGCCGACGTCCTCCCCGTGCCTCCCTCCTCCCCGTGCACAGACGTCCTCCCCGATCCTCCCTCCTCCCTGTGCACAGACGTCCTCCTCGATCCTCCCTCCTCCCTGTGCACAGACGTCCTCCCCGTGCCTCCCTCCTCCCCATGCACAGACGTCCTCCCCGATCCTCCCTCCTCCCCGTGCACAGACGTCCTCCCTGATCCTCCCTCCTCCCCGGGCACAGACGTCCTCCCCGATCCTCCCTCCTCCCCGTGCACAGACGTCCTCCCTGATCCTCCCTCCTTCCCGGGCACAGACGTGCTCCCCGTGCCGAATTCCTCCCCGTGCACATACGTCCTCCCCAAGCCTCCCTCCTCCCCGTGCACAGGTGTTCTCCCTGATCCTCCCTCCTCCCCGGGCACAGACGTCCTCCCCGTGCCTCCCTCCTCCCCGGGCACAGACGTCCTCCCCGTGCCGACGTCCTCCCCGTGCCTCCCTCCTCCCCGTGCACAGACGTCCTCCCCGATCCTCCCTCCTCCCTGTGCCGACGTCCTCCCCGTGCCTCCCTCCTCCCCGTGCACAGACGTCCTCCTCGATCCTCCCTCCTCCCTGTGCACAGACGTCCTCCCCGTGCCTCCCTCCTCCCCATGCACAGACGTCCTCCCCGATCCTCCCTCCTCCCCGTGCACAGACGTCCTCCCCGATCCTCCCTCCTCCCCGGGCACAGACGTCCTCCCCGTGCCGACGTCCTCCCCGTGCCTCCCTCCTCCCCGTGCACAGACGTCCTCCCCGATCCTCCCTCCTCCCTGTGCACAGACGTCCTCCTCGATCCTCCCTCCTCCCTGTGCACAGACGTCCTCCCTGTGCCTCCCTCCTCCCCATGCACAGACGTCCTCCCCGATCCTCCCTCCTCCCCGTGCACAGACGTCCTCCTCGTGCCCTCGGCACAGACGTCCTCCCCAAGCCTCCCTCCTCCCCGTGCACAGGTGTTCTCCCTGATCCTCCCTCCTCCCCATGCACAGACGTCCTCCCCGTGCCTCCCTCCTCCCCGGGCACAGACGTCCTCCCCGTGCCGACGTCCTCCCCGTGCACAGACGTCCTCCCCGTGCCTCCCTCCTCCCCATGCACAGACGTCCTCCCCGATCCTCCCTCCTCCCCAGGCACAGACGTCCTCCCCAAGCCTCCCTCCTCCCCGTGCACAGACGTCCTCCCCGATCCTCCCTCCTCCCCGGGCACAGGTGTTCTCCCTGATCCTCCCTCCTTCCCGGGCACAGACGTCCTCCCCGTGCCTCCCTCCTCCCCATGCACAGACGTCCTCCCCGATCCTCCCTCCTCCCCGGGCACAGACGTCCTCCCCGTGCCCTCGTCCTCCCCAGGCACAGACGTCCTCCCCGATCCTCCGTCCTCCCGGTGCACACCACAAACACGCCTTCCCCACGACCGGCCCCAAACGCAGGAGGAAGCCAGCGCAGCCGGGACACCGTTCCCCCGTGGTGGTGAGGGCAGCAAGCTCGGTGAGCGCCCTGTCTCCACGCTGCGAGGACCCAGGACGCAGCCGGCAGCCGGTGGATCTCAAAAGCCGCCGAGCCCTCACGTGGGCCTGCCGCTCCGTGCGTCTGTGGTGTCTCCACCCCGAGCTCTGCAAGGAGGGGCCGTGGCTGCAGCCGCACGCAAGTGCCGTGGCGGCCTCCGCCCGCCAGGGGGGGGCACCACGGCCCCCCCGCCAGTTCCGCGGCCGCCACGGGAGGGGACAGGAGACGACATCCCCCGACGCTTAGTGTCCACTTTCAAGCGGTGCGGGCGGCACACTCCTGGGGGGAGAAGCCCAAGTCGGCCTCCCCGAGACTTTCGGTCCCTCGTCCGCAACCAGGGAGAATCACCCCACGTGCAACATACTTGCAACAAAGCGGCGAAACCGTGTTCCTAAGTGTTCGGCGCACTCGGGGACGTCTAACAAACGGAGGCACGCGCGCACCCGCCCTTCCGTCCGTCACGCGGAGGGCACCGCCCGCCCCGGCGCTGGAAACACGCGTCGTCCTGTTCAGCTCTTTGGTGCGAACGTTCCGTTCCTCCTGATCCACACGTGCCAGGCTGCAGCACAGAGCCCGGCCCTCCCCTGCACGGCCACCCCTCCCCGCCCGCAGTGGAGGACCTTGTGCGGACCAGTCTCGGAAAGGAGTGTCACGCCCTGGCACCTGCACCGTGACTCCACCACACGTGGAGTTCTGGATGAGGCAACACCAACCATGACGGAAAAATAGAGCAGATGGGAAACACAGCCTGCCGCTGGGGCCAAGGGGTCCCGGTGGAGAAGGACAACGCTCTGACTTTGTTTCTTAAGTTCATTTATTTTGAGACAGAGAGAGCACGACCAGAGGGGGGTGGCAGGGGGGGAGAGAGAGAGAGAGAGAGAGAGAGAGAGAATCCCAAGCAGGCTCCTTGCTGTCAGCGCAGAGCCCGACGTGGGGCTCGAACCCAGAAACCGTGAGACCAGGACCTGAGCCGAATCAAGAGTCCGACGCTTGGGGCGCCTGGGTGGCGCAGTCGGTTGAGCGTCCGACTTCAGCCAGGTCACGATCTCGCGGTCCGTGAGTTCGAGCCCCGCGTCGGGCTCTGGGCTGATGGCTCAGAGCCTGGAGCCTGTTTCCGGTTCTGTGTCTCCCTCTGTCTCTGCCCCTCCCCCGTTCATGCTCTGTCTCTCTCTGTCCCAAAAATAAATAAACGTTGAAAAAAAAAAAAAAAGAGTCCAACGCTTAACCGACTGAGCCCCCAGGCGCCCCAGGAAGTGCTCTGACTTTTCAGAGGTTTGGGCCTCATGGGTGTTCGCATTTGTCAAAACACAGAGAAGGTTCATGGAGATTTGGACATTTTATTTATACTTGCTAATATTTATAATACTTTTCTCCAAAGAACAGCAACTGAGAAAGTCCCGAGTTCCAGGTAATGATGCTGCTGATGTGTGGAGAGACAGTGCATGCCTGTCCCCCTCTACTTCGACGTGGCAGATGCGAGAACATGTCATAAGGCCAGTGCAGGAAAGGGTACTGAGCGAGCCAATGTGGGGGTCCTACAGTATTTATTATAAAATCACAAAATTCTTTCAATTTTGCCACATATTTTTAGGTTTCATAAAATGTCGATAAAGTTAACATCAAAAAAATTAAATGGCGGAACGCAGATGGAACATACCAGGCATCAAACGACAAGAGAACAGGTGGATCTCCGTCAGCCGACAGGACACAGGCCGACCACTGGGTCTCGCCTGGGGAAGGGGGGCACTGCCCCCCAACGGGAAGCCCACGAGGTTTTTAAGGAACAGGTATCAGCGAGGACCGAAAGAGGTCAAGATGGTAAAAATACAGCTCTTGGGCTCGCCCCAACCTTTCTTGGGTGCGTAAAGCATGCAGACAAGCCTTCTGGTCTGCAAACATTTGCCATTTCTCATGGAGCAGGAAGGTGTCTCACAGGGCAGAACCAGAAGCCCCAGGAACAGGGGGCCCTGACAGAGCAGCTGGCAGCTTGTGCCTCATGGGACGACATGGCTGCTGGGGGCCAGCGAGTGCGCTTGCCATCCCTCACCCCCCTTTGAGCAGGCACATCTTCTGTAGTAGCCCCCCTCCCATCTCATCACATTGCTGGCCAGGAGCCATGTCCAAGATGGGGCGGCTGCAGCCTTGTGCAAAGACAGAGGCTTCAGTTGGCTCCCCGCTCCCCCCGAGCCCTGATTTTCCGTGACATTTGTCATTCCCAGAGCCTACTCTTATCATGCAAATGTCCTCGTTCAGGTTAGAAAATGTGCAGGGGCCAGGGGCGGGAGGCCACTGTGCTGAGTCCCTTCCTGCAAAGAGAACGACTCCTGGGCTACAGCCAAGCTCCTTGTGCTCACAGAAGTTCCGCCGAAAGTCGGGTGAGGTCACTGTCCGCCAACATAGAGCGCTACCGTGCCCGGCGGGTCCAGCGACTTGAGCGTCCGGTAAAGAACCAAAGCCGAGAGGTGAGGAGAGGTTTCTGGCGAACGTCAGAAAGCCTCCCACTACACTTCCTAAGGTCTTACAAGAAAGGGCCTATAAAACACAGTATTTCGGGGCACCTGGGGGGCCCAGTCAGTTAAGCGTCCGACTCTTGATTTCGGCTCAGGTCATGATCTCACACGTCCACGAGCTCAGGCCCCGAATCGGGCTCCGCGCTGACACACGGAGCCTGCTTGGGACTCTCTCTCCCTCCCTCTCTGTGCCCCTCCTCGGATCTCTCTCCCTCGCAATAAAGAAAGAAACTTTAAAAACAGCTGTACTTCAAGAGGTGAGACGAGTCTCGAACGGTCCTCGCTGATCACGTGATAAACACCCACAGGCCAGTCCTCAGCTGCGGCCGGCACTGGCACCAACCAGAAGGGCGGAAAAACACTGCTGTTCCGCGTCGTTGTCTGCACCTGCCACCCTCCCAGCAGCGCACTCCCCCGACGGGTCCACGACGAGTCCCAGGACCGGCGGTGAGGGGGACGCGCACCTTCTCGCGGTAACGTCTGCGTCTCAAACACCAAGGAGGGGCGCCTGTTCGAACATTGGCTGACGGAAACCTGAGTGTGATTTCTGCCCCTTGCCCGAAAATGGCACCGCACAAGTACACTGCCATTTAATAAATCAGAACAGCGTCCCGTGAAGAGATGGGTTTCTTTATTGAATGACACAAAAATTTTGGAATAAAGCAGTAATATTTCCCATGTGGCGTATGGAACCCACAACCATAAAATTACTTAGGAAACAGTATTGCACATTTTGAATTTCTTTGACTTTTGTTTGCACGATTTGAAAATTTGAAAAATATCTTCCGTTTTAGTTCATTCGAGCAGCTAAAGTTCCAAAATCCCAGTTGATTAGAGCTGCATTCTCAGTAAACAGCAGTTCTGAGAAATTGAAAGATGTATTTTCGGTGCGAATCATGTATTCATTTCATCGTACAACACAACCCAGGAGATTTGAGGCATTTAAAGGAAATTTTCTTGTTTTCTCTCCTTGCCATTGACAACACAGAAACTCTGCTGTCCCTCCCGAGCGTTGAGACCTTGGCCAGCCCACTCGCGGCCTTGCGCCCTCCCGGGGCTGCCCGCTCCACCGGCCGCCCCGTAGGACGAGTCCACGGCAGGGATGGGAACCTGGCGTGTGGGTGTCCCTTCCGCTGCCCCCGCAGCTGGTCCCCCTGCATCCACCCTCGAGGCCTCTGGACGGGAGAGGCTGACACGGGGTTCCTGGGAGACCGTGGAGACCACAGGTCCTGTGCCGGTGGGAGGATCCCCGTGATGGCGCCGGCCCCCTCGGCAGGAGCTGATAACGGTCTAGGACCCTCCGCGTAGACCCTGAGCTTCTGACGTCTGTGCCCCGAGTCGCAGGACAGCGGCGGGACAGCCCCACGGCAAACGCCTCCCGTGCCGGCGGGGCAGTGATGCAGCGCGGGCGATGGGTGGTGGGGAAGATCAGGAGACCCTGAGGCACACAGTCAAAAGCACGTGGCAGTCACACTTGACGGCCTGAGGTCTGCCCCACGCGCCGGAAGACGGAAGTTACGTTTCCCCCAAGTGACACGATGCCGGCGAGGGTCCTGGGCTGGGAACGACCTGTGTGGGGTACGCATTTCAGGGGGCACCCTGACCACAGCCGGGGGCACACAGAGTGGATGCAGGGAAGTGCGCAGTCGGGGCAGGAGGCGGCCTGCGGGGACGTGGAGCCCCCACTGGGCGGGCGGGGGACGTCGAGCCGGGGGCCTGGCTGTCGGACCAGGCAGGGGCGAGGGAGCCCCAGAGGAGCTGCCTTTCAGGGGCCGAGAGAGGCGGCTTGGGTAGGGTGGGGGGCACAGAGGCCGGCCTCGGGGCCGGGGGGTGTCTGGTGCGGGGCGAGGAGGGCTGGCGGGTCCGTGGGTCGGGTCGCCGGGACGGTCAGAGCCCCCGCCCGCGCGTGTCAAGGCACAGCCTGCGCATTAACCTTCTCACGGCGTCCGCCCTGTGCCGAGAGCCGGCGGCGCTAGGGAGCGAGAGGGACCCCGTGTGCGAGCCCCCCGGGAAGGCTCTGCGCCCCAGTGGGAGCCGCGAGCTCCGCGTGGAGACTCCTGTTGTGTGGGCCTCCGCCTGCCGGGTCTGGGACCCTGATTTGGGAACCGCTCCCTGGCCCAGGAGCCGGAGGTCTGGGGGATCCAGGACAGCCTGAACCCGGGAAGCTGTCTATCTGCCAAAAGGCGGCAACACTTGGGGCTCAACCTTCTGGAAGTCTCCACCGCTGGATGGCGTGATCCATTCCCCTCTGACACCTGAACGATGCCCGCTGAGGCCCGTGGACGGGGCTTGGTAAACACTTGTCACCATAACTGCCTGGCACCGGGAGGCCCCTGGCAGCCCGCGGTCCACGTTCCTGCCAGGCCACGTGGGAGGCGCTGGGGCCCCAGAGCCAGTCTGCGCGGGAAGCTGACCGTCAAACCCCGCGGCCCCGAGCCCCACGGTGCTCCCTCGTGGGCCGCGCACTCGCAACGTGGCGCCGTGTGAGTGAGGGATTATTTCCCAGGCATGAGAAGGACCCATTTCCCTGCTCGCTCCGAGTATCGAGCATCCTGACCGCAGGCGTCTGTAAGTCCCATTGAGGGACGTTATTTGTTGAATGAGTTTAAGCAATGACTTGGCCCTTGGACAGTTTCCCAGCTCAAGAACCTGACGCCCAAACCTCGCTGTTCAATTATTTACCTGCCCGAGTGGAAAGGTCAAAGCACCGAAGGCCACTCAGAGGACAGCAGCTCTGACCGGCGGTCACGCCCGGCAGGGGCAGAAGCACCACAGGTCGGCCAGCCACCGAGCCGGTCACGTTCACACTGGACAGGAATTGCTGTGGTGCCACGGCTGAACTCACCAGATGATGCTACAAATTTTAAAAACACTCTATATTTAAATTAAATCACCTGGTGTTCATTCTGTACTTCTCGATCACAAATTCAAGATGGACGATTGGCTGTAAGACCAAAGGTAAGGACCTGGCGTTATTTTCTTACAAACATGAGACAAGTGTGGGTGCTTACGCTGTGCCTTTCACACTCGTTCACGTGCTTTGCTCCCTCACGCGTCCTGACTCTGAGAGTGACCGTGGCCATCGACATCGGCTACGTGCCCCAGACATCCCTCGAGGGAAGGGATAAGCCTCCGCGGAGAAAACACTCAAATACTGGGAATTAAAACCTTTCATATTAACTGGGTTTATGATGACGGAAATTAATGCCACAAAAAAACCGTGGCGGGGGCTTTGGACCCACTGGTGAGCCCGTGGCTCACACACACTGTTGCCTTAGAGACAGAAACCGCCCCCAGACACACAGCCCTTCCCTTGATGCTAAAAGGACCTTGAAAGCAGGAAACTTTTTTTTTAATCCGTAAATGGCCATAAAACCATAAAACCATAAAACCATAAACCATAAAACCATAAAAACCCTCAAGCCTGCCTCATGACAGTCCCCGTGTCCCCACAAGTGCCCGAGGCTTCAGGGACAGAGGCCACGCTGAGCGCATGTGAGGAAAGACTCGGAAGTGACGGGGCAGCAGGTGCCTGTTGTTAACTCGGCCCGAGACCCAGGGATTCGGTGCAGGTCTGACGCCTCGTCCCTGCGTCCTGAAAAGTCTGTGGCACCATCGCATCCACCCGCAGCCTTTGCCTCGAGGCGTGGACAGATCCAGGCTGGACGGAGACAAAGCCTCTTTCCGACTGGACCTCTCCCCTCCCCTACGTAAGCAGCAGCTGTCTACGGGGACAGGAGGAGAAAGGGGGATTTTTGTTCAAATAATTTGTCTGTAAAGTGGAGAGGACACACATACGCCAAGCTATGCCACTGGCAAATCTCCGGGATTTGAAGTGAGTTTCGTTATTATTATTATTACTATTATTTGCTTCTCCACACACTCGGTGCCCCTTTTGCAAAGAGAAAACAGCCAGTAAGAACTTTTGAGGCAAATAGTGTGCTAGGCACCAATGAAGTTCATGCTAGAAACCGATGCAGATCTGCTCATTTTGTGGTTGGTGCTTTAGAAAGTGAAGCTCTGCAGTTTTGAATGAAAATGGTGGCAGAACACGCCAATTGTCCACTGGAGTGAGTGGACAAGGGAGGGAACAGCCCCCAAGTCCCCGTGGCCACCATGGCTTCCTCAACAAGCTGGCTGCTCTCGGCAGCCCGGCTAAGCAGGGCGGCAGGAGTCCCGGGCCGACCCTGAAGGTCTCACCTGCGGTGAGACAGAGACCCCTGTGACCCGTCCCCCTGACCTCTGTCACACGGTCCTCGGTGCCCCCAGGTGTGGAAGACAATGCCTCAGACACCTGTTGAAAACAAGACGTCAGGGGCGCCTGGGTGGCTCAGTCGGTTGAGCATCTGACTTCGGCTCAGGTCATGATCTCACAGTTCATGGGTTCGAGCCCTGCCCCAGGCTCTGTGCTGACGGCTGAGAGCCTGGAGCCTGTTTCGGATTCTGTGTCTCCCTCTCTCTGTGTCCCTCCCTTGTTCGTGCTCTGTCTCTGTCTCATGGATAAGTTAACATTAAAAAAGAGAGAGAGAGAGAGAGAGAGAGAGAGAAGGAAAGTCTAATTAAAAAAAAGAAAAAGAAAAAGAAAACAAGATGTCACCCAAGACCATTGTGACGGGGATAGCCGGGGACCTAACTCCGGACACACCAGCGGGCGGGGACTTACCGGTGTGGACAGTGACCAGGCAGGTGGGTCTTTAGGGTAACGGAGCCAGTGTGGGTCTTGGAGAACACATCCTGGGACGGTGGGCACCCGTCAAGGGCACCTCCTGGACGGAATGTCAGCTCGGGTTCCCCGAGCCCCCGATACCGGGCCGACCTCCAGCCGCCAGCGCACTTGTGGCAAGAATCCCGCCAACCTGGTCGCTGAGCATCCCTCCCCCTACCCGACGTCGGCCGGGCTCCCCCTCCTTCCAGACACCAGACTCACTGCTCTCAGTGACTGTCCACCCGGTAAGCTGGGGGGAGCTTAGCTGAGGTCTTAACAACGTGCATTCCGCACTCTAGGTCTACTCCCTCACTTCCAGCTTGATCAGCATCACGGGCCGTGTGACGGTGCGGCTGGCCTGCGTTCCCCGGGCCGCTGTGCCCTTCAGGGTCCCGGAGGCAGAACGGAGCTTGGCGTGTGCACAGCCTCAGTTCCCACCGCCTTGTCCGGACACATTCTGGCGTAGGCGGGGAGGGACGGCCGGACGGCAAGGCGAGGCCGCGACTGCCACTCTGCGCGTTCAAAACCACTCCGAACATCGCAGCCAAATTTCTAACATTCTCACAAAAACGGCGATGGCAGCGACAGCGACGCTAGGATGTGGTCCCGTTAACATCGAGCCAAGTGGCTACACTTACGCTTCTCACTCATTAACTCAGATCATTCATGAATTTGTCCGATCGGCCAGAAAGTACCTATCGCAAGCCATGACCTGCCAGGCACCGAGCAGGGCCCCGGGCAGAGGGTCGGCGGGGAGGACGGGGTCCTGCCCTGCGGGACCCCAGTGTGACGGGCCCCAGACGCTGCCGGCGGAAAGCTCGGTGCCTGTCGGGCAGGTCACACTGGCTAGGTTCTCCTGACTTCCAGTGCAAGGACAAAGCTGTCGGGGCGCCTGGGGGGCTCAGTTGGTCAAGCGTCTGACTCCTGGTTTCACTCAGGTCACGATGTCACAGTTCGTGGGATGGAGCCCCACGTCAGGCTCTGTGCCAACAGCGTGGATCCTGCTTGGGACTCTCTCTCTCCCTCTATCTCTGCCCCAGCCCTCCTTGCTCTCTCTCTCTCTCTCCCTCTCCGTCTCTAAAAAAAGAACAGACAAAGCCTCGAACCACCAGGAAGAGTGAAGAAGGGGTAGAAGTGAATCAGGAATCAGGAGCTCTTCTGCCGTGACGCACACGTGGCACAGGTGGCCTCCCTCAGTCACGCTGGGAAACGTGTCAGCAAACATGCAGAGAGGTTATTCTCCGAAGGGAGGAAATGAACCAGAAGCCCTCGCCCCGAACTCCCAGCCGAAGGAAAACCTTCAAAGTCACTCCATTGCAACGAGGACCCGAGTCAGGCTACGTCTCCACACGGGCCACAGACAGAAGCCCCCCCCTCCCCCCCCGCCCTGGCCTCTGCAGGCAGGAGGCGGGAAGGCCCAGAGGAAGGCGAGGCGGAGGCCTGGGACCCGGACCCTGGGGGGGCCGTGCCCCGCCAAGCAGAAGGAGAAGGAGTGTCCTGACGCCCGGCCGCTCAGGCCACCTCCTCGCCGCTTGCTGAATTCCCACCGGCTCCGGGGAGGAAATCTGGAAGTGCAGTGGCTGCAAAGCTGGAGGCCGCCGTAATGGCAGCGGGTCTGCTGAGACCCCGCTAACCGCTTCCAGGAAGGGAAGAGCGTCCCCGAGTAGCAGCCACGGGTCCTCCGGAGGCCACGGCCGGCGTCCACTCAGACGGAAGCGACACGATTTTATCACCTGAGTGGCGGTCCAGGTGCACTAATGGAGGGCCATGTGAGCCCAAGTCCCTTTAGGTGGGAGACTTGCTGGCTGCTTTTGTCCGCTATTCTTAGGAGAACGTCTTCTTTGGATCCAACTTTAAGTCTTTTCTTAAAAAAAAAAGGAGAGGAAGCAGTGTATTTTCCAGCTGACTGTTGCTTCATTTTCAAGACACGGCACAAGGCTCCCTGCAGAGGCTTCTCACCTCTGGCTGGGGTAACCCGGCTCAGGGGCAGGGAGTCACCCCCCGGACTCCCATAAAGTAAATCCTCAAGAAGGCTAGGGGACAGAGAGGCCCCGAAGGCCCTTCTGTGAGGATTCATCTTTCCTTTATAAATTTTGAGGTTTCTTAAAATGATACACACACAAACCATTTTGAACCCCGTGAGGGTGCGTGAGTCAATGAAAACGTCAAGACAGACTCCAGGCCCGCCCCCCTCCCCGGCTCATAGCGGACAAAAACTGGAAACAAACCAAACGGCCATAGGCCACTGAATCTGTCCACAAAATGTGGCAATAGCCACCCACAGAATCAGACTGGCAATAAAAAGGAACAAACCACTGATTCACGCTCCACAGGGATGCACCTCAAAACCTTGCTAAAAAAATTAAAATGTGGTGCCGAAAACACCAGACCTATTTGGGCAGGTATTGAGTTGAGCATTTATGTGAAATTTCTAGAAAAGGAAAGAACACACACAGACAGAAAACTACAGAAGCAGACCAGCAGTTGCCTGGTACTGGGGCGGGAGGGGGGGTCGGGGGGATAGTGCATTACTTGATGTGTTCGGACATCTAGAAACATCATTACCAGGCATCTGGCAGAGGATGAGGGCGTGTGGGAAATGCAATACTGGTCGCATAGAAAATTAGGCCGTAAAAACAATCACGCAAACATTAACTCCAGGAAAAATGCAAAGTCACACAGCAAAGGAAAAATCGCAGGGCATAACTTGACTTCGCAGGATGTGAAAGCGATTTATCCAAAACTGGTGACAAAAGTGTGTTAGGAAGAGAGAGGCACGCTGGAAAAGAGACACAGGGAAGGGCAGAAATCAGTACACAGTAGGATGACGGTATTATCCGTAAATAGAGGCAAATAGTTGAAATGGGTCACGGGAAGGGGAGGTGCTCTGAGGAACGAGAGTGGAGATGGGCAGGGGCTGCATTGTACTTTCGTACAAGCCTTTCAGTATTGTTTGGTTTTGAACATTGCTCATACTAATTTTTGAAATAATACGGGGCGCCTGGGTGGCGCAGTCGGTTAAGCGTCCGACTTCAGCCAGGTCACGATCTCGCGGTCCGTGAGTTCGAGCCCCGCGTCAGGCTCTGGGCTGATGGCTCAGAGCCTGGAGCCTGTTTCCGATTCTGTGTCTCCCTCTCTCTCTGCCCCTCCCCCGTTCATGCTCTGTCTCTCTCTGTCCCAAAAATAAATAAACGTTGAAATAATAAAACCATGCTGAAAAGCAAGGGTGTTGAACAAAACAAACCACTACAATCTACCCCCCACACACCATTTTGAAAGTATATTTTAATGCCAAAACTGTGGGAAGAACAAAAATTAGTTCAAAGGAAGATTCACTGGAGTCTCCAGCAGCAGGAAGGGGCAGGAAGGAGCCTCCCTCAGAAGCAGCCCCGTGGACTCCGACGTGTACCTCCGGAACCGTGAGGACGTCGAGTCCCGTGGTCCTGGGCCACCCGTCTGTGGCGTTCGTCATGGCCTCAGGACACCGATGCACCCATTCTCTCAGCCCCCAGCCTGTGACATGTTCAGGACACCCCCGTACCGCCAGGACCTCCACACGCCCCCCACCCCCCGAGGCTGCCTCCCCGTACCCGACCTGGGAGTCGAACATTTGCCCGCGTCTGTGCCCAGAGGCGAAGGGTGGGGCGGGCAGGCCTCAGCTGGGGTCGGGCCCCTCCAAGGGTCCACCCGCCAGGGGCCGTAGGCTAGGGTGACCCCACCTGGAGAACTCCCGACACCCCCCCCTGGGAGCCCCCCCGCCAGGAGCAGGCCTGGCTGAGCGGCTTACCTGCATGGCCCTGTCTGATGCCCTTTCCCCAAACACAGGTGCCCGCTAGGCTCACGTTTCCGTGGCTCATTATTTTTCTCATGAAAAGTAATGAGTTTCAAACCAGTTCACCTTCTGGAGATGAAGATCCGGCTGGGGGAACATTACCGCTGCCTGACCCCCCAGCCCGCGGGGCACGGAGATCTTGGGAAAGGTCGCGTCTCCCTCGCTGGGAACAGGGCCCGGGGGAAGCAAGTGGCATTCTGATATTTCACGAAGCACGCACGCGGAGAAGAACGTGGGAAGGATGGAAACAGTCCTTGAAACTGTGTTCTCCTAATTGAACACACTTCGATTCCACGGATTTTATTTGGAGACTTTCCCAGCCCGTGATGGGTACCGGGCCGCCACCCGATTTTGTGGATGAGGTTTTACAAGCACGCAGCCCGCCCATCCACACATCTCCAGGCGCTTCTCCGTGACGCAGCGCTGAGTGGTGGTGACAGAGGCCACGCGGCCCCGCAGGCCAAAGAGCTTACCTTCCGGCCCTTGGTGGGAAGAGCCTGCGGACCCCGCGACAGACCAGGGGCCACACGTGGTGCACCACAGGATGGGGCGGGGGGGCAGCCTCGAGTTACCAGCGTTGCACGGAAGTCCTGCTCGGTGGTCGTCTCTGAGGGCTGTAACTACCTGTCAGTTTTAATTCCTCCTTTCATCTCTTCTGCATTTTCCAAACTTGCTAGAATGGGTTAGTTCCTCCTTTCATCTCTTCTGCATTCTCCAAACTTTCTAGAATGAATCAGTTCCTCCTTTCGTCTCTTCTGCATTTTCCAAACTTTCTGTCAGTTTTAGTTTCTTCTTTAATCTTTTCTGCATTTTCCAAACTTTCTAGAATGAATATTGTAACTGTTACCCAAAAAAAAAAAAACTTTTTTTACATTTTTTTGAAGTTTACTTATTTATTTTGAGAGAGACAAAGACAGCAAGCAGAGGAGGGGCACAGAGAGAGACAGAGAGAGAGAGAGAGAGAAACCCAAGCAGGCTCCACGTTGTCAGCACAGAGCCCGACATGGGGCTCGAACTCACGAACCGTGAGATCATGACCTGAGCTGAAATCAAGAGTGGGACACTGAACCTACTGAGCCCCCAGGCACCCTCAAAATACATGTTTTGGTAAAAGCTGTCATGTCGTTAAACCAACCCACTCGGAGGGCGGGAACTCAGGCGAGACAGTAAGGAGAGCAGGTAATGGGAGGGAGGGGGAAGGGACGATAATAAAGACGCATCTTGAGAGCCCGATCCCGGGGCCAGCAGAGGGAGGCGGGAGGCAGCCAGTGTCCCAAGCTCTTGGAAGGCTCTGTGGGAACGCTGGTGTTCCTAGAGGTCCCTCATGGGGACGCTATGTTCCTAGAGGTCCCTCGTGGGGACGCGGTGTTCCTAGAGGTCCCTCGTGGGGACGCTGGTGTTCCTAGAGGTCCCTCGTGGGGACGCTATGTTCCTAGAGGTCCCTCGTGGGGACGCTGGTGTTCCTAGAGGTCCCTCGTGGGGACGCGGGTGTTCCTAGAGGTCCCTCGTGGGGACGCTGGTGTTCCTAGAGGTCCCTCGTGGGGACGCTGGTGTTCCTAGAGGTCCCTCGTGGGGACGCTGGTGTTCCTAGAGGTCCCTCGTGGGGACGCTGGTGTTCCTAGAGGTCCCTCGTGGGGACGCTGGTGTTCCTAGAGGTCCCTCGTGGGGACGCGGGTGTTCCTAGAGGTCCCTCGTGGGGACGCGGGTGTTCCTAGAGGTCCCTCGTGGGGACGCGGGTGTTCCTAGAGGTCCCTCGTGGGGACGCTGGTGTTCCTAGAGGTCCCTCGTGGGGACGCGGGTGTTCCTAGAGGTCCCTCGTGGGGACGCTGTGTTCCTAGAGGTCCCTCGTGGGGATGCGCTGTTCCTAGAGGTCCCTCGTGGGGACGTGGTGTTCCTAGAGGTCCCTCGTGGGGACGCTGGTGTTCCTAGAGGTCCCTCGTGGGGACTCTGTGTTCCTAGAGGTCCCTCGTGGGGACGCTGGTGTTCCTAGAGGTCCCTCGTGGGGACGCGGTGTTCCTAGAGGTCCCTCGTGGGGACGCGGTGTTCCTAGAGGTCCCTTGTGGGGATGCGCTGTTCCTAGAGGTCCCGCCAGCTCAGGGCACGGAGCCGCTCACCCTCCCCTCTCTGCACGCAGGGGGCCAAGCGGCAGGGCGGATGCTGACTTTGTCCAGGGCACATGTTGGGGGTCAAGGGCACTGGGCTCTGCGTTCACAGTGACCAGGGAGCCTGGGGTGTGCGGCCACCTCGAGGGCGCAGCGGGTCTGAAGCACCAGGTCGGAGGAGGGCTGGTGCGAGTGGCAGTGTCGCGGAGGGGGTTCTGGCAGGGGCCGGCTGGGGACGAGCTGCAGGGGACACGCGTGCGGACTTTGCCCCTGGCGTCCGATCGATGTCCAGTGGCTCTGCCGACACGGGTCACCGCGTCGGTCCCAGTGTGGTGTCCAGGGAGCACGTTACTTCTCCGTCCTGCCAGGCTCCCCTTCCCAGGAAAAATGACACATTTTTCTCAAAGTCAACTCTAGTTCCTTTAGGACGAAATGAAAATATTTGCACTTATTTCGGGAAAACACAGGAGAGCAGAGGTGACACAGCGAGGCTGGTCATTAAGGTCTCAGAGCTCCCGGCCCTCACCGGCGATGGCCGCGCACAAAGCTGGGAACAGACCCCCCTCTCTGTGAAAGGCGGCACTCCCCGCCTGGGCTGGGCTCCCTTAGACGCCCCAACCAGCCATCACCCTGACCCCCGCGGCATCCGAATGTCCCCATCTCCCGACTTCCTCCCACTGGCCCTCGGTCACTTCAAGGCTCTGCTCCGGGACGCACCGGGCACAGGTCAGGACTCGCCCCCGTCCAGTCCCGGACCCACGGCCGTGCTCACCGAGACCCCAGGGCCCACGAGGCCTGGCCCTCACTCGCAGACTCTAGACCGAGCCCATCCCTGCTGAGCAGCCTCGCGTGTGGGGCCCCCTCGGGGCTGTGAAGCCCCTGGACCGTCAGGAGCGCGCGTGGTGAGCCGGCCCGCCTCGGAAGACCCACTCCAGGAGGGAGGAGGGGGGACTGGCCGGTCAGCCAGAATCTGCCCGCAAGCAGCAGCACCCAGACTCAGCCGGTGGGTGCCCGGGGGGCCGGGTGAGCTGGCCACGAGAGGCGGGGTCCCCGGGGCCACCGGGGAAGGTGTCGGTAGGGCAGGGAGGCCGCTCCCAATAGTCCTAGGAGGAGGTGAGTGCTGGGATTCCCGGGAAGGGCAGGGCACAGCTGAGGTGCCCACGCTGGCCTCCGGCTGTGACACCCGCTCACCGGGCTGAGCAGAGCGGGCAGTGGGCCCCGGGGGGCCTCCTGAGGGCCGAGGGTTTGGGTGTCCTGCCAGCTCTGCCCACTCAGCTGTGGACGCCCACGGGACAGAGACGGGAGATGGGAAGGGCTGACCTGCCTGGACACCGTCCCCTTCCTGTGTATCGTGTGACAAAACACCCCAAACTGAGTGCCCCCCATGGCTGTTTGGGCCCTCCTGACAGTGTGGGCGCGTCGGGGGATCCAGACGCGCCACACCGGGGCCGACCGGCTTCCGAGGGGCCGGGGCCCGGAGGCCTGGCGTCCGGGGTCCCGGCAGGGCCGCCGTCCGGCTTCTGCACCTGTCTGGAAACAAGCCCACAGAGAAGTCACGTCCCCGAGCAGTGCCTGTGAGGCCGTCCGCGCGGCCACGGTGTCCTCGTCCCGGGCTGGAGGCACAAGCCTCGGGCTGCGCGTCGGGGACAGAAGCCCTCGAGGCGGCGGGGGCCCGCCAGCCCGCCCGCCCTCCTGGTCCCTGAGGCCCCGCGGAGCCCTGCGTGCCGGCGGCCGCTGGATCGTCTCCGAGGTGAGCCGCACATCGCTCCTTCCCACACGTTTTCCTTGATTAAAAACTGATTTTCTGCTGTGCTCTCAGAATTGCTTTTCATTGCCTTTGGAGGAACAGAAGGGAGGGGGAGAAAAAGTCCGCCGTAAATAATCTTCCTCAGGAAGTCCGTCCGATTTTCTTCTTTATGGAGCAAGCGCATACTTAATGAGAACCCTCTATGCTGCGCGTAGATCATCTTTATGTGCCGGGGTGACCGTGGAGAAGTCTCAGCTTTAAAACATCCCCGGAGCGCGGTGTCTGCGGCGCCCAGGTCCCCACGCGGGCGCGGCGCCCGGAGACGTCTCCCCGCGTCCCGCGCCCTGGGTGGCTCTGCCTGCATGCGAACTACACAGGGCAGCATTTAATATTCCGGTGCATAATTTAAACACTTGGGACTGAGGAGACGCGCTCCTAAAGTCACAGGCCTCCTGTTTGCCGTAAATCCCTTTTCCTGGAGGAAACTAACAGTTTCATAACGCGTCTCCAGGCTCCACTCAAATGGGTCTCCTGAAACATGAGATCATAACAAAGAGAACAACAGAGACAGGGAGAGAGCTCCTCTCTGGAGCTGGGAGACCCCGAGCACGTGCGGCCAGCCCGCGTTGTCCGCGATCGCCCGGCCAAGCCAAGGGGAGCCCCCTCCCCAGGGCGCGGCTCCAGGAGTGGGAGAAACGCCCCCCAGGCCCCCCGAAGGCGCAGATTCTCCACGGTGGTGGAGGCCAGAGGCAGCGGCAGGCACTCCGCTCCGAGGCAGCACGGCTGGAGTCAGGGGGACCCCGGGGTGGACCCTGCCCACGGCTTCCACGCACACTGGGCCCGTGGCACCCGCTTTGACCACACGGCGTGCCCTTCCTGTGCACAGGGGACAGCACATCCGGACGCTGCCCTGGGCCCACTGCCCACGACGTGCAAACCCACGGTGCAGCCAGGAACACAGCCCCCCCCCCCCAGGGCAGTGAGAGCCTGGACCAGAACCCCCCCGGGGCCACGCTGAACCCCCCGGCTCCTGCTTTGCGAGCCCCTACGCGCACCCGGCCTGCCCTGCCCCCACGCCAGGAGGTGGAGGAGCCAGCTGGAACGGGCTCCGACGGCCGAGGAGCCCGTGGACCCTGGCCCAGGGGAGGTACGCCTGCAAGCGCCCACCAAATGACTCAAGTAGCTTCGGACAAAGCCACGCTCAGAGCCACCCACGGTGGTATGCACGTGTCTGTCCTCGGCGGAGGACAAGCCAGGGGGGCCGCATCGGCCCGGGGGCCGTCCAGGACGGCTTTGCTCCCAGAGAGCGGTGGGGCCAGCTGTCGGCTGGGCCATGGGGGACACCCACACGGTGGCCAGGGCCCCCCAGCCGGGGAGGGAGGCCCCACGTGCAGGCACGTTTCCAGCCCTTGCCGACGTCCCCACGCCGGCCACGGCTCCTTCAGGGAGAGCCAGCCTCCGCTCCTCACAGGAGGAGGCGAGAGCGCCGCGGGGTGCGCGCGACCCCCTTCGTGCTGTGCAGTGTGAGGTTTGTGTGATGCCCAAATCTGCGAAGCTCACGGCTGCGTCCGGGTTCTGTGGTGCCCCGACCACGGCACCCGGGCCGCCATTTAGACATTTGTTTGAGTTCGAGCGCATACACGCGTAAATATACACGCGCGCGCGGGCACAGGAGAGGGGGGAGAGAAGACCGAAACACCGAGTCGGGGTGGGACTGACGGGGAGGAGGTGAGGGGCACCTCCTGGGTCGGGGCGCGCTGGGTTTGCCTGTCTGCGCGCGAAGCTGGACGTGTCACCTGCTGGCCCTTCTGTTCACGTCGGCAGGATCTACAGGGACGCCCCCTGTTTGCCTCCTGATATTGGCAATTTGTGCTTCCTGACGTCTTCTTGATGGGTCTCTGGGACGTGCCAATTTTTATTAACTCCCCAAAGAACCGACTTTAGGCCTTGTTTTTTTCTATGGGCTATCTGGCTTATAGTGTATTGATTTTTTTCCTCTTACTTTTGTTATTTGCTTCCTTTATCTTCACGTTCATTTCCCCTCCCTCTTTCTAAACTCTCAAGCAGGAAACATCATTGATTTCCAACTTTTTAGAATACATCTATCGAAGGCCGCAGACTCCCGAAGAAGACGGCTTCAGCTCCTTCCGGCAGGTTCCGACACGTTCTGTTCTCACACACAGGAAACTGCTCTCGTGGGACCTCGTGAATGTCGGTTCGCTTCACCAGACACGCACTGACTTCCCAGCTGTGCTGCCTGGCTGTGTGTGTGAGCGGCCCCGCCGGCCGTCACCCTGGCACCCGACGCACAGTCTGCCCTGAGCGGATACCGCGTCACCCCACACACCGCGCGGCCCTCCCTTCCGGATCCGCGTGCGTTCATCTCACATCTGTCTACGTGTGTCATAAAACTCGTAACACGTTTGCAAATTATTTTTGTCCTACTCGACAGATTCCTAGGGAAACTGGGAGAATGCTGTAACGTTCTGCTCCCTCCCAGGTTTGCTTAGCTTTGGCTCATCAAGGGAATGTCTCCACGTAATCTTCATGGATGTGTGATGTTCCCGGTGACTGCGGAATATTCCAGCATAAAACCTTTGATTTTTGTCCTAACTTCCACTGCTTCTGATGGTGCCTATTTACAGTAAAAACTCCACAAATGGCAGCGTTCATTTACTTAATTTCACCAGTTCATTTATTCACGAAGGATGTGTTCCAGTCCTCCTCCATTCTGGACGGTGTGGGAGACGCCAGCTCACTACGTGCAGAAAGCAGACCGAATCTCCACGCCGCAGTGGCCACGTGGCCCACGCGCAAGAGAGGAGTCTGCAGGGGCCGGTGGCACTGGGGGAGCCCCTGCCGAGACGGCTCTTGTCTCCTCCTGTAATATCCTAAACGTGCTTAGTCTGCACCACGGGACACAGCAGCACGTAGCTCAGGCGCCAAAGTGTGCCGGAGCCAAAGTGTGGGATCTCCACCGTCCAGGGGCTCCCCCCGGTCATTAGAATCCCTGCCTCTACCATCGGTGGCCCTCCAAGAGTTGCTTCTGTGCCCGGATGAGACGTCTTACCTGAGTCTTCACCCAGAAACGGTGTTGCGCGTGGCTCTTTGGGGGAAGCAGGCGTGGGGCCCGGGAAAAGCCCAGGACGAGCACAGAAGGCAATCTGAGGCCATCCCTGAGCCTGTGACCGGTGTGATGGGCTCTCGTGCATGAGCTCCCACCGTCCACCGGGCAGGGGACACGGGGAGTTACACCCGCCACCACCCGGGGTTCAAGAGGGCCTGGGCAGAGCAGGAGGGACCCGCGCTCCAGGGGTCACTTCCAGATACACAGGGCAGGGGCTGGCGGGCCACGCCCTGCGCGGCCACTCGTCCCGACTGCGTCCGGCTCGAGGGTGGCCAGGAGCCCACGGGCCGGGCACAGAGGTGTTCACACAAACGTCTACAGCGCTGAGCGTCCGGCGGGGACTGCCGTCATGGGTGCCACAGTCTGGAACGCAGCTCGTGAAGTGGTTTCTGTTAAACCACGTGACTAACTTCACGGACTGATTTCTAGCTTTGCTTTTAGGCCCAGTTCTCATTCTGCAGAAGAGAAATGCGTACGGGCAGACAGGGCTCGGGCACCTGCAAAGGCCGCGGAGGGCTTGGGTTCTGCCCAACCTGCCTCCTGCTGGTCCCCGCTGGCGGGAACACACCACTCCGCCAGGCGCTGAGTCCCCCCACCCGACCCCCCTCCAGCCCCGCGGCCTCTTAGCCGGGGATTCTGACCGAGCCCTCTGGCATCTTCTCCGGTAACGGCAATGCCCGTGGTCTGTCGGCGCCCGGCTCACCCCTCGCCCGGGGGCCCCCGAGGTGCACAGGGTCCGTCTGCGCCGTCGGGCCTCCTGCCGCACGCTTCCGTGGGGACTGACGGTGACCGGCCTCCCCCCGCCCTTGGACAAAACCACGGCTGCCCCGCGGACTCTCCCCACGCGTTCCAGCAGCCTACACAGCCAGCTCTCGGAAGACAGCCAACTAACTTGAGAAACGAGATTGAGCCTGAGAGCTGATCCTGTAAGGTAAGAAGAGTTGTTTTAACCCATTCTTGACAGACTTGGTTTGGTGGCGATAATGAAACCCGCCCGAGGACCCGGCGACTCTCCTCCGCAAGAGGCCGGAAGGCCTGACGGGTGAACGGGGTGCGCTGAGCCACCCAAGTCGGGCGCTGAGCAAGCAGGCTCGGGAGCGTGGCGGCGGGGGATGGGAGCCGGGACTCCTGGGGCCACACAACACAACTCATCACACCCACCGCCGGACGTCCACCTCCCTGCCGGCCCCGGGCCCCAGCCCTGGGTGGGCACTGGTACCTCTCATACCAGGCGTCATTTCCAGGTACGGCCGCATCCGGTGGAAGGAGGCCCTTTCTTGCCGTTTCTTTGCATCACAAAGAAACCTTTCCAGAACCCCAGGCCGACTTCCCTGCGTGTCTCAGCGGCCGGCTGTGCGTGCCAGGTACGCGCCCTTCCCCCGGGTGCACGCCCCGTCCTGAGCGCAAGCCGGGCCCGGCCACTCATGGTGACGAACCGAACACGGTAAGCGACCTGGTCTGTCGCCTCTCAGGTCAGGCCGCACACGGCCTGTTCCACAACAGGAGCCGAGGCCGTGAGTCCCCACCTGCTCTCGGGACCGACTCCCGACCTCAGCCGCGGAAGCCCCCTCGGGAGCAGGTATCTCCCCGGGGGCTCCCTTAGATGACCCCGCAGCCCCGGCTGCCGGCTCGCGGCCTCGCAGGAGACCCTGACGCCCTGGCCCCACGCGAGCTTCATCCGGATCCACAACCCACGGAAAGTCTGAGCTAAGTCTCAGGGCGATCTGTTCGGACAGTTGATGACTGATGCGGCCCTTGAACAACCACGCGACAGGGAGAGGTGGTATCGGGGTCGGTCCCCACACAGGGACGCCGGGACGGGCAGACGGGAGCGGATTTCGTCACCGCTCCTCAGAGACACTGCCGAGAGCCTGCTTCTGTCCCGGGCCTGGGCCGGCTGGGGAGTGAGCGTCACGCGCCCCGGGGGCCTGTGCTCTGGGCCTAGGGGTCGGACGGTGGTTCCGGCTTCTCGGCGGGCAGGACCCTAGTGTGTTTCTCGCCAGGGCCCCGTGCCGCTGTGATTGAGGTCTTTTCCACAAATGATTCTGGTTATTGGCTGGACCGTCCTGAATTCTCAGAAGTGCGGCAACGGATTAAACCATGGGAAAGTGGTCGAGTGAGTTCAATTCTTTTTTTTTATGTCAACATGCTGGCAGGCACTACTGAAGAATATTTTTCCAGTGAGGTGCTTATGAAAAACAGTTCTGAGTACCATAAAATCAATTGAGTGTAGAAGACAAAGCCCTCGTTCCAGGAAACTTCGCTACAAAATCAGAGACACAAGGAAGAAGCAAAAGGAGGCAAGGCCAGGCCCACAAAGGGCGCTCTCGGCCCCGACCTTCAGGTCGCTTTATCCCAGCCAGGGAGCACGGGTGTGTGGGGGGGTTTCAACCCGAGCCAAGCGGGTTCCTCTCATTCCCGTGGCTGTTTCCTGCGGGGTCTGAAAGGAGAGATAAGGGCCCGGGTGCCGTGCGCGGGGACTTCCGGAAAAGATGGCTCTTCGTCCGCCACCCCGACGGCTCCTGTGCCCCGCCTCCTCCCACTGCGACAGGCCGGCATCGCGGGGTCGCCCGCTGGAAACGTGCTGGTCCTGGCAGGCGCCCCGGGGAAGCCAGCCCCGAGAGGACAGAGGCGGGAGCACCGAGAACTCTCGGGAGGAAGGGTCGGCCACGGCCGCCAGCTGGGCCTGCCCTGACCGCGGACCCCGCAGCCCTTCCCGACAGGCGCCCGGTCAGGGGGCTCGGTGCTCTGACAGCACGGGGTGTGCATCCGTGTGTCTCCAAATCCCCCTTCTCACACCACTTTGGGGGACAGGAGCCCGCGGCCCGGCTGTCTGCCTGCTCCTGCTTCCTCCCCGCAGCACCACAGCTGACAAAGCGGGAGATGCACATCGCAATGCCCTGCGTGTGTCCTTCAGGTGACGTCCGGGGGTGCTGTGCACGGTCCTGGGGAAGGGGTCCTGAGAACAGAACGTCATCCCGTGACACAAAGCAACGTTTCTTGTTATGCAGCAAAACGTTATTTCAGAATAAGTGTGACAAGCAAACGCACGGCCGCGGTTAGGTCCTCCATCGGGCGGTGGCCTCGCGCCGGGATGTCTGGCGGCCGCTGCGGACCCCGCGTCCCAGCAGAGACCGGACGGCACGGGGACGGACGGTGCCCCGTAAATAAGCCGTTCACTTCCCATCTTGTGCGTCTTAAACGTGGGGTGGCACGGCGCCCTGGCCGCGGCCTGTAAGTACCACTGACCCCGTAAGCAGCCGGGACCCGCAGGAGACCAGGGCAGGGATGGGAGATGGGCGCACGGGCCCAGAACGTGTTGCTGTGCCAGAAAAGCAGGGCCGTCGGAGGGACTGGGGAGGCTCCCAGGGGCCAAAGGGGGACACTTTAAGCCCCAGTAGCTGCAATGGACCAAAACACAGGGAGCATGTTCCAACCCAAGGGGTGGTCCTGATGCTCAGAAGGCAGAGCTCTCACGTCTCTCCTTGGGAGGATCCTGGGCCATCAGATCACGTTCACTCCGTCTCTGCCATGTCTCCGAGGGGCCATGAGTGTGCTGCCCCAGCTCACAGGTGAGGGAAGACGACAGGGCCCCAACAGCGCCATTTCCCGAGCCCAGAACAACCACTGGCAGCCCCAACACGGCCTCGCAGAGATGCCCGCCACCCACGCAGCCCAGGACACACAGCCCGACCTGAGAAGCCTCTGCACCGGCCGCCAGTGGCCGTGACGCGCGGGGACAGAGGAGCGCGGTCACTGGTGCTGCGAAGGCAGGGTCGGCAGAAACGGGAACATGGGAAACTCTTAGGGCAAAAGCCCAGTTTCTTCTTCAGCAACAAAAAGTCAGACGAAGGAGGAGGGACAGAAAGGACCAGAAAGACCTCACGAGATGTCACTAACATGTCATCTGAGCCCCGGGCGTGAACTTCGCCACATGCCGAGGTTAAAACAAACTGGGCGAACGCACAAAAATAAACTCAAAATGGATGAAAGGCCTCAATGTAAGACAGGAAGCCATCAAAATCCTCGAGGAGAAAGCAGGCAAAAACCTCTTTGATCTTGGCCGCAGCAACTTCTTACTCAACACGTCTCCAGAGGCAAGGGAAAGAAAAGCAAAAATGAACTATTGGGACCTCATCAAAATAAAATCTTCTGCACAACAAAGGAAACAATCTGCAAAAGTAAAAGGCAACCGACAGAATGGGAGAAGATATCTGCAGGTGACATATCAGATAAAGGGTCAGTATCCAAAATCTATAGAGAATTATCAAACTCAACACCCGAAAAACAAATAATCCGGTGAAGAAATGGGCAAAAGACATGAATAGACACTTCTCCAAAGAAGACACCCAGATGGCCAACAGACACATGACAAGATGTTCAACATCACTCATCATCAGGCAAATACAAATCAAAACTACACTGAGACACCACCTCACACCCGTCAGAATGGCTCACGTTAACAACTCAGGCAACAACAGATGTTGGCGAGGATGCGGAGAGAGAGGATCTCTTTTGCGTTGTTGGTGGGAATGCAACTCTGGAAAACAGTATGGAGGTTGCTCCAAAAACTAAAAATAGAACTACTCTACGACCCAGCAATGGCACTACTAGGCATTTATCCATGGGATATAGGTGTGCTGTTTCGAAGGGACACATGCACCCCAATGTTTATAGCAGCACTATCAACAATAGCCAAAGTATGGAAAGAGCCCAAGTGTCCATCGATGGATGAACAGATTAAGAAGATGTGGCATATATACAATGGAATATTACTCGGCAATCAAAAAGAATGAAATCTTGCCATTTGCAACTACGTGGATGGAACTGGAGGGTATTAGGCTAAGTGAAATTCGTCACTCAGAGAAACACAAATATCCTAGAACTTCACTCATAGGACGACTTTAAAACCCAGAACAGATACACATAGGGAAGGGAAGGAAAATAATATAAAAACAGGGAGGGGGACAAAACAGAAGAGACTCATAAATATGGAGAACAGACTGAGGGTTACGGGAGGGGTTGTGGGAGGGGGGATGGGCTAAGTGGGGGAGGGGCACTAAGGGATCTCCTCCTGAAATCACTGTTGCACTCTATGCTAACTAATTTGGATGTAAATTTAAGAAAATAAACAAGCAAGTTAAAATTTAAAAAAAAAAGAAAAGAAAAGAAAAGAAAATTGAAAAAAAAATGAAAAAAACCCAACCTGGGTGAAAATGAGGAAGCAGGAATACTGACTGTGTATTTGGGGCCCTCAGAGAATGACTGACTGTTTTAGGTCTGATATTTGCCTCGGAGACATTTTTATATGTCTCCGTCTTTTAGACACAAGCACCGAAACGTTCATGCCTGGTGCCCTGAGTTTGCCCCACAGCAAACAGGTTGGGGAAACGGGTGGGACTGGCCCCAAGTTACGTGAGCCTGTTCTACTCTAGTTTTGTGAATGCCTGGAATTTCCCGTGAGGAATCGTTTAAAATGTGGAGTTTGGAGCAGGTGTCCGTGCCCTGCGTGCTGATTCTCTAGATTAAATGTGCAAGTGACAGCGAAGAGTCCTGTGTGCCATCAGTCCACGTCCGCCCCTGCGTGTGTGCCTCTGCCCGCCACATCCCCCCCAGCCCGGTTGTCTGTCCGGGCCAGCTGTTGGAGAGCCCGTGCGTGTCAGTGACAGGTCCCTGGGGCCCGTGGAAGCAGGAGAGGGTCCAGCGTGGCCATGCCCCATCCTCAGCCCTCTGGGAGCCAGGCTGGGCACACTCGGAGGGCAGGGACGGGCCCCCCAGAGCCCCGCCAGCCAGGCCTTCCCAAGGCTGCCCGCCAGGCTTCCCTGCCTCTGATGCCACGGCCGAGAGGCTTCCGTGACGTCAGCCTGTTGTGCACAAGACGAGCTGTAGCCCGGGGCAGCGGAAGGTGACTGCAGGCCACCGTCCGGAGCAGCCGAGCACTCCCGCCATCTCTGCGTGCCGCCTGGCCACCGGGGCCCCAGAAGACGGTGACCCATTGGAAAAGGCCACACGACGGCAATATCAGACCTAAGCAGGCCGATCAGAGACAAACACACAAAACTGGAAAAGGGGCTCGAGGGGCAGTGAGGCCAGGAAGATGTGTATTGATTCCCTGCTGAACGTGTGCCCGGAGCACCGGCCGATGAAGACAGCTCCCTCCGCTCCCTGACAGCACTGAGCCCTGCCTGCCTTCCAGAGCCCGCCGTATCGAACCAGGCTCCCGGGGTTCACAGGGAAACACTGAAAACCGTCACTGGGTTGAACACGGGCCTGCTATTTCCGGCCTTCTTATGAAAACAATGCCTCCGTACGGTTTGCCCTGCTGCTTTCCCGGACCTCTGGCCGCAGACGGCGGTGGATGGTTGCGGGTCCCCCGTGTGTTTCTCTGTCTTACGGTGGCTGCAAAGAGAGATCTGTCACAAGCACACTTTCAAAGTACCAGCTCAATATGCTTTGAAAGCCTCAGCCCGTAGAAAATTTCTCGGAGCTCGTGATCTTTCAGTCCCATACCCCACTCCCCCCAAAACACAAGGAACCAAAGAGAAAACCAGCAACCTTTTCTCCACATTGTGGGAGACGCTCACCTAAACTGTGAGGATCGGAAGACCCCAACTGACATCCCACCTCGTCCGGCTGGGGGCCGGTGCCGATGGGCAGAGGCTTCTGGCGTTTGCGGGGCTGCTGTTCTGACCAAAATGACGACCAGCCCTTCTCTCCCCGCCCAGAACGAGGCTTAACAAGGGTGCCAAGACCCATCGTGCCCCGGGGGCAGGGGACACAAGAGTGACTGGGGCCCCGTGGGCACCAACTCAAGTCTGCACCACGCCCAAGGGTGTGAGCTGGGGTCCAACCCGACTTTGAGACTCCTGCTCCGGAGGCCGGGACCCCATCAGGATTCTGGAAATTCAGAGAACCTGTGACTCACCACAGAATGCGAGGTAGAAGGGAGAGCAAAACCTCCAATGACTTCATTTCTAGCCTTCTCCTTGTAACGGAACGTCCCGCAGACGAGTCACCGGTCAGGTAGCAGGACAGCCCTACTGGGAGACGGTCTGAGCTGAGCGTCTTGCCTAAGATGGGGGTCCCAGGGCACCGGACGCGGCACCAGCCCTGACAGGCACGCCGAGCAGAGAGGCAGGTCTACAGCTGAGCTTGTCCCTGATTGGGGAGCGGAGCGACCCATCCAGCCCTCGGGGTCCCTCACCCCGGGCTCCAGGAGCAACGTCAGAAGACAGCGCCTACGTGCACAGGCCCTCAGACACGGTGGCGACACCTTCGGTGGAGCTGGGACCGAAACAGGGTGCAAACCCTGGTGGCGTCTGGGCTCAGGCAGTCAGGAGCTCCTGGGGCGGCTCGCCCCACAGGCCCGTGCACCTCCCCTCCGAGGGAAGACAGCACGTTCTCAGGACGCCGGGCCATGGGGCCGAGGCTCTGAAGGAGCAGGTGTGTGTTCAGCAAGGCGACCCCACTGGCAGGCAAGTCCCGCACCCAAGGGCCGGCCCCTGCGTGTGGTTCCGAGGTGAGCACTTGTGCGCCCAGCAAGCCGCCCCTGCACACGCCCATGCCAGCCACGCATCCAGAGCGGGTCAGGGGACAGCCACCGCGGACGTCTGTGGGGCACAACCACCACCAGGGGCAAGGGAAATGCCGGAAGGGAAGTACAGGGAGAAGGAACGTCTCTTCCAGAAGGACTGACTTTTAACCGCGCAAGCTCACTCTGTCAGTGGTTAAAGAAAACACAAACGGAATCTGCTCGGAAAAACCTGACGACGGACTACGTTCGGCCGCGTCTACAAGTTTCTTATTCTTTTCTAATGCACGGAAAACCAACAGGTTTTCTGAGCCACACCTGCAGCTTCCAGCCACCCCTGCCTTGGGCCCCGTGTATGAGTGGCTCCCCTCCCCAGCACAGTTTTATTTCACAGAATAAAATATTTCTGCGAAGTCAAATATACCCTCGACAACAAGAAATGTTATTACCTAATACTGAATCACTAAAACTAGGTAAAATACCAATACATATTATTTAATATTATTATTTGCTAATATTAGAATATTAAATATTCTTATCTTCCTAAACTATAAGAAAGAAGATTTTGATTTTTTTTAGGGCCACACTAGAATTTCCCTGGTTCTCTGTTCTTTGGGCTGCTAGTTTAAAACTGTAAAATACTATCACATCATTATTTTTCTCTAAGTCCTTCAGGCCTGTCGAAACAGCCCTCTCTCCCCGATGATCTTCATGGTCCTTGTCATCAGTGGCCAGTGCGGTGGTCAGTTAGTGTCCCAGAGTCCCGGCCGGACAGACACCCTTGTCTGAGCAACCAGGTCCCACAATGTGTGGACACTGAGTCCTACAGAGAGTTCCAGGACAAGGAAGTGAGGCCAGCGGCTGCTAGAAATGTTCATAAATAGAAACTATTCATGGGTAAGTTAAGAAAGTTTCTTGAAGATATTATATTTTCCTGACCATGGCAGCAATGAAAGGGCATGTAATCTCATTTCAGCCTTTAGTGTCCTTGTATAATCTTGCCCTTACGTTAGATTTAAGATAGTGTTTCTTTCTGGGGCACCTGGGTGGCTCAGTTGAGAGCCCCACTTCAGCTCGGGTCATGATCTCCCAGTTTGTGGGTTCGAGCCCCGCGTCGGGCTCTGTGCTGACAGCTCAGAGCCTGGAGCCTGCTTCGGATTCTGTGTCTCCCTCTCTCTCTGTCCCTCCCCTGCTCTGTCTCTCTCTCTCTCTCTCTCTCTCTCTCTCAAAAACAATAAATAAACATTAAAAAAAAAGTTAGTGTTTCTTTCTAGATATTTCATCCGTATTGAAAATTAGATTGTAATGTATAATTATGTAATAACATACAATTTGAATTTGGAATTATGTAACTTATAATTATAGCATAATCACATGATAATACACAATTATAATAGTATTAAAAGAAGTAACTGTAGCAGTCAGATAGGGCAGGTGGAGCTGCCGTAACAACAATCCCGACACGCAGTGGCTTAAAATCGGGGCTGATTCTGGCTCTCACAGTGTGTCCACCCAGGTCAGCACGCCGCCCCGTCCACGGAGCCTGGCCGAGCCTCCACCAGCTAAGGTGCCACCGTCTGCCACAGCAGGTGGAAGGGAGGGGGGTGAAGTGCAAGGCAAAGACGGTCACAAGGTCCTGAGCCCTCAGGCGGTGGGCGAGGGCGCTCACCCCAGGGGCAGCACCAGGAGGCCCCCAGGGCCGGCTCCCCGCCACGCGTCACCACCTCACCGCAGCCCCTGGCCAGACGCAAGAGGGAGCAGGCTGGGAACCAGGAGGACCGGGGAAATCGTGCCTGGAGCCCGCCGTGCCTCCCGCGACTGCACAGCCTTCGCTGAAACCTCAGGGAAGTCAAAGGTCAGAGAATGCAGTCACAGGGGTCTGTGGTGTCCCAGTCAGCTGAGCGGGAGTGACCCCCCGGGGGGCCCACGGAAGGCCAGCTGCGCTGGGAGAGGACACAGTGAGAGAAGGTGGTTGGCCCCCAAAAGCGAGGGCAGGAAGCAGTACGCGCAGCTGAGTCTGCCAAGGCACGGCAACGGATCAGCAACGCAGGTGTGCACTCGTGCATTTAGTGAGCTCCTTTGTCTACGCGGTCATTCGGTCTGCTGATTGCTTATCTGCCTCTCTCTGAGGACACGCACGCTCCCCTGGGCAGACGCCTTTCTTTCTTCTGTCCACTGGTGCACCCCAAAGCCCCAGGAGAGCGCCTGGGACACGGAAGGTGCTCTGTCAGTACGTCCCACGTGAAGAGTTTCAGCCTCCCGCATGCAAGAACCCTCCTGATGTCTCTTCTCTGCGCGGCTCTCCTTCTACGAAGAGTGCCACCCATATGTCCTCACTCATTCAACACTCGTTAAGCCCCTACTGTGCATTTAATGTGCACCTACTATTTACAATAAGTCCCCAACCCTCCTGAAGCATTGATTGTAGTGTAGGAGGGAGGAAATGAGGACAAAGAAATAAAGCGAGGATACAATGTGCCCGACGGCAATAAAACACAGGAACAAAACGGGAGCATATTGGGGCTCACCGCCCACACAGCCGCACCAGACTTGGGGCGGGGACCCGAGAGGCCTCGAGAAGTTAGGGGGAAAGGGCGTGTGAGACGCCATCCTTCCCGATGGACACACGTGGGGACCCCCTCCGTGGACCTGCCAGTGGTGACGGTGGGGGTCGCTCTAAAGACACAAACCCGGGCCTTCCCAGACTCCTCCTCTGTGACAGCTCGAACTGTGTCCCCTCAAAATTCGTACCTTGCAGCTTTAACCCCCAGCACCCAGGTCGCACCCTCCTTTGGAAACAAGGTCATCGCAGCTGCGATCGGTTAGGATGTGATTGTGCTGGAGTGAGAGGCCCTAGTCCAATATGACGGTGTCCCTACAGAACGGGAACCTTGGACACAGGCACGGACACGCCCAGGGCGACTGCCGTGTGAGCCTGAAGACAGAGATGGGAGCGGGGGCCAGGAGCCCCCAGACCGCCAGCAGCCGCCAGAGGCCGGACAGATACCTGGGACAGACTCCGCCTCACCGCCCCGGGGGGCCAGCCCTGCCCACGGCTCGGCCTCGGACTTGTCCCCTCCGGAGCTGAGAGAGACCCCTGGGTTGTGGCTCTTTGTCAGGCCCCCGGGGAGGGGCTCCCCTGAGCCCCGAGCTGGGGGTCGGGCCCCCCGAGGGGCAGGTGTGCCTCTGACCGAGCCTGGTGACCACAGTCCCTTGTCAGGAGCTTCTCATCACGGGCAGGAAGAACGCCTCTCCCGCCGCTCGTACACAGAAAACGAAAAGGTTGCTAAATGTATAAGTAATTTTGACTGAGTCATTGATCTGGATACTTTTAAAGTAAAAGTATTTCTGTCACACTTTGAAGTCGGGCTCGGTGGCTCCCTCTCCTCCCTCGGGGTTATTTTCTAGCCATTAAGAATGTGTCCCTTTTATCTGGGCCTTCAATTAATTGAATTTCAAAAATACTCTGAAATGGCTTTTTTTTATACAAAAATCAGCCACCTCCTGGAGGACATTCCTGTATGATTTGCTGCCACAGTAATTAAAAGCCTGTGGTGACACCGGTCACCGTCGGAGCGTCACCAGCTGCACTGAGTTTACCGCTGGGGAGGCGGGGGGGGGGGGGGACACTCGGTTTTTTTAGGTGGCCGGCAACTGTCCCCAGCCACCCTGGAAGGGGACACACCAGAGTCCCCACGACAACGAAGTACAAGGCAGATGGGTGCCCCAACGACAGACCCGCAGCGCTGACCCGCCCACGTCGGCAAAGGTCCCTGACGGCGTGGCTCCGTCTGGGGCGCTGCTGGGAGGGGTGCACACGGGCCTCCCCGAACCCGGGCTGGGAGGGGTGCAGGAGAGGCCAGCAGCCGAGCCCCGACGGCAGCACAGCCCCCTGTGCCCTGCGCTCCACCCCTCCGTCTCCCTCACCTGCTCCCTGGCCTGGGCAAGTGCCATTTGGTGCCTGGTCACCTTCCACCCGCCACAGGGCTGTTGGCGTGTGATTGCGGAGCAGTGCGCGTGAACGAGGCGGGCGGCCGCGCCTTCGCCGCCGCCGCCGTGGGAAAATGGGCTTTCGGGCCGCGAGTTGCGGGGAGCACGCCCCACAGGGCTCCTACGGGAGGCCCCCCACAAGCTCACGCACCCGGGACCCCCCCTGACACTTCCTGTCCCCACCCGCAAGACAGACGTTCTCTCCCAACCCTTCCGTCAAGGACTCCGACACGACAGTCAAACTCCAGGCTGTTGTCTCTTCCACGCTTCACGGTACCTCCCTCTGGTGTGGATGCCGGCGAGTCCGGGCTGCGGCAGGTAAACGTTTCAAGCTGGACCACACAGGCTGCACACAGTGTCTGAATTGATAGCCTCTTGCTTTTAATAACAGAAACCTCCCTAAAATCTGCCCATGCGTTTCAGCATCACAGGCATGACATCTTGTTTCTGAAATGAGGAGAAAGAGAAACTTCCCAACTCCTGCCCCCTGCTCTCCTTCCAAGCCCACGAGGGTGGGAAAACAGGAAGGGAGGCGGTGACCGGGTGGGAGTGGGGGGCAGCCCTCAGTCCCCTCCGATCACCCTGGGCCGCGGCCCCCGCCACCTCTGACCCAGGGCCAGGGGCACGTCCCTGTCCCTGACCCTGACCCCAGCACCAGGCTGCTTTGAAAGAGAAGCCACTCAGACTTTCTGCTTTCAGTAATTCAGATTGGCGCTGGGCCGGGACAAAGCCCTCCTACAGCCCTGCGGCCCCAGTCCTCAGCTCCTGGGGGAACTTGCCAGAGATGAGCCATGTCGCTCTCCACTGTCCAGCCCCAGGATCTGGGCCCCACGCTGCTCTGCGGCTAAGTCTGGCCACGGAGCCGTTAGAAGGCTGGGCCCTTCCAAGCCCAAGGGCATCTTCGGGACCCCGTGCCCAGTGCTGCCAGGCGGTCCCTCTGAGGCCGTCCTCACTCGGGACCGGTTCCTGTGGCCTCCCCTTCCCCTCCCCCGCTGCAGTCAGAGCCTCTCGCGGGTCCCCAGGGAGGGGGACCAGGGCGCCGGTCCCTGGGTGACGGCAGGCAGCAGACAGCATCGGGCCAGCTCCTCTTTCCCCACCAGATGCCTCTGCATGTTGCTGCAACGGCCAGGCTGGGGGGGGAGGGGGGGGACGCCGCATCGGGGCCAGGCCCCGAGGGCACGGAGACTTTGTTTCAGATCGCACCCGGGCCCGCTCTGCCAGCAGCAGAAACAAAAGACAATCGACAGACAATGGATCCACCAGGGAGCACCCCCGACCGCAGGGACCAGAGGTGGGGGCGCAGGGGTGGGCGCAGCCCCTGGCCTCGTTCCTGTGCAGGGAGTGCCGGGGGCGCCCTCCGTCGGCCTGGGGGGACCGCTGCCCTTCGGAGGTTGCACAATGGCTCCCTGGACGGATCAGTCAGTCCCGGGCCACAGAGGGACTTTCCCTGCCAGGCTCCCTGGGCAAGACCTGGGGTATTGCCATCCTTTCCCCAGGGCACGGGCCCAGGAGGCCCTCTCAGCGCAGCGGGAGAGCCGCGCTAGCCTCCTGCCCGAGAGGCAGGGGCGGAGGAGGGCCATCGACGCTTCCGGCCACTTGGCCAGGGAGCCGGGCAAGGTCAGGCCCGGCAGCGTCCAAGTGATGGGACATGAAGATTGGCTTCCAGGGAGCGGAGCGAAGGGAGGCCCTGCCCCCCAAGGAAGGGCGACGGGCCGCTCGGCGCACCTTCTGGGGAGGTGCCGTTTCCAGGGGCCTGGGTGCTGTTCCGGCTGTGGAGACTCCAGAGGCCGCCGGCTGCTGCCCTGAGCTCCACGTGGGCCCTGGTGCTTCTCAGACGCCTGCTGCTGTCTTGAATGAGCGAAGGCAGGCAGAATGCGCCTATCTCCCCATCAGGGCTGTGAACACAAACATGCCTTGCTTATCGTCAGCTATGAAAAGAATCTAAGTCCCAGGTAGGCTCTGCGGGGAGGGACTGGCGTGCTTGTCCCCGTTGGCCCCGAGGCCCTGCCAAAACCATCCTGTGGCAAGAAGAGGGAGGAGGAAGCTGCCAGCAGGGCAGGGACAGCGGTCATCCCTCCCTCGGCGCCCTGACTCCACTTCCTTCCGGCTAGAATCGAGCAAGCTCCCTGCCGTACTCTGGAGGACGTTTCCAGACGCCCCGACATACAGGCACCCCTCTCACAACCCCCTCCAATCAGCCCAGGGTCGGAAAGGGTGTCTGCAGGCCCATAGCCCGCCCGAGGCCCAGCTTCGTGTTTCCAGAGTGGACCCAGACCGCAAAGCTGTGTCCTTCCCAGAGAAGCCAGCGGAAGCTCTGGGCTCAGCGGCAGGGCCAGGAAGCCAGGACTGCTGGCTGTCCTTCTGCTCCGTGGAGGAAACAGAGGCACACGAGAGGCCCGGAGACAAACACCACCCAGCGTGCGGTTGTCGGAGCAGGCAAATGAGCACTGTCCCCCAGCGGTTGCCGGAGCTTTGAAGGGAAAAAAGAGGGAGGACAGCAAGTAACTTTTTCAGACATTATCCAGGTCAACAAATCTCAGACGTCATTATAAGGCCACAGATCATGAGGAGAACAACTCCACGGTTCCTTGAAATGATGGGGAGGGAGGTGGCGGGGGGGGGGGGGGGGCGCAGGGCAAGGTTCCTCCAGCTGAGTGACCTGGGACCCACCCAGACTGACTTCCCTCCTGGACTCAGGTCTCAGGAGCCGCTGGCTGTCCAGGCAGAGGGGTGGCCCCAGGCCGGACACCCAGCCCAGCAGCACTGCAGTCAGCCCTTAGCAAGCTCCCACTCCGGCCACCGGGTCCTGGGCAGATCGCAGGCTTGCTGTCACCTTTGTACAGCCACCCCCACCTGCCCACACCAAGGCAGTCGCCGCTGCCCGGACAGCCCGAGTGGACTCTTGCGGACAGCAGCCGTGGGAGCTGGGCTCCCTCCGCGCCAAGGGGCGATGCTGCGGGGCTGGGAGTGCGGGGAAGGAAGCCCGGGCCCAGAGCTGCTCGCCCAGCCTACTCCCAGGAGGCCTGCGCGCAGCCGAGCCCTCTGCCAGCTCCTCGGAGCGCGGGGTGGCGTGGCCAACGGGGAGACTCAGGAGAACTGTGGCCAAGAACCAGCGAGGCGGTCTCGGGCGCCGTTCCTCTGGCCCAAGACAGCGGGGCGCGGGGGAGGGCGGCCTAACAGCCCCCGAAGGGTCTGGCCTGATGGAGGCGGCCTGCCTTCCTGCCGCCCCGTTGTGGCGGCGCCGTCTTCTCTGAGCCCGGCGTCCCTGCCCCCGCCCCAGGGCGCCCCCCGTGCCTGCCCCCACGCCCCACGCACCCAGGGCGCGGGCCAGGCGGAGGGGAAAGTTGGCGAGCGCGCGGCGCCCGCGGGGGAAAGCGTTAATGGGCGGCCGGGTGGGAGCAGCGCGCTCGCTCGCCCACGTCACGCCGGTGCGGGCTCGGCTGACGACCGCGGCGCCTGGGGACGCCGGCGCGCTCCGCTCGCCAGGTGCTCCGCCTGGAAATGTCTCCATTAGTTGTCGCCTGCTCCCCGCCGGAGCGCGCGCGCCGAGCGGCCGCGCAGAGCCCTCGCGGGCGGCCGGTAGTGGCCGGGCGCCACCGCAGGTAGGCGAGGTCCCCGCCGCCCGCCCCCGCCCCGGGGCTCCGAGACCCCTCCCCCCTTCCGGGGAGGCGGAGGCTCCGCGCGGCCGCCGAGGGGCGCGGGCGGCGGCGACTGCGGCGACTCCCCGGTGCGTCCCGGGCTGCGCGCTGCTCCCCGCGGCCCCGGCGCCCGAGCGGCGCGGGCGGGCGCGTCCCCAGCGCAGGTAGGGAGTGGGCTCGGCCGCACAAACTTTGCGGGGATCGCTCCTGCGCCGGAGGGCACAAAGTTTGCCGCCTGCCGCTGGGGTCTCCAGAGGCCGCCGCGTTCGCTGCAAGTTGCGGAAACGGGGTGCGGGGGAGGCGCGGGGCGCGGGGGGCCGACGCGGGGCAGCCGGGCCTGCCCCGGGACGCCCCGACCGCGCGCCTTTCCCGCTCGGGCGGCGCCCTGCGGGCGGGCGGCGGGGGCGCGGCGGGAGAGCCGGAGCGAAACGGTGGGGGGCGGGGGGGGGGTGCAGGCGGTTCGGGAGCAGGATTCCGCGCGCCTGCCTGCAGCTCGCCCGCCTCACTTCGCGAGAGACCCGGAGGACCGGCCGCGAAGGAGTGACCCGCCGACCTCGGCGCCAGCGACATCCAGAACGCCTTTCAGCGCCACACCCCGCCCGGGTGTCCGCAAGCAGTGGGCGGGCACCGGCGCCCCGAGGGCTGGCCCTCGCCCGGCTCCGCGCGCTCCAGCCTCCGCCCTCTGCCTGAGGTCAACTTCGTCGGGCTGGAGCGAGCCCCCGGAGGCTCTCGGTGCGGAGGACGGGGTGGCCCCGGGGGACGACTCAGGGAACCGCGGGGAGCGCCTGGCCTCGGCGGGGCTCGGGAGCGAAACCCCACGGGGAGCGGGGCGGGGTGGAACGTTAGGGCGCGGCCTACCTCCCAGAGGCCCTCAGCGGCCTACAGCACGCCCCCCCCCCCCCCCGGGGCGAAGAGGGCGACCCGTAGGCCTCTAACGTTGGGCGCTAACCGTCCTCAGGCCCCCTGGCCCTGGGCTCCTTCAGCACTCAACAGGCTGGCGGGGGCACCTCTCCGGAGCTTAGCCGCTGTTCGGTCCCCAGGGAGCCTCTCGGGGGTGTATTTAGAACCGAGGGTCCCTCGAGGGACTTGGGTTCAGCACGCGCGTCTGTGCAGGAGCATTTAGCTGATGGTACCTGAGATGCCCACCCTCCCGTTCTGCCCGCTCTGGGAGGGAAACCCCGGGGCCTCAGCCTTTCGGGAAAGGGCACTCGGAGAGTTATTCCGGCGTTTGCCGCGGGACAAAGATAAACCAGAAAGTATCTCGGTTGCAGGAGGCCGGCCTCAGCCCGGCTCAGGGCGTCAGCGAGATGCCGGGGTGTGCGCCAGTCGGGAGACAGGCCTGGCCAGCCCTGCATCCAGGATCGGGTCGCGGGGCCTGGGTGAGCCGGGGCAAGGTCGCCAGGCTCCTCACAACAGCACCGAGCTTCCCCAGACAGGGTGGCCGCCAGGGTGCGGCAGGCCTGGAGCCGGCGGGAAGCGGAGGAAGCGGAGGCCTTGGAAAGTAGTCGGTGAGCTTGATTTCTGGATTAGGAGTCCAGGTTGCCTGGGAGAACCGGGCCAGCGGGTGGAGACTGGGGGCGTCTTTTTACGACCCAGGCTGGAAAGGGAAACGTTGCAGTGATGGTCAAAGGAAGCCCTTGACCCCCCCTGAGGCCTCCACTGACGGCCTGTGCCCTCCAGGGCTCCGGGCTCCGAAGGCTGCTCACAAGATGAATGTTGGCGTGTTCAGGGGGCGCCGTTCCCCGCGAGCTGTGGCCCGGATGAGGAAGGGCAGGGCGCAGGCCTGGGTGTGATGCCCGGCAAGCCAGAGCGCGGTGGCTCGGTGCCGCTGGGACCTGGGCGGTGGCTGTCTTCCCCCTGCCAGCCGCGATCGCTGGGGTTGGGCCTTGGGAGTGGGGTGAGGACAAGGGGCTGAAGGCATCTTTGCCCCGGATTGCTGCTCCCGGAGCCCCCTCGGCCACCCGTGGCTCGGGCCCCTCCGTCGCCCAAACCTCATTACCAGGAGAGAGCGAGCTGTTTGTAAACAATAAATAATGGACAGTAGGAGGATGTTCAGAAAAGCCACAGCAGAAGCCTGGAAAACTGGAAGGAGTTGGGAGGAGGGGGGGTGGGGGAGGGGAGGAGCAGAGGAGGAAGAGGGAGAGCGACTGAGAGATTCATTTCTGCCCCAGAAGCCCCGGTGGCTAGTTTCTTATTATTTACAGGAAGGTGATATTAGCAATTCAGGTGAGAAAGAAATAAACACGGCCGCCACGAGATCAATACAGAATTCAGAAACAATTATTAATGTCATTTGACTCGTGTTCTTTATATATCTCTCCCGGCTACAGACGCTTAAACTGTCTGAATAATTTGCATGGGGCGGCTATTCATTATTTCCGATGATTTTCCTTCGCAAGCAGCTCGGACGTGGCCGGCTGTGGTTCAGCGCGATCGGAGAGCTCGTATTTTCATCTGTAAATTAAAGCAATTACGCAGCAGATATTATATGATGCGTACTGTGGTCTCCAGACAGTCATCAATCACCTTCAACCGAGCTGTCAGAGCGGGCAGATTTCGTTTCTGGGAGGCAGGTTTGCAGCTGGGGAGAGGGCGAGAACGTCATCATTAATTAGAGGGTGACCCTGGGGCGATTCACAGGTCTGAACCCAGGAATCTTTCCGAGCAAGTCTGCACAGCGCCGCCGCGCACAGCTCCCCTCCCGGCCGGCCGACCGCGGGAGGCCGAGCGGGGCAGAGCGGCAGGGGCGAGCCGGGGGGTCCCCGGAGGGCGGCTGCCTAAAAGGCGGGGAGCGAGTTCGGGGTGCCCGGGCGCCCGTTTGCAGCCTGCGTGCTGGCCTCCGCTTTGCATTCGAGCTGGGTCCCAGGACCGGGACCCGATGGAAAGTCCTGGAGAGGGCGCACGGCTGTCCCCCAGCCCCCAGACTGCCCCGAACGCCCCGGGCCCAGAGCTATGCAAAACGGGCAGGGGAAGGCGTCCCGGCGCTCCCTCCCCTGCACCTAACCCGGAGGGGCCCCGGAGCAGGGCGGCGGAAACCTACTCTCCGGAGCGCACAGGGCTGTCTGGCAGTCCCGGGTTCAGCCGCGAGGGGCAGGGGGAGGCTGGGAGGGCGGCCGCGGAAGGGGGTGGAGGAGGAAAGGGAGGGCCGCTCGCTGTGCAGGAACTCACAGGACCGGGGGTGGGACGCGCGGGGGTGGGACGCGCGGGGGCGGGGGGGGGGCGTTCCCGGGGGACAGGCTGCCGGGCAGACGCAGAGCCCCGCGGCAATTGGACCACCGAGGCCCGGAGTGGATGGCTCTGGGGAGTTCGCGGGACCCGCACACCTGAGAGCAGGTTGCCCTTCGGACGCGCACAGTGGCAGCCGCATCTGGTTCTGGAACTCCCCGCCCCGGAGCAGGGTTCGAACCGGCGGGAGGCCGAGCGGAGAGCCAGCGAAACAATAGTCGGGGTCGCGCGCGGGCCTGCGGAGCGGCCCTCCTGCACCTGCCGCCGAGCGGGGCGCGGAGGCCCGGCCGCCTGCGCCAGCGCCCGGCTAATTTTAACTGTTGATTACATCTTCAGTGGAGACTCGCTCGTGTGTCCCTTCACATGTCTCATTTGTAATTGAGACTAATGATTACAGTGGGGCGGGCAGGCGCAGGTGCTCATTAATTAATTTCTAATTAAAAGTGCTTCCCATCCTCGGTGACTAAGGAGAAGCGGCATTCGTGGGGGCGATATTGACTCCACGGACGGAATTCATTTGTCAGAGCCTGTTGTGGCCTCTTCGCCCCGCGCGGCGCCCCCGCCCCGCAGCCCCGCAGCCCCGCAGCCCCGCAGCCCGGCCGCCGCCAGTGACCCGCACGTCTGCGGCCCGGCGGAGCTGCGCGGCGTGGGCTGACGTCAGCGCCGCCGCCGCTGAAAGCCAAGCACATTTGACTTGACGGGTTCGCGCAACTCGGTGTTGTGTTTTTTTTTTTCCCCCTTTTTTGCAAAATATGTATTTGTGTCGCCGCTGCGAGGCGGGCTGGTCCCAGAGCCCCCTCGAGGCTCGGGAACGTGAGGCTAAAAGGCTCGGTGCGGCCGCCGCGGCTCACTTTCCCACCGGGTTAGAAAAGTTTGCGGGGCGCGTGGATGAATTAACCCGCTCTTCCGCTTCGCCCTCCCAGCGCCTAGGAGCCGGCGGCCCCGGAGCAGTGGCCGCGCCACGCGGGCGACCACGCGCAGGACCCCGCCGGCCCCGCCATGTCCTACCCGCAGTTTGGATACCCCTATTCCTCCGCACCCCAGGTAAGGGGGCCCCGCGAGGGTGCGGGGAACGCGGCCGGACACGCCGGCTGGCAGGCTGTCCAGCGACCCGGGGTCGCTTTCCCAGAGAGCGGGGCCTGTGCCAGGCGCTCCTTGCGCCCAGCCCCGGGGAGGACAGGGGCGCCGAGAGACTCTGACGTGCGGGCCCCCCTTGTCTCTCGCTTTCTTTGACCCTCACCATCACCCCAGGAGAGACGTCGTGGCACAGGAGGGCGTGCGCGGCCTTGGGACCCCCCCCCCCCACATACACCCACACACCCGGGGTGCGTGTGAAAACTCCGGGGCCTGGTAGGGCTGGTCCCCCAGTGGCTGGAGGAGGCCCAGCCGAGCGCACTCGCGGCAGGAGGGAACGCGCGGCGTGGATGGCAGTACGCCCCGGGCAGTGGGGCAGGGTCCCCTGGGCGGCGCGCCCCCCTCACCCCCGGGCGCCTGCCCTTCCTCGCGGCCCCTCTCTCCCCCAGTTCCTGATGACCACCAACTCCCTGAGCACGTGCTGCGAGTCCGGCGGCCGCACGCTGGCCGACTCGGGGCCCGCCGCCTCGGCCCAGGCACCCGTCTACTGCCCGGTCTACGAGAGCCGGCTGCTGGCCACCGCGCGCCACGAGCTCAACTCGGCCGCGGCGCTTGGGGTGTACGGGGGCCCGTATGGCGGCTCGCAGGGCTACGGCAACTACGTGACCTACGGCTCCGAGGCGTCCGCCTTCTACTCGCTGGTAAGGGGAGGGGGTTGTCTGAAGCCTTCCTCCGCCACGCCACGCCCCTGCCCCCTATTTGCCCAGCCCACCTCCCAGAGAGCCCGAGGCGCGGGCGCAAGTGCCCAGGACCCCACGCTGCAGGGCAGGGGGCGCCTCCTGGCCGGGTTCCTCCCAGCACCGCCCGCCCCCAGAGCTCGAGCTCGGCGCCCGCCCTTGTCCCGCGCTTTCCTCCTCCGAGCTCCCTACCTTCACTCCTCCCGGTCTCCCTCCTCCTCCCTCCCGGCGCCCCACCGCTTGGCCCTCCCCTGCTCCCTTCCCCCTCCTCCCGCCAGCTCGTCTCCCCCCTCGCTCCTCCTTCCTCCCTGCGGTCGCTCGGTCCTCTTCTTGGGTCCGGGTCCTCCCTCCTGCTGTCTCCCAACCCCCACCTGTCCCCTCTGCCCCCCTCTCCCTCCAACCTCATTCTTCTCTCTCCTACTCCCCGACCCCACCCCCCACCCCCAATTCTGCGCGTCCTCTCTCCCCATCTTGAGGCTTCTTTGCTCCCTGGCCCCAAGAGAGAGTCCAGGGGTGGGGGTGGCTTATGAGGCTGCCCAGGGCTCTGTGCAAAGCGTGCAGGAGCCAAGGGGCCTGGGGGGCTGGGGTTGAGCTGGGTCGCCTCCCGGAAGCTGCGACCCCAGGCGCGTGGGATCCTACAGAATGGCTTCGACTCCAAGGACGCGCCGGGATCTGCGCATGCGGGCCTCGCGCCTGCTGCGGCCGCCGCCTACTACCCCTACGAGCCGGCGCTGGGCCAGTACCCCTACGACAGGTGAGGGACCGGCGGACAGAATCCCTCCTCACTGCCCCCGCCCGGGCCCCTGCGCTCCATTCAGTCGTCAAACTCCGCACCACCAGCCCCACGCCCCCTGTGAATCTTTGGGCGGCTAGGGGACGGATTTCGGGTCAGGTTTCAGCTGACCTTGCGTTAGTCCGAGCCCCGCCCCCTTGGCAATCCTTGCCCCACTGGGCAAATGCGTCCCCGGCCTCTCCCTCTCGCTCCCTTCGCTGTCTGGACCCTCACAGCCCTCCTGCACTGTGGTTCTAGGCGGCTGTCAAGTCTCCCTGCCCAGGCTTCAGACGCCTCCCTCTGCCCAAGAGCCCAGCCCACCTTTCCCTTTGGTGGGAACCAGAAGGGGGAGTCCAGTCTGCTCATCCAGAGACGCGTGGCCCATCTTGGGGGGAGGAGGGTGACAATTATAAATTTAACTGCAGGAAGTCCACATAGGCCGTCTGGACGCTTTCTCCCCACGGACACTAATGACCACCCCTGCCCACTGCTGTTACATAGTTGGGTTCACATTTCTGTGGTTCGGGGATCAAAAGGGTAGGCGAGGGGCCCCATAAAGGAACCTGAAGAAATAGATGTCTATGTAGGGTGACAGAGACCTGGCCAGGCCTTGAGCCCGCATTCCACTCCGGCTAGGAAGGAGCCCAGGCTCCCTGTAAGTTGAATCAAATATAAACATCTTGGGCCACAAAAGGCTGTGCCTGTGGGCCGTGGCGAGGAACCAGGGGCCTGGGTTTGACCCAGGTCTTACCACCGTAAACACACTCCCACGACGGGGACTGAAAGCCTGCCTGGGCCTTGGCCCGCCGCCCGCGACGCAAGGGTCTCGGCCCAGCGCCCCATTGCCCAGCCTGTCTCCAGGTACGGGACCATGGACAGCGGCACGCGGCGGAAGAACGCCACGCGCGAGACCACCAGCACGCTCAAGGCCTGGCTGCAGGAGCACCGCAAGAACCCGTACCCCACCAAGGGCGAGAAGATCATGCTGGCCATCATCACCAAGATGACCCTCACGCAGGTGTCCACCTGGTTCGCCAACGCGCGCCGGCGCCTCAAGAAGGAGAACAAGATGACGTGGCCCCCGAGGAACAAATGCGCGGATGAGAAGCGACCCTACGCGGAGGGCGAGGAGGAAGAAGGGGGCGAAGAGGCAGCCAGGGAGGAGCCCCTCAAGAGCACCAAGAATGAAGGTGGGTGGGACCTGCAATGCTAAGGCTGGGGCACCGAGGCCGGGGACTCCCTGTGCCTTCTTCTTGGGTTCTGGGACCTCTGAAGACATTGAACCTGGGGTAGTAAGAGCAAACTGTCAGGGCTCGGGCGACAAATGAAATGAGCTGACCCATTGGGGCCCTGACCTGGGGGCCTGCGGGAGTAACTGGGAACAGGCTTCAAGAAATCCAAAATAGCGCTTAAAACAATAGACACACTCCCCCTCCCCCCCCACCCCCCATTGATTTGAGCAGGAAATCGCTAGGCTTCTCTGTTACCACTTGGGGTTCTGGAGCAGGTGGGAGGTACAGGTGCTTCTCCTAGCTTGGGGGCGGGGGTCGGGCCCATAACTATGCGGCAGAGCTAGGAAGGAAGAGTGAGGTCCAGATTAGCGCCTTCCTCTCTTCCTGCACTGGCCCCTCTTTCTACCCCGCGCAGAGACGGTGGGCAAAGGGGAGAAGGATGTAGAACTCACAGACTTGGAGGATTTCGACCCGCTGGAGGCGGAGCCCCCTGAGTGCGAGCTGAAACCGCCCTTCCAGCCCCTGGACGGCGGTCTGGAGCGCATCCCCGCCGTGCCTGACGGTCCAAGCGCCCCGGGAAAGGAGGCTTCCGGCACCCTCCGGATGCCCCTGGCCGCCGGTGGCGCGGCCGCCCTGGACCAGGACCTGGAGAGGGCCAGAAGCTGCCTCCGGAGCGCGGCGGCTGCGCCCGAGCAGCAGCCTGGCGCTGGGGGCGGCTCGCAGGCCTGCGAGGCCAAGCTGGGCTTCGCGCCGGCTGGGGCGACGGCGGGCCTCGAGGCCAAGCCGCGCATCTGGTCGCTGGCTCACACGGCCACCGCGGCCGCCACAGCCCTGAGCCAGACTGAGTTCCCCTCGTGCATGCTGAAGCGCCAAGGCTCCGCTGCCCCTGCGGCCGCCTCCTTGGCTCCTGCGTCGTCCTCGCCTGCGGCCCCGGCCCCCACGGGTGCCCTGGACAGGCACCAGGACTCCCCGGTAACCAGTCTCAGAAACTGGGTGGATGGGGTCTTTCACGACCCTATCCTCAGGCACAGCACTTTGAACCAGGCCTGGGCCACCGCCAAGGGCGCCCTCCTGGACCCAGGACCGCTGGGACGCTCTCTGGGGGCAGGTGCCAACGTGCTGACGACGCCCCTGGCGCGCGCTTTCCCGCCCGCCGCGCCCCACGACGCCCCGACCGCAGGCTCAGCCAAGGAGCTGCTGGCGGCGCCCAAGGCCGGGGGCAAGCCCTTTTGCGCCTAACGGGCACCGCCCCGCGCGGAGGAGGAGCAAACGGGGAGCCGGCCTGCTGCGCGTCGCAGACTCTGTTTCCACGGAGTTTCCAAAGCAGGACCGGAGCGCGTCCAAGTGCAGGCAGCCCACCCGCCGTGGGGGGACCGGCCGAACTCGGCCCTCCCGGCCACAGACCCCCGCCTGGACAAGCATTGGTCCGGGCCGTTTCCGACCTCCGCCCCGGGCCCCAGCCGGGTAGGGACGCTCCCAGAGCAGAAGGGAGCCGCCCCGGAGCCTAAAGTTTACGTCCCAAAGTTTACACGGACCAGACATTTCAGCTCTGAGGCTTAGTTTTGCCGCCTCCTCCCGGGTTTGAGGCATCCTTGCTCCTTCCGAAGACCCCTCAGCCTGCTGACCCGCGTTGTCCTCAGCACATCTTCCAGGAATCGCACTCCCACCTGTTTACACTGTTGCACACTCGTAACTCGATAAAATTACGGTTTTTTACGTGTATGTTCACACCAATAATTGCCTGCTTCAGAGGCTGATATAACAAACCAATAAAGCGAGTGATGGTGTTTGCATTGCAAAATGAACACGCTTCACACCCAGGGGGTTGAGGTCTTGCCCAGGAAAGGTGCTAATCGCCCAGGGCAGGAGGGGGCGGCGGCCTGCCCAGTGCCCGGAGAAGTGTCCCCGCAGAGCCCAGACGTCCTGCTTCAAAGCGCCGTTTATAACAACGGTTACAGGAACTTCCAGGAATTTTGGAGTCTGTGAGAGAAGTGCACAGGCCCTAAACTTCAAACTCTCCCCCGTTACCACACTCCACAATGCTGAGAAAGTGGGGGCTTCCCTTGCAAGATTAGAGTAACTTTTAAACTTGCTAAATTCCCTGGAACGGGGGGGGGGGGGGGGGGGGGGGCGTGGACTGCGTTCCGAACGTCCTGAGCCGAAAGGACGCGGCCTTCCCGCCCCCGGCCCCGCCTCCCCTCCCTCCCGGGACCCGCCGCCCCGCCCGCACTCCGAAAGCCCGGGGCCGCGCCCCGGGGGTGAGGCGGGGGGGGGGGGGGGGGGGGGGGGGGGGGCGAGCGCTTAGTAGGCTGCGGATAGAAGGCGGGGCTGGGAGTGGAGGCCCCGGGGCGGGGGCGGGGGGCGAGCCCCGCCTGGCCCCGGTTCCCGCGCGCTTCCAGCCCTGGGTTCCCGCTTCCCTCCGGCCCCCACCCCCACCCCCACCCCCGCGGAGCCCGGCCCGCACCTCCGAGCCCAGGAAGCTCTCGGGGCGCTCCCTCCGGTGGCGCGGGCCCCTGGAGGGCGGCGGGGAGCGCTGCGCTCTGCACTCGGGGTCCCCTCGCCGACCAGCGCTCGGCTGCGGGGGCCTCGTCGCAGTCGCAGGCGTCCCGAGGAAGGACGGATCGGCAAGTCGGCGAACCTGCCGGGGCGGGGGGCCTTGGAGGCGCCCGCGAGGCGGGGTCCCACCCTGCGAGGGTTGGGACTGGACAGGGGCCCGCCCCCGCGGGGTCCCGGGCCGCCGGGGAGCCGCTCCGGGGCGGGCCTCGAGCGCTGGCGGCCAGAGGCCGGTGTCGGGGTCCGCGCCCCAGAGCGACCGGACCTCGGCCCCCGGCCCCTGAGAGAAGGGGGCGGTCCCGGACCCCGGTGGCCGGGCGGGCGCCGCGCCGCGCCCCAGGCCTGTCCGGGCCGCGCGGTAATTGGATTGTATCCGCGCGCTGTCACCGTATTGACTTTCGCTCCCGTGGATGATATCATCGGGACTCGGAGGCTCGCCGCTGATGCGCCTGTCAAAGGCTGGGCGGGGGCCCCCGGCCCGGCGAGCGAGCATCAGCCAAGATAATTTGAAGTGAAATTTTCATTTTGACAGTAAACCCCTCAATTTCTAAAGGCTCCGCGCTCCGAGAGCTCGCTGGCAGGGGGAGGCTTTGCAGAAAGCCCACGTCTTAGACTGAAAAGGGCAAAAGAACTCGAATTAGTTGTAATAGATAAAAGGGCAAAAATAAAGAGTCAAGGGTACTTGACAGTAATAGCGAAAGTGGAGTCTCGGGGGAGACGCGTGGCGGCCGCGGCTGGGGCGCCAGGAATTTTAATGCGGCCGAGGGCGGCTGCCCCCGCGCCCCCACCCCAGCCCCAGACAAAGCCAGACATTTTCAGCAAAAATGAGGCTTCGCTGACGCAGGCGGCGCGGCGGGCGGGGTAGGGGCTGTGGGGGCCGCGGGGCCCGGGCCCCGGTGCGGGTGGCAGGGGCTGTGGGGGCCGCGGCCGGGTCTGGACCCCCGCCCCCCCCTCCCGATCCCCCCGCAGCCAGTCCGGGTGGGGGGGGGGCGGGCCAGAGGGCTCCCCCGCTGCCGACCACGCCTTGGCCCTGGAGACCTCACACTCTGGGCAGGGTCTGTGGCGCAGGAAGCCCGGCCGGGCCCCGCAGACTGGAGGTCAGAATCCCGCACCGCAGGAGCCCCCAGACCTTGGTGGCGCCGACTGGAAGAGACTTGTTTGATTAATCTGCAAAATTGTGGGGATAAAGACATCAGGTGGGGGCGGGGAGTGAGCCGCGCACACCCCCCCTCCCCAGGGGCTGTCCCTTGGACCTCCCCCTTACCTTTGGGGGGAATGCTCTGGAAGGCTGGCCGTAGGCACCCTTACCCCCAAGTGGCCTGTGTGCCCCGGGGTGGGGGTCAGGAGGCGGATCCCCTCAGTGAGGGGGAGGGGACACGGGACGCCGCCCCGGGCTGGGGAGGGTGGAGACGCGGATTTTAAGGGTCCGTGGTGCTGGGGAGAAAGGTCGCGGTGGGGGAGTGGGGGGGCGGGCCCCCCCCCCCCCCCCCCCCCCCGCTTCCCTCCCGGGAGGCTGTCAGGGCAGCGGCGCTGGGGACCGCGCTCCCAGCCACTCAGGCGTGGCCAATTCAGACACACCAAGGAAGGGCTGCTAAATTAACGGCGCTCTTTACATAGCGCCCAAATAAAACTGTAATCAGCGGCGCGTTACTTTTCATTAAGCGAGTCTGACAGCAGCATATCCAGACCCGACAGGGAAATATACGGCGGCGGCCGCCCGGTCTAAGATAATTCCTTAAGCTCCATTAACAACTCTTAGCCGCGGGAAATGGGCTCCCGGAAAACGTCTCCAAATCTAAGAGCTTTATCGACCCTCAAACCGCCGCTGATGCCTCCATTTCTTTCTTTTTTTTTTCTCTTTCTACCCCCCCCCCTTTTCTTTTTTAACATAAGGGAGACTCGTCCAGCGAGGTAATAGAGTTTGACACGACACCTTCTTAACTAGAGAGAGAGGCAGGGACACCAGCCCTTAAATGATATTTAAAAGGCAACCAATTAAGATTTAAAGTGATGGTCTCCTGAGACTGCCCGATTCATGCCCCCCACCTCTCCCCGGGCCTGCCTGCCTGCCTGTGGCTGCACGCGGCCTGCCCGCCCCTCTGCCTCTCTCCCTCTCCCCGGCCTACCCGCCGTGTGTTCCCCTCTCCATTCTGTCTGTGTCTTTCTCTTGCATAAAACAAGAGACAGAGAAAAGATCTCTCCGTGCTCCAGTCCTCCCCAGTGGGAGGATTCTTGGGGCCGCCTGTCTCCTAAGGCAGATAGTAGCGGGTTGAGGGACACTGAGCCCGGCTCCCCCTGCGGACATCCAGCTGGCCACGTGGTGTCCCCGGTGCCCGGGGGCCCAGACGAGGCCTCTCCAGTGGGGTGTGGGCGCCCAGGCTGCAGGCCGCGAGGTCAGCCTCGCTCACAGCGGGCAGGCCGTCCGGTGAAGGGACAGCCCAGGTTGGGGCGGGTGGCACTTGGTACCAGGGGAGCCCTCTGAAGCGCCTCCTTCCAGCTGGTACAATTGAGGCAGAGGGAGTCCCCTGTCCAGAGCTGCTGTCCTCTGCACCAGGGCACCAGGAAGACGCCGTTCCCTCCCTCACAGTGACGGTGACACTGGCCAGGGTATTTGCCCCATTGGTGCCACTAAGCCGGAGAACCTGGAAAGCCCCTCGGCCAGGATCACGGCGTGGGAAGGCGGTGAAGTCCTGGGAAGGAAACACCGTGACCTTTCCATCTGACCCTGTCTGGAACAGTGGGGCCCTGGAGGAAGAGAAGGCGGGGGGGGGGGGGGGGGAGGAGGAGGGGGGCCTTCAGGGAGGAGGGGGGCAGGGAGGAGGAGGGAGGACTGCCTTCCAGCAAGTCTGGCATCAGCTTCATGAAATTGGGAAGAAACTGCCTTTTCCCCGGAGGACTCTGGCCCTGGGGTGAAGAGGGGTTTACTGAAGCCCCGGGACCAGTCAGGCCCCTGCACACTGGGGGATCCCTGAGCGGGCGGCGCCCCCACTTTGCTGCTGAGGTGCAGTGGGCCGACGCCGCCCGGAAGGCACTGGGTCAGGACTGTACGAGGCGAGGCACCCGTCTCACCGGCCTGGGGGGGGGGGGGGTGTCTTCCCTGGCCTGGGCCCCCCCCCCCCCCCCCCCGGGGCTTATTGCCACTTCCAAGGAGATCTAAACACGAAGGGTGGAGTTCAGGAGCCAGAAGCCCCACCCGCTAAGAGCCTTAATGTCTTGAACTAAGCCCACCGAGTGAGCGCCCAAAGCGGGAATTAGAGCGAGAAGGGGCTTATGCAGGCTTGGCGTGAACCCTGGCCCACGCGGGGCGGCTGATGCCTCCCTTTCAGCAATCCAACCGGAATTCTGTGTCCGTTACAGTGGTGTGGTCACTCCAGGGAGGAGCTCCCAGAAAAGGAGCTGAATGTCTGTAGCAGCATCCGACCTCCACTTCTGGTGTCGATGCAGACGAGACTGAGCGGGGCCGCCTGTGTGCTTAGGGACTCTGTCGTCATCTGGCCGGGAAACAGTCATGATGGGAGTAGAACTGATGGGGGCATCAATGTGGGGGGTGCACCAGCCTGGTCCTCCCTGCCTTTGCTTCTCAAGGCGCTGCGCTATCTTAAAGGCATAATAACCCTTACGTTCGTCCGATCGAGCCGGTGGAAGGAGCTGATGGGGTCATGTGCACAACACTTGTGTGAACCCCGTCTCCACCGGCCCGGGGTTTGCAGATGCTATGCTGAGGGAGAGGCACTGAGTGTCGGCCTGCCCGGCCCCAGCAGGTGCAAGCAGGCCTGGCCAGGAGAGGCTGGGAGAGCAGGAGGGGCCCACGCCAGGCCCCAGAAGCTATTCAGCAGGTCGGGCACACGTGTATGCCGTCGCCGCTTGCCCCTGTCCTGCTGGGATGATGCCCCGGGCCGGCCGTGGTGAGCTGGGAGGGCCCACAGCTGGCCTGGCGAGGGCCTTTGTGACAGACGGAGCAGGAGGAGGGAGAGCATTCACGGTGGAGGGAGGGGCCAGTCCAGAGGCCAGGGCACCAGAAGTGACAGGACTCACACGGGTGAGTGCAGGGGAGACAGGGAGAGCGACACCAGTCGAGCCGGACTGGGGAAAGTGTAGGTGGGACAGTGAGCAGGGGGGTAGCTTCAGGTCACCTGCCACAGCCCCCTAGGGGCAGGAAGTCACCCAGTTCCCAGGGCAGGGCTGGGATGCAGTGGCTAGGTGTAGACAGGCGGGTGTAGACAGGCGGGCGTAGTCAGGTGGGCGTAGACAGGTGGGTGTAGACAGGCGGGTGTAGACAGGCGGGTGTAGGCAGGTGGGGGCTGTTCACCAAAGTGTGTCCGGCTCACCTGACATGGGGCGGCCAAGGACAGAAGAAAACCATCCAATCATCCGCCAGAGTGCAGGCGGCAGAGACAAACCCCAGGACAAAGGAAATGTGGTTTCCATGTGACGCTCTGACATTTGCTAGTGGCCTAGTAAGATTAGGGGCATCTCTGGGGACAGCAGGAAACTGATGGGTGCGTGTAAGTATGCGGGTGCCACGGGCCAGGAGAACAGCCACACAGCGGCATGGCCACGTCCCTGCCGGGCTTTGACTGGCGCCTCGCGGGCATCCTGGCCTTACCAAGGGCACCTGCCCTGGGGGACCCGCAGGGTCAGGTGAGGCCGCTCCATCGGAAACGCCTGGCAGACGTATAGCCTGGTCCAGCTGTGGCCTCCCCAGTGCAGGGGCAGGGCGGGGAGAGGGAAGGGTGCCAGCACCTTTGGCTGAGGAGCTGTCACTGAGAGAGCCTGCCTAGAATGAGGCGACCAAGCCCGCCTGCACCTACAGAGGGTTGGGGGGGGGGGGGAACGCCAAAGGAGAGACCTCGCTGAGTCGGCTGGAGGAGGAGGGGGAGCTCACCCTCTGCGCAGGGGTGAGGGAATGGAGCAGGGGGGCAGGACCCAGTGTCACGGGCCAGAGGGCAAGCAGCCCCAGGCCCCCAGGAGCCCCGCTCCCGCACAGGCCGGGGAGGACCCGCCCCACGACCCCTCCTGCGCACCAGAGGGCAATGCACTGGGCACACGGTCCTGCGGGGAAGCGACGGCCGACCGGCGCCACCGGTCACAGGACCCCCACCCCGGGCCCCAGCCTGAGCTCGAAGTGCAGCCCCGCCCCACCCACCCCCAGGCTGACCTGGAATAGGGGAGCGTGTCCCCGCCCCTCAGAGACTGACTCACGTGCCCACAGCAGCCTCACCAGCCAGGAGCAGGGTCTGCCCCATCACACAAGTGACGCCCATTCACAATCAGCCTGCAAATGGGACCTTAATTAATGAATTTGATGATAGAGACTCTTTTCATGGAACATTAGCCCAAGTTCAAGATAATCAGCCTGAACACAAACTCCAGCTTCGCAACAACACTCGCCGGGGGCAGGAACATAATTTACGTCCGGCAAGTGGGTGGGCGCACGGCTTCCGGGCGGGGGGCTCACCTCCAGGCACAGGACCGTCCAGGAGCTGGGGACAGACCCTTCTGTGGCACGGCGCACACACAGGCTGTCATGGGCACCTCTCGGGGTCATCAGAGTCCATTGCACGCGGCCCTGCTTCCGCTGGTCTGTGGGTATGTGACGGACGCCCCTGTGTGTCCGTGAGAACAGGATGAAGGTTTTCCGAGGCGGCCCCATCTCTGTGGACGGGGCGGCCCTGACGGGGGGTGGGGCACTGAGGCCGGAGAACCTCAGGATTTAGGGGCCACAGCTGGCCTTTCCCGCTGGCACTTCGGTAGTGAAAACCGGTCACGTGCGTGGTTGTGGCTATCTGTGTGGGACCCTGGGGGCTGCGGGGGTGGGGGCAGCACCCCGAGGATGCTCCAGGCTGGGCCGGCGTGGGGGGAGGGCGTCCCACAGCAGTTCCGGGGGGAGGGGAGCCGCAGGGGCAAAAATGCCTGCCGTGCGGGGGAGGCGCCCAGGGTTCAGAAAGGCAGCGGCAGGCCTGGCGGGAAGGGGTGCCCCCCGCCCCGCTTTCCTCCTCCCCTTCCCTCCCCAGCTCAGCTCGCTGCCTCGCCGGGGGTGGGGCGCTGGAAGTGAGGGGGGAGGAAAATCCGGTGAGTGTGGCCTCACCAAGGGGCACCGCTGACCCCAGGGGAGACCCAGGGCCTGTGGGATCCGGCCACCCCATACAGAGCTCACTTCTAACTCGGGCGCTGCAGGGGTGAGGCGCACACAGTGGGAACGGAGGAGACAGCGCTTTAGAGGCTCACACTCCTTCTCCACCTGGCCTGTGTCTTCAGTAACACAGCAGCCTAGAACGTTCCACCGCAGGAGGGCAAGGAGCCCCTTGGGGAGGACACAGGTGCAGGGACCACACAGTTGGCCGAGGGTGTCCCTCAGGAAGGGGCCCAGAGCCCTGGGGACGAAGCAGCCAGCGCTCAGGCACCCTCGTGCCTCCCCGCCCGCCCCCACAGCCTGGTTGGTGGCCCTCCTCTAGATTTCATTCCAGACCCCAGCTTCCCCCATGGTGCAGCACACGCGGCTCATTAGGGTGAATTTTCAGCGCGTTTGCAACCTTTCACCCATTTCCAGCTCAGCGGGCTGGGGCTGCAGGGAAGGCCCCCCAGGAAGCAGTGGAAGGGCCCTCTGGACCCCAGACGGTGGGTTCCAGAGCCCCCGGCAACCCCCCTATGGACACAAACCACATTGTTATTTTGGTTTTGTTCCCAAGCTTCTGGAAACCAGAGGTCACTTTTTATTCCTCTGGTTCGAGTACAGAATAGATCACGTGGCGCACTGAGCTGCTGGGCCCGCACTGCCGCACCACCCCTCCTCGGACGTCTTGTCCAGACGTGCCCGGTTCCACGCCCTGGGGAGACCGGCGACCAGGCGGCCTCCCTGCTCCTCACCTGCCCGTAACAGCGCTGTCCCTGCAGTGAACAGAGACCGCGTCGTCCGAGCCTGGGTCACCGAAGTCCCAGGCCGCGTCTCGCGGGCCGCCACCCGCCCTTGACAGGCGTGGGTTCGCGGGGGGAACGCCCCAAGACCCCGACCTGCTTCGGGCTCTCGAAACCAAGGGCGCCCCTTGTGTGGAGAAGTTACAGGGCTGTGGGGTCGCATCGCAGGGAAGGGGGGAGACACAGATACGTGCACAGACTTAGAAATAAAAGCAACATGACACGTGCACACAAGGGACACGTTAGACGCGGGAGAGGCAGTGTCTCCCGCCTTTTCTAGGTGGTTCCTTGAAGATCAAGTTTAGGGTTTTCATCACGTCTTTGCTTTGGTTTCACACAATCACCTGACTTCTCACGCGGTTTGGAGAATGAGACTGTGGCCCTGAAGCACGTGGGGACCTCGCGGGTCCCTGCTCAGCCCAGCAGCGCTAGTGGCTGATCCTGCAGTGTCTCTGTGCCCCTCTCCGGCCTGCGCTGACCCCTCTCCTCGAGTTCACCCAGAAAACGGACGTAATTCAGGCACTTGCTGCAAAGGGACAGCAGCGGTTTACAGGACCAGGTGATCCCCGCTCAGGGATCGTTATGCTCAACAGAGGAAGGGGCACGGTGATGGCCACCCGGGGCCGCTGAGCGCCCAGGCGCCCAGCTGAGTAACACCCACCTCCCCCAGCACAGGGGGCCGGGCTCCGAGGGTGCCGCCCTGGCTGGGTTGTTCAGGACAGTGCGTGCTCGCAGGACACGGCTCCGTCCAGACCATGCGCAGGGCGGCAGTCGGATGGAACGGTCCGCCGCGCACACGTCGCCGGGGGGACGGGAACCAGGCTGCAGCAGCCATGTCGTCCACCCGGGCCCGGGGCTCCCGTGCCACCACCCGCCCTCCGGCCTCTGCAGGGTTAGTAGCTGTGCCATCACGAGCGGCTCGTGAGAGGCTGGGGGATCGGAAACAAGGGAGCCTCGCTGTCCAGGAGACAGAGGGACAGAGCGGGCAGGCCGCAGGACGTCCGGATGAGCCACGACTGGGCTGGCATTCGAGCATCTGCACTGGGGGCTGTCCTGCCCACCCAAGACCACAGGCTGACACCCCGGCGTTTCCTTCCAGAAGACCCTAACCCTAACCGCCCCACTCCCTGCATCCCCTTAATCCACACAGGGCCGTCTCTCCACTGACCAAGCCTTGAGTGCAGGTGCGGTTCCGGGAAACAGAACCTCAGGACAGAAATCTAGATGGAGTTTGCTGGTCGGATGGGATCCAGAGGCATCCGTGCTGCCCGTGGTCTGCAGCACCTACAGCCACAGAACCATGACGCAAGCCATCACCTGTGGCCGGCTCCAGACGGCCGCCTGTTCACAGGAGGCTCTGGTGACCAGGCGGCCACCACGTGCACCAGGGTAGAAACTTGCAGAGCGAGGGCCCGGGCATGAAGAACCCCAGGGCTCTGAATCGCCATCCTGGACCCCGTCAGGACCAGAGAGCTACGGGGCTGTCCTAAAGGAAGCCCTTCTCTCCAGTAGCCTGAGGGTCACAGGCTTCTCTGGCCGCCTGGCAGGGCACCTGGGGTCCCAGCCCTGGAGGGCCTGAGCCAGTGACCGGGGCGGCACCATGAGAGGACAGGGACGGAGTCCAGTAAGGGGAGGGTGTGAGCCCCTGCCTACTCTGGGCACTTCTCGCTGCCCTGCCCCCAGCCACCCTCTCCTTGTCTGGGAACACCTGGATCCCCATCACCCCTCGGTGCTTCAAAACCCGAAACCCACCTGAAATCCCGGGGGTCCAGGGCTCAGCTACAAACTGACCAGGAGGACGGGCCGTGCGCGCAAGACGATTGTACAATTTTTATGGACAGAACCACAGGGAGTCTGGAGGGCAGTGGCCCCGAGGGCAACAGGCCAGGCTGGAGGGCGTGGCATCCCCCACCCTGCGCTCTGGCTCCGTGGCATTGGCTGGGGCGGCTTAGAGGGGCCCCCAGTGTTTCAGCGGCTGATGGAGATGTGGGCTCTCTGGCCGCCACGTGGAATTAAATCTGAAGGGGAGGACACCAAGTCTCGGGAGACAGGACTGTGGCATCAGGTGGGCTCACCATGCCTGCCCTGCTCAGCCCCGCCCAGCCCCGCCCATTCCCGCCACAGGCCCCAGCGCATCCCCTCCCCCGGCCCTGGGAAGGGAGCGGTCGAAGAAAGAGCCTGCATTCTCGAAGGCCCTGTGAGGCTCTTCCCTGTGGGCTGAACACGAGAGACCCCGATTTCGCGGGGATGGCGTCCCAGAGCGCCAGGGCCAACGGCTAGGTCTCGACCGCCAGAGACAAGGTGTACGTGGGACCCCACTCACGAATCCCAGTAGTCAGCACACTCAAATCCTACCTGACTTGTACAATAAGGGGGACAAAGACAAAAAGCCTGGAAACGAGCAAAAACCGGGTCAGACCTCCAAGCCTGACGGACGAGATTCGACCTGAACCATGGCCCAGCTTGTGCCGGTTCCGAGGCCCCGTGCGGAAGGGAGGCCGTGTCCCCTGGGCTGACACCTCTGCGCCACCAGAGGTGCGCGTGCAAGTCTCCTTCCTGACCTTCCCGAGAGGGCCAGCGTGACCGTGTGCCGTGTGAGGGACACATCCCGGGGATTTCTGCACAGTGGCTCAGGATGGACACTAATTTCTGGAAATCAGGAGGGCCGCCGTGGCCACAGTCAGGACAGGAACCCATGCAGGCAGGTGCATGGAGCTGGGGCTCAAAACCTTGAGAGATTCGGGGGTGGTGACCACAGTCAGATACCCACCGACCTCCCCGTGACCTGTACAGGGGACGGCTGGACCTCGTAGGACGTCATCGAATCACCGTAAACTCAGGAGGGTGGTGACCCCCGCTGGGGCTGACTCTCCACACGTGGCTTCTTTAGTGAGAAAAGATCAACGCGTCCCTTCTCACCAACGTATGGCTAACGATGTGCGAGTGCATTTTTCTCTACGGCGGTTAGTAAACACCACCACACATACGGTTTCACCCGCAAAGAAGGCTGTGCTAAAGCCCCACTGTGCTCCCTGAAGCCCCACTGTGCTCCCTGGCCCCTGGGCGTGACCGGGCGCGCCGAGTGAGTGGCTTTGATCACAAAAGCGAGAGTGGTCACCACTCCACACGGGAGCAGGGAGGAGAATCTGCCTGCACTCCAGAAGGTTCTCTGGGCTTTTCAGATACTCCCATCCTGTGGGTAAAGAAAAGTTGCTGTAATCTGACACGGGGGAGGGGACATCTATTTGATTGGAGACGGAGTCTTCAAAGAGGTGAGCAACTAAAGTGAGGTCACTAGCGTGGGCCCTAATCCAATCTGACCGGTGTCCTGAGGAAGGGAGGAGATCAGGACACAGACACAGGGGGAGGTGCCTGTCCACGGGCCGAGGAGAGAGCAGCCTGTCCGCCCGGCCCTCGGGCTTCCCACCGGCAGGCTTCCCTTTCTCGAAGTCACTGGGTCCGTGGTACGGCCGTCACCCCAGCAGCCCCCGGGCACTGACGGGGGGGCGGTGGGAGAAGCTGGACGCCCAGACACGGGCGGAGTCGAGGCTGACAGCCTGGCTCAAACCCTGTGAAACGCCGGGCCCGCAGCCTTTCCTGTTAGCAAGTGGTCAGGCATCTTGTGCAGACCTTTGGATTTGCTGTGGGCTTCCGCTAACACACCCCCGAGCTTTGCGAATGCTCCCAACCGGGGGTATCCCGTTTGCGCACGTGTCTGCTGGGTTTCTGCGAAGAGCGACGCGCCCTCGGTACGCGGGCAGAGACCTCGGCTTTCGCCAGACGACGACGGGCTTTTCATTGCAGGTTCGATGGTGGACCCCGCAGAGAGACCGCATCCTGCGCGCTTCACGAGGCCCGCGCCCTGGGGCATCGCGACGGGATCTCCGGGGCCGTCCTGGCACAGAGACAGACAGCACCGCTCACGTCACCGCACGCTATGGCTGTTGGTGTCACCTAGACCCGCCCGGTTTAAAGCCCCGCTTCCGGGGGTCTTACTTGCCTGCTCCACTCGAACCCATCTGCACTCACGGGGCCTCGGGGTGGGGGGCGGCATCCCCGACGCGCATGTTACTGCCCAGTGACACCCTCGTAAATGAAACAACCGGGAGAGAGCAGTGCGGGCAGTCGGGCAGAGCGGGCCTGTGCTGAACTGCCTCTGCGGCACAAGCGGGACCGGCGATGCCTGTGCGTCCCCAGGGGCCTCGGGCTCGGTCCCCTTTCCTGGCACTCCCCACACCCGGGGCGGTGTCCTTGCAGGACACAGAAAGGGCGGGGGCTGCACGGGCACGGCATCTTCTCTCTACAGCAGCCGAGGCCCCAAGTAGCCCAGCCCATGTCTGCAGGACTGTGGACGGGTCACAAGTCCGTGCACGGTCAAAGCCGTCTACCAGAAAGAAAGCGGGTGCTCCTGAGTCCCTCAGCCCATCTTGCTGGGGCTGTCCTGTCAGGAGGCTCTGCCTCGCCAGGGACAGCAGAACCACAGACACACAGGGCGAGGGACCTCCCTGCCGGGCGGCTGGGCACACAGAACCCCTGGCTTCTCAGTTATCAGAACCAAGCCCAGAGGGGCCAGCAAATCTCTGGTTCCAGAAGAGACACTGGGAAGATGTCAGGTGGTGACACGGGACAATGAGGACGGGTCACGGGCAGGAGGGTTACTACGGCAGGAGGTGACTGTGACCCGTGGACAGGAGGCCACGGGGCTAGGACGTCCCTCGGCCAGGGCCAGCGGCGCCCGCAACTCTGGTCCAGGGCACATGACTGTCCCACCAGAGCAAAGCAGAGGTTGGGGGTCAGAGAACCCAGGGTGGGGCCTCCGAGGTCCCAGAAACCTGCGAGGGAGGGAAACAGGGTTCTGGCGGAGGAAGCGTCTTTGGGATGACAGCCGTCCGCGAACGGCCTCCAGCGACAGGAGGAGTGGGCACTGGCGCTTTGCCCTGGTTCCGCAGGCAGGCAGAGGGGCTTTCCTCCCTCTGAGGCCGGTCCCCGGGGTGGACCCCTTCCAGGGCCTCGCTCCCCCACACCTCCTGGCGGGCGCAGGAGCGTCAGCGCTGTCCCGTCCGGGGGGCGGGGCGCTCTCGTCAGTGAGGCGGCCCCCCCCCCTTCACCCCGCACTGACAGCTCATCAGCTGCACGAAGGACAGATGGCCCCAGGTCATCCTGCAAAAGTCAAATTGTCCTTTGACCTTGCCCACATGACCTCCGCATTACTCTTCCGTGTTGCAGAGAAATAGCGCATAAATCGCCCTCGCCTCCCGCCCCGCCATTTCCCTGTGTTTCTCCGGGTTTCTCGCTGTAGGGGAAGCATCCACAGGCCCGGTTGTAACAAATGTCCGAGAGTCAATGCACGCTGAGTCCCGTGTCCTTGGGGGGGCTGCAATTGCTGTCCTTTGCTCAGACCGTTCTGCTGATTGTTACTATAGACGCTCGAACAGAAAATTTGGAAAACACAAAGGAGTTTGAGGAAAAATAAGTCACGTGTGACGCCCTCACTCGGAGCGTACGTAATCTCGATGAATTTTTTCCAGTTGCTGTCTGTACGCACATCTCTGCAATTACTGCGCCAATGACACTGACAAGTCTTTTCAGGAAAATTGGCCCCAGGGAAACAGCTGGCCACGGACCTTTACCGGGAGCACGGAACTCATGATGCCTTTTGAAGTAGATCTTTCCAGAGTCTGGGTGGAGAGGGTGAAGCATTGCACGGGGGCGGCGGTCACCGCCGGCCTCACCCCGCTGCTCCCGGGGGCCCAGCGGGGCACCACGGGGCCTTACCCCTCAGGCCCTGACCACGCGAGGCACCTTTCGGTGCCGGGGCCACGAGAGACCGGCGAGGGCTGCTGGGCACACGGGCGTCTCAGTGGCCAGGCTGCCCGAGCCAGCCACCGACGGAGCTTCCCGACAACACCTTCGAGTGGTTGCCAAGCCACGGAGGCAGGGCCACCAGTGGGCTTCCAAGCATCTACCACGGAGCCCAGGGTGAATCCTGGCACCATCAGTGCTCCTCGCCCGCTGCCCGCCTGCCATCTTTGAGGGGTCTGGGCTCCTTGAGGGCAGGCGCCCCCGGGCAGTCAGCACCCTGCACCCCTGGGCCTCAGGTGTTCTGGAACAAAGCAGACTGCAGGAAGTAAGGGGTCGTCCCACAGCCCTGGGTCCTGCAGGGCCTGTGTCTGGGGCGTGAGCTGACCTGGAAGGATGTCTGGGCCACCTTTCCCGCCGGAGAGGACGAGGAGCCCTAGGGACGTGCGGGACGGACGATCCTTGCTTTGTGTTCGTGTGTTTTTGCATTACTCTAACGTAGGCGTGTTAACGTCGACACAGATAAATCTGTATTTAAGTCTCTCCAAAATTTTGTCACTGCAATATTTTATTGTTTAAATGGAAACATAGCTGACGCCACACTGGCAACGCCACCTCGGTTTCAGGTGCACGACGCAGTGCTCCGGCTCTCTGCGCTGCACGGGGCTCACGGGTGTGTTAGCACTTGACCCCATCCGCACGACCGCTCCGGCCACCGGGCCCTTCGTCGCCGTGACTTACTCCTTCCGGAACCGGAGGCCCGTACCTCCCCCTCCCCTGCGCCCATCTTGCCAAACCCCCATCCCTTCTGGCAGCCATCAGTTTGTGCTCTGCACTGACAGATCCGTTTCTGCTTTTTGGGTGTTTCTTCATGTGTTTCATAGATTCCACGCAGGAGGGACGTCATGCGGTATTTGTCCTCTGACTGTTTTGCTCAGCATGGTACTCTCTGGCTCCTTTCGTGTCCTTGCAAATGGCAAGATCTCATTCTTTTCCACGGCTGAGTAATATTCCGCCGTGTGTGCACACCGCCCCTTCCTCATCCATCCATCCGTCGAGGGACACAGGCCGCCTCCCTGCCGTGGCTGTCGCAGGTAACGCTGCCACAGACATCAGGGGGCAGGTGTCTTTTCACATCCGGGTTTTCATCTTCTTCAGGTAAGTACCCAGTAGTGCAAGGGCTGGGCCGTAGGGTGGTTCTATTTTTAACTTTTTGAGGACCCTCCACACTGTTCTCCAGAGTGGCTGCGCCAGTTTCACTCTCACCAACAGTGCACGAGGGTCCCCTCTTCTCCACATCCTCGCCAACACCCGTTTTTCTTGTGTTTTGATTTTAGCCGCTTGGACGGTACGAGCTGGTATCTCATCATGGCTTAGATGTGCATCTCCCTGATGATGATGATGGTGAGCATCTTTTTGTGTGTCTGTTACCATCTGCACGTCTTTGGGAAACGTCTTTTCAGGTCCTCTGCCAATATTTTCATTGGATTATTTGTTTTATGGTGTGTGAGTTCTTTACGTGCTGTGGACATTGACCCTCTATCAGGTACACGATTTGCAAATACCTTCACTAGGTTGCCTTGTCGTTTTGTTGACTGTTTCCTTTGCTGTGCAAAAGCTTCCTACTCTGATGTAGTTCATGCATGCTGTTGTTTCCCTGGGACAGATGCGTCCCTGTAAAGGTCAAGGTGGTGGTTAGGTCTGCTCAGGGAAGCTCGGTTCAGCCCGGGAAGATCAAGGCCACGCAGGGGAGAAAGGAGCGGATCTTAACAGGTCCAGGCAGCTTAAAACCAGGAAGAATAAAACCAAGCCATCCTCCCACCCCGGTCAGGGCCGGGCGGCTCCGAGGCAAATTCTCAGAGACCTCCTGGGGCCACAGGACCACAGTAGGCGTTGGACTTCCCCACAGGCTGTCCTCCTCGGGGATCTAGATCCTTCTCCCCGTGTGGGGGCACAGGCCCCGCCGTCCTGCCCTTCTCAGGGCCCTGGGCACTGCTGTCCCAAATACCCTCACAGTGGCACCCACGACACTGAGGATGATGGTGTCCAGCCAGTGGGAGGACCTTGACCTGGGCTGTGAGCCAGCGAGCCCACCAAGCTGGCATCCCTGGAGTCCTGGGCCGCTCTGGGCACCCCCCGGCAGGGGCCTCGTCCCCAGAGCCTCACCCACTTTGTCTCCCGTAGCCTGTGGCCGCCTCCCTGGCCATCAACCCCTAGACAGTACGCCTCAAAATGTCCCTTTCGACTTCCAGTGCTAGTGTGTCCTTCCATGAACAGCCTCCATCTCCATTATTAAGGGATCGGGAAGAGCCACAGGACAGGCTTCCACAGGACAGGGTCCTGGCAGAGCCAGGAGGGCCCCGGGGGGGGTCCCTGGAGCTGCTGTTGCCCCCGCATCTGGGCCCCAGGAGCAGCGCTCTGGGTGTTAGTCCTTTAAGGACTCCTACAGATTAGGAGTGACCACGGACAGCTTCTCTTTGCTGGAAATGTCTGGTGGAAGCCAGACTCGTGTCGTTCGGCACTTAGCGTGAGGATTACTGTCAATTCTGGCGTAACGGCAGACCTTCAGAACGAACGCAGAAGACACTGCTCCACTGGTCAGTCTTTCCTTCCCGTTTCTGAGCGGAAGCCCTGATGCCCCTAAGAAGCCGTTTTCACAAAGATTCCTTGTTACGTGGGAAAGTAGCCTCCCCATTCTCCATCTCCCTGCTGCCAGCCTGGGCTGGGCGCCCCTCCCCATCTCAGAGCGGTCCGGCTCCCTGCGGCCTCAGCCTTCCAGATGGCTCCGTCTTAAGACGGGCTCTCGGCCTCAGAACCGTGGCCTCCTGTACGTCTCGGCAGGAAGGAAGCAACGGCTGTGCTCCAGCCTTTCCAGGTCCAGAGCAAGTGTGCGGCCCACACCACATTTCTAATTCAAGCTTTATTGTGTAATTATAGTGTGAAACATAGGATTTTTCTCTTTATTTTTCCTCTCAGTTAACGGTAAATTTTACTGCGTAAATAAATTACACATGCCGTAATTCATGCCTCGCAGCCTACACACCAATTAAACCTGAGGTTGACACAGTGCACGCACAATTACAGGTGATCTGCAAAGTGAAATAGCCATTTATTTGCTCTGCAATAATAGTCAGCGCCGTTTAGCTACATGGTGGCTGCACGTCCGGGGAGGCAGGGCTCTCGGAGCGGCGATTTACAGGCTCCGTGACTAGGGTGCCGGCGGCACGTGGCCTCACGCGGGCCTGGGCATGCCCTGCACGTGGCCACACAGATCGGGGCCTGGTGCTGCTGCCCTGAGGAGGGTCCCAGCAGGACGGTGCACGTCTTCCCTCCAGAAACATCCTAAAGCCACGGGTCCCCAACAAGCTTCAGCTGGTAATCACCCTGCCCCTCCCGCGGGGTGTGACCAGGGGATGGTTGGCAGGGTGCCCTGTTCCTCCAGCTGTCCGTGGCCCTTTCTGAGGAGGCCTCCTGGTGCAGGCCTCCTGGTGCACATCCCGATGGCTCCAGAAGGCTCCTGACGCAGTCCTCTCCTGTGCAGGGAATGTGCATGTCCCAATGGTTCCAGAAGGTTCCTGACACAGTACTCTCCTGCGCAGGGAATGTGCATGTCCCAATGGCTCCAGAAGGCTCCTGACGCAGTCCTCTCCTGTGCAGGGAACGTGCACATCCCCATGGCTCCAGAAGGTTCCTGATGCGGTTGTCTCCTGTGCAGGGAATGTGCACATCGTGATCGCTCCTGAAGGTTCCTGACACGGTCCTCTCCCTGAGGGTCACCGCTGTGAGGCGAGAATGAACAGAGGCGGAGGAAACCGCGCAAGAAAATGGTGGAAACAGCAGAGGTGGGAGCAGCTGAGGGACGGTGCTCTGGCGGGTGGACTGGAGAGTCTCCCGCACCCGCGAATGGACGCGGGTCTCAGGTCTACTCGAATAAATGAGGGACCGGACAACTTACGTCCGGAAGAGAAGTCACAGAACCACGGAGCTGGGCAGCACAGGATTAGTGAGATGACCGGAAAGCCAGTCTGTCCCCAGGGGGACAGTCCACCGCATCCGCGGGACACAGCCAGTGCCACAGCTGCAGACGAGACGCACGCGTGTGCTCAGCCTCTGCCTCCGTGGACGCTGAGGGCCCGACACCACGGCAGGGCCACAGCCCGAGGGTCAGGTCAGCCCGCAGACGTGGGGGAGTCTCCACGGGTAGGGCGTTGAGCATGCCCCCTGTCCGTGCCACCGCCTGGGGCCTCTCCCTCCACGCGGAACAAGAAAGACAGCTAAGACTCTCTAGGAGGAAAGTGTAACAGGCCCACCGGTGAGCGCCTCCGGGCCCCACCGAGCAGAACCAGGAGCTCAGGCTGCGTCTCCGTGCGGAAAACCTCAACCCCGTTCTGGAGGGTGACTGTGATGCCACCGCCCCTCCCGTAAAGGCTCACTTCACAGAGGAAACACCCCGGTAGTGTGTTTCTGAAGGAGCGCTTTCCGGATCCCTCAGCGCAAGCAGGTGTCTCCAAGGCCGCTAGGGACGGAGCTGTGGCGGGCAAGGCCCGAGCGGAAGGTTCTGGTTCTGCGTCCTGGCTGGCAGGAGGCCGGGTGAGGTCCGAGCCTGGCCTCGCCCACTCAGGCTGTGGGGCCACCCCCACCCCGTCACCCCCACCAGCTGAGCTCTGAAATCCACTTAGAGCTAATAACGCAACGTAAAGTATTTGGTTAACGCTGAACGCACGCCGCCTGCCTTTTTAAATCCCCCCATTTAAACTCACTGCAAGTTACTGCCAGCCAAGTGCCTGTTAAAACAGATTTGCTATTAGTCTAGTGAACAAGCATGGTGTCTACTCCACATTTAAATCACATTTTGTCTTAAATTTTTTTTAAGTTTGCTTACTTTTGAGAGAGAGAGAGAGAGAGAGAGAGAGAGAGAGACAGAGTGTGAACAGGGGAGGGGCAGAGAGAGAGGGAGACATAGAATCCGAAGCAGGTTCCAGGCTCTGAGCTGTCGGCACAGAACCTGACACGGGGCTCGAACTCACGAACCAGGAGATCATGACCCGAGCCGAAGTCAGACTGAGCCACCCAGGTGCCCCTAAATCACATTCTTTATTGAAGAGAACATATAAGTGGGACTCTTCGGCCTCTGAAGGTGCCACGTGGAGCTGCCTTCACATGGCCACCTGTCCACTGCGGCCACACTACTGGGCGTAACATGCACGTGGCCCCACCGAGCCCTCACGTGAATCTGCAGGAACACCGCGACCATACTGTAGGAGAGCACAGCCAACCGTGACATTCCCCTCAGTCATCTGTGGGGGGACATGAATCTCTGCCTTCCAGACTCGGGGCCCTGCCGTGTGACCCGCCTCAGCCGACGGGATTCGGGCAGGTGCCCCGTGAGCCACGTGAGACTGGAGGTCGGAGGGCCGCGAAGAGCTCCCACCCGGCCTCTGGTTTCCGTGGCCGCCGTGAGGAAGCCACGTCCCAGTGGGGTTGCTCACTCCTCGTGGCCTCGTGGCCAGGGTGAAGAGAGGCGCAGAGAGGCGCCAGCCCACGGCCGAGGCGGAAGCTCCCTGAGATTCAGGGGTGTTTGTTACACGGCAGAGCTGACCGCCCCGCAGAGTCAGGCCCCAGGCCCAGGCCGTTGTCACCCTGGTCGACACGGCCTCGGGCAGCTCTTCACGGCGTGTGCGTTCCCACGACCCCCGCCCGGTGTCATCCTGTCCACGGTGTAGGGGTGGAAAGAGGCTCCCCGGCTGCTCTTTGCTGGGCTCTCAGGCACTTTGGCTAAGCCCCATCCCGGACCCCCCCCACCTCCTCCAGAGGCCCCATCGTCCCAACAAACTGCCCATCACTCACCTCCTGTCTCTGCCCAGTGGGTGCTGGGGGATGCAGGTTGAAGGTCAGCTCTAAGACAGTGAACATCCCACCCCCACTGGCCACATCGAAGCTGGAGCACAGGCCCAGGGTGGACGACAAGATGCACCCCCCGTCCCGACACCACCCCGATTCTCGGCCCGGGACCACCCTGATTGTCAGCCTTGGCCCCACACGCCCACCAGCCCTCCAGCCGCGAGGTGGCTTCCTCTGTGACCCTCACGTGCCTGCCCGCACTGGCCCCCAGGTGGTTCTGGGCCGGGTCCCCTCTGCTGCGGGGCTCTGGCTCCTCGAGGACAGGGGCCAGGTTTTGTTTGAGCCCAGGTCCGGCGGGTTTCGCACAGAGGGCTTTGGGGATGTTGGGAGCGGTGAGACGATGCCGTCTGGAGCTACATCTCACTTTCTGGCCGGGCATAAATTCAGCTTAAAGCGGCCGTGGGTTCGAGGACAAACGGCCCCACGAGACCCAAGGCCACGTGGGCGCCAAAGCCCCCCATGAGGACTGGCCACCTGCCTCCCACCAAGAACACAACAGAAAAGTCACCCCCACGGTCGGTGCACCCATTTTCGCAGTGCGCCAAGGCTAGGGTCCTCATGACTCCCAACTTACCTGTGAGGTGACAGGGGTGGATGATTCTGGAAGGAGCCTCCCGCCGGCCAGGGGAGGAAGGGAGGAGGTGGGAGACAGGTGATAGGCCAGCCCCAGGCTCACCTGCGCTGGTTCCTAACTGCACAGCTCGCTCCCCCGGCCCCACGGTGACCCAGGTGCAGGGACCCCACGAGGCCTCGGCTAGGCACCGCGGAAGAGGCCACCCTGAACCGCCAGGCGAAGGAGACATGGGGCCCGCCGTGGGCACACGCCGCAGAGGAAACTTGGAGCCCCGTGGGCAGGCCTCGGACAGAACTGTGTCTCCTGTGAGAAGGCTGCGCGGCGGGGGACCAAAACAGCCGACGTGGAGGACTTACCAGTGCGCACCTGCTAAGTGACGAACCCGGTCTGAAGGCTGCGCACAGCACGCGTCAGGGACACGGTGGAGGCGGCAGGAAGTTGAATGGTCTCCAGGGGTGGCAGTGGGGAGGGCGAGACGAACAGGTGGAGCACGGAGGAGGTTTGGGGCAGTGAGACGCTCCCGGGTGACACCAGAGTGGGGGGCGCCCACCAGGGTACGTCTGTCCAGACTCGCAAAGGTGCAGCGCCAAGAGCCACCCGTGTAGACGGGAGGAACCGGATCACGGTGTCTCACACCGGCTCACCTGGGGCACAGGTGCGCCCAGCCAGCGTGGCACGTCAGCGGGAGGGGAGACCGGGAGGGGCAGGAAGTGGAGCAACGTACTTCCCTTCGGGTTCCTGTGAAGAACCTAAAACTGCTGTGAAAAAAAGAGTCTGTGAATTAATAAAAACAATAAGAAATCAAGAATGTGGTAAGGGAGTCCCCTGATGAAACCCATCATTTCATTCTTCCTGCAATGAAGCTGCCTTAAAATTATTTTTCATTGTATTTCAGAGTTTTTGTTGTTTCGCTAACGTTACTAAGAAGTATGTGTGTTGCGTGAAAAGCTAAGAAACACGGGACTCGGGCAGTGAGAGTCCTGGACGCCCGGCCAAGGCGAGGCCTCCTGGCGCTTTGAGGCAGCTTCCTGCCGCGCCTTCCCGGCCGGTCCCAGGCGTCGCCTGCTCGCCCCGCGCTCCAGGGCGCACGTCAGGGCCGAGGGCAGGCTGTGGGGGGTTGAGTTCTGAGGCCGGTGGGGCCCCAAGAGGTCCCCAGAGGCACGTGAGCCAGGTGCGAAGGAGGCGGAGGCCAGCGGGCCCAGACAGGCCGGCCGCCCGCCTCACATTCCTGCCCCTCGTTGACAGGCATGCGGGGAAAACGTTAGGCTTTTCCAAGATCCAGCCGGTCTGGCTGAGGAATGAATATTCCAGGCCAGCTCGGCCCGGCTCTCCGGCTCTCGGAGGGAGGGACGGCCTCCGGGAGGGGCGAGGTGGCGCCTGTCATCCCCCGGGTCACCGGAGCCTCTGGAATGTGCCAGCTGGCTGCTGAGTGCCGCCCCCCACTTGTGGGTCCTCCCAGTGCGCGCCTGCGGGGTCAGGCGCCCGCTCCGGCCGGCTGACGTGTGTCATCTGGCAGCCGCTGGCTCGCATCCTGCTGCAGGGCCCACGGCAGCGGGGAGCGCCTGCAAATACCACAGCGACAGAGGGTCAGACGTGACAGGCGGAGGTGAGGAGAGGTCGCCTCGCCGACACTTCCCCGGCCTTCCAGCTGTCACTGCCGGCACACCGCGGGCCGAGGGGGCGCGAGAAGCGAAACGCAGGTCCAGACGGACGGAGCTTCCAGAGGACGGCACGTCATACTTTCCCTGCAGCTCCGGAAAGTTCCGGGAGAGCGGAGGTGTTGAGACCCCAGGCCTACTGAAAGTATGCGTGCTGTGCGTGCACGTGTGGGCTCACGTGTGCGTGGCCGCACGGTAGGAGGCAGTGCCCTAAAGAACCACGTGATGAGTCTGTAGGTACGTGATTATCTTGAGATGTGGATGACCCCACTCGCGACATTCGCTTCACAAACACGAGGCGTGACGCCCGGGTTACAGTGCGGCTGACGAGGCCCCTTTCTAGAGAAAGGCCAGACACACGCAAGTGATGGGTGTGCTTCGCGTGTGTCAGCAGCCCCCCTGCAGGGCAGACTTTCCTCCCGGGGAGGAGGCTGAGGGGCCACATCCGGGGCCACGTCCAGGTCTGATGGCCTGTCTCTGTCCCTTGGGACACGCGTCTGTCCCCAGCCCTGCGCACAGAGAGGACTTGCAGTGTCCCACACGGAGAAGACACAGCTCCGCCGGTGCGAACAGGAGGAGCTACGTTCTGCTCACGTGGCCCCTGTGGCTGCTTCGTCTATTTCATGGCGCTACCACGTGGGCACTGGGGGGGGGGGGGCGGGGAGGGAAGGGAGGAAGGACGGAAGGGCCTTGGCAGCTGAATCCCGGGCCCTGCTCCACTGTGACGGCTGTGGCCCGGGCGTGGCCGAGCCCCACTGTGCTCCCGGCGCTGACGACAGCGTCTTCCTTCCCTGAGTCCCTCGGCGCCAGGGCCCCCGCGAGGCCGGGCCGTCCCGGGAAACTCGACTTGGGAAGCGAGGCTCGGCAGCCACGGTGTCAGACAGCGCAGGTGGATGGTGCTGGCAGCCGGCCTCACGGAGCTCGTGGTCACCGTGGGCCCCGCGCTCACGCCGAGTCTCCCGCGTCGCGGGCCCGCAGGGCACGGCGCTGACTCAGAAACAAAACAAAACAGCGAAGAAAGCCAGGGAGCCTGCTGTGCCCACCCCGCAGCCCCACCGCGCAGCCCCACGACATCCGTAAGGGGGGACCTCGGGCGGCCCCAGGCTGCTTGGATCCACGCCCAGACCCCCCGGGCACGGATGGGGGCAGGCTTGCCGGTGAGGGGGCCAGAGGCAGAATATTCCAGCACATCCACTGTGTCCATGCTTCAAGTCCTCTCTGGCCGCTGTCCGAGGCCACAAACGTCAACCTCTGAACGGACTCAAGAATCAAGCGTGCGGTCGGCCGGGGACACACAGGTACGTGCACACAGCCGTGTGCTCACGCTCACACACTCTCAGTGCACACGTGTGCACAAACTCACACAGGGTACACGCTTACACGAACGCACTCACATGCGTGTGCACCGTGGAACGTGCAGACACCCGCCTGCTCGCAGGCTCAAACACATGCGGTGCACACACACCCCATACTTCAGCTGCACCATAAAAGGGCCGATGACTCAAGCAGGACCGTCCTGGGAGGGACAGTCGGGGACTGGCAACACCTGTCGGGACAGCCGCACCTGTGCCCACCCGCCTGCCCCTGAGAAAACCACTGGTGGGAAATAACTGTATTTGCACACATTTTTCATAAGCAAATGAGAGCTCAGTCCGCCTTTCACAAGCGGCCCCTCTCGCTCTTGAACACCATCTTCCGGAACTGCCTAGAAGCCTGCCCTCGGATGCCACACCGGGGAACACAAGGAGGGACAGCCAGACTCCCGCCAACAGTGACTCCCAGTGTCGTCCTTAGAGACGAGGCAGTGCTGGCATGGGTGCAGGTGTGTGTGTGGGGGGGGGGGGGTGTGGACGTGAGTGTGTGCACGCACACACGCTCGTACTGTGGGGACCGAGCCCCAGGCCTCTGGCTCTGTGCTGCTTGGGACTTCCCAGAACAGCCGCCTGCTTCTCACGGCCAGCAAGGGAGAGGGTGTGCTCGCCAGAAATGTCCCAATCTTGTGGAACGTGACCACAGATGCGCGCCGTAACCATGCGACGCAATCACGTGTATGCCATCCCAGCCCCACCCACAAAGAGGTGTGAATGTGGGGGAGGGTCGCCGGGACCCCCTCGGTCTCTGCCACAAGTCCTGGGTGGGAGCGACAACCAGCGCTGGAGAAGCAAGTCAGCAAGCTCCCCAATCGCACAAAAAACACGCTGTGTCCCTTCAAAACCGAAGGAAGCCCAGGCAGGTGCAATCACAGTGTGGCCCCCGGAAGACGGTCTAACAGCCGCCCTGCCCGTCCAGCAGGCGGGCACCGTGTCGACGCTGTCTGCATGTTTCCCTGGAGCACAGTCCGCTGCCGCTCTCCCGCACGCGCTCCAGCCCAAACGGTTGGCCTCTCCTGGCCCAGCACCCGGGGACCTCAGCTCAGGCCCTCGCTGTGACAAAACCCCGGGAGATCCCCAACTGCAAGGTGAGAGGCACTATGTTTCATTGTACAGAACTGAACAGATACAGGTTGAATAGGTCAAAAATTTTATTCCAAAAGCAACAGCGGTGATGAGAACACACCTGACCTTGGGGGGAGGGGTCTGAGGCTCCTTCCGGACCAATCTGACGGCCTGGATTATCCCGAGTCTTTTCTTAACTTAAGAACAACAGCAACAAAAAATTCTTGTTCCAAATAATGGCATCATCCAATCCACAGAAAGGAAATGGCCTGTGCAGGCAGTGATGCCCGTGGACGGGACGGTGGCTTCCCGCACTGGGGACAGTCTCCAAGTGTCCCCACACAGGACGTCCCACTGCTGGGGCCCTGGGTCACACAAAACACCCCACCTCTGGCCAACTCAAACAGAAAAGGGCCTTTGCGAGGACACCGGTGAGCCAAAGAGCCAGGTGTGGGTCACCAAGGGCCAGGCTGGCGCTCAACTCGCCCCAGCGGGAGCCTGAAAAGCCCGGGGGCACTGGAGGGTCTGACTGTCCACTTTCCTGGAGACTTCGTGCATTTCACAGTCAGTGTCTGCACAGGAAGCTATTCCCGGGCCCTATGTCTGGGGGGTCGCCGGGACACCACGCCCGTGCCCAACACTGGGCTCATCGCTCGGCCCCTGGCACCAGGGTCCCGGACGTGTCGGAGAAGAGCCCCCAGCGTCACTAACGGGGACCCTCAGGGCCGTCCCCTGGCAGCACCGCTCATCTTGCCTGAGCCTAGAAAACCCCGTGCCGCCTGTCAGGGGCTCCGGCACTGAGCAGAGGGCGCCACGACCGCAGGGAGGAGCCGCGTGCCCGCCAGCCACACGCGGCCCAGGTTTCCAGCACACTCGGGCCTGCCGCAGCCGTGGCGGGTGGAGGAGTGCAGGTGGCCCGTCCAGGAGTGCACGGGGTCCTCGTCGGGGAGTGCACGGGGCCCTCGTCAGGGAGTGCACGGAGTCCTTGTGCATGTGACCCAGCACAAGACAGGGACCGTGTGCGTGCGCCCCCAGGGCTGTGCGGCCGAGCTCATGGCGTCTCTCCAGAGACACGGGGCCCTCTCGCCGCCACCCTAAGTGGAGCCCAAGGGACACTTTGGAGAGAAGGCACGGGGCCACCAGAGCCAGGACAGCTGCCAAAGACCCAACGCTTCCGCCAGCTTCTGGAAGGTCTTCCTTGTCTACCGGCAATAAATGTTAACAGTAAGGGCTCTCAGAGAAAAGGGGCAAAAACAAAGTTCCGTTTTACCAGCACCCGGCACTGAATGGTCACGTGTGGCGTTCAGAGGAGACACGACGTGTCCCTGGCGGGGACGGGATGGCGAGCCTGTGCAGCCCCACGCGCCCTCGGCCCCCGTGTCTGCAGCGTCCGCCCTCGGGCTCGCTTCTCTGGCGTGTTCAGGCCCTGCTCCCACGGTCGTAAGGGAGTCTGCAGCTTCCGTGTTCGAATCTCTTCCGTCCCTGTGACCAGGTGTTTACGCAGGCGTCTTCCGTGTTACCGCAGAGCCCGGCTGGCCCAGACATTCTCAGCGCCAATGGCAAACGCATTTCTTGGTTCACTGAAGCCCACTCATTGGTTTGAGCGAGTTTACAGAATGCAATTTAAAGATGCATATTGGTTAAAAATACATTTCCCCTCTCAGTTGTATATCAGGGTATCAGGGTTGGTTTTTTTTTTTTTTTTTTATTGTTTGATCAGGTTTTAAGGGAGAGTGGAATTTATAATTTAGAAAACTCTTTAAAAGATCATAACTCGTGAAAAAATATTTTCACTTTGGCCACACATGTATGTATAAGGTCTGAGTAATAAAAACATAGTCAAGGGACCTTTATAATCATACAAAAAACCAGTTATAATTCCAAAGCGGAACATTTTCACTATTGAGTGGTGTTCAAGAATGAGTCGTGTCACACAGGCGTAGGTTCTGAATAAACACTGCGTTTCAGAGCTTCAACGCGCTCTTGAATTCCGGGCAGGGGTCTCCTCCCCCTCCCCGTGCAGCCCCCGAAAGCTTTATTAAGTGAGAACATCAATCTGTAGAGAGTCCCGGTGCTCTGGGGTGACTTCTGAAAACGCTGCTTACCGCAGGACAGTTCCGTCCTCCCTACCCTTAAATCAATCACAGGGAATTAGAAAGCAATGGTTATTGGGGGAAAAATCTGTTTTCCGATCGTCCTCCGCCCATGCAGTGAACCGTCACGCACGTCTGGAGGACTCCATGAGGCTGTGTTTGGTGTGAATAAATGGAGGTTATTCTACAGTCTTTCATATGCAGAAGGCTGCTTATTTACAGACGAATGCAGAACCCACAAAGAGAAATGCCTACTTGTTTCAACAAATCGGCCGCCTGTGCCCTTCTGATACCCTCATGTTGCCTGGAAAACGCAGGACCGGGGATTTGACGAAAGCCATGGAGAAGCCTACGGGAAGATTCCTGTCTCCGTCCTCGTTATTCTGGAGGCCACGTCTCAATAAACAGCCGTTCCGTCCTCCCCGCAGGCCCGCCAGACCACCTGTGGGCCCCTCCCTCCCGTCGCCCCAAGCCCGGCCCCTCCTAGGGGGACTCGGGGGCGCTCATGCGTGCCGGCAGGCGTGTCTGGGCGTCTGGGAGCCACGGTGGCGTTGATGGCGCTGACAGCGGGCCAGGCCGTCCGGGCTGTCTTCCCAGGTCTGCCTTTCACCGTTCTGGCAGCCGGTGGCCACTCCCCACTGCACGACCCCTCTGTGCCCTCTGGGTGACAACACTCCCTTTTCAGCCTCTCCAAGGGTCAGCAAGATAACCCCGTCCCCAAGAGGCCTTATCTCGGTCCTTCCTCCCTGGCTGTCCCTGAGAAGGGACAGAACATGGCGGGGGGGGAGGGGGACCGAAGGACAGCGGAGCCGGTGGGGAGGGGAAGGGCCCCTGGGCCTCGACTGCCCTCCTCCTGCCCCAACAGAGCCCTGCATCATTCACCCACACCTGGTGCCGGTCTCGAATCTTATAGAACCACCAGCACGAGGCAGGCCTCCCTGGGAATGGGCCCAGCCTCTGCAAGCAGGACCGTCCCCCAGCGGGGTCAGGGAGTGCTCCGCGGGGATCGTTGCTGCCCCCTCTGTGCCGCAACCCCAGCCCCGTACCCTGCCTGGCCCGGCACACGGGAAATGCCATTGTGCGAGGCCCATCCCAGCCGCCCAGCAGGGCCTAGAGCATGTGTCCAGCCCGGTGACCGGGCGGTCACCTGGTGACAGGCCCAACCCCCCGCTCCTGCGTGTGGCCTATGACCTCCCCGGGGAGCTTGTGGTACTGTGCACGGACTCCCAGCACGGGGAGGCAGCTGGGCACTTTCCACACACAGAAGCGTGTTGCCTCACAGCCCTGGGGGCAGAAGTCCCGATGCCCGGACATCGAGGTGCCCGCAGGGGGTTCCCGCTGCTGCCTCGGGGGGCGACCCGACCCAGGCCTCTGGCTGCCCTCCATCCCCTCTGGTCCTGGACTGCCTACGCTCACTCCCGCCTCCGAGTCTGCACTTCCCTCACGTGAGGACACCAGTCATATGGATTTAAGCCACCATGACATCGTCTTCACTCCGTCACATCTGCAAAGACACCATTCCCAAATAAGGTCACACCCCCCGGTCCCAGGTGGGCAGGAGTTTGGGGTAGGACACTATTCAACCCAGCACAGGTGTGACCAACCTGTCGGCAGCGAGGGCTCAGCCCCTGAGCCCTGGGCTGGACCCCGGTCCCCTGCACTCTGGCCTCCCACCAAGTGACACGCTCCTATCACACTGTCCCTCCGAGGGGGCTGCTGGGCTCTCCCATGAGGCTGACATCCTGGCACATGCTTATGCACACATGCACACGCAGACATCTGCACATGCATGCACACATGTGGACACGTGTGCACACACAGACACATGCACACGTGCAGGCACATGCTCAGGTACACACAGGCACACACAGACACCAGACACACGCACATGCACACACACAGAGACACACATGCAGGCACATGTACACGTGTACGTGCGCACACACATGCACGTGCAGGCACATGCACACCCACGCACACACGTGGGTTGGCCTCCTGGCAGAGCGCCCACGCACACGGGGCTTTCTCGTCCGAAACAGCCATTTGCTCCGAGGACCTGCAGGAAGACAGAGGTATTAAACGCCCGTCGATGGGATTCTGCGGTGGCTCCAGACAATCATGGCGTGAAGCGGTCGGGGTGGCAGAGAGAACGTGGAGTGAGGACAATGGTTCAACAAGGAAATCAAGGAAACGTCTTGTTGCAACATTAGAGAGAGCGAAGAAGATGATGTATTAATTAAATAGGAGACTAAACAGGACAAACCTTTGGAACGGGAGACATAACATTTCAGAGCGATATCAACATGGCGGGGTAAAGGTCGCAGAAGATCAAGTAAGGCGCTAACAGTGGTGCTTTTCCATTTTCTGATCGATCAATATTACATTTTTCCCAAGCTGAAATGCAACGGCAGAGTTATTGCTAACCTTTCCCTCACCCTTCCGTTGTGTATAAGTCACAGCAAAATTACAGATGACTTTATACACCACGGAGTTTTCCAGACCCAGACCCCCAGGTGAGCTGAAAGCTTCCTCAAAATCTATTTCGTTTGAAAATGGGAAGAATGAGCGTCTGCACTACGAAGACACCGGAGAACACCCAGGCCTTTAAAGACAAGTCACCGTCTGGACAACGGCTCGGTGCCCGCCGGCTCCCCCAGGCGCGAGAACCCACGTGGGATCCGGCCTCTGCAAGCGGGAGGAGTCCACGCTTCATTTGCCACAATTGATCAGATCGCACCTCTCCCGTCTGAGACGTTATTGAGGTCACTGCCCAAAAGCCTTCTCACGAACCAGAGAGGACGGGCCCACGTGGGAGGAGAGCCCGAGGGGAGACGCGAAGCCTCACGAGACCCCAGACGGCCCACCCGCGCTTTCCCGGGCACGGGGGGGGGTTGGTTTGTCCCTTTCGGGCCCGTGCGTTCCCTTCCCCTGCTGCGCTGGGAACAGTGTGCCGGGACCCCGACGCCCCACGCACGGCAGACGTGGAAAAACGAAACAAATTTGGTTTGAAACGCGTCGAGCAGGACTTAGGCCCCGTGGAAGGTGACCCCATGCTCCTGACGGGCGGCCCGGACCCTGTCTCAGGAGAGCGTGCACTGGTCCCGTCCGAGGGCCAAGTTTGGAGTCGTAGGTTGGCGCCCTGCAGGAAAATCCTCCCCCAAAGCATTCCTGGTCAAAATGACACGGTCACGAATCCCGAAGAAGGCTTCTATACACTTCCGATTCACAGTAAAATAAAAATAATATCCCTGATTTGTAAAAAGATCTGGATCTCCTCCAAATCTTGCGAGTGAGGACAACTGAGCAAACACACAAAGTGTCCGGAAGCGTGCACTCATGAGTGTGCACGAGCGCCCGCGCCCACGTGTAAGGAGGTGTGAGCGTGCTCCAGCGCACTGTACACTGAGAAAATGCGTCTTAAAAGAATAAAATGCGGAATCTGGGGACCCTTAAGCAAACGAGGGCACGCCTCCTGGAAGAGCCGGGGGCCGGGGTTGCGGGGCCGCGGCTCTAGGGCACAGGCAGGGCCCGGCACAGCCGCTCGGCTGGGCCTGGCCGTCAGAGCACGGGGGCCGTGATCCCCAGCCAGCGCCAGGCGGCGGCCTCCCGCGCAGCCGAGCCACGTCCGCGCCGTTTTATCACAATTAAGGAAACGTTAAAGCAAGGCTGGGCTGGAGACGGTGATTCCCCTGCGGTGCAATTCCGCCTGTCTTCCACGAGGCCGCCACCCTGGGCTGGAAGACGGCCCGCAAAGATTTCACAGGTGGGATGGAAAAAGAGAAAAATCACACATATGAACATGTCATGAAAACGTCCGTGTCTTATTTTTTAGACGTGACATTTCACCTTGGATTATACAAACGGTGAGATTTCACCGTACGGTTTTTGTCTAGACTCCCTGGGGCCCCGTCATGAGGGCTGGGGAGCCTGCGACCTCACCGTGAAGCCCGGTGCGGGCGAGACAGCCAGCCTGTCCCCCGCACACGGGCCCCCAGGCGGCACTGCGTCGCGCCTGTGTCTGGGGAGCGCGGGTGGGCCGCGGGCGGCCTCCTGTCCCTCCCGTTTCTCGTGCAATCAGCCCCGTGAATCGTCTCTCGAGCTGGGAGAGGCCGGGACGTGTTTAGAGTCCAGTGTGGTTTCTGCCCAGACCTCACCGTGGGGCCCAACCCCCCCAGCACCCGCGGACCTGGTGGCGCCCCCACCACCCTCCTGACCGGCCTCCACCCCAGCCTGGGGGCCCGGGGGTTGGTGTGATGCCTGGCCGGGTTTACTTCCCTCTTCTGACAACATGATAGTATCTGAGGAAACAGCTCTCTGGCCCTCATTTTTAATGATATAATGAAATCTCATTTTTAATTACCTGAACAAAAAGGTTTCAAGTCCGTCAGATTGCTCTCAGGGCCTGCAGAGGTATTAACGGCTCCAGAACCAATTACCTACATTTCCTTTTTACTTATTGCAAATGTGACCTTTTGTGAGCGTGTGCCGGCGAATCTCCCGCTGTGAGTGCGTATCCGCCCGGCACGCGGGCCCGGTCAGGACACTGCTCATCGGCGCCCCTCTGATGGCTAGAGGACAAGCCGTGTCTGGACAGGGATCCGGGGCCAGGGGGCCCTTCCCTTGACGATCCCAAACACGACTCTTCTAAGGTGGCATCCCAGTCACAGCCCAAAGGAAAAGCCAGCCCACCCACCCCCGCCATCCGCCCGGGAAAGGGGAAGTCGTGCTCTCCGTGTGGAGTGGACCGCGGCCACCAGTGTGGACGTGTGAACGCAGATGTGGGGGTGGGCGGCGGGGGCCGGGGCCGAGAGCCCAGACGGGCCCCACCACCTCCCTCCAAGTGTCCTGTGCCCTTGCTCAGGCTCGGGGGCCCGTCTAAGCTGCCGCCCCACCCCCCTCCTCCCTGCCTGGGGAAGGCGGGCGGGAGGGCTCCTCGGCGAGCAGTAGCAGAGCCCAGAAACCCAGAGGGGCTGCAGGGCTCAGCGGGAAAGACCCCACTCCGCAGCGTCCTTGTGTGGGAGCGTCGCCCCACCTGCCAGGGCCAGGTGGGACCCCCCGGGGCTGGGTGCCAGCCCCAGACACGGTGCAGACGGCCGTGACAGGCCAGCCGCGGTGGGGGCTTGAAGCCCACGGGTGCCCACGGCCAGACCGTAGGGCTGGACCAACTTGCCGGCGGCCACTTGACCGGCCCCGGGTCCCCCGCGACATCACCACGGGGCTGCCTCTGTCCCCGAGAATGCTGCACAAAGGGGGAGGGGAGGACCACTCATCAGGGACGCAGGCCGAGCTGGACGGAGGCCACGGGGCTCCTGACTCTCGAAAGATAGTCCCCTCATGACTCTTCAAAATAAACCCACGAGCGTCTCTGACAACTGTCCCCAGCCTTTCCTCCCACACTGGGGTGAACGGACAGATGAGATCTATTTTGTGCAGGAGAGCACGGCGCAGCGAGGCCACGGCCATGGCTTTTCTGGAGTTTTCAGCCGTAACCGGGAGTGGTTTTCTGTGTGGTTTCTTGGGAAGTCACTGAAACGCGCGGCCGAGAGGTCGGCTGCATCTTCCGTCTGCAAACTCTGTCAGAACGTCCGCACGCAGTGGCAAACTCCTGACGCCAGCAAACTCCCGGAATCAACCCCCTCATGGCCCCGGGCTGCCCCCTGGCCCACGACGGCCATTTGAGCCACAGAACAAGCTCCATTTATTAGCCAAGCTGCCATAACTCACTGCGAGCGCAGAGAGGAGAGGCGCCCCCAATCGCGGAGCGAAACTCAATTAGCAGAAGCGGCCGCAACATCCATGACGGCAATAAAGCGCCTCCCGCCGCTGCCGGGGGAGAGGCCTGGAGTGATTAAGACGAACAGCCCCCGCCGCCCCCGGCCGCGCACAGGGAACCGAGACTGCTCAGGGGCTGGCAACAGGAAGTGGGGACCCCTCAGGGGCTGGGGACAGGAAGTGGGGACCCCTCGGGGGCTGGCGACAGGAAGTGGGGACCCCTCGGGGGCTGGCGACAGGAAGGGGGGACCCCTCGGGGGCTGGCGACAGGAAGTGGGGACCCCTCGGGGGCTGGGGACAGGAAGTGGGGACCCCTCAGGGGCTGGCGACAGGAAGTGGGGACCCCTCGGGGGCTGGCGACAGGACTGCCTGCCGCAAAGTCACATGCTTCTCAAGTGCAAGCAGGTGGCCCCGGGAAGGCGGCGGCCGCGAGCTGCTGTCACCGGGCCACGTGGCTTGGAGCCAGCGAAGGCTACAGGGAAAGGCCACGCTCCACTTTGAGCGAATGTCTGGGTCCCGCTGCTGCTCCGAGTGTCCACCCGGCCCATCCATCGGCACCTGAACTCAGGCCACACTGGAAAGGTGTCCAGGGTGGGGAAAGAAGCAGGCTGTCCCCGCACAAGACAGGGGAATGTGCTCTGAGCCCCTCAGGCACGGCCTCTGTCTCTCCCCCTGCCGGCTCTTTTCAGGCAGTGCCCTTTCCTCAAGGCTCTGAGGGCCAGGCTCCCCTTCCGCTGACCCACCTGCCTGGCCTCAGCCCCGCTGGACTCCGTGGGCACCGCCTGCTCCCAGGCTCCAGCTTCTCCCAGACGCCAGGGCAGTGGACCGTCCTGCACTATGCACACCCATCCCCGAGGAGGCCCCGTCACTCGGGGAAACCTGACTGGTTATCTCCCTCTGGAAAACCAGGGTGGGCTGGCTTTTTCTTCGGGCCAGGACCGGGATGCCTCCTGAGAACAGTGTCTAAGCCACGGCCTCCTGCTGCCAATCGGCGGCTCACCCGCCGACACGGGAGGAGCGTTTCAATCAGGAAAGGAGCAGAGATTGGTGCGGGCAGGCCGGCCTGAGAGCAGGACGCATCAGTCACCCTCAGAGACCACCCTGCACTAGCCAACAGCCAGCCAGGGCACCCAAGGCCCAGAGACTCATAAATCGGTCGGTTCCTGCCCTGAGCCACTGATTCGGGGCCGTCTGTCACGCAGCGTTCTGGCGGAAAGGGGTAACTGACACACGGGCTCCGAGGACCCTTCCCTTTGCTGCGGAGAACGCCAGCTCAGCCGGTGCACCTGCAGGGAAGGGGGCTTCTCTGTGCCAGGAAGAAAGCTGCCGGCCGCACGCACACAGAGCAGGGAAGCCCAGGCAGCGTCGCCCCACCCCTGCCCCGCCCCGCCCCCGCCCTGCTGGAAGAACAGGCTTCCCAGCCCTCACCTTGCACTCCACCTGCTCCCCCTCTGTTCCATTCCGCAGCGGCATCCACACAGGACACAGACGTCGCCGCAATCAGCAGAGTGTTCTGATTTGCAGCTGAGTAACTGGGAACTTCCTACCAGACCCACGAAGTCACAGCTACAATGCTTTTGGGGAAATAAATCAAAACTTTAATTACACTAACATTTACACAGAATGAGTCAACTCACTGCTAACTGTTAGCCAGATTGGCACAACGCTGGAAACTCAGGAGGGGAGCCGGTTGAGGGCCCACGCGCATCCACGGGTCCCGGGGTCGGCAGCCCCGCTCTGCTGCGGGGTGGGGGCCCCTCTGTCCTCAACTTGCTTCTCGTGTGGACTGTTAAGGAACCTCGTGGACGTGCCGAAACCCCACAGTCACTCTGTGCCTAGCCACCAGCCTTGGCCTGTTCACGGACAAGTCGTGTTGCGTGGCGGCCACCGCGTGGTCGGAGCGCACCTGTCTCTTTGTGGAGCACACCTGTCTCCTGCGCGCTGCTGCTGGGACCGCTCCCTCTCCAGAGACTGACGAGGCACCAACTCGGTAAGAGAAGGCAGCCCCAACGCCTGGCTCCCAGGACCTGTAGCCAAGGATGCCAACACACTCTCCTTCGCGGCTTACTGAAATTGTCGTTTGCCACGCTGGGAGTTCAGATAGGTCACGTGAAAATACGTATGCATTCATTTAAAAATAAAAACAAATCGGGACGCCTGGGTGGCTCAGTCGGTTGAGCGTCCGACTTCGGCTCAGGTCACGATCTCGCACTCCAAGAGTTCGAGCCCCGCGTCGGGCTCTGTGCTGACGGCTCGGGGCCTGGAGCCTGCTTCGGATTCTGTGTCTCCCTCTCTCTCTGCCCCTCCCCTGCTCATTCTCTGTCTCAAAAATAAATAAACATTCAAAAAATTTTAAAAATAAAAACAAATCCATTACATGTTAACATAAGTATCATTTTTTATTAAAATTATTTTTCAAGAAAAATACTGAAAAGGGTGGCATCGTTTCACATTTTTCGAATTTCTCTAATGTCCCGCTCAGTAGCTGACAGCTGTGTGCTCCTGCATTCAGTCTGCAGTGAGAGAGAGTGTACAAGCAGGAGGGGCAGAGAAAGAGGGAAGGAGAGAATCCAAGGCAGGCTCCACGCTGTCAGCACAGAGCCGGACTCGGGGCTCGAACTCACAAACCGGGAGATCACGACCTGAGCCGAAGTCAGACGCTCAACTGACTGAGCCACCCAGGCGCCCCTGTAAGGTGTGTTTGCATAGTATTTTCAGAACATGTGGATTATTCTTCTTTGATATTACACCAAAACTCAACAAGTACAGTTTCCTAAGCTTAGTCATAAAATAAAATCTGGAATCCTACCCATAAGTTTTATCTGTTATGTTAAAATCCACTGGTCCAGCTTGTGCTTCGAATGCATCTTTTACCCACACATAATTCTGTAACAACCCGCGTGGGTCATTCACAAACTATCGAGTCGTTCAGCTAAATACGTCTTCCAGATCTCAACACGTTTTATTTTACAATAGAAGCAAATCATATTCATGAATGTCCCCATCAATCTCCTCATTAGTCTGTAAGTCCCAGGAGATGAGTTTTCCAAACTCCCGGTATTTGTCTGAAAGCCCGGGGCTTTGACAACGAGCAGTGTTCATGGTTCCCCCTGAACGGCAGTCTTACCTCATTTGGTTTTCAGACCAGGTCCCCCTCGCCACTGTCCGTTGGCCATTTCCTCTAGGGAGACGGTGCCGCTTGAGCACGGCCGTGGGCCCGGCTCCTGGCTCGGCACGTCCCGGGGACCGCAACCCGGCACGGGGGGGGCGCGCCTGCATGCTCCCGCGTGCCAGGTCCTCGGTCAGGGCCACTCGAGCTCAGCCGTGGCTGCGCGCCACGTGGACTCATCATGGGAGCTGGCACCTTTGTCAGGGTCTCCGGCGGCCGAGAGCGCCCGCCCGCCCACAGAGCCGGCGCCCTCCCGGAGCATCGCGGCGTGGCACCGGGACCTCCCTGTCGGTGCGGACGTCAACGCCACGAGAGAGCAAATAGCACCGATGCTGGGTGACGGTGGCCCTGGAGCCTGGGGGCCTGGGGCCTGTGCATGTGACCTGGTCCGGAAATAGGGTCTTGGCATGTGTGGTCAAGTTCAGACGAGCCCTAGATCCAGCGACTGTGTCTCCACAAGGGGAGGGAGTTTCAGACGTACAGACAGAGCGCGAACGCGGTGGGAAGACCGAGGCGGGGGAGGTGCAGACGAGGCGCCTGCGAGTCAGGACGCCACAGACCATCAGGAACCAGCAGCCGGATGCTGAGAGGGGCCTGGGACACGGTCCCCACCCCCAGGGGCTCCAGAAAGACCAGCCCTGCGGACCCCGACCCCCGACCCCCGGCCCCCGGAACGGAGACAGAGTGGACTGCTGTGGCTCTCACCACCCAGTCTCGGGTGACATCTGCCTGTGAAGATGCTGGGAGCGCGGGGAGCACCCCTGGAGACCCGCGGCCGTGAGACGCTCCTCCCACGCGTCCCCGGAGACTCCGCCTCCCGCACTCAGGCCCGCGGGCTCTGGGGGCTTCATGGTTCCGGTCGTCCGGGGGGGCTCCTGCAGCGGGGGTCGTTTGACCCGAGTGGGTCTAAGTCCTCATCACCCCAGACACGGCGAACGTGTCACGCCAACGACCGCTCGCCAGGCTCCGGGGAGGACCTGTGAGAAGGGCCACACCGACCAGTCGTAGACCCACATCCGACTACCTGGCTGCAGGGGCGGGGAGGGCCGTGCGAGGGGCTTCAGATTCTCCCCATGTGTCCCCCACCGAAGGGTGAATTTCCCGCTTCGGCTGAACCAAAACGGAACGGGGCTTGGTGCCCCCGAGCACGCACTCGTGAGGTCACGGGGGAATCATTCGTTCGTTCCCTGACCCACCCGCGAGCACTCCCCTGCTCACTGGGGGACGGCAGTGGCTAAGAGCTCATTGCGTGCCGGAGGAAGACAGACAGCCGGAAGGTTCCCGGATGCCTGGGGACAGCAGGCTCCCACTCAGGCTCCTCCCGATGTCACTGCTGTGCTCCACTCCCACCACCCATAGCTTCTCTGCACAGGGCCCCGGGCCTGCCCTCGCCCTGGGCCCTGTTAACACAGGTTCCCCACACCCCAGTCCCACACCTGGCTGTCGGGGACCCCAGCACAGGGGTGTTGAGGGAGGGGCGGAGGGGCAGACAGAGGGGTGAGCCAAACGAAGGGCATTAAGGATTGACAAGTTTTGCATATCTCTATTTAGGATTTTAAAGGCAACTTGTGTGGAGTCCCTGCCCAAACATACGTTTTTCTTCTAATCTTGAGTGGTTTGTTTTATTTTCTCTCGTTCTCTGTCACTCTGTCTCTGTCCCTCTGCGTGTCACATGCACACACACGTGCACGCACACCACAGCCGCAGGGGCTCAGCCACAGGGCTCGGTCTTAATGCTGCAGCAGATTGAGTTTCAAGACTCTGAATCACCCTCTGAGCCACGTGAGGGAAACACGGGCTTACAAGGCAGTGGCCTCACAGGAAGGGGGCCTCACGAGCACGCGTGACTGGAGGGTCACACTGGAGGGTCGCACCGGAGGGGCTCCAAGTGTGGAGAGGAGTGTGCATCGATCACGTCCCTCTGTGGGACACAGCAATGCCCCCGCTGCCACGGGAAGTCAACCCCAAATACCAGCAAGCACCCAGGCACTGCTGGGGCACAGGGGCAAGGAGCTCACACGCCTTCCGGCACCTTCCGTGGTGCTTCCCTGACTCTACCGCCCGCTCAGGGCCTGGGCCCTGGCCCTGGGACCCTTCAGCCACCGGCCCAGCATTCGGCAAGCTCAGCCAGAAGAGCGGATCCCAGAGAGCCTTCCGGAAGGTTTCGGGAGGTGGCTTATTCTCGGGAGGCTGTCAGTGTCGGTGAGGAAGGTGATACGAAGGACGACATCGTGGCGAGAAGACCCTTGTGGGGCCGCAATCGTGAGCTCACGGGGGCTGCGCGGGGAGGGGGGAGGGGGGCGAGGCCCCCTCCCCCCTCCCCCCACAGCAGGGTCACAGGGCTCAGCCACAGGCACACACCCGCTTCTCCACACAAAGGGTTCCCTTTGAGCTCTGCAAACCTGGCCCCAGAGCTAAGGTCACAGTCTCTGGTCCAGGCACGTCCGGGGCCAGGACCAGAACAAGAAAGGGCCCCTCTCCACGTTTAACGCCAAGAAGACCCGGCGGGGTGGTCACTATACACAGGATCAGGACCCATGCACCCAACAGCGATGCACGGAGAAAGTAATGAAAATACAGATGCACCGTTTTCATGAAGGTTCTCAGCCAAGGGGCGCCCGGGGGGCTCGGTCAGTTAAGTGTCCCACTCTTGGTTTCAGCTCAGGTCATGATCTCCAGGTTGTGAGATCGAGCCCTGTGCCAGGCTGACAGTGTGGACCTGCTCGGGATTCTCTCTCTCCCTCTCTCTGCCCCTCCCCACTCGTGTGTTGTCTCCCTCTCTCCCTCTCACTCACTCAGAATAAAGAAAAAAAAAAAAAACGTAAAAAAAAAAAACAAAACAAAAAGGTTTCCAGCCAAACAATAAGGGTGTCAGAACCGGAGCTTTATTTACGAAGGAACACAGACAGATTGGTAAAGCCAAGATACAAACCGAGGTGCTGGGCTGAAAGTCAAAACATGGCACCCACAGTGAGAGCGGGGTCTGTCCAGGGGACTTCGCAGAAATGCTCTCGGCATCTGTTTGCTCCACGGAGGAAAACAGGGCCGAGCAGAGAACACCCTGCTTTCTGGCTGTGTTCTGGCCTTCAAAAACGATTCCTTGATCCCGCGACTAAAATGCTGTCGCTCTCCGGCGGGGCCCCAAGCAGGCGGACAGCGGAAGCGAGGAAGCACTTTGCGCAGGGCTGAGCCAGGTCCTGAACCCCACGGGAGCACTTCCCGCTGCTCGGAAGGGAAGTTTTGCCCCCCACCCCATCACCCCAAATAGAACACCTTCCTCCAGGATCATACAATCCCTCCAGGGCGGGTCTGGGGAGAAGTGACGCTGGAGAGACTTCTAGAATGGCCACGGACGTGAAGCTGAGCCTGAGCCACGCAGGGATGATGGGGATGCGGGACGAGCTCCAGCACGCTCGGCTCGTCCACCCGCGTCACACCCACCCCCGCCTCTCGCCCACAGGGGGAAGACCACGGCGGTCGCCCCCCGCCCACTGCCAGCAGGAAGCCGCGTGTCTGCACAGATTCATCCCCACAAACCACGGGGATAAAGCTGATGGGAAAAACTCGTCTTCTGGCCCCAAAAATGAGGGCTCACGTTTCAGCAACAGCTCAGAAAAGAGCACAGAGGCCGACAGTACGCAGGGGCGTCCCTCTGCGGGAACCCGGACAGGGGACCCGTCGGTGCCCGTTCGTTCCCGCCAGCGTCCTCGTGCTCCCTCCCCCTCCCGTGACGCCCGCCCCCGCCCGGGGTTGTCCGCCGGCTCCCCGGCCCGGCAGGAGGCCGCGGACACGCACGAATCCGCGAGGTGCCCCCTCGCAGGCCTGGGGTGGCCCTGACGCGGGACCTCATTCCAGGGGGGAGGACGGTCGGGGAGAGGCCGTGAGTCTCGGCTGGCGCAGCGCTATCTTCACAGGACCAGGGAGGGAAAGGCCTGCGTCCGGAGCCCCCACGCCCAGCGAACACGTCCCGCAGACACGGGCGCGGACCCTGAGACGGTCGTCGGGACACGGAGCTCGAAGTGATCCCGAGGGAGGTGCAGACGTTCCGGGCCCACGTCCGGAGTAGCAAATGCAGAATCTCCTGGCTGTGGACCGTGCCGGCCACCGGCGGGGCTGACGTGTGGAAGCAAATCCGCCGGTGGGAGGAGAGGGGGGATGGCTGGATCCCCCAGGGCTGCCCCACGTGCTCGCGGTGTCACGCAGACCGGTGCGTCGTGTAATTCCCAGGGGAGCCACAAAAGGCACTAAACTGTAGACGCGAAACAGGTGACAGACTATGAGAATAAAAGGGGACCGTAAAGTCCTTGACTGACAGCAGGCTGGCCGCGAAAGTGGCACCCAGGCTCAGAGACCAGGTGAGCCGAACAGCAGCACACAGCGAGACGGCGAGGCCGGCCGGGTCAGAGGGCACCGCGTGCCGTGAGAGCGAGCCCTCCAGTGAGGAGGGGACCAGACACCATGGGACAAGCGTGTGAGTGGATCGTAGGAATGTAAGTCTCGTGACGTACAGCAGGGGACGTGGAAACGCATCCAGGCGGCGCGCGGCTGGCCAGGCTGAGCCCCAGGGCCAAGTGCACCCAGACCACTCCCCGGGGGGAGAGGACCCCCGAGGGGGGCTGCCCTCAACACGCCCGCTCAGCTGGGGGCGGGGCCCCCACACCTGTTCCAGCCCCAGGACCCCTACTCAGGGGAGCTCGTCCAGCCCCCGGCACATGCCAGAGCCCAGAGTGGCCGGAATCGGGACTGGGGGCACAGAGCCCGCCCACCGCCTCCCCTTCCCCTGGCCCCCCCCCAGGAGGTCTCGCAAGGCCCCTTGAGGAGCGCCTGCCCCACATGTCTCGGGCTCCGTGCACAGCGACACTAACACGGGTGCCTCCCCCCGGACTCCCCCGTCAGGAGGTCCCTCCCCGCACCTCGGCCCACTGGCCTGAGGCGGAAGAGGGCAGCTCACAGAATCCACGCACGGTCCTGCCCCCGCCACCACCACGGCTGGCTCTAGCTCTCTACCACCTTCACTGCGGTGACAGAAAGGGGATCTCGGCCAGACGTGGAGCGACCCCCTCAGGGCCTGGTTCCCTCACTCCAGGGCGTGTCTGGGGGCCCCGAGTCTCCGGTGGGAGGTGAACTGCCACCCGCCACCCCGGGACAGGTAGAGGCTATGACCTAGTTCTTGCCGCCTGGGGACACAGTCACAAAATACCCGATTGTCCTTCAGTCCCAGGCAGGCTCGGCAGGACTGGCCTCCATCACCACAGGCAGGCAGCACGTGGCCACCAGAGGGCCAGAAAGGTCCAGAAGGCGAGGAGGGGCTGCCAGGATCTCGGGGCAGGGTGGGAGGGGCTAAGTTCAGGCGGGAAGAACCCCCTGTGTGCAAAAGCACACGGGAGTGAGGCGGGAGGTCTTCGTGGCGGCCAAGAGCAAAGGCGGAACAGGACACGGGGGCCCTTGGAGGGTTTGGAAGGGTCGAGAAGGGGGGCCTCCCAATGGAGGACACGAAGCCATGGCCCCAGGTACACGGTGGTCCCCCGAGCCATCCAGGCTGCTGACACACAGGGATGCTCCCCGGGAGCAGAAGGAGCCTGCACAGTCTCCACCCTCTGACCCCACAGCTCCACGGAGCCTAAGCTGGACCGTCGAGGCAGGGGACACACATCCCCACCCAACAGAACCGGCACCTGCACGTGGACTGAGAACCACGTGAGTCTCCAGACAAGCCCCAAAGTGAAATAATCCAGAGCAGAAGCCAGCGTGTCCCCAGAACTCGGGCAGGGCCACAGCTGGCCTCGCCTCCCTCCCCCTTCTCTGGCTTTCTCTGGGGTGGCGGTGCTTCTGACAAGTTCCCAAAACCTCTCCCGGACTGCAAAAGTGCCCCGAGTGTTACGATCGAATCACTGCCTGCAGAGGGTGGCCACCACGTCTAACTCTGACATTGCTAATCTTATTGCTGGGGTGACTCCTGTGGCCCCGTTGGGACATCTAACCTCACTGGCCCCCCACATGCAGATCCGGCACGGTCCCCATCACCTGCAGACAGCGTGCAAAGGTACTGCGGCCCGTCCCTCCACCGGCCGGCGCTGGGTTCCCCTCATCCATGCCTGCAGGGCACGGACCACTGCGCCCGCCGCTGGCCTCTGAGCTTCCAGACGCGGCCGAGCGCGCACAACTTCTCTAAAAGGAGGTTTCTACGGTCCGTGTGCTTGAGATGAGGAAATAAGGCAAGTTTCACGACTGGCCACTGGCAAACCGGGGCTGGAGCCAGCTCCGCCCCACTGCAGAGCCAAGCGTTACCCCGGGGCCGCGTCTCCTTAGGGGCCTGGTCTGGCCCCCCCCTGCCTGGTCACACAGGTGGACGTCCAGCGGGCGGTGGATATTCGGGCCACGAGCCACGTGTGCCGAGTGTTCCTGGACCAGGGACCGCCCTGCGTACCTGTGCCAGTTGCTGGAGTCCTCGCTCACGCGGGCAGCCAGGAGGCCACGGACGCTCCGTGTGACCCACCCACGGGGAGGGACGTTCCTGTCCGTGGGCTAACTGCCCTCAGGGGGTCCCCGTGATGGTGGGCGTCCCCGCCAGGCCGAAAACAGGCTCTCTCCGCTGGAGTCTCTAAATCACGAGAATGTCAGAAATCCCCAAAGAGAAAGGTCAAACCAGGAAAACACAATTATCACAAAACGGGAGAAGGGATTTACTGTGTGTGAATAGTCCCAGAACCTGACGTCAGCCATTCAAGGCGCTTTTCTGAACTGGGCCCGCCAGCTTTCCTCTCTTCTGCTTTATTTCCCGAGGCCGACTGGGGGACAGGACGGTCCCCATAGCAGATCATCCACATACACGTTAAGTTGTTAAAAGACTCCTGATCCATATTTTATACGACTTGGTGCATTTGGAGAGTGGCCAGCTGAGAGGTAATTGGGTTAGACGTTAACTTTTTAAATTATAAATAACTGCACAGAAACGAAATTTAAAATCTCCCCGCGTCTAATAAATTAGTACCATAATAGTGATACTGGCCTCCGAGGAGTCGAGCGCGTTCAGCGTGCACAGGGGGCAGCCCGGCGGTGTCCCGGGTCAGCAGTCACGCCTGGAACAGGGACCCAGACCGTCCCTCGGAGCAGACACTTGGGCGAAACCGCGCACAAATGCACCGATGGTCAGGCTCACCAGCCCAAGAGGGTCCGTCCTCGTCCCGGGGGCTCCTGGCCAATCACCCCCAGGCCAGGAGGCCACCTAACACGTGCCCCGCGTGGGAGGCTGTGCCCGCTGTACGCCCTCTCGTGGCCACAGAGCCGGGAGGCTGGGCAGGGGGCTGCTCCCCCGGGGCCCCCCACACCCGCCTGCAAGCCTGAGGGCGAAGCTGCAGGTCCGGCCAGATGGCCTCCGGGCAGGGTGTCCCAGCTGAGGGCAGGGGAGGGGGCTCCTGCGGGTCGGTGGCCTTCAGGCGTCCTGTCCACCAGACGGAGCCAGGACTCCACAGGACTGGTCTCCCAAAGGTCCCTTCCCTTTCCCGCCGTGGGTTTGGGGGGCAACATCACACCTCGCGGTCGGGGCCTCCTGGCCACGGCTGGGTCAGGTGTGTCAGCTCCAAGGGCGGCCCGCTGGGACCGGCGGCCAGGGCTGCGCACCACTGCCCTCTGCTGGGCAGGCCGGGCAGGGCTAGCGGTGCCCACGCTGAGCGTGCCCCTGCCTGGGTCGCCGCCCCTGCACCTGCCTTTCTGGGAAAGCGCTGTCCGCATTCCTCCCTGCTTCTAGTCCAGATCCGGGTGCCGGACGTGTTCGCCACGGCTTGGCTGGGGAGGTGGGCGCCTCTGGGGACCCTCAAATGGGCGAGGCCCGGGAAGCATGTGCACCCAGCCCCCCGCGTGACCTCCACCAGCGCCCTTCGTGACCCCAGGGAAATTCCTTCCTCCACTCAACCCAGTGGCCCTTGCTGGCTTTTCCATCCTTTCTCCATCCTCTCTAGAAATCTTAACCACAAACGTTTTCTTTCTAAATTTTATTTTTTTTAATTTTTTGTAAGTTTATTTATTTAAAAAGAAATTTTTTTTAACGTTTATTTATTTTTGAGACAGAGAGAGACAGAGCATGAACGGGGGAGGATCAGACAGAGAGGGAGACACAGAATCTGAAACAGGCTCCAGGGTCTGAGCCATCAGCACAGAGCCTGATGCGGGGCTCAAACTCACGGACAGTGAGATCATGACCTGAGCCGAAGTCGGACGCTCAGCCAACCGAGCCACCCAGGCGCCCCAAGTTTATTTTTGAGACAGCGTGCGAGCAGGGGAGGGGCAGAGAGAGAGAGGGAGACGTGGGATCGGAAGCAGACTCCAGGCTCCCAGCTGTCAGCACAGAGCCCGACACAGGGCTCGAACTCACAAACCGTGAGATTATGACCTGAACCGAAGTCAGACACTTAACCGACTGAGCCACCCATTCGCCCCACGTTTATTTATTTTTGAGACAGCGTGCGAGCAGGGGAGGGGCAGAGAGAGAGAGGGAGACATGGAATCGGAAGCAGGCTCTAGGCTCCGAGCTGTCAGCACAGAGCCCGACGCGGGGCTCGAACTCACGAACCGTGAGATCAGGACCTGAGCCGAAGTCGGACACTCAACCGACTGAGCCACCCAGGCGCCCTTATTTTATTTTTTAACTAAATTTTGTTGCAACAAAACTAGCACGTGTTTCAAATACATTCTCAGGCGGCTCAGCGTACTGCGCACTGTTTCAGTGCACAGCCTCTCAGGGGACGGAAGGCAGGGTGGCCGCGATGTGGATCCAGGAAAAACCTGAAAAAAATCCCTTCAGCGTCTAAGAAAACACAGTTGTTCGACTCTGGATTCCCCCACTTGTGAGCCACAGAAGGAGAGGATGTGAAGACGGACTCCCGTCTGCTTCTGTGCCCCCACAGTGGCCAGGGAAGGAGCCCTGAGATCCGAGCCCTCCCCCCATCTGCCCCTCCGCTGACCACCTGCCTGGCTAAAGTCGGGGGTTCCTCCTGCAGGGGGCCTTTCCTCACCCCCACCCACATCCCGTCACTCGGCATCCTTCATCTTCCCAGTCCTTCCCCACCCGTGTGTCCCTGAAACACCTCCGGTGGCCCCTGCCCCCTCCCCTGGACTCGAGGGAAGCGGCAGTGCCCCAGGAGCGCCCACCTGGCTGAGCACAGGGGAGTCAGCCGCTCTGGCCTCAAAGTCAAGCCCAGCCTGGCGCACCTGCTCCCTGGTGCTCGCGCTTACTGTGGGCGGCGTGCTCGGCCTCCACACCCCACCCAGCACCGATCCCCTAAGGAGGGACAGGGGCAGCAAACCCCAAAGGAGTCGGGGTGCGCCGGCCCCCACGGCAGGTTCCCAGGCGGAGGCTGGCCGTCCCGCACCGGCCTCCAGCGCGACACAGCCATCTGAGGTCTGCTGGGCGTGCAAAGTCTCCTGGGGCCTCTGTCCCGCGCCCCCGGGCCGCTGTGAGCAAGACCCACCCCCGTGTGACACTGTCGACCGGCCGGCCTGGAAGGCACCTTCGTTCCCACACAGCGTCCTCCGCTGGTCGACAGTAAGCACGGCCATTTCAGGTGACACGATGCCCATCTCCCACGGCGGCTTCCCCAGCATTTATCCCCCGTCTGACACCCGCCAGCCGCGGTGTCTGGACCAAAGTGGAAAGCGATGATGAGCCTTGTCTGGGCCACCCGCGCTGGAGCGACACGGGCTCTCCCCCTCCCTCCCGGTCTGGGGTCATTATGGATTTCTTGGAGAGAACTCAAATTAGGTGGGATAGAGGTTCGCTCTGTCAAAAGAACCAGAGGCTAAAGCCGATCCCTGCACGCGGTCAGCTGGGGCTGTGAGTTTCCCCGGTACTCGGGGCTGGTTTGCTGGGTCCGGGCAGCCGCAGCCCCGGAACCCAAGGCCACACACACAGTCACGTCTGACCGCCGCCGCCCCCCCCCCCCGGCAAAATCGCGCTCTCCGTTTCTGAACTGTCCCTTTGCTTTTGCAGACACGATTAGAGAGTGGGCACCCGTACTTTGGGCCACCTCTTCCTGTGCGGCTCACCAGGACCGCGGCAGAATTCACCATCAGTGGCTCCGGGGCCGGGCTCCCTCCCTGGGGGGGGCACCGAGGGCACAGGGGTCAGCGGGCGGCCGCACTGAAGCGGCAGGCGTGGAGGTCTCCAGAGGGCGGCGCGGGCCCTGGTGAACGGAGCCCAGAGCGAGAAGCCGGCACCCAGCCCCTCTCAGGGGAGGGGGTGCCGGTGCCCGTGAAAGGTGACGCAGGGAAGCGTGGACGAACCGGCACGTGCCTCGGCAGCCCCCTTCTGCCTGCATCAGCTCGGCTCAGGTGGGAGCCCCTGCACGGCCACGGGTGGCTGGGCTCCACGGGACGTAGAAGGAAGCCACCTGCTGCAGCGCATGACCGTGTGGCCCCCAGCGGCCGCCTCGCCCCCGACAGCCCGCCTCCCTTCTCCTCGGCCTTCACCCCAGGAAGTGCGCAGGCTCACCGGCCTTGTCCGTTGCTTTATTGGCCGTTAGTGACCGTGACTGGACACGGAAGGGCACCGACGGCTGGAGGGCCCTCAGCTACAGCCAGCCGGGCCCTCGTGCTCACAGGGCGTGCCCTCCGGGACTGCCGGGTGGGAACTCTGCACGAGAAGGCGGAAGGTGGAACCCACGGAGCTCGAGGCCACAGGGATGAGAAGTGCGCCTTCCCAACGTGCACCCCTGGGCCCGACCGTGGGGGTGCTGGCCCTCCGGCCCGTCCTGGCCCCCAGGCCTTCGCCTCTAACTCTGAGTGACCCGGCCTGTGCGCTGGCCACCACTGGGCGACACACTGCCCCGTGGGGGGCACGAACACTTGCTGAGAGGAGGCAGGAGGCTGGGAGCAGGGACGGCCGCCGTGCCCAGAGCGGGTGCCACCCCCCGTGAGGGGGGCGCCTCGCGGGAGGTCCCGTGTGAGCATCCAGCGTTGGTCTGTGAGCTGGCAGCTGGCGCCTCCATCAGGCCGGCGTGGAGAGGAAGCATGCTTGGCCTTCCTCCCTGTGGCCACGGCGACTGGGCACAGGGGCCCCCGGGTGTGGGCACCAGGAGGCCAAGGGCCCAGGCTGGGTGGTATCTATATGGAGGTGCTTCCCGGGGGAGCAGCACGGCCCGGGTGCACACGCGGACAAGCAGGCCGGCTCTCGGACCTCGGGGCCAGGCCGTCCACCTTGCCTCCCCCTGCACGGCACCCCGGGCCAGCAGCGCCAGTCCCGGGTGTGCGTGTCCTTCCCCGCAGGAGATGGCGTGGTCCTCCACTTCTGGGAGCGTGGAGCCCATGTGCCGTCCCTACCCCTCCCGCTACGCGCCGCACTGGGCGCTGCTCCCACAGCAGAGGTCGAGGACTCTGAGAGGGGCATGGCAGACCAGCTGGGCCACTGGCCCAGGGGACCCGCAGACCAGCTGGCGAGCTCCCGGGTCTTCCCTTCGCCTCGCGGACCCCAGGCATGGGCGGAAGGAGCTCTGGAGGCCAAAGTCTGCGGACAAACACCAAGGCCCGTGCCCTCCAGCCAGAGAACCAGCCGAGGAGGCGGACGGCGGCACAGCGAAGCGCCACAGTTGTCGCGGGGCCCACCCCCGCACCACGCCGCGCAGGCCACGGCGGAACCAGCCTGCCACCGGCCGGGCACCACCGCCAAACCCTGCTGGGGCCGCCAGGGCGGGAGGGGAGGGGAGCCATCGTCAGTCCGCACCAGCTCTGGAACTCTAAACCTCTTCCGGGAACCCACGGGGCCGGGGCGGGGGGCGGGGGTGTCGGGGGAAGGAAACCACACATAGCAACGGAACAAAAGCAAACCCAAAAGAGGCAGACGTGAGCCCTAACTTTTCAACAACTACGTTCCGTGCAAACGGTCTAAATACATCAATTAAGAGACAGGTTGGCAGAGCGGATTCACAAAACCCTGCGCTGCCCATGAGAACCTCGCTTCAAACAGGAAGCAGGAGGGCTGCAGGAGAAAGGAGGTAGAAGCATCGCCCAAACTTGAATCAAGGAAGACAGGAGCGGCCACGGGACGCAGACTGTGCAGGCATCAGGGCGGAGGGAGGAGCCAGCGTGTCTGGGGGCCCTGCACCACGTCTGGTCCACAGGCGACGTCTCCCGGAGTGGGGAGGACCTGTCACATGGGCCCTTGGGGCCAGGGAGCCGCCCCAGACCTGGGGCCTGGGGTTGGTTCGTGTTTCTTAGACAAGCAGGAACCTCGGGGCTGTCTGTCCATCCAGCTCAACCTGAGAAGCACCGGGGTCCTGAGCCACAACCACAGGGAGCTACAGGCCAACACCCCTCACCCGGAACCATGCACGTGGCCTCTGTCCCCGGTCTCTGCCGTCCCCTGAACACAGGGACACCGACTGCAAAGCAGCGTATCCCGGTGGCTATCCTGGCCTGCAAAGGACAGCTGTCTCTGAGAAGTAGGGACCCCTCACAGCCCACAGAGAGCACGCCCCCTGGGAACAGTCCCGGGAGCCCCCAGCACAGCTCTGAACGGCCAGGCTCCCTCTTCAGTGCTCTGCTGGGCCGGTCCAGAAGCCTCGCCTCCTCTCCTGCAGACCAGCGTCCACCCTGCTGGCTGCGTGGCCCAGCCCCTGCCTTGGCCTGAATCCGCTCCAGGGGGAAACCTTCCACTCCACACCGCACGTGCTCCCGCTACCACTGGCCATGCGAGCCGGTCTGCTTTTCTACAGGGAGGGCTGTCTAAGGTACCCCGCAGATCAGCATACTTCCATCCAGGGCGGTGCTGGGAACTGTGCTCGGGCAGGACGCGACAGGGGTGGTGGGGCAGGCGTGTTTGCACAAGGGGTCTCGCACCTACACCTGCATCGCCTCGCGAGGGCCACCTGTCCCACCAGTAATGCCACCCGCCCCCGACCGCAGGCAGGCAGGCTTCTCGGAGTGACCATGCCACCGGACATTGCCCTTAAACAGTTTATGCGCTTGCCTGCAGACAACCGGTCATTTCGATACGTTTCCCCCTTCATCAAAGCCCAGTACTCGTCAGGTTTACTTCTCCTCTCGGGTCCCGAAGAGGAAAGTTAGCGTAGGTGGCCGAGTCGAGTTAGCGTAGGGGCGCAGGGCTGGGCTGGGCACGGACCCCCCCCACCTCCCCGAGGGCGTGGGCGGTCAGGAGAGGCCTCCCTCAGCTTCCCACCTGCACTACAGGGAGCAGCCTGGCCCCGGAGGCCCGCTGGGGGCAGGGGCGGCCCCACGAGGCGCACACACAGCACTGTCAGCAGACTCACAGCACGGATCAGGAAGTGGCTCTCAGAGCTGGGAGGAGGGGGCTGCCCTCAGGCTGGGACCTCCACTGCTCCTCGGTGCCTCTGGTCCCTCTCGGGAAACCTGCATTTGGCTGTTCCCACTTTAGTGGGTTTTCGTTTGCTTCCTCTGGCTCCAGAAATACGTATTTCCATTTTTACGTCTCAAGGTTAACTGGGAGACAGAATGTTGCGTTTTCACCTTACGCAAACTTGTCAAACGTGTGTGTTTATGCAGAAAACGTTCTCATAAAGGGAAGGCGAACCCCCTCTTCTCCCGTGGCTCCTTGCCAGGACACGCCGTCCCTCTGGGCACACGCCCAGACTCTCGGGGTGCGGTCTGCCCTGACGCCAGGTGGGAGGAGCATGTACCCCGCTCCCACGTTCCCTGGGGGGGATGTGTCCCCCAAACCCTCATCCACTGAGTGGAAGAACAGGCCTTATTTAGAAACCCGGTCTTTGCAGGGGTCACTGGTGAAGACGAGGTCACAGTGGAGCAGGGCCCCTGCCGATGACCGTGCTCAGACAGGACACTCGGGCAGGACGGAGGGAAGAGGGGCGAGGCAGAGAGGGGCGATGGCCTGCGAGCCCAGAAGCCACAGGGAGCCCGGAAGAGGCTTGCCTGTGCCTTCGGAGGGAGGGCACCGGGGCCCTGGGGCCACCCCATTCCAGACTTCTGGCCGCCGTCCTGGGTTTCGAGCCCCCGGTTTGCAGTAGCCTTTCCTCCCTGGACGCCCTGGTGTCTGTGGCACCCACCTACTCGTCCTCGGGAGATCACCAATCCCGCGGTGGGAGGGGGTCCCCAGCACATCCCGCCGGAGAGCCAGGCGACTGCCACACACAGACACACTGGGTCACCAGCCCCTTCCCGGCATGCTCGGCCCAGGAGGACCCCTGCCTGGCCAGGCAGGGGACAGGCGACAGGGGCTCAGGGCTGACATCATCCAGAAACCCCCCACCTGCCCCAGATACTCCCGTGGATGACACCACTGGGGCCCCCCAGGCCCCCCTGCTCCGCCTGATGACATCACCCAGGCCACGCGTCCCGTGCTCTGAGTGAGGCGGTCTCCCGACTCCACACCATGACGTCACTCGAGCACACCCGCCTCTGCATCAGGTCACGGGACCCCGCACCCCTGGCCTTCACGTGGAGGACAATCTCACCCAAGTCCCAGAACCTCTGCATGGTGATGCCACCTGCCCCCCACCACTGCTCTGCACGATGACATCATCGGCCCCCGCCACCCCCGTGCTCCATGTACGGACACCCTCCGACCCCCACCCGTGCCCCACCCCACGCAGCCAGCCAGCTGTAGTCGGACAGTCCCTGAGGTTACTAGACACAGGCAGCGTGGTTTCCCTCGCATGTGCATCCTCCCACTCCCCTTCCCCTGCCCCAGGGCCTCAGGGTCCCTTGGCCCCTTCCCCCCACCCCGCCCCTCCTCCGACACTTGCTCGGAGGCCCACCGTCCTGTGTGGCTCCAGCCAAGGAGCCTCATGAGGACCCACTGTGCGCTCCCAGATGGCGCCTCCCCTTGCTGGAGATGGGGTCCAGGAGGGCCTCTGCGAGTTCTCCACATGCCGTGGGGGACGACCTCGTGCACAGGACTCCTGACTGCCCTAGGCCAGTGACACTACTCCCGTGTCCAGCTTCCAGGACTGAAAACCGAGGCGCTCTGCGCGAACCTCTGCACTGGGTGATCTATTCCTTCTTCCTGACGCCCTAACAGTTTCCCTTCCTCTGGCCCCTAAAGGCTCGGGCTTCAGTGCTTTGTGATCAGAACACGTCCCGCTGTCCTTTCTCACGGGTCCCCCTGGGATGCGGGGGCCCCGTGGTCTGTGGGTTTCCTTCCTTCCTTCCTGGTTTAGTCAGGGCCTCACCTTCCATCTGCGTCAGGAGCCTCCTCCGGGACCCCACGGGCCACAGGTCAGAGCCCACGGGGGCTGCACCCAGCCTCCTTCCCCTCCCCTCTAAAGTCCTGTTACTTCTGTGTCACCTCACACCCATTCCTCTTTTCATTACACGGATTGCCTTGAATTTGGCCCGTAGGTGACCGTACCTTCCGAAGATGCTTAGTTCCCGGGCTTTAAGAGTCTATATTTCACCCTAAAGATGAGGACACAATGAAGCGCAGGCGCAGGGGAGTGGCAGGGAGAGCACACGCTTCCAGTCAGAGGGTGGAGGCCTGAACCCAGCACCGGCCCCTGTGGGAGCTCCTAAGCCTGACGAACCTCCAATTCGTCCGCAAAATCGGAGAAGCCCTTCTCCCTCCCGCCCCTCGGCCACCCGGTGCGGTGACCCGGATCGCAGGAGGTGCCGCGAGGCCCCCCGCGCGCCCGGAGGAGGACCCTGCCCTTCCAGGTGGGTGCTCGTTCCCAAGTCCTCTCTGAAAGCAGCACGCGTGCGGCTCGCCGTCCTGGGTCACGACGCCCTTTATTCAGCCGGCGGCGCCCCGTGACAGCACCGGGCTCTTGGCTGCTGCGTGTTAAGGCGGAGACGCCCGCGCGTGCACAGCTTGGCCACGCTAATGGTGATGCTGCTGTCTGAACTGCAGTCCACAATAGCCGCACGTCCCAGTTTTGGTTTCCTTGTCCTGAAAAGATTCAAGAGGAGAGACCTCATGTTTCCACATTCTACTCCAAGTGTAAACACTGAGACAGCAGACACGGACCTGAGTTACAGCCTCACCTAGAGACGGCGGAAAAGCTCTGAGGTCGCTACGGGACCAAGAGCCATGGTGGCACCGGGGGCCCAGGTCTCGCTGCAGCCGGGGCAGCGGACTGAACCCCAGCTCAGCACCTACGCCAGAACCCGTGGTCCTCTCGAAGGAGCACCGCAGGGAGCGGGGATGGGCGCAGCGGCCGCCTGGGGCCTTAGCTCGATGCCCATCTGCCCTCCCGGCCCGGGACGGCCGAGCTCTGGCCCTGAGCACAGAACTCAACGGACGGGAGCGCGTGGGGTGCCGAGCAGAGGCCCACCCGCGCGCCCCCGGACCGGGGTCCGGTCCGGGCGCACGCCGGCCCCTAGCGGACGGGACAGCGGGGCACTGCTGACCCCCTTCCCCTCCATGACGCCACAGCAGCTGAGCCCCAGCCCCTGGTCGCCTTCTCCGCTAACGGCCCCGCGTCTCATCTTCCCTAAGGCTCTGCGCACCCATCCACGCGCACAGGGGCCGAAACGGCGGTCCCAGGAAGACAGAGTAGGCGCGTGGAAGGAGAGTGGACAGTCGGCGCTGGCCACACAAAGTACTTCACACAGCACCTCACGGCGCGTCCCAGCGCGAGACGACGCATCCCAAGGCGTGAAGGCGCGTCCCGGGGGACAGGTGCCCTTCACGGGGTCCCTGCGGCAGGGTCCACGGGCAGATCGAGCGGGAAGGTGGGCGGTCGAGGTCGGCACTGCGGCGGCCGCTCTCAACAGGGCACCTCGGACTAGGACAGCAAGGACAGGGGACACGGTACCAGGTTTATGTACACTTTCGGGTGGCCAAGAGCCCCCCCGCCGCCGTCACACGCGACCACCCGACGGTCAGCTCCACTCACGGGCTGCTCAGCTATCAAATCGATGGCAAAGTTTTCATTCACCTGGAACAAGAGGAAAAGAAAAATTCGTAGAGCCAAAAACAACAGCTTCATAATTTCATGCGATCCAAGTTTATGTGGACAGTGCCCCCAGGCCCCCAGGTCCCCAGGTCCAGCCGGCACGGGCACAGTCGCACACAAGTGTCTCGAGTGCAGACACACACACGCTTCTGGCGCTTCCTGTGGATGCAACTTCAAACGTACAGAAACAGTGCAAGAACTTGAATGCAAACCCCTCTCGCTTCTCTCACTTGCCAGGACCTGGATTCCAGACCGCTAACAACTGCCTGGTGGGCTTTGTCCCAGGCTCCCCTCGCCGCACCAGCCACCCACTGGGACAGGTCAGGAAGAGCCACGGGAGGGACTGTCACCAGCAGCACCCTGCTGTCACAGAGGAGAGGAATACAGCCCCCAGAGGGCGGCCAACCTGAGGAAACACCCAACCGGGGAGGGCCGGGCAGGGGAGGGAGGAGAGGGCAGGGGAGGGAATCCAAGGGACAACGGCACTCACGGTAACTGCAGGCACCAAAACACGCTAGGCTCAAGTCTGTGACTTTACAGACTTTAAAAATTCAGTAAGCGCCTTACTAGAGATAAAAACCGATAAACAAAAGCAGAGATCCGATTTCTTCCACCTTCCTCAGGCCGCCCAGTTTCTTTTCACGCAGGTCCTCGGGCTACCGGGACGCAAGAGAACGTGACCCTCGGCCCGCCTCCCACCCCCACCCCAGGGAAACTGCATCTCGAGGCTGGAAGCGCCCCACGCAGGAACCTCGCCATGAAGAGACCAGGAGTCGGACCTGACCCCGCCCCCGTTAGACACTCACAGAACAGAGGCACAAACACCTCTAAGGACCACAGTCAGGAAGACCCAGCTGCAGGTGACCCCACAGGAGAAAACGACCCGGGTCTTTTGACAAGTGAGCTCCAAGGACACAAATGGACAGATAGGAGGGGGCGCGGGGTGGGGGGGGTGGGCAACACATAAAGTTAAAAGAAACAGACACGTCAGCAGTGCGCGGAGCTGAGGCTCCAAGATACAAACGTAAAATGAAATTTTTAGTAACGGGACGCTCCGAGCGCACTTGCCACCCCCTGGACGCTTCAAGGACTCACTGGAACCTCACTCACGGGAAGTGGTGCTGCAGTCACGTCGGCATCTCCGGGACACACGTGCGTCCCGGTGAACCCGACGTCACGGAGCGACGCGACGTCACGACCCGCTCGGCCGGCCGGCGCTGGCGGGCCGCAGGGCACTGCCGGACCAGAGTGGAAGCCGGCGCGGCCGCTGGAAGCTGCTGAATCGGAGTGGCTGGGCTCACAGGACCAGGGGGCCGTGATACGTTCCCTCCGCGTTGAAACGGCCCCTCGAACGTCCCGGCTCGGCACCTCACGGCTCTGACGACGAGCCACCGCGGCAAAATTCGGATGCGGGCCAGGGGGCCCGCCTGGCTCGTATGTGATTCGCAGCGAGCCCGCCACTCGGGGCCGCCTGGTGGGCGCCACGCAGACAAAGCCCGGAGGGCCAGGGAGGCCGTACACATGGAGCATCAGCGTCGGTGTCCAGGGAAAGGGCTGAAGCCGAGACCACACGGTCCCTGGGGAGCCCACGACCCGGTGTGGGGGCCGACTCCGGTGTCCCGCCGCGGTGGGCCGGCCGTGCCAGGGGCCGCGGCCTCCTCTCCCGGAGGGCCTCCCTCGGGAGGTCCCTGCCCCGGCTCACCCTCCTCTCTGACGCCGTCGTCCGCAGCCATTGGGACCCCGCTCTCACCGTCGGCGGCAGGTGTGGACCCTGCTCAGGCTGACAAGGAGCAGCTCGCTCGACGGCACCTCCAGATCTAGCATCCTCCACCCACCCAGGCAGGGAAACAGCGGCGTGGCCACACGTGGAAGGTCACCCGCGCCCGGAGGCTGAGGGTCACGTGACCGAGGTGCACAGTAGCCGGAACGCCGTCAGCAGCGGAACATCGCACGTCCCCAACAGATGCCCCAGGAGACAAGACAGGAAGTGCGAGGCCGCACAAGGCCGCACAGAGCACACACCGCCCGGCGACTTCGCGACCCGCTTGCTGAACGTCCGCCTCAGTTCTGACGTGTCACTACGGGCGAGAAGTGCGCGCTGGGTCAGTCCCGGTGACCAGGCCCCGCGGGTCCCCACCCCGTGTGCCCAGAGCCCCGCCTACCGCCTCAGTGAAGATAAGGAAACAAGGGTCAGGCACCATCTTTACCAATAGGGGGGTGGGGCCTCTGAATCCGGGGTGATAAACCCAGGAGTAGGTCAGAAAGGCACAACTGACCTCAGATTCTCCGGAGCCAGCTGACTCCGTCCAGAGGACGCGGGACCCAGAGCGGCCCGGCCCCTCGCTCTCCCAGGCACCTCACCAGACCTGACGCCCCAAATCCACAGGATGGGGACATTTTGGAAAAGTTTAGTTATTTCTTAAAAAGCTTTACGGTTACAGACCCTGACTTTGTAAGACTTTTCCTCCAACTTCTATTTCCAGAAACACAGTAGGAAGTTACTGGGAAGTACGGCTACGTTCGAGCCAACACACCAGGTGCGCGGGGAGGCCAGGCAGCGTGGACGCGGGATACGGACGCGCTGGGTGTGGACGCGCTGTCCTACCAGCGCTCTGAGCTCGGCGCCCCTGTGGACGGCCCCGCCGCTCCCGATGCCGGCACCTTACGGCGGCGGGCTGCGGAGGGAGGGATGTCGTGCTCACTCACCTCTGCTGCAGACAGAGCCACACGCCCCACAAATAAAGCCTCATGCTGTAAAACAGTATGGTGTCTACCTAAGTGACAAACGTGTCACAAAGGGCACACTAACAAACCCCCAGGTCCCATCACGGCAGTCAGACAGACCACCATCTCCCGCGGGAAGGGCAGCTGACACCGGAGACTGACACAGGACTGCCCCCGTCACTCAGTAGGTGACCCTGACCTACCGTGATGAACGTCTCGTTCCCAGGACTCAGGCCAACCGCAGGAACACATACACTGAGCCGCAGAGGAAGCAGGGCCCAGTCCCAGCGCCAGAGCGCGCCCAGCTGCCGACCCGGTTCCCACGGGCACGGCCAGGAGCGTCCCCAGCCCTTCCAAGGGACGAACAGAGAAATGCCACGGCGCCCCGCATGCTTCACCTCAGCTGTGAGCACACGCTGTGTCACAAGCCATAAACCGATGGCTGGACACCTGTCCTATACGCGTCACTAGTGTAACAAACATGAAACTACCTGGTTATGTGCCTCTTGGTCAACCGACTTGGGCACAAACATGTTTAGGTCCAAATACCTAGTGAGCTGTTTGTATTTTTTAGCTGGTGTTTTGGCAGCAACAGTTCCTATGGAAAGTGCAGCTCAAAGACACAACACAAAACACGGGACCACACGAGACAGTATTGATCTGTACAAAAAGGAATCGCAGCCTAGTTGAGCAACCAGTGTCCTGCAGGACGTTAACCGTGTTCATGGAGAGCTAGAGATTTAAAGCAAAGTAAAAGCCCCAATCCAATTACTTAGAACATCGACTGTTTTCATACTAATACCAACATTTATACCCAGCTAAACGTACGTGTACACACACACGTATATAATTTTCAAGTCAAAATAAAAACTCAAGTTTTCATCCAAATTAAAAAGGAAGCTACATTTGGAGAAAATGCTCAAAAACGCCCCTTAGGACTTTTGGACAGCGGTGTCCACGGGTGCTTTGCGGTGACACAGGTTCAGGGGCCACCCAGCCGGTGCCAGGAGGGCGAGCTCAGACACACGGAGCAGGACCCAGCACGGGGCTGCAGAGCCACCAGCCGCGAGGCTCAGCGCCCAGGGCCAGCAGTGTCTGGACCCCGCAGTTTAGGAACTCAGTTTCAAGGGTTTTCCTCTGGGTCCGGGGGGTAAACATACGGACAGGCCACGCCCCCCACCCCAGGAAGCCAAAGGCCCGTGGACCCCATTCACCCCACTGCCAAGACAGAGAGTATATACCTGGGAAGGGAAATGTTTCAGGAGAGCCACGCCTATGAATGCGACGCCCAGCTGTGTTGACTTCTTCCAGAAGGAGGGAAAGCGGGAGCGGATGCCTACTCACCACTTACAGACACACTGTGCACCTTTACAACGTGAAGATGTGCCCCTGGGCCCTCACGATCTCAGCCAGGAAAAGGCCACGCACACACGGAGCTGGGAGAGGGGTGCAGACCTGGGGGAGCTCACAGAGTGAGGCGACACCTTCAGCACTGCCCCGTTCCCACTTTACTCGCTTCGCCAACTCTGATTTTGTTTGTTCGGTTTCAATTTTAGGTTGCTTCCCTGATGCAACCCCTCTGCCGCCACCGCCCCCTACCCTCCCCCACCACCCCCCAGCCCCCCCCTTCCGGCCCCGGCAATCAGAAGCCAGAGGCCACACAGTTTCCAGCAGAGAGGAGCTTGTCACAGACCCAGGTGCTTGCTGGAACATCAGAAGAGCTGAGGTAGGGGGCCGGGGGCCAGGCCACAGGGACGACCCCCAAGCTTCAGGACCCATGCATTCCCCACAGGGCACCAAACTCCGCCTCCTCCACCTGCCCCACCAGGCCCACAAAAGAGGAATGGAAGTAGAAATGTAGACGCTAAGAGCGGACAATGTAACCAAGATCAGCGGGGAAGGGAACACGATTTAGGGCCAACTGAGGAGCAAGGAGAAGGTTGACTGAGGGAAGGACGGACTCAGGGCGACCGTGGAACACAAACAGACTCAGAAGTGGAAAACCGGCCGAACCAACACGCACGGAGACTGGGGAGCTGGCAGCGCGGGTGAGGAACCAGGACGCGAACAGGCCCCTGCGGGCTGACTCCACCGCCAGCCCTGTCTCCAGCGGTTACCCGGTGAGTGAGCCGTAAGACCCACGCGGGGAAGGACAACCCTCGTGCTGGTTTCAGCGTGTGCATGTCCGTCCCTGTGAGAACACAGTCTGGTCTGTCTGGCAGTAAATATGAGAAGCGTACTCCAAAGAGTGACCAAAAGAGTAATTTTTAAAAGCTGCTGTGACTTCCTTTAATCTGAAGATCTCAGGAGTAGAAGACACAGAAATGGAGACGGTAAAAAAGATCACTCCCATTTATACAGAAACCGAGAGACACAAGATGTCACTTTACAATGGGGGGGGGACAAAACAAATACAGGCACATTCAGCATTTCAAAGACAGGCAAACTTCCACAGCCTCCAGGGTGCCCCCCCCCCCCCCCCAGTTTGAGAATTTAAGTCCAGAGATTAACTTTTATTTCCTGCTGGTTACATAAAGGTTTTACCAAAGCCTACCTCTCTTTCACTAGACGTTTGGCTTACCTCTTTCTGGCGACCTACAAATCGGATTTTCCTGTAGTCTTTATCATCATAAGCCTGAAAAAAAAAAAAAAAAGACCTTATATGATTTTCACAGCCTGATACGGGAAGAAGTCACTTCCTACCAAGAGTAAACATTACAGGAAAGTGTTTTCTCTTAACATTCTGGCCACTCGTGGCCAAGTGCGTGAGGCGCAAAGTGTAACTTCGTGACCAGGGGCATTCTCCAGCGATATACCGAAGGTGAGACGGGACAACAATCGGAACCGGAAGGTAGCGAGGTGCGGTCTGAAAGCAGAGACCAACTCGGGCAGAGGAGGGGCGCCCCCAATTTTCTTTCACCTCTGGCCGACACCGGATAAAAGTGTCGGCTAGGGGACTCCTTAATAACACAGGTACCTCGCTCACTTTTCCGCCTTCCGTTTTAGACTACAGCGGCCCCTCGGCTTGTTAAAACGTACGGCCTAGCACCGCGGACACGACAGGAAGCGCACGCGGGCCCCGACGGTCAGCCTGTCCACAGGGACGGGCCTGATGCTGGAGCTGGAGACGCTCGGAGGACGAGCCTACCCTGACTGCAGAGGCACGGCGGCGGCCGTGGGGGTGGGGCGGCTTCCGTCTCGTCGGTCAGAGCGTGGGACCCCCGCACACACCCACCCTAATGTGAATGGGGGCCGGCCCGGGACTCGGCCTGCGAGACCCTGCCCACCGGCCGGCGCGTCCCCCGGCCGCAGGGGGAGGGGACCGGAGGAACGGGAAGCCGAGATGGAGGGCGTCCTCCACGCCGCGGCGGTTACCTGGCCGGTGTGCGTAATCTTCTCCCCGGTCGGTGAAGTCCGCACCCCTAGACACCTGGCGCCACGGGGCAGGCTCAGCGCCGCCGGACCGCTCCGGCCCAGCAGCCGGCAGAAGGTCACCGTCGCCGCCATCTTTGCGGGCTGACCCCTGACCCGGCGCACCGACGCGCTGACGCGTGCGCACGGCTTCCGCGGGGGGGAGGGGCTCTTGCTGCGGCGACTTACGCTGGGGGCGGGGACGCGCAAGCGCAGTGCGCTCGGGCGAGTGCCTCCCAGCAGGTGCAACGGTGGGGCCGAGGCTCAGTACTGAAAAGGCGGGAAAATTTGTGCGCAACCTGAACATTTATCGACTGCTGAGTGGCCCTCCTGCCAGGGCTAGGGCAGAGCAGGATGGAAAATGAAAGGGCACTCTTCACATTCGATGACAATTGATAATCATGGAAGGAGGTTAGGTATCTAATGTTTTTATTGGCGAAGGGTCCTTGCATTGCCTAAACTGTATGTACATTCACGTTGCGCAGCGCGCATTTCTGTGTGGGCGCGGGGACAGCAGAAATTGAGATTTCTGCAGCAGAACTCCAGTGAAGCTACCAGTAGGACACATTCGATGTCATCCCCATGCAGATCAGCCCCGAGGGCGCCCTGCTCTAGAGCACACCTATGCAGACCCGCGATGGCGGTCCCGGTGCTTCCCTCTCCGAACTGCCTGTTCATAGATGGGTCAGGAGAGCCAATTACGCCGAGGGCGGTGGGCACGGGGGGCAGACTCAGAGTTCAGAGCTAGGGTGGGGATGCCCCCCCACCCGCCAGGAGTTGAGGACACCCACAGCCCGGATTCCGGGAGGTGGAAGAGAACTCAGCAAGGTGAGGAGAGACGAGATGCACCGGAAATCTCAGAACGGAAAGATGCCCACAAACAGGTACCCAGAGGCAGGGCCAAAGCTCACCTGGGCAGGTGCAAGAGTGAGCTCGCTGCCTTATTGATGGTGCGCAGATGGGCCGCCGTCTGCAGGTCGCCTCCGTGTGCACGGACAGTAGATGGATGGGTGGGCACACATACCCGGAATGACAACATGCACTGGGTTCAGTGTGGACTCTGGTGGTGGGTAGATGGGTGCTCACCGTAGTCCTTCACCTTTTGTTTGAAGTTTCTCATTAAAGAATACGGGCGGGAAAAAAAGATATCTAACTGCAACCAGTTAGGACCAGTGCCTATCTCCACTGCTTCCCTGAGCCTCAACACATTTCTCCCAGGATGTGCACTTAATACAAACGTGTGAATTCTTCTAGATTTTTGTTTTGAGCCGGTATTCGTTTTTTTTAAACGTCTACTTGGTTGTGACTTATTTTTCATTCCAGATGTGTATTTCTGTTCCCATTTTGTCAGCCTCCGAGGCCGTAGGTACCCGGTGGCGGGAGGGCGTCCGCGCAGGGGTAGCTGGGGCTCCTGCAGCTCCGCCTCTGCGCCCGGCGCTGCGGGGACGACCACGTGACCCTGCCGCCATCTTTTTTTCTGGCGGACACTGCGGGCGGCGGCTTCTCCGCCCCATTGCGCAGGCGCATACGAGGCGCGCACGAGGCGCGCAGGCGACAGTCCCCGGCCCCTTCTTCCCAGGTCTGTGGTCCTGGGGGTCGCGTGGGGCCGGGGAGGAGGAGGGGGCGGAGGCTCGGGAGTCCCCGGGTGCGTCGCGGCCGCAGGTCCGGGCTGTCCACGCCCCGGAGGGATGCTGTCCCCGGCCGGCGGGCTCCCCCGGGGCCCGGAGACAGACGAGGGGCGGCGGAGCCAGGGAAAGGGCCCCGGGACAGCCGAGTGGCGGCGGAGGGGCCGGGGGGGGGGGGGGGGGGGGGGTCTGGCGGCGAAACTCCTCCTCCCGCGCTGAGGCCATACGGATTGTTTCTCGGTCCCCCGCAGGCCCGGCCACCACATGGCCCGCGTGCTCGTGGCGAAGATGCTGGCGTGCGCCCTGAGCCCGCTGCTCCGGGGGAGCCCCGGGCCGGCGAAGCCCCGCGCGCTCTCCACTCTCCTGGCGGGACCTCTTCGCACCGCGGGGCCCGCGGGACCCTGGCCCCTGCCCGGCGGCCTCCTGCCCGGCCTGCAGCTTGCCCTGGGCTTCAAGACCAAGGGCGTCATCAAGGAGCGCTGTCGGGACTGCTACCGGGTGAAGAGGCGCGGGCGCTGGTTCATCTACTGCAAAACGAACCCAAAACACAAACAGAGACAGATGTAGGTCTCCGCCGTAAAATAATGTGCAAGACAGTGTCCCTATCTTGAGGAACGGTACTACCTCGTGGAAAGGAAAATAAAAGTGAAGCAGTGCCTAATCTAAGATCTGTCGAGCCTCGGGTTTTGTTGACTCTACCGCCGGGCACCTCACCCCCATGTAGCGCAGCCAGGTCAGCTGGTCAAGCCAGAGCCCCGGATGGAAAGCGCATCGTTCTTATCTTCTGGGCAAGCCGTCCGTGCTCGGGCTGCAGGGCAGGAGGCAAGATGGAGGGGGTGTGGGTCTTGCTTCTGAGGCGCCCCTGCAAGGCGGCGTCCGGCCCTGCCCCCGCATTTAGCCCGCCTGCAGCTTCTGAGTGCCAACTGCTCCACTCCCTGGCCGCGGATAAGCATGAAAGCCTTGACGGCAATCCTTACATCAAGGAAAGTTTGGTTCCCCGAGTGTAAAGGTGTTTTAGACACCAGTTAGACGTGTTTGTCATCTCTGGTGACGCACGAATGGACACGTGTGTGGTGTGGGTGCGCTGTGCACACGTGCATGTCCCCGTATGCATGGATGTGGGTGGTGTGTGCACGTATTTGTACATGCATGTCCCCATTTGCGTGGATGTGGTGTGTGCATGTATCTGTACACATGTACGCACGACGCACCTGGAGGGTGTGTACTAAGCAGAGCCGCCGTGGGACTCCGCAGGCATGTGGCCTGGAGCCCGTGGCCTGCAGTGTTCTTGTGTCTCGTGTCCCAGCGGCTGTGTCACCCGCACGGTCTGAGCCCCCCACAGAATGTCCCCGGCCCCCCTGGCAGCCTTGGTGTCCGGGCCACAGCTGGAGCGGGTTGTACTAGGAGGACAGTGGTACAGGCATCACACCGTGCGTGGGCAGCTCCGTGTGCCACACTAAGGCACAGCGCACACACAGTCCTGCTCTCCGGGATCCTGACCACGATGCCCGGAACCACAGCACAGAGCCCAGGAGGCAGCTCAGGACAAGAAGTGACACGGTTTTGCACATTATGTCACAGAGCAGTTTGTCCTGGGAGAAGGCGGGGTTCAGCTAGTTCTACTGGAGTAAAGACGTTCTTTCCCCACGTTGCTTCAGGGGGTCCCGGGACCCCTGCCCTGGTTTGAGAACAGCCAGCCCATATAGACGCTGTAACGCTTAGACTTGTTTTCTCTGAAGCGAGCTGTGTTGAGTGCAGGGGTTCTGAGGGTAATTACCTCCTGCATAGACCTCAGTCCCAGAGCAGCTGCAGAGGAGCCCTGTGACCTTAGGAGGTTTCCCCTCTCAGCACAGCTGGCCCTCAGGACACAGTTTTCCCAGTGCAGGGCCGTCCAGGGCACTGAAGTGTGTGCAGCAGCATCCTCAGCCCCCACCCACTAGATGGCCAAGAGCACCTCATCGCTGGTTGTGACAACCGAAAGTGTTTCCAGACCTGGCAGACGTTCCCCGGGCACGATCTGCCCTGGAGGGGCTGACACGCAGGGGCTGATTCCGCCCAGCCCTCCCCGCAGGGTTCCTCTGAGAACCAGAGACCTGGGTTGGGCAGGGCCCGGTTCTGTCGTGCTCCGCCCTCCGGCTGTCACAGGCCCGGTCCACCGTAGGCACTCAGTGATAACAGTGGAATCAGATGACCGTGCCTGCTTGTAAATACACAGCCTTTTGTCCTCTCCACTCAGAACAGGCTCATCCTTAAGGTTCGGCACACAACTTTGTTCCGAAGACGTGGCAGACTGGCCCTGTCCCCGCGGGCTCAGCCACCTCCCCTTGTGGGGGAGAGTTTGATGCCACACCCGTCACGGACCCGCAACGCACCAGGCATGCCTTCTCAGTGTTTTCTCCTTGACAGGTGCGAGGTTTCACATGCCATTGTGCGTGTCTGGCTCTGTGTGGGGCTGACGGTGTTGTCACAACCACAGGTACGTGCCTCTGTGGAGATCTTCAAAGGGCAGGCAGTAATGGGGTAGTGAAGCCATGGGCCCCAAGTCCACAGGAACCCATGATTACAGTTGACAAGCTGGAATTCTAACAGGCTGTTGATGGGTTTTTAAGTCCTTCCTCCCTCCTGGGATTATTCGTCCCTATTTGATCCAAGGTGACCGTGTGAGTGCTGACCAAACCCTCCCACAGCCCATTCCCTTTCCGATACCTGCACGGACCAGCGTTCAGAGTCCCAGGATCTACCTGCAGCGACCAGCATTCAGAGCCCTGGGATTCCAGCTTAGCAGCAAGTGTTGTTTAGGACAAGAGACAGCAAGCTACTCCCGCCCACCACCCATTTTTGTAAGTGAAGTTTTATTGGAAAACAGCCATGCGCGCTCACGAATGTATCGTCTGTGCCTCTATGACAGCGGGGTAGCCGCTGAGTAATTGCTATAAAGAACATATGGCTTGAAAAACCTAAAGATATTTACTATTTGAGCTCTACGTGCAGAAAAAGTGTGCCAACTCCTTGTTTAGAACGTTACATAAGCTCTCACCTCACCCTGGGGCTTGACTTCAGAGACCACAACCGGCCAGAAGCGTTTCACGGGTTCTCCGTCGTCCACACAGTGAGAAGGATTTTTGTATTTGTAAATACTAGCCATAAACAAATAGAAATTGACATAAAAAGCGGTGTTTGTAATAGCACCGAAAACATGAATGTTTAGATACCAAAGTAATAAAATCTGCACGCATTCTATATACTTAAAATTGTAGGGGCGCCTGGGTGGCTCAGTCGGTTAAGCGTCTGACTTCAGCCAGGTCACGATCTTGCGGTCCGTGAGTTCGAGCCCTGCGTCGGGCTCTGGGCTGATGGCTCAGAGCCTGGGGCCTGCTTCCGATTCTGTGTCTCCCTCTCTCTCTGCCCCTGCCCCGTTCATGCTCTGTCTCTCTCTGTCTCAAAAATAAATAAACGTTAAAAAAATAAATTAAAAAAAAAAATAAAAAAATTGTAAAACACTGTTGAAAGAATGTGAGTGAAATGTAAATAAGTATTTACATGTACCATGGTTATGGATTAGAATATTTGACATTGTCAGTTCTCACCAAATTAGTCTGCAAACTCACTGTAGTCCCAATAAAAATCCCAGCAGGAATTTTTGTGCAAAATGCCATGCTTCTTCAGAATTTTACGTGGAAAGGCAAAGTATGTAAAATTAGCCAGAATTTTGAAAATGCGAAGAAATGTTAAAGGAGGCATGCTCCCTGATTTCAAAACTTACTTTGAAGCCACAGTAGCCAAGACACCGTAGTATTCATGCAGCACAGCTCATAGGTCAGTAGAATCGAATAGAGACATCAGAGATAGGCCCGCACATATGTGGTCAGATGATTTTCAAAACAGGTTTAAAGGCGATTCAGTGAAGAAAGGATAGGCTTTTGTACATATGGTGCTAGAAAGTTGGATTTCCATATATACAAAATCCCTTTCACCATATACAGAGGTTAACTAAAAATAAATCACAGACCTAAATGTAAAACCTAATATTATAAAATCTTAAGAAAACAGAAAATACATGTGGCTTTGGGTCATGCAGATTTATTAGATAAAACACCAAAAACATGATCCATGAAAGAAAACCTTCATAAATTAGATTTTACCAAAGTTAGGATCTTCAAAATATTTTCATCAAAGTTAGTATCTTCTGCTTTTCAAAAGATACTGTCAAGTAAACGAAGACAAGCCAAAAACTGAGAGAAAAGATTTGCAAAACACATTTCTGGTAAAGGAATGGATCTAGAATATATAAAGAAATCTCAGAACTCAATAACAAAGAAACGGCCAACACAATTCAAAGTGGGCAAAAGATTCGAAGAGCTATTTCACAAAGGTACACACACCGATGGAAAATAAACACAAAAAAATGTTTAACACTGGCTTCAGCAAAAAGTAAATTGCTGCCATGACAAAATAATACTACAGACCCAACAGAATGGTTGAGAAATGGAAAAACCACGTTCTGGTGAGATCGTGTAGCAAGGGTAACCCTCACTGCAGATAACACAGACACGTTGAATGCGGCTTGGCCATTTGTCATAAAGTTGAATGATGCAATCACTTAGCAATCCCTTGAGTATTTGCCCGAGAGCAATGAAAACTTAGGTTCACAATAAAACCTTTATGTCAGTGTTTATGGTGGCTTTATTTACAATTCAAACGAAAACCACCCCAACTGGAAACAGCCCACATGGGCTTCCGCCGGTGAACGGATTAACCAAGCATACATTCTTACAGTGGAATTCTCAGCAACAAGAAGGAAAGAATTGATAGGAATGAAAGCATGAATGAATCTCAGATCCACCACACTGGTTGACAGAAGCCTGCACTCAAAAGCTATATACTTCATGATTCCAGTTATATGACATTATGGAAAAGTCAAAATTATGGGCACAGGAGAAAGTCTGTTGTTGGGAGCTGGGGGTGGGGAGCCAGGGTTGGCTACGAGGGGACGTGAAGGAATGCTTTTGGGTGATGGAAATGTTCTGTCTTGATTATGGCAGCAATTTCATGACAATATACGCTTATAGAACTCCTAGAACTCAACTTCAGTAAGCCTTGCAAAAAAAATAGCCAAATGGAATTTCCAGATAGCAAGTTGAGATCAAATAAAGACCCAGGAATGCAGTGCGCTGTGGGACAGTATCCAGCACTGTAGCGTAAATGGCATTGCCGCCCTGGGGGAGGGTGGAGAAAAACCAGCCGTGGAAGAAATAATGGCCAAAATGTTTCCCTGGTTGATGGAAGCAATAAATCCACAAATCCAAGAATCTTAACAAACCTCAGTCAGGAGGAATATAAAGAAAACCACATAATTCTACATCATGATTGAATTGCTCAGTATCAGATAACAAGAAAAAATGCAGACAGAGAAATGAGATTCACTCTTCATAGAGGGACAAAAACAGCAGCAGACTTCTCAGAGACCGTGCAGCCTGAAAGGCAGTAAAACCTCTGAGGTGCTGCGGAGAAATCTAGTCTAGTGAAAACATCTCCGAAAACTAAGGGTGAAGATCCACCGAAGCTGGAAGAAGTCAGCTGGAAACACAGATCTACACAAAGACATGAAAAGCTAGAAACAGTGACTGTTTATTTGGGTAAATATAAAAGATACTCTTTCCTCATTTAAAAATCACGTAAGGAAAAAATGATAGCGAGGTCCTGGCATCTGCAGGACCGAAGTGTGAGTGTGCCCAGCACAGGACAAGGGCAGACACTCATGAGGTTCTTGCACATATGAAGTGGCAAGTATTGTTTGAAGGTAAACTGTGACGTTACAGTGTGCACTCTAAACATTGGACCAGCCCCCAAGGAAATAAAAAGATATTTGCGATAAGGCAGCAGTGGACAAATACGTGCGATATCAAAATATCCAATTAATTTAAAATAAGAAAACCAAAAGAGAACAAAGGAACGACGTATTGATATGATAAAATAGAAAATGACCACAGATGTAAATTCAACCTTAGCAATAATCCCAGCACGTGTACCTATGTAAGCATCCAGTCAAGCAGCAGAGAACATCAGACTGTATAAAAAACGAAGACTCACATGTATGCAGTCTGTAAGAAACTCATTTAAAACACAAGTGACTGAGAGGGTAAACGGTAGAAGATAATAGCCTCCAAACAATAGTCAAAGGAAACCTGGAGGGATACACTAATGATGGTCAAAGTGGACTTGATCACCAAATATTACCAGGTATGACGGTAGATGGGCTAATTAACCAAGGACAGATAACAGTGTTAAATGTCTACGCATTTCATAACAGAGCTGCAAAATACACAAAGCGAAAATGTATGCAACTACAAGGAGAAACAGACAAAAATCAGGACGGTACACGTCGGTACTTTTCTTTCGATAATTGCTCAGAAAAGTAGACAGAAAATATTAAGGATGCAGAAGATTTGCACAACCCTATCAGCCAATTTAATCAAACTGATATTTCTAAAACATCCCCCCTCACATCAGAATACGCATCTTTTCTAGGTTCACATGGGATGTGCACCCAAAATGACCGTATTTTGGGCCAAGAGATGAGTTTCAAAGGATTGAAGTCATTAAAAAAATATATGTTCTGACCACAGTGGTATTAATCTAAGATTCAGCAACAGGAAGATATCTGGGAAATCACACAAATAATTGGAAATTAAACCACCCGGTTCTAAATAAACCAGGGATCAACGAACTCGAAAGGGTAAGTACAAAATACTGGAACCAGACGGGGACTGACTAACCCATCAACACGTGGAAAGGGTAAAGCCACACTTACAGGGACATTTATAGCACTGAGCGCTTACATGAGAAAAGGCAAAGACTGCAAACAATGGTCTCACCTTCCACCTGAGGAGACTCGAAAAAGGAGAGCGAAATCGAAACTATAAAACCTAGGGACAGCAGGGAGAAGGGAAGAACACAAAGTCTCCATCTTCGACAGGGACAAGACACATAAATGTCTGGCTGGTCTGGTCCAGAAGAAAGCAAAAAGATGCAAATACCAACACCAGAAATCTTAATTGTGATGCCGGTTCACAACCGTACACGTTTGTTGAAACACATCAAACCAGTAAATTTTATTTTATGTGAATCGTGTCTCAATAAAACCCAATGAAAAAAATACACCGCCTGCCCCTCTCCATCCTCAGCCCAAAGTCTCAAATCAAGGCTACGTGTTGGTGGCGGGTGTCCACGATTTGCAAGTTCTGCCAGAAAGGAAGTGTCTGGGGTTCCTCCCGGGGTGAGAACCGTGGCCTGGCCTCAGCTGGTGCTCCTAGAGGTTGATCGTTCTAAAGCACGGTGCACTGGCTCCGTGGGCGCGGCAGAGGGGAGGTACCGTCTAGACGGACCTGGAACTCGCCACTCTGTGCACGTCCCCTGACCTTGCACGTTGCCACTGGCCATACAATCCCTTTTCCCTCCTCGGGGTTTTGTCCAAAGCCCCATAAGACCAGGACTGTGGGGTTGACACCCAAGCCTCAGCCCGTGGGTGAAGGGCCACAGGGGAATGACGCCCAGCCCACGGTCCTCACGGTGCCTCCCATGTGGTTCACACACACCGATGAGCCTTAGTTAACCCAATCCTTAAAGTGGAACTTCACCAAAGGTGATGGGAAAATGGCAGAAATAAAGCACATAAGATGCCCCACACCATAAATCCGAAGGGAAATGCAAATTAATGCAGAGGAGATACTATGTCATACTCACTGGCGTGTCCAGAAGTTAAAGTCTGGTAACAGCAGGTGCTGACAAGCAAGGTGACCCAGGAGTAGCTGGATCTTTGGGCGCCTCTCCACTGCACCCCCCACCTCGCCCCTACCCGTGGGACTCACATCCCAGACGTATATGCTCACCTGTCCCCATCACAGGCTCCACTCTCAGGGGAACACGGCCCGCTGATGTCTCAAAGCCACCAAAGTGCCAGCAGGAAGGCTGACGGAGGCCACAGTCTGCAGGCTGCTTCCACCTTTGCTTGGAAGAAGAAAAGTAAACAGAAGCCAGGATGTTCTTTCATCCTGAGAAGTGCACAGAGGTTCACCCGCAGAGGTGAAAACACACTGACAGGGTGCAACAGTCGTGCGTGCGTAGAAAGGGATAAAGGGACCGGGGGACTGAATAGATTCGGGGAGAAACTTCAGCAGGAGCGGGATCGGTGTGGCTCCTCAGGAGAAGGAAAGCATGAAGGCTTCAGTGGGCGGCCTGGGGACCACCGCGTCCCGCCTGGGAAAGGGTCGGGTTACGGCCACACTCCGCGTGCTGAGGCACGGTTTCTACCTGCCGCAAATAAGCAAGGTGAGGACAGAAGTTACAGAGAAGTGCGGGAAAGTATTTGCATCAGTTTGTGGTGGGAAGACCTCATCCCAAGATCCAGACTCCAGAAGTCAAAAGACGAGAAACACCACGGGCTCGCTTTCGCAGGTGAAAGCCCGCAGCCCTGGGCCGTGAGGAGCGGGCTACAAAAGCAGCCACTTGGCCCCAGGTGCTGGATGTCAGAGAACAAACCCATTTTTCTTACGCTGCTTCCCAACACCAGGGCAGGCCCCGTCTGCTCCAGGAACCAGATCTCCAAACACGGCTTCCCACGTGGCCCCTGGCTCCTGGTCAGGATGGAAGGAAAATCAGATCCCCTCCCTCCTGCCATGGAGAGGACACCCCATCGCCTTGGCTCTCTGTCCCCTGAGGGCCCCCCCCCAGGAGGGCCCCAGCAGTGGCCTGAGCTTCCCAAGCCCAGGGACATGGTCACACACCGCTGGGGTGGCTCCCTCTGTGCCGGGCCCCAGGTCCTACCCACCCTTGCTATCGCCTCTGAGGAGCACCACCCTGGGGGCCTGGGCCCGAAGGTCGGTCCATGAGCTCTTCTTACAAGGGGTGGGCAGTCCTCCCGCTGCCCTCTGCTCGGACCTCAACAGACTCCAGAACCAAAGGGAGATGTTGCCATTCAGCACATTCCACGAAACAGGGCACGGACCCACCATGACACAACAGTGAAGGTCACAAGCACGCAAAAGGCATCGCACACCCTTAAGGGAAAACAAGGTCCAAGAAAAACAGGCAGAAGGCACGGATGGGGAGTGTCCGAGAATCGGCACTGAAGCATGACCGAAGTCACTCCTGGTCAAGGAAGTGAGAATGACGAAAAGATGAAGCACGCGTCTGCCCATCAGAGCTGCAGACCTTAGGAAGAGAACGCTCTCCGGTGGGGAGCACGGATTCCGGAGGCCGTGGGCGGTGGCACGTGTGCAGAGACCAAGCGAGCCACTTTTACGCAGAAGACACGTATCCTCCCTGACCCCGTGTTACGGCATCCTTAGTGAGATGTTTGCGCAGAAAGAGGAATCCATAGGTCTGTTCCCAGAGCAGCGTCTGACACGGCGAAGAGCCGGAACAAGCTTGGCATCCTGCGGGGTACGTGGTCAGGTACAGGCAGCCACGAGGCCACGGGAAGACAAACGACTGGGCCGTGAGCCACGGACACAAGCTGAGGCGTATCTCTGAATATTAAATCTGGAAGAAAGCTGTACAACAGTGCATAAAGCATGTTTTCGTTTACATGAACGTTAAACAACTACAAACCTGGCCACATGTTTTCCCAAGTAAACGTACTTAGTAACCGTGTAAGAAAAATTCTGGAGAAACACACACCAAAGCAGAAATTATGGGAGAATGGGACGGGGTGGGGAGGGGACGGGTGGCCCACTGTTTTGGTGTAGGTTTTGCGTTTTGAGGAGTCAGGATCATGTCTTGCTTTTATAACCGATCCCTACGAGAATCTAAAACTGCTCCCAGAAGAGAGTTTGAGCCGCACGGAGACCGTGACAGGGAATCACCCCGAGCACCTGCCAGCCCGCACTTCCTCTCCAGCCTGTGTATGCCACTGCTTCCCGGGGGGCTCCGTGGGTCGAGGGGGGACCCCCAGTCTGAGCTGGTTTCCAGGCTTCCAGGCCTTCCACCCTGCCTGAGCCTGCATGCGCCCTCTGCTCCCGCCCTGCAGGACGGCCTCCTGTTTGTGATCACTGTGTCAGGCCGCTCCCCACCGTTCTCACTGCCGCTCTCCCGGGGGGGCCGCAGGGCCCACGAAATACTGTCACCCACGTGCAGGCAGTGCTGCTGTAGTACTGAGTTCTGAATGACGTACAGTGGCTTAGTGTTACGTGCACAACGTGATGGCTCGTTTGTACATTTTGGAAGTGTTCGCGATCGGCGTCGGGCACCACACGTACCCGGAGACCTGGTGTGTGTGTGGTGAGAACACGTACGACCTACTTCTCAGCAACTTTCAAAGGTGAAATACGGTGTCGTTAACTGTGGTCGCCGTGCATACGTTAATGCCTAGGACCCGCCTCCTGTAAACCGGAAGTTGGCGGTGCTAGACGCCCCCTCGCCCTCTTCACCGCCCCCGCCCCCGCCCCCGCCTTGGGCCCCCCAGTCCTGCTCCGGGTTTTGTTCTCTACACTCCACACGTAAGAGGGGATCGGTATTTGTCTCTCCCGGACTCACGGATCTCACAGAGCACACTGCCTGCCCTCTGGCTCCATCCACGTGGTGGCAAGTGACAAGATGTCATTCTCTTTCGTGGCTGAGTAGTCTTCCCCGGGGTAGACACCCTATCTTTGCGCATTTGTGGCTCCTTCCCTTGGGCCGCCTCCGTGCCCTGGCTATGTGAGCGTGGGGTGCAGAGACCTTTCCGAACGAGTGTTCTCATTTTCTTTGGGTAAACACCCAGCAGTGGGATTGAGGCATCATAGGGTCGCCCTGTGTAATTTTTTGAGTAGCCCTGTATGTTTTCCTACAGCACGTTCCTTTCATCTTACGGCGTGAGCGGAGACGACGGGCGCGTTCTCCTTCCGTTTCTTTATCCCTTTGGTGCGTGTGAGCTTCAGGTCATCGGTTTCCCCAAAGGAGGATCTCTTGCTCGTCTTAGCCAGACGTGGGCAGGCCCTGCCACTCCCTGCTCCTGTCAATAAAGTTTTATTGGAACACACCCATGTTCCTTCATTCATGCTTCTGGGGATACTCTCATGCTGCATGGGCAGACCTGAGCAATTGTGTCAGAGGACCTGAAACGTTTGCTCTCTGACCCTTTACAGAAAACATCTGCCAACCCTGTTCTAGAACACTCTGCAGCAAGCACAGCCTCTGGCCCCAGGAGCCCACGTTGTATGTGAGTGTATGTGACGGTCAGTTCAGTAAGCGGTGCAGAGAGGATCTCAGGGGCCTGGGGGTTTCATTTCAGCTCTAAAGACCCTAAATGACATTTACTCATTTTCTTCACTTTATTTATTTATTTTTAGCGGGAGAGAGGGCTAGTGGAGGAGGGGCAGAGGGAGAGAGGGAGAGAGAGAGAGAGAGAGAGAGAGAGAGAATCCCAAGCAGGGCCGAACCGTCAGCACAGAGCCCGATGCGGGGCTGGAACTCACAAACCATGAAATCATGACCTGAGCTGACATCAAGTCGATGCTTAACCAACTGAGCCACCCAGGGGCCCCAAAACTTGGTCATTTTAAAAAGTCACCCGGTGTAAATAAATAAAAAGATTTAAAGAAACCGTCATGACCTTCCCGCCTTCCCTGTAGCGCTTGCTGTTCTAAACCCAACTGAACGCATGTACTTTTCATTCATATCACCCCAGGCATGCTGTTCGGGGACACCCCGCGGACCGTCTGCACACGTCCCCCGATCTCACCCGACCCTCCCTTCCTGTACGCACACTGGTGTGGGTTTCTGTTGCTGTTGCAGAGTTTAGATCTTGAAATGACGTGCTTTCCCTAAACTTAAAATTTAAAGCCTTTAAGAGCTCACAGACCCAGTTTTCTCATGGCGGTAAAAGACTATTCTTTGGGAAGTGCGTGAAGGACACAGCGGTCTTGTGTTTACAAAAACGTCCCTTGTCGCACAGAGAGCCTGCCCGCGGTCTTGCTGTCCATCTGAGTGGCCAGGTGGGCTGCAGGCTAGTAGCGTTTTTTTTTACCGCGTGTTACGCGCCAGTCAGGTTGGGGAAGGGCTACAAACGATGCAGGTGTAAGAGGGACGTGAGTTGACGTGTCCCCTTGATTGTACCTCCAGTGCTCTCTACTGGACGTCAAGGGGGCCCGGGGAAGGCGGTGGTGGGCTGATGCCTGTGGCCGCCGTGACAAGTTACCAACTCGGTGGCTCAAGGCAACAAAAATTTATTCTCCCACCTTAATCAGGGTGATTTCACCTCAAGATCCTTAGCTTAATTACATCTGCAGGGACCCTATTTCAAATAAGGTCACACCCTGAGCTTTCGGGTAGCAAGGACACTAATTTCATCCACTACGAGCGACACAGAATATTTTTGAAAATAATTTTAATTTGTTGCCAATAGATAATGTATCTGCACTGTTCAAAATGCAAAAGACTCCTGAAGATGTGGTGGTCAGTGCTTGTCTTGAACTCCAGCCCCAGGCCTGTCCCCGGAAGGCAGCGGGATCATCAGTTAGGTCCTGTGAACGCCCAAGCAGATCCCTGGGATTCCTGCCCCCTTCCCGCTTCGCACGCCCATCCCAGACCTGGGGACGCGTCCGTACGGGGTGCCCGCGGGCACCCAGGGCCAGCCCCCTCCCCCTGGCGCCTGTGCCCTTGGCTTCCTCAACAAAATGGGATGGGATCACGGAAGCCTCGTTTCTGATGCGGGGCCTTTTCCTGCACCTATAGGAGTTTTTATTTCCCCTTTCCTTTTTTAACGAGTTAAGCATTTTGGCCATTTGAGCATTTGTAATGAGGCTTGTGATTCCCAACTAGAGGTCAGTCATTTTCCTCCCTCGAACTTATCATTTTTCTTTCCTAAAAGCGTGGGGGAAGGGAGAAACGTACAGAACAAAGAGGGCTGCTGTGCGTTGCGTGAGAAATTGACTTTGGCTGTGTCAATACTCAGAAACAGAGCTGTCAGGAAGCGTCCCTGGTGGCCCAGGGGTCCAGCCGAGCCGCCCCCACGTGCGGGCTTCAGACAGATTTCCGCCTCTGGCCGCACCATGAAGGATTCGTCGTCTTTTCCTCAGAAAGGGATGCGTGTTTCTTCTTACCCAGTGAGGCCGTTATACTAAACACAACATGAGTCACTGCAGAAACCCCAGCGGTTCGTCGGCTGCCCCGGGACGTCCAGGCTGTGGCTCTGTCCTGAGATTTCCGTCTGACGGTACAATTGCTCCCTCGGTGATCGACAGCAGGGACTCACCTACTGGAGCACGAAGCCGTAGGTTTGGGGTTTTTTTTTTTTACTTACCACTTTTATCAGTTTAATTACCTAATGTGTTGTTTGAGGTAGAATAACGGGTGGAGACTTTTCTGGTTGGTGAATCAAATGCGATTCTTCGTGTATTTATCCGCTCACCCAAATACTTGCTAAGCTTTTATTTTGCCTCACGTACGGGGCTAAACACATGGTGTGTATGTGGATTCGTGCCCAAGACAGTCCTGCCTGACCACCCAAAGATGTGCAGTCAGCTATACGTCTGTCCACCGCAGGAGACGAGGCTGGAAATGGCAGCGGCTTAAACAAAATATGCAACGTACTGCCTCGTGCTGGAGGAAGGCAGGCGAAGGCGTCTCTGAGCTGCTGTCCGTGTCCCGTCTCTTTCCATCCTCTCCCTCACGACAACCCTCCGGGCTCGGCTGCCATGCCCACAGTAACCTCAGGGCACAATATGGTGGCTGGGGCCCCCGCTATTACATCCCACGTAGCAAGCAGACGGGCAGGGAGGGGCTGGGGGACGAACCAGACACTCGGCCCTGGTCACATCCCTCCCATCCTTTTAATAAGCAGCTCTCTCTGACTCATCCAACAATTGGCTAACTTGCCAGAAGCTACCCCGGGCTTCAGAGGAGGAAAAGCACAATCTTTCAAGGTGTGTGAGGCTGGGGAGGGTCTGCTGCTGGGGTGGGGGGGGGGGGCGGGGGGTGGGAATTGGCGCCCAGCCCGTAGTGGCTCACGGTGCTCGCGTCTGTGTCCAGGACCGTGGGCCGCGGCCCCCTCTGTGCGAGGGAAGGAAGGGCTTCACATCCAGAACTCTCAGTAAACCCGCTTATTACGACCGCACACGCTAGGATTCCAGCAGTCGGGTGGGTTTGACGTCCTCGACGTTTTTATTGGAAGGGCCTCGCACGGCTTCTCAGTTCGCGGCATCTCAGTCTGGTCTGACCCCGGACTGCCAGCGTTCCGCATGGCGGGTTTTGCTGCTGGCTTGGTTCAGGACTTAGTGCCATTACTGACGGAGTTCGGGGATATTATTCTGGATCCTCCAAAGCAGGCTTTTCCTTTTTCTCTTTTTCTCTTTCCACATTTGAGCTCCGGTTCGACTCTGCTGAGAAACCAAATCAGCCTCGCTGTCGCTGCCAGAAGCCAGTGGCGGGGCAGCCTGGAGGCGTCTCACAAGCGAGGAAAGACGGGGAGACCGCACACAGCCGGCTTCTGCCCTGTCTCGGCTGCAGGAGATACCGGGCCGGGGCTCAGGGTCCCGGGAGGCCGATCTGTTCTCCCCTGTCCCTGCCTCCCTCCCCACCCCCCCCCCCAAAGCCTAAACTTGGCTTCTGGGCTCTCCTCCATACCTTCCCCGGCCTCCTCCACCCTCTGAATGGCCATTTGCTCAGACGACACCCTGGCGAGTTCCCCTGTAAGCCGGGACGGCACCGGCCACCCCAGGGAGCGGTCGTGCACCCGCGTGTGAGTCCCAGCCATCTGCCACCCCTCCCCCTGCCCCCTCTGTCCCCTCCGCACTGAGTGGCTCCTCCACCAGCAGGACCAACACCTTTACTGCATTTCCTGGGAACTGGGCTCCTGACAGCAGGGTCTGGAAGAGGCAAACGTAGGAGCCACGGTTCACGTGTCCAGCCAGGTGACCAGCCCAGGTGTGAGGACAGGAAGGGCGGTCTGTGGAGAGCGGGGAGCAGGGCAGGCGCAGAGAGGCGTGGGGGAGGCTGGTGGGGCCCACACTCCGTGCCACACCCGCTCACGTTCATATCGTATCCGCGGGCTCCGCGCCCGGCGTGGGGCTTAAACCCACGCCCTGCAGGTCCAGAGTCACTCGCTCCGCCGACCGAGCCAGCCGGGCACCCCTGCAGACCTTCTTGACCTTCTTGCTGGGATAACGTGGGAGACTCAGGAGTGGCCACGGTGGAGGGAGCAGGAGGGCACTCTTGCCCACCGTGTCCTGCTGGGCTACAGGCCGCAAACGGGGCAGGGGGCTCCCGGGGGTGTCGGGTGGGCTGCTGGCTCTCGAGGTTGTTGTCAGGGGCGGTGCTCAGTGGGCTCCAGCTTCTGGCCGCAGGGCCATCGTGGACGCTGACCCAACCGTGATCCGGACACTGAGCACACACCTCCAGTCTGCCCGTTGCCTGGGAGTCAAACCCGAGGCCAGCGGAGACACGACGGCCTCGGTGGGGGGAGAGGGGCCTCCGTGAGGCGCCCACGTGGGGGTGTGGGCCAGCGGGGCTGCCCTCAGCACGCACGCTCATGCATGTCTGTGAGCTGTGGCTGTGGGCGTGCCGAGCTCCCTTCTGCACTGCTGGATCACCCCCAGGTGCTGGTCGTTGTCAAGGCCGCAGCAGGGCAGGCCACGGCGGCCACTCCTGGTCCACAACTTCACGAGGCTCCAGACGGCAGTGCGAGACGAAGCCCAGCGTCTCAGCCCAGGCGCCAGAGAGATTCCGGAGAAGAAAGCGTCAGGCCCTCAGAGCGGTGGGGCGGCCTAGTGGTGCGGCTCGGGACGTCTGTCCTGCCCATTCCTGACGTGGCCCCCCACGGGGGCAGGCGCACAGGGGAAGGTACGGACAGCAGGACGCAGCCAGCGCCCAGTGCCCACAGAGAGAGCCCAGGGTGACACATCGGGAGGTGGCAAGGGCGGGGCCGTGGCCGGATGTGATCAGTGCCCTCGCCTGGAGAGACCCCCACGAACCCGCCCACCCCCTGGGGTGAGGACAGGAGCAGGTGCGTCTGCAAGCCCAGAAGGGGACCCAGAGGGGACCCAGGGACGTCCAGCCTCCGGACCTCAGAGAAAGACGTGTGGTGCGGTCACGGCGGCCGAGCTAAGAAGCAGAGACGGGTTACCCAGGGTCGTGGGAGTGAACACAGAGCGTCCCTGGGGTGCTGGCCGTGGGGGCCACCACCCCTGTGCACGGCCAGCCCCTGGGGCTCAGCGAGCGAGTGCGTCCAGGCCAGCCCTACCGGGCCGAGCCTGCCGACTCTCCCCCCACCGGCCCCCGAGCGAACACGCCCCGGCCTTGTCCTCACACGGGGTTTCAGGAAAGACGCGCTTTAAGGTTTGTTACCAAATTCACACGGATTTTGAGGCAAAACTTCTCCTCCTTTTCCTTCTAATGCCACAACAGAGTGAATTTGGAGATGCTTATCCGGAGCCGGGGAAGCAGGCAGTGTGGTCGGCGGGGCAGGTGAAAGGGAGTGGCTCTGCACTCCCGGAGACTGATGGATGTTCCGTTTCTTCCCCATTTAAGGGCGTCCCTGCCGCGAGTCCGCTGTGCGCGCGTGCAGACGGGATTTAGCCAGACTCCCCAATCTCACTCTCTTTTTTAATAAACCAGCGTAAAGTAGAATTTATTTACATAATGCAATGATCCATGAAGGTTACCATAACACCGAGGACCACATTAACCGCTTGAGTGGAATTCATTAGAAATTAACTACCACTTAAATTAATTTTCCCACAGTCACAAGGCTGTAATGGCAGGAGAAGGGACCGTCCATCAGTGGTGCTGACAGGGGACCTGTCAGCACCATTATTTATAGGTGAGTGCGTTAACCCGCGGAGCAGGTGCACGGGGCCAAACTTGGAGCCTCCAGACTCATAAAAGGCTGCCTCACGGGCCCAAATTCCCCTTATGAACAAGTCCCCCGGCCTCCCTCGTGCGCCTGTCCACACAGGACAAGGGGCGGCACCAGGGACTCTGGTCACTACCAACTACAGCAGAGGGGCGACTGCTTTAGAGGCCTCGTTCTAGAACACGTGTTCGTATCAGCAGAGCTGGCCAGAGCCATGGCCTTTCCAGGGAGCACTGGGGGCGCCGGGCACAGACCTCACAATCGTCCGCAGGGACTTGGGGGACATGGTCACCCCCAGGGGCAGGGACTGGGCTTGCAGGGACCTGCTGGGTCTCCTTTAGGACAGAGCACGTGTGCGTGCATGCGTGTGCACACACGCGTTGTGGTGCGGTGTGCATGTGTGCACACACGTGTGGCATGGTGTGTATGTGCACACGCGTTGTGGTGGGGCGTGCACACACGTGTGGCGTGGTGCACGCGTGTGGGTTGCACACCTGGGGCATTTGCAGGCGCCCATCTGAATTGTGAAACGGAGGGAACCTGCCAACTGGTTTCCCGATACCCCACGGGGTATGCGGGAAGCCGGCTCCCGGGGCCCCCACGGGCTCACCCAGGTCTACTGCCCAGCCCCAGGCCCTCACTGGGATGACTGCGGTGTCCCCCGTGGGCATGTCCCAAACTGGGATCAGATGGCCCATTTGGAAGGAGTTGAGAGTGGTTGTCCTAGGACTGAGGACGGATAGCTGAGTGGCGGCCAGGCCACGGCCTGGAGGGGGAAGCGGTGGCCGGCCACGGCCTGGAGGGGTCCTTTGTTGTGCTGCGTGTATGTGCACTGGAAAGACAGGGAGAAAGCCGGGGACGCCATCCCTGCGGGAAGCGGTGTGGATCGTGGGAGCTCGTGGGGGCCGGTAACGCCCACGGTTACTTGCTGGGGGTGGGTGAGGGCTGCTTAAAAGTCCTGGGAAAGAAGACGGGAGGGGAGCAGTCTGGAATCCTCCATGGGGAGTTCCCTCTGCCTGAGCGGTGAGCACAGGTTAGGATCAAGGTCCGGGCTGACGCTCACAGCCGCCGTAAACCCCAGTGGTCCAGGGGCAGCCGCTGAGAATCTAGGGAGGCTGCCGGGTCCCGGAGAGGGTGGGATGGAGGGGGGAGCCCCAGCCTGGGGCTCCAGCGCCCCCGTGGGCCTCGTGCACAGCTGGGGGCTCCCCCGATGGGCCCGGGGTTCCTGTCTGTGCACGGCGAGCCAGTCGCCCGCCCCGGAGTGGTCTGGGGTGGGGGGCATTCTGGAGGCCAGCGAGGACCAGCCCGAGGGATTTCTGCCAGGCACACAGCAGGAAGGTCCTGGGCAGCAGCGGGGCCGGCAGAGGTGAGGAGGGGCGAGGCCAGGGGAGCATCAGCACCATGTTCTGAACACTGCCCTCCAGAGCCAGACCCTGTCACCCTGAAGGTCTGTGCAGCGCGTGCCGTCTGTGCTCAGGGGGAGGCCGGATGGCGGTCCCCAGATCAGCCCCGGAGTGGTTTCTGGGCCCCCAGCCTGAATCCATTCTTTCCGGAAAACGGGCTACTGACGAAATGCCTTGTGCCTTCCCAGGGCCGCCCTTCAAAATTTAAACCCAACGTCTCTGGGAAATCCTGAGAAGTTCTGAAATGAGCTTCCGGCCAGTGGAGTATTTGCTCACGTGTGCTGTTGTGGGTGCCCACTGTTTGCTGCTTCTGGCTTCTCCCTCCCTGGCTCCCGACCACCCCCAGCTCCCAGTCCCCCGGGCCGGCCCCCAAGTCCCAGTCCCCCAGCTCCCGGCCCCCGGCTCCCAGTCCCCCGGCCTGGCCCCCCAACTCCCAGTCCCCCGGCCCAGCCCCCTACGTCCCAGTCCCCCAGCTCCCGGCCCCCCACTCCCAGTCCCCCAGCTCCCAGCCCCCCAGCTCCCAGTCCCCCGGGCCGGCCCCCCAAGTCCCAGTCCCCCAGCTCCCGGCCCCTGGCTCCCAGTCCCCCGGCCTGGCCCCCCAACTCCCAGTCCCCCGGCCCAGCCCCCTACGTCCCAGTCCCCCAGCTCCCGGCCCCCCACTCCCAGTCCCCCAGCTCCCAGCCCCCCAGCTCCCAGTCCCCCGGGCCGGCCCCCCAAGTCCCAGTCCCCCAGCTCCTGGCCCCCGGCTCCCAGTCCCCTGGCCTGGCCCCCCAACTCCCAGCCCCCCCCCCCCGGGCTCCCAGTCCCCCGGCCCAGCCCTCTACATCCCACTCCCCCAACTCCCAGCCCCTGGCTCCCAGTCCCCCAGCTCCCGGCCCCCCACTCCCAGTCCCCCAGCTCCCGGCCCCCCAGCTCCCAGTCCCCCAGGCCGGCCCCCCAAGTCCCAGTCCCCCAGCTCCCGGCCCCCGGCTCCCAGTCCCCTGGCCTGGCCCCCAAACTCCCAGCCCCCCCGGGCTCCCAGTCCCCCGGCCCAGCCCCCTACATCCCAGTCCCCCAGCTCCTGGCCCCTGGCTCCCAGTCCCCCGGCCCGGCCCCCAAACTCCCAGTCCCCCAGCTCCCGCCCCCGGCTCCCAGCTCCCCAGCCCTGCCCCCCCGACCCCCCTACCGCCCCCACCCTCCCCCCCCACCGGCTCCCGGCCCCTTTCCTCCACGGGCGGCCTCTGATTTTTGCGCGGTTATGATTAGCCTGTACCGTGTGTTCCTCTTAATGCAGGGCTGTTTGCTTCTCCAATTCTGCAAACTGGAAACAGCACATAGCCCGAGGCCACTGGAATAATGCAGGTGTCACGCGTTAAAAAACATATTTGCTTTGTATCCTCCGAGGACAAATGATAGACATGTAAAAATGTTTCCCCCGCTTTTCTTTCAGGGAATACTTAGTTTAGAATTAACTTCTGTCAGAGGAAACACCGTTCCCTACGCAGGCCCGTGTTATTTCGCACCGCGTCTATTTTAGAGGGAAAATGCTGCCCGGTGTTTGACACATGTGATTACAAGTTTACAGAACCCACTTGCGTTTCCGCTGCTCCTACTGTTTCTCTTTAGGAAAAGCTACTCATTAGAACCAAACAGAAGCTTTCTTTCGGGAGAAACAAGCAGATGCAGGGGACTGGCTACCACCAGCGGCGCCGGCCGAATTCCTCCGCGCGTCTGGGGGTACGGGCACCGGGGGGCTCGCGGGAGCGGAGGCAGCACCCTGCCCCGCTCCAAGACCCCAGACGCTGCCCCTGCGGACGGGGGCACGAGAGCTGGACCCTCACTGCCTCCTGGGACAATGCCACAGACGACCCCTGCGTCACGCACCCACGCGCGCACACGTGCACGCAGACACACGCGCTCACCCACGCACCACGTGCACGCACGTGCACGCACCTGTGTCTATGTACCCACGCACCCTGCCCTCTCGGAGACCAGGGGCTCACGTGGGACGGACGGCAGTGGACAGACAGTCTCTGGCGAGGCTGGACGGCACCACCGCGGGGCCACCGTGGCCGTGGTCACCCAGCAGCTGCGGAGCTCGGGCCACGGGGCTGCTCGGGGGCGCTCTGCCCTGGCCCAGCCCAGGCTCGGTGCCCCCAGCCCGGCCAGAAGCTGGGTCTCCTGACGCCGAGGCGCCCCAGCCGCCGCCCTGACCTCACCCTCTTCACAAGTCCCGGTCTGTCCTGACTAGCTCGGCCATAAGAAATACCACAGATCCAGAGGTTTGAACAACAGACATCCACGATCCCTCCGTCCTGCGGGCTGCACGGCCGGGATCGAGATTCCGGGGGGATTCTCCAGGGGCCTCTCTCCACGGCGTGTGGACTGCTGCTTCTCACTGTGCTCCCCCACGGACGTCCCTCTGTGCCTGTCTGTGTCCTGATCTCCTCTTCTTACAAAGACACCGGTTGGATTGGACAAGGGCCCCCCTCGTGGCCCCATCTTCCCTCAGGTACCTCCTGAACGGCCCCTCTCCAACAAGTCACACCAGATTAGGGCATCGCCTATCAATTTCGGGGCCGCTCAGTTCAGCCTAACATCATCCTTTCCGTTCCAGTGAAAGGAGTGGCCCGTCCAGCACAGCCAGGCACGGCGTGTCCACGGGCTCCGGGCATCCTGCTTGGCGAGGTCCGCGGTCACAGTGGGCACCATGCCCCCGGTTCTCCGGGAGGGCCCTGGAGGAGACGACTCTGTGCTCAGAGGCCCCAGGTAAAGGGGGTACGGGTGCCATTGCCCTCCTCGTCCTGCCCCACCGCGTCCACAAATGGGGCGGAGGGAGAGGACGCTCGGGAACGGGCGGGGGGTGGGGGGCGCTCACCCAGGTGCGGCCTCCCCAGGGAAAGGGCAGAGGCGGACCCCAGACAGTCCGGGTGGGTAGGCGCTGGGTGAGCAAAGATGTGAGAGCCGCAGCTACGGGGGTTCCGGACCCTCCAGGTCCAGTGCCCGAGGCTCCAGACCAGTGAGCTCGGGTCTGCCAGGAAACCCTGGGGGACCTGACACCAGAAAGGCCTGTGGGGCTTCAGGAAACACAGAGGAAATAGTGGCCCGTGAGAAGCGGGGGACGGAGGCAAAGGTCCCAGAGCCTCCCTCCAGGATGTGACGGGCTGCGGACCAGCCCGTGGACCCCCACCCTCGTGCCCCCCAACGGCCGGTTCCATTCCAGCGACCAGGCAGAGGCCAGGGTCCCCTCCGTGCTAGCCGGGAGATCAGAGCGTGTGCCTCACAGTTAAAGAGACGCGACACGAGCCAGACGCGCCCCGGCCACAGGCCCAGACATGGCACCAAACATTTCCCGTAGAACGACACGTGCAGACAGAGCCGGCTTGCCGCCCGCCCGCCCTCAGTCTGGTGCCCGTCCTCACCCGGGAGCCCAGAGGGCTGGGCACCGGGCACAGGAGTTCTCTCCCCGCCCCCGCCCACCCCCCTGCCCCGGGCGCGGACCGCCGTCCTTGCCGGTGGCCGGGGCTCCCTCGGACCTCGTGGTCTGTGACCCGCCACGCCTGGGGATACGGAGCGCCGCCACACCGTGCGCTCGGGGCCGAGCCACATGCATCTGGCACTGGCAGCGAGGGGGGGAGCGGGGTCTCAGGGGCACTGGGCGGAGCATCCTTTCTCTTCTTCCAGCAGAGGTGAGATTCACGCAGATAAAAGCAGTTGCTCTCAAGCGAGCAACTGCGTGGCATTTAGCGTGTCCACAGTGTGGCGCAACCACCACTTCCGTCTAGTTCTGGAACATTCCTCCCTCCCAGGAGGGAGCCCTGGGAGTTGATCCCCAACCCTCCTCCCACCCCCAAAATCACTGACTTGTGTTCCATCACTGAATTTACTCAGTGTGGACACTTCACGTCAAAAGAATCAGCACGTGACCTCCGTGTCTGGCCCCTTGCACGTGTGTGGTCTGCAGGACATCCACACTGTGGCACCCACCACGGCTGCACCGCCCCTTATGGCAGATGGTGCCCCACGATACATCGTGGGTGATACGGCCACAGACAGGCAGACGCCGGCAGCCGCTTACCCAACCTCCGTCAATGGACAGACACACGCTCATTCGAGACTCCGTATTCAGTCCTCCCGGGTCTAGCCCTATGAGTGCGCTCACTGGGCCACACGCTAACTCCGCTTAGCCTTTGAGGCCCCCCCAGCCTGCTTTCCACCGTGGCCGCCCCCTCACCTTCTCCCCTGTGGTGCACGAGGGCTCCACGTCCCTGGGCGGGGGTCTTCTGGCTGTGAGCTGGCCACGTGTGGCGGGGGCTCCAGCGGGACAATTCAGGAGGTGGGAGTCCAGGGAAGGGAAGGCTGAGGCCTGGGCAGGGTCCTCCGTGGGGTCCAGCGCCGTGGGTGTAGGGTCCGCCTACAGGCTCAGCTGTGGGACCCGGACCACAGTCGTGTCTGCGTGGGGACTGAACAGCCCCGCTGACGCCCCCGGCCAAGCCTGGCCATCCCGGCTGACGCCCTGGCCTCCGATGACACTCCCGGTCCCTGCTGATGCCCCTGGTCCCCAATAATGCCCCAGTCTCCACTGACGCCCCAGTCCCCGCTGATGCCCCCGGTCCCCACTGATGCCCCTGCTGGCCTGACCCGGCCAATGGACCTGCGCTCAGGCCCTGCTGGCCTAACGGGCCATCGGACCACTGCAGGAGGGACGAGGTGCCTTCGTGGTGCTCTGGCCCGACCCAAACTCATTACCGTGGACGTGGCGGGTTCCCCGGGTTGTTAGGCGGCCTCTCTGAGGGTGGTCGCTGAGGTCTGGGCAGCGGCACAGGGCCCCACCCCCACCCCCACCCCCCGCCCGCACGTCAGGAACAAGGAGGCAGATTTCGTGGGTCTCGCCCGTCAGGGGCAGGTCCCTGACCTGGTGGGAGATGTGCTCGCCACTCAGTGCCGGCTGCCCACAGGCTCGATGCCACCCCCACTCCTGGCTGGGAACTCGGTTCTGCCCTGGGACAGCGAGCTCGGAGGCCCCCGTGCCAAGGGGCCCAGCTCCAGCCCAGACGGCACCCGCTCCTGCAGGCAGACCGCTGTCCTGTCCCCCTCCCCAGGCCCGCGGGGCTTTCTGTGGCTGTCGGCTTCCCGGTCACCCCTCTGAGTGTCTGAGCTGATGCTGGACAGCCAGCGGGGAAGAGTCCGGTTCACGCTCCAGCCTCCAAGCCCAAACGTGGGCACCGTTCCCCGATTTAACACACACACCCCACCTCCTGGCTCCCGTCACCCCATCGGGCTTCTTACCTGCACGCCTCGGCGGGGCTGGACGGGCCCCCGTGCCCGCCTCCACGTGGGTGGTCCGCAGGAGCCCAGACACCCCTTCCCGAGTCTCTGCTGCCACCTGCACGTCCCCCACCGGGTCAGGGACCTGCCCCCGGCATCACGGGCGAGACCCACGAAATCCAGGCAACCAGCTGAAAATGCGCACGTGCTTCCACTTTTCCGTGGTCCTTCCTGCCGCGGTCCTGACTCGTCATCCCCGAGGCCCTCGCCAGCTGCAGGTAGGTCCTCCCTCCCGCTCACAGCCCGGGGCCACGGAAGCTCCAGTAGCTCGCGACGGACGCTTCTAGTTCTGCACAAACCCCAGCGAATCCGCCCCCGCCCGCGGCTCGGTCGGCTCCCGAGGTTGGTCCGGTGCAGCTTCTGTCCGCACGAGATTCCATTTCCGCCGTTTTGCCGCTGCCTGATGGGGGTTTTCCATCATTTCTTCTCACTCCCAAACAAAATGACATCCTTGGCTAACAGACACCTGTTTTTCTGCTTCAGAAGAAAGATAAATTTAAGGCTGCCCTTTCAAGCCATCTGATTTTTCAGAATTTTAATCAACATTCGGCGTGTAGGACGCGGCACCTTTTTTGAAAAAGGCCGTATTTTCTTCTTGTTTAGAGAGCTTGGACTTCCTGTTCATTGGTGATACCACACTAAGTCAACTTTGCATATTCCGTTTACCTGTGTATTTTATTTTATTTTATTTTATTTTATTTTATTTTATTTTATTTTATTTTATTTATGCAGGTAAATTATTATGGACCTAGAAACACAACGGATTTAATTAGGCATGAGTCTCCAATTCAATCAAGAATTTTTTTCGTAAAATTGTCCTATCACCCTTCTAACCCGGCGGCACGGGAGGAAGCCACCGCTCTGGGAGCACAAAGACTTTTAAACTGTGTCGACCTCATCTTGCCGTGATCGTGTGCAAGTGAACAGAAACTGAATTTTAGGGACTAATAAATAATGGGAAAGCTTGCTTTTTCCCTAGGGACCCGAGCACCCAGAAGACACCTGACCCTGAAACAGCCTGGGGCGGACCTCCAGGTCTGCACGTTGGGCTCCAACCTGTGATTTCTCACTGATGTGCAGGACTGATCCTGGGCACGCGTCCCGGGAGGGGCGGGGACGATTCTGACTCCGGTCCTCTGTGGTCCCAGCGCACCTGGACTGCAGACAACGGCAGAGAACCCAGCGGACCGTCCGGCTCTTCTTCCTCCAGCTCAGAAGCAGGGCAGCCGAGACGCCCAGGTTCCTGACCTGTCTGCAGAGCGAGTGGCCACGTGACCCGGTTCTGGCCTGCTGGGAGGGAGCAGAATTGTCCTCGGAGCCGTAGGAGTCAGACTTCTCCAGAGAACCAGAGCCGACAGCGTGCACGTTGGTTTTTGTAAATACGCACACGGGTAGACCGATTTCGAGCAGTTGGCTCACGTGATTACGGGGGTGGGTCTGAGATCTGTAGATCAGGCCGGCAAGCTGGAAATTCAAGGAAGAATGGAGGTTGCGGTCCTGACTCTAAACGTGTAGGGCAGGCTCGTGGGCCAGAAACTCAGGCAGACCTTCTATGTTACAGTCCTGAGGAGAAACCTGTGTTTGCTCTTAAGGGCTTCAACTGATTGGATGAGGCCCACCACATTATGAAGGCTAATGTGTTTTACTCAAAATCTACTGGGTTAAATGCTAATCACATCTAAAAATAAATTACCTTCGTGGCAACATCCAGACTGACGTCTGACTCAACAAATGGGCACCGTGACCTACCTGAGTTAACACATAAATTGGCCATCATGGGGCAACGTGGCCACGCCTGGAGCTCCAGAAGCCATCTTGCAACCATGAGGAACCAAGGACGAGGGAAAGACTGAGAGATGGAGAGAGGTGGCCTTTAAGTCACTGAGCACAGGAACCGGCTTACGGGTCCTGTGTGCCCAGAACGTTCTGCTTGATCAGTCACGGGGGGTCTTTGACACACCAGAGTCAGGAAAAGGTGGCGAAAGCACTGACCTTCCTCACTCCCAAGATGGCGAGGCAACAGACTGGAGCAAGGGCTCGGGGGTGGGGTCTGCTGGTCCTTGTCCAGCCGTCAGCCCGATGTGACGCCCGGAAGGCGCCCCTGACCCAGCGGCGTCTCCCTGACCTGTCCCGGCCACGGACAAGGAGAATGAGCCCACGTGGATGCACGCGGCACCTGTGTCGGGAGGCGAGGGGGCCGTGCCATGGCCTCACCGAGTTTCGCCCTGTTCCTCCGTGGGACCTGCTCCCCGTAAAGACAGCAAACCACGCAGGCCCGTGTACGGAAATGCCGAACGCTTGTTCATCCATTTTGCGATTTATTCCTCCTTCTGTAAACCGGTCAGGCCCCGGGTGTCTGGTCAGACGCGGACGGGACAAGAGCCCAGGGCCCATAGGGGGAAGAAGGACGAGGACACACATCCCTCCGACTGAGCACAGAGAAGCGGGAGCACGCGCCCGGAGGGGAGGGCCCCCAGGAAGCCTCTTGAGAGGACTCAGGCAGATGATGGCCGCAGACAGACGGGCCCAGGGCCGGACTCAGAACAAGCAGCCGACCCTCTGACCCGCACCTGTGACTCTGGGGCAAAATCTGCGTTGATAACGGATACGAACGTGGCAGTGACACTGGCCAGGTGGAGAGCCCGAGCGGGAAGGTGGCCGGGCGGGGAGCGGTCCGGGAAAGACGCCGGCGACTCTGGGGCCGCAGCAGAGCTCAGAAACCCAGCAGCCAGACAGCGAGGGTCCCGCAGAGGCCGCAGGACCCCGAGGAGGCAGCCCCAGTGCCTTGTAGCTTCCCGGCTGAGAGCATCTTCCTTCCCGTTACGCACGCTTCTGTCTGGCACCTCAACTTCCCGTGAGAGACTAAGCTGACGTGGCGGGTCGGATGTGGTTTTCGGTGAACAGACTGGCCCACGACACCCGCAGAGCCGCCGACGCCCTCACAGCGGACACCGCGGTCGGGGCCGTGCCTACCGCACGTGCGCCGCAGCCACGCTCGCCTCAGCCCGGGGTGGCCCGGTGGCCGCGGTGGCATCGGGGGAAAGGACGGGCTGGCACGCGGCACCGCGACAGGGCCCCCGCCACGGCCGCCCCTCCGCCTCCGTCGGTCCCGCGTGTGCGTCACGGCTCTCCCGCCCGCCAGCATGGCTCAACTTTTCAGCCACTCAGTCGCGTCGCAAACACGCTCTTCCCGCGGCGGGGAGCGGGTGTTGTTTGTTCCAAGAGGAGCCGCACACAGAGCTGTGACACAAACGCTAGTAATTGGCTCTGTGACATTCGTAATAAAAAAGACACGTTGATTTCGTTGTATAATGGCAAATTCATGGCATAGTTTTCTGCTAAGTAAGAACAAACGTGATTCTGGGCCGCAGCCTCCCGTCAGTGTACCGACACTGCCCTCTACGGACACCGGGGTTCCCCGGGGACCCCGCGGCGCGTGAGCCTGGGGACGGGATCTTCCTCCCGGAGCCGCCTGGCGCAGGGGAGCCCCCGCGAGGGCCCGGCTGCTCCCCGTCCTCCCTCCTCGCCTCGTCCCCGGGGGCGAGCTCGCCGTCTCCCGCCAGAGCTGGGCTACGGGGTCCGGGCCTCACCCGTGGCCCCGTGTCGTGGTCCCCAGTCGTCAGTTCCGCTCCTCAGGGCAGGGGCTACAGGCTCTCAGCGAGCAGCAGATCCAGAAGTGCCCACGCCTGCAGAAAGAGCCGTGTGCACCCCGTCCACGGGAGGAGAGCGGGCCTCGGCGCCCGGTGCCCACAGAGGCCTCCGCCGTCAGGGACATGATGCGAGGAAACGGGAGAGGGCGGGGCGACAGCCGGGTGGCCTCCTTCCCAGAGGAGCCGCGTGCTGCCCTTCACCAGCACTCGGGGCCAGAGGCCGGGACGGACGTGCAGGTAGCCGGTGATGGTCCCTACACGGACCCACGGCCAGCACGGGGCTCAGGGGGCCACAGACGTGCCCGCCGGGCCACTGTCCAAGAGACAAAACCAGGACTGCATCTCCGGGCGTCACGTCCACACCTGGGGCACCAGCACCTGCAGGGAGGACCAGCCTGGCTGGCCCGTCCAACTCGGGCCTCCCTTCCCGGGCCCCAAACCTCCCGACAGAACGATTCCCGGATATTCGAGGCTGGTCAGGTGGAAGTCCCTGCCGGGCCCCAAGCGCTGGCGCCACGGGCAGCCTGTCAGCCACTGGGAGCGGGGGCGGCCGCCCTGGACGCAGGCAGGCTGGCGGCTGGCCGTGTCCACCACCTGCCACGTGGGGACCACCCGCTTGGGGATCCTCAACAGGGAAGGGTCCTGCTGAATTCCTACCTGACGAGGTCTTTGTGCAAGAAATAAACACACAGGAGGCCGGCGCCCTGCTGTGCTCCACACTCACCCCTTCACACCCGCACCCCTGCGGTCAGCAGGGAGGGCCCTTTCCGCATGCTTCCGGCTCACCCGGCGGCCCCTCCGCTGTGGCAACGCCCCTTCCCCCACTCGGGGGCTGCCCAGACCCACCGTACCTGCGCCCCCAGGCTGCTGCTGATCAGGGGGCCGGGGCAGAAGTCACAGCCTGGGACGTTCTGAGGCCTGCGTGAGCCCCGGGGTGAGCTCCCCGGAGGGCCAGTCGTGGGGGACGCGGGGCAGGGCGTTTCCACCGTGACCTCACCACGTGCACCGCGCTCAGCGCCGGCCTCCCCCCGGGCCCGCGAGGGTTCGGGGCGCCCCGTCTGACCCCCACAGGCTGTGAGGCTGAAGCCAGGTTTGCCTCCCCACGCCCTGCACACCCCTTCCTCCCTGGGCTCATTCTTTTCTTTCCTAAATGCCACATGTGAGTGAGATCATAGGGGGTGTGTCCTTCTCTCACTTATTTCACTTTGCAGAACGTTCTGTAGCCCCACCCACATCGTGGCAAATGGCAAGATTTCATCCTTTTTGATTGCCGAGTAGTATTCCATTGTGTATATACACATCTTCTTTATCCATTCATCAGTCAGTGGACACTTGGGCTCCTTCCCTAATTTGGCTACTGTCGACCGTGCTGCTATAAACATTGGGGTGCACATGTCCCTGCAAATCGGTATTTTTGCATCCTTTGCGTAAATATCCAGTAGGGCAATTGCTGGGTCCTAGAGCAGTTCTATCCTTTTATTGTTTTACATTCTTATTTATTTTTTAGAGACAGAGAGAGACAGAGAACAAGTGGGGGAGGAGCAGAGAGAGAATGAGACACAGAATCCGAAGCAGGTTCCAGGCTCCGAGCTGTCGGCACAGAGCCCGACGCGGGGCTCGAACTCACGAACCGCGAAATCATGACCTGAGCCGAAGTCGGACACTCAACCGACTGAGCCACCCAGGCGCCCCGAGTAGTTCTATCTTTAACTTTTTGAGGACCCTCCAACTCTTCTCCACAATCTCTGCACCAGTCTGCATTCCCACCAACAGTACAGGACGGTCCCCTTTCTCCTCATCCTCGCCAGCACCTGTTGTCTCCTGTGCTGAAGGATCCCTCTGATGCGGTTTGGAGCCACGTCCACACTGCTGACTTGCCTTGTGTTACGTGCCTTGTTGGGACCGCGTGGAGGGCGTGGAGGGCACGGAGGACGGCAATCATAGTTTTAGTTTCTAGTAGGTTTCTTCTTTTTCTCTTCCTTTTTAGAAAATCATTCTCTGTTTGTTTTTGCTGGGAATTGACTTTTAAAAAACTTTTATAAATGTATAAACTGTAGATACTAATTAAAACACTCTTAGTAACGTTTCAGATCTGGGAATTATTTGTTCTCTAGAGTCACCTGCTGCTGGTTTAACACATCCTACCCTCTACACGGCTGGTTTCCTGATAGCCGGGGGTCCAGGTGCCGTGTGTGCACGTGGGAAGGGGGGGCCTGCAGGCACGTACACGGGCTCCCAGCACACTGGGGACGAGGGTCCGTCAGGCTGAGTGTCTGGACCTGGGAGGGGGTGGCAGTGCCCGCCTGAGCTCCTCTCCGGGAGAACACGGGCACCAGCCTTCACACAGTCTCTACGGGGAAGAGGGGGCCACCGCAAGATTAGGTTACAGATAAAACAATAAAATCATTAGAAGGAAATTTGATGGTAATTTCTTATAAGCTGGAAGTTGGGAGAATTTTTCTTAAGACCCCAACTCTTAAAGGAACGTCAGATACCGTTTACTTTAACAAGTTGTGTGTTCCTGCACGGCAAGGCCACGCTGCAGAAACACGGGTAGTGAGGGGACCGGAGGGCCGCGCGACGGACAAAGGTCGCTCTCCCTCCTAGACAAGCCCTCGCCCTTCTTCCTTAGGAAGAGCCGAGCAATCGGTGGGAGAACAGTGAAGACGGGAGCCCGCCACTGGCGAGGGGGGCCCCAGAGCCGAGGAGGGGGTGAGGGGAAGCAGACGGTGGCGGAAGCAGAGACCCCCTCCTGCCTTGGCGATCGGCCGCCCGACCGCACACTTGCTCACGGGCGCCGAGGGGCGCGGGGGCATTGGTGCCCTTCACGTCTCTGGCCGAGGCGCGAATCCAAACCACCTTTGAGAAAGCTGTGTCTGCTGAGAAGTGAATGTGCTTCACGCCCGCTCACGCTCTGGGGGTATCCATCACGTGGAAAGACTAACTTATAAACGCGACATCTTCAAATGTTTTATTTATTGAGGGAGCGGCAAAGAGGGAGAGAGAGAATCCCAGGCAGGCTCCCCACTCTCAGCACAGATGCGGGGCTCGATCCCACGACCCCGAGATCGTGACCCGAGCCAAAATCCAGAGTCTGACACTCAACCAACCAAGCCGCTCAGGGGCCCCAAGCGATGACACACAGTCAAGGGTTTGAACTGGTAACAACTTGAAGCCCCGGCCTACGCTCCCATGGCGGAAGGCGAGTAGAACACGGTGCGCGTCCCCTGCAGAGGTGAACGGCTCCTGACACGGCCGTTCCATTCCCGCAGAGTGTCAGGCCAGCGCGACAGTCCGCTCTCCGGAGGCTGTGGTAAAGCACACGCAATGGCTGTTCCCGTGTTTGTGACACGCGGACAGGCCCCTAGTGTGTTAGCTGTGTGGCGGGGGTGGGGGGGAGTCCAACTCAGAAGCAGCCTGCCAGGTGCATTAAGAGAGAGGGACTTTCCCGAGCAGTGGGCGCGGTAAGCCTCTGGTTCTGTTTAAAAGTGACAAGACAGCGGCGTCTGCGTGGCTCAGTCGGTTAAGCATCTCTCAGGTCGTGACAGATGCTTCAGCTCAGGTCATGATCTCACGGTCCGTGGGTTCCAGCCCCGCGTCGGGCCCTGTGCTGACGGGAGCCTGGAGCCCGCTTCGGATTCTGTGTCTCCCTCTCTCTCTGCCCCTCCCCTGCTCGTGCTCTGTCCCCCTCTCTCAAAAATAAACTTTTTTTTTTAATTTTTTTTTTCAACGTTTATTTATTTTTGGGACAGAGAGAGACAGAGCATGAACGGGGGAGGGGCAGAGAGAGAGGGAGACACAGAATTGGAAACAGGCTCCAGGCTCTGAGCCATCAGCCCAGAGCCCGACGCGGGGCTCGAACTCACGGACCGCGAGATCGTGACCTGGCTGAAGTCGGACGCTTAACCGACTGCGCCACCCAGGCGCCCCTCTCAAAAATAAACATTTAAAAAATAAAAATAAAAGTAACAAGACAGCCAACGCTCACTTGTGTAATTTGAAGTGCACGTTTGCACAAGCGTAGACAGGTAATAACCTGACTCCTACCATCGCACCTCTGGAGGCTGGGAGGGAGGGCTGACATTCTCATTACGCAGTTCGACTTGCCACGAGGGGCACGCCCTGCTTTGGTAATTAAAACAGCGAACAAGGGGCGCCTGGGTGGCGCAGTCAGTTAAGCGTCCGACTTCAGCCAGGTCACGATCTCGCGGTCCGTGAGTTCGAGCCCCGCGTCGGGCTCTGGGCTGATGGCTTGGAGCCTGGAGCCTGTTTCCGATCCTGTGTCTCCCTCTCTCTCTGCCCCTCCCCCGTTCATGCTCTGTCTCTCTCTGTCCCAAAAATAAATTAAAAATGTTGAAAAAAAAATTTTTTTTTAAATAAATAATAAAACAGTGAACAAAAGCAAAACAAAAATCAAATGGAGGGAGAAAACCAGGTCAGAAGCAGACTTCTCTGTCGAGGAAAACACAGTCCTCTCTCTCTGGGGGACACTAGCCCGACTTGGGACGGACCCCTCAGGCGGGAGAGAGGAGAGCCAGGTGGCACGAGGGGGAGGGGTCTGCAGCAGAGAGGAGCTGGGAAAACCACGCGGGCACGTGTGTGCCAGGGGCCAGGCTCTGTCTGCTGTTTGGAAAGCAAGCTAGCCAAGTGGCCATCCACAGGTTGGCACGGCACGGGGACCCATGGCCGGGAGAAGCAAGGGGCACCTGTGGTGACGCTGCCCCGAGCTCCCTCTGTCCGGGTGGGTGCCGAGAGCTACCCCAGGATGGGGTGGGCACGTGGCCCACGGCGCCCAGGCCTGCGGCCCCCTCCGCTTGCACCCAGCGGAAGGTTCTGGGGACCTCATCCCCAGCTGCAAGTGCCATCGACGGTTCACCGACAGCAGGACCGGGCACGGCCTCTCTGGGTGGTCCCCACAGCCAAGGCAAGGGGGACACGGCCCCCGAACCTTCCGGCTTCTCTCGGTGACCAGCCCCCCAGAAACGGCAACGCTCAGCACTCGGGCCCCCCTAGCCAATGGGGTCTTGGTGACAGGGTGCCTGTCATGCTCCTCTGGCCCCCACACTCTCGAGACACGGCGCAGCTTTCCGGAGGAGACCCCTCCTGCGCCCACAGCTCGCAGCACCGCTGGAGTTTCCAGACTGTCGCGGCCCCAGCCTGTCCTCCCGCCTGCTGCGGTCACCTGCCGGTGCTGCTGCCGTGGAAGGGTGGTTGCGCCTAGGACCGAACGAACAGTGAGACCTCAGGGAGCCTGGCTTTCCATTTTCAGGGGTTGGACTGTTAGGTTTCCTTAGAATTAGGTAAATATCTTCAAGATGCCACAGCCTCATCTAAAAGGGCAAAGAAAAGCCCCGGGCCTCGGCTTCACCCCCATCCCCTCCCGGACCCGGCTCCCCTCCGAGGTCACGGACACCGATTACAGTCGCCCCTTCACCTAGAAACCACACACCGCGCACGCGCCAATCCGGTGGGGCGGACACCTGCCGCAGCCCCGCCCCCTCGGGCCCCGGGGTCCCGCTGGCCTTCAGAGGAACGGACCCCGACCCCCAACGTCCTGCGGGGCGGCCAGCGCCCTCGGCTGACCGCGAGGTGTCAGGCCCCTGAAAGAGGCCCCCAAGGGCCCTGGGCACCCTCCCCGTGAGGCCCTTCCCTCCCTCCCTGCGCCCTTGTCCGCACCCACGCGGCTCCTCGCCCAGGGGCCCCTGCCCTCGCGGCTTCCCACGTCCCTGGGCCACCAGGGCAGGGGCCGCAGGTGGCGGCGCCGGGAGGGGGAGGCGTGGAGAGGCGGAGGCAGGCACCGCCAGGGCCACAACGGGGCCTCCTGGAAGCACACTAGCCCCTCCTGCTCTCCCCCCAGCTCCTTCCCCTCCCCCACCTCCTCTCCTCCTTCGCCTCCTCCCTCCCCCTGCTCTCCCTGCCCTCTCCCTCCCCTCTCTTCCAACCCCCCACCTCCTCTCCTCTTTAGCCAGCTCCCTACCCTCCCCCTACTCTCCCTGCCCTCCCCCTACCCTCCTTCTCTCCTTCCCCTCCCCCACCTCCTCTCCTCCTTCGCCTCCTCCCTCCCCCTGCTCTCCCTGCCCTTTCCCTCCCCTCTCTTCCTCCCCCCCACCTCCTCTCCTCTTTAGCCAGCTCCCTACCCTCCCCCTACTCTCCCTGCCCTCCCCCTACCCTCCTACTCTCCTTCCCCTCCCCCACCTCCTCTCCTCCTTCGCCTCCTCCCTCCCCCTGCTCTCCCTGCCCTTTCCCTCCCCTCTCTTCCTCCCCCCCACCTCCTCTCCTCTTTAGCCAGCTCCCTACCCTCCCCCTACTCTCCCTGGCCTCCCCCTACCCTCCTTCTCTCCTTCCCCTCCCCCACCTCCTCTCCTTAACCCCCTCCTTCCCCTCCTCCCTCCCTTCTGTCTCTCCCCTCCTCCCTCCCCCCCCCCATTCTCTCCCCCATTTCTGAAGGGCTGGCTGGCCTCTCTTGCTCCTTCCCTAAGATAATCTCCCTACAATATTTCCCACGGAGAATGAACAAAGTACTGTGTTCTCAAGTCTTGAAATAATGCTTTTCTCCCTGGGGTTTTGTCACCAACTTGATACATAATTAGGTTCTTTTGTTTTAGCTTGTTTTCAATTTTCGGGATTGCATTTTCTTCATTTTGCTTTAATTTTATTCTTTGTACAAAGCACAAATGATTCCGGAGCCAACCGTCTAATAGGACATCCCAAACCCCCTAGGAGACCGTTCCTGATCTTTGTTTGAGCCTCCCCATGTTCCCTCTTGCATCGTGCGTGTGAAGGCGTGTGCACGGCGTGTGAAGTGTGTGCACCGCGTGTGAAGGCTTGTGCACAGCCTACGGCTGTCACCCAGGACTTGGTTCCCCTTGGAGTGGGCACCGTGGACCAGGCGGGTGACACTGTGAGCCTTCGGGATGGCTTTTGTCACCTAGCTTTGGTGACCGCCACCCCCGCCCAGCAGGGGCCTGTCCAGAAGCTTCAGGGCAGGGGTGGGGGCTGGGGGGAGGGCCTGGACCTCCCCTCCAGGCAGGGTGTGTGACCCCGTATTGATGCAGAATCGTGCTGACGCCCAGCTTCACACCTGGGGGACGTGTTGCACAGCTGGCTCCACGCCTACGTCCTCCTGCCACCTGCTGGCTCTGTGTCACCCCAAGAGCAGCCTGGCACCACTCCCCGTCCCGCTGGCGGGGCCCGCAGCTCCCCGTGATACTGATTTGCGTCTCCTGGTGGCTCATGAGGGTGCTCCGCTTTCTGGGCGGCTGCCGTCCTGCCCTGGGAGCCGTCCCGTGAGTCTGTGGCGCATTTTCTCCTGGGCCGTCCGCCTCCTTCCTTCACGTTCTAACAAGTCATTCGTCAGCTCTCTGCATGTGGCGTGTCCCCGTGCTCCCGTGTTTCCTGTCCCGTCCGCAGGCCCCAGACAGCAATGAGGCAAAGCCAGGCCCGGTCTCCAGACAGATGACAAGCGTGGGGTGTGAAACAAGGAGGCGCTGGCCTCGTTCTCGCCGTCCTGCAGCGGCCCAGGGAAGCAGCGCGCCCCGTGTGTCCAAGAAGCCGACCCCCTTCGGCTTTAACCGCGAAGGCCGAGCACGTCCTGAGTGAGCGCCTGGCTGCAGGGCCCTGGGACCCGCATGACTCATACATGCCTTGTCCACAGCAGAGCATAAATACTGCACCGTTGCCTGCCTCTGCCGTTGTGCAGAACACCCTGAACTTATGCAATATGAATTACGTTTTGTAATGGCCTTCGTGCCAGGGTCTTTGGGGACCACACTGTTTCTAGCAAGACAAAGCAAATTGCAAGATTCCTAAAGGGGCCCAACTCTCGCACACAGAAGCACATTCAATCTGACATCGTTACTCTAATGATCTCTTGTGTCGTCTTTTATTGAACACAAAGCGAGTTCTGCCCATCAAAGCCGTGTGTGTGGCTGAGCGTCCTCGAACGGAAACGCCAGGTCACGGTGGCCTCGTTCCAAGTTCCGGGAGAAGCCGGGGCCACGGGTGGGACCGTCTGTGGGGCCACCACCCGCACGCAGGTCACGGGTGGACACGAAGGCCTCCCTGTCCACTGCCCACTCCAACAGCACCTGGTCTGGGCAAGCCCCCCGCTGGCGAGGGGCAGTCAGTGTGGAGCTGAGCCCCGCAGCCCAGGTGTGTGCCCAAGGAGGCTGAGGAGGGAGGTCCTGCCCAGCGAGCCTGTGGGCGGAGGGAGCAGACACCCAGATGCTGGAGTGAGCAGACGGCCGGCAGCCGGGGAGGGACCCTGTCCCCAAGGTGGCGGCTCCCCAGAACCTGGTGTGAGGGACACTGACACTTGCAGAGACTGGATCACGAAAGACGCCACACCCGATCCGGCCCGGCCCCGCCGCCCCCGCCCACAGTCGTTCGTCCCAGCGCCCCACGCGCGCCCCCAGAGCCGCTGCCCGGACACCCCCCACGCGCCACCACCGGGAAGGGCCCAGGAAGACGGCAGGGTCACAACGCAGCCTGGATTCTCCTCAAAGGAGCAAACTAGACCAGATTTGGCCGGTGTCCAGACACCAGGGCAGTGGCGACAGGAAAGGGGGAGCAGGGTGGGCAGAAGGGCCTGCGTGGCTGTATCGCGTATGTGTGCTGTGGGCGTAAACCCTACGCGCACAGTGCGTGTGAGATGCGTGTGGTCACAGCGGCCCGCAGGGAGCCGTGGGAGTCTGTCCGTCCGTTGGCGCTCCTTGTCTTTCCTCGTCTGCCAATAGCTGTCTTAACTCTTCCCGGGACACGGACGGACCAGCGGGTCGACTGCCGGGAGGGCCTCGGGGATGCCCCCCCGCCCCGGGACGGCACCTTCCGGGTCCTCCTCGCAGAGAAGACCGAGGTGAGCGGGGCCCAGCCAGCCAGGGGAAGCGGGGCTCGGAGAGGTCGCTCGCACGCCTCCCACACGGATACGCAGGCCACGGGACCACGATCTGTATCCGGCCTGTGACTCCTGGCGTGTCCCCCAAACATGTCCCCTCGTGGGGTTTCCACGTACAAAGCGGGAAATAAAACAGGGCCGCGTGTTGTGGCCACAGTGACCGCCGGAGCAGGACGGATACCCCGGGCCCGCAAAACACAAGGCTTCAGTCACCTGGTGCTGCCGGGTAAGTCACTCCAGAACTGGGTGGCTTCCGGCAGGCTGCCCTTCTGTGGTCCGGAAGCAGTGTGGCTTCACCAGGCCCGCCAGCCCAGGGTCCCCACTGACCGCGGGGGCCAGGCCGCATCCTGGGAGGTTCTGCAGGCAGGAGTCGCTTCCAGGCTCCTGCCGTAGCTGCTGGAGGGGCTCACAGATCCGTGGTGGGTGGGCCTGACCTCTTGTCCTCCGTACGTGGCCTGTCCGCAGGGCATCTGGCAGCGTGGGGAGGGAGAGCTTCCTCCACGGAGCCTCCAGGACGCGGCAGCTCGGGGGTGGCAGGCAGGGGCGCCTGCGCCCAGAGCTGACCTTCTTGGGGAGCCCACGGTGTCTCGGGGACAGACGGCAGCCAGGGGTGTGCGGCATTACCTTGGACAGTGAGAGCCGCAAACCCAAAGGCCCACGGCACCCAAGGGGCCGGGACACGGTCCTGTTGGCGGTGCGGCCGGGAGGGGCTCCCCGCTGGGTGAGCCGACAGCTGAGGGGAAGCGCTGAGGGCCCGGAAGTCACCCAGAGACGACCTGGGTTGGTCGAGTGTCGGGGACGAGAAAGGGGGCCAATCCTGCTTCGTTACTGCCGGTGCTCCGTTTGGCCAGAGCGTAAACTCGGTGTCCCAATAGCAGGGGTGACGGTCACAAGTCCGCAGGCCCACGGCCAGCACCAGAAGCAGAGGCCAGTGCCCTTAAAGCATTGCAGTGGGCTGAGTCGTGTCCCCAAAAACATGTGTTCAAGTCCTGACGCCCTGTGAACGTGGCCTTGTTGGGAAATACGGTCTTTCCAGACGTGATTGAGGTAAGAAGTTGGAAATGAGATCGGTTTCGGGTAGGCCTTAAATCCAACGATGGTGTCTTTGCGAGGCTCCGAAAAGGGGAGACGCAGGCCCACGGGGGAAGGCCCGTGAGGACGGAGGCAGAGCGGGGGTGCGGGAGGCCGCCCGCTACTCAACACGGAGAGAAAACACAGCACGTTCTTCCCGGCCCACGGCCCCCAGGGTGCCCACGGGCGTCAGACTGACCGTCCTCCCCTTGCCGGGCCACTCAGCCACGCTTCCCTCCCAAGGCCTGTGCTGCCACCTCCCAGGACACGCGGCTCCTTTCCCTGACCCCCCAGGCGCCAGGGCCGCGGGGAGCCGCACGTCCCAATGCGCTGTCAGCAGCGGCGCCCGGGGATGGATCGCGCGACACGCGGGGGCCGCACACCGCGGGCCAGGATGGCCGTTCCCCGCCCTCCAGAGGGAGATACGGCTCCGTGACGGATACCCCGCTAATGGGCCAGGAGAATCGCGCCCCAGCAGGGAGCCCCGCGCGTTCATACATCTTGTAAGGAGCCGAGATCCTAATCTGGGCAGCCTGCTCCCGCACATCCCCCACCGGGGGGAGGGGAGGGGCGGGGCGGACAGGGACGGGCGCCAGCCTCCCACCGGCCGCCGCTCACTGCGGGCCTGCTCTGTGCAGACGCGGGGCGCACGGGGTGCCCCGGAGGACGCTTGGCTGCGGTCTGCCGCTGGCCCGGCCGGGCATGGTTGGGAGGGGCCGGGACCATCCGTCCAAGTCACTGCCCTCGAGGCCCAGGGGCTTCTTCCTGGAAGAGGAAGGCCTGCCCGGGGGCTGCTTCCACGACCCGTGCCCCGTAGCAGCCCGAGGGGTGGTGGTCCGGAGGAGAGGTGGGCAGGAAAGCCCTCTCTCCCCCAAGTGCCCCGAGGTCGCTCTCCCTGGGGCCGTTAGTCCGGGGGGCGCCTGAGACGTGTCTCTGGACCCGGCCTTTGGTAAGCGTCCCCTCAGGTGGGCAACGGTGCCCCTTACCTGGCTCCACTCTGGAGGAGACACCTGTTCCCAGCCGCCTCGACCCGGGAGGGACAGGGCAGTCTTCGTGCTGGGCTTTCATTTCCAGATTTGGCTGACTTTGACTGATACACAGTCCCTGGGGCTTTGCCTGGAGGATGGGGTCAGTGAGACTCCCGGTGGGACACAGGACGGGCCCAGAGCCACGGCTGCGCGGGGGGGGGGGGGGGGGGGGTTCCAGGGACACCCCCCACTCCGCCCTCAGCCATTTCCAGAAGAACGGCAATGGGAAATCGGCTCATTTACCAGAATTTTCATAACGAGCACGCAAACTTCAGGTCTGACTCTTCAGCAGGTCCGGAGACCCTCCTCGTGTTAAGCGTTTTTCCCTTTCCCGCACTCTGACCGCAGCCAGGCAGGTGGGGCGGCCGCACAAAGCAAGTCTGTCCTCCCCGGCATGGACGTGAGGCAGGGTTGGTCCCCAAGGCGGGGAGGGGACTCTGGTCCTTGCGTCTCTCCAGCTCAGTGTCCCCACCTCTGCCCCCACGTCACGGGGCGCCTTCCAAGTGAGCCTGCCCCAGACTTGCCCTTCTTATGAGGTCACCGGCCCTGTTGGGTTAGGGCCCACCTGCTCCAGTGTGACCCCATCTTCTCCTGAAAGCACCCTGTTTCCAAAAAAGTAAAAGACGCCAACATGTGCATTTCGGGGGACACAGTCCAGACCCCCACCCTCATTGGCTTTCTCAAAGGCGGTGCGTCTCAGCCTCCCGCTGCCCTGGTGGGAGGCTGTGGTAGCTACCTCAACAGATTCCATTTTCGGGCTGCCTCGGCCACCAAGGCTTCCGGCACTGTCCGCAGGGGACATTCGGGGAACTTCTGGGCACCCAGGAGCTTCTTGTGCACAGCAGTCCCTCCGGGGGCCCCGGGGCCTCTGTCCTTGTCTGCTGGGTCCCTTGCCCCTTAGACAAAGTCAGATCCTCAACCCCATGGGGGCAGGCCCTTCTTGGCCTCGTTCACCCCGTACCCTCACTGCCGTGTGCATAAGTCCTAATCAGTGGGTGCTCACAGAGGGAATGTTTGCTGGATGAAATAGCCAGGCGGTGACTGGGTCAGCAAATTGTTTTGCCGAATCTCTCATTGAAAATCAGAGAAAGCGCCCAGCTCAAGGACACGGTGAACGTGTAAACAGAGTTAGAAGCTTTCTGAAAACAGTAGACGTCTTGATGACAAAACCAGCTGTCCCCAAGCCCAGAAGAGCCAGATCTCCGGGAAAGGATGGTCTGCTGGATGTAACTCTGTGGCAGCTCAGGCCCCGGGCCGGCTGAGGACAGACTTCCGGGGCCGACCACGGGGAGGGCGCAGCGGGCCTGGCCGCCCAGCGTCAGCCCAGGAGGGACCCAGAACCAGGAGACAGGACACAGCGCCGTGCCCCCAGTCCTGTCTGGAAGGGACGGACGGCAGGGGAGGGGCCCTCCCCGGCCAGAGAGAGAGTGCCTGATCCCGGTGCTCACTCTGGCCATGGGGCCGACGACCTTCTCTGTGCCTCTCAGTCACCGGGTCAGGAGGGCCCAGAGCTGGACACTCGCACCAAACCCTGCTGGTGAGTCTACGATGCCGGGACTCAGGAAACCTTCTCCGCCGCCCGGGCTGATTGCTGCTCAGGTCCATCAGGGGATGAAGGGGCCTCGCTTTTCGGTTTCCTCCAGAAAAGATCACGGCAGACTTCTCATGGGACCACCGTCTCTCCGGCAAGGGGGGCTCCCTCAGGGTGGCCGATGCTGCATCTTTGTCTTTTTGGAGTGATCGCCATGTACCGGGAAGGACCTGGCGTCCCCACGGCTTCATCTGTAAACATGGCCACACAGAGCGCAGAGCACGGGCAGGCGGGAGTCTTGTCTCCTTGAGCACCTGAGGACCTGCCCAGCACAGGGCCACACACGGATGCGGTGTCCCCAGACTGCAGCCCCACGGCCAGAGTGTCCTGGGTGCACAGCACCATGGCTCAGCAGTCCAAGACCAAGGTGTCACAGATTTGTGCCACGAGGGAGAATCTCCCCCAGATTGTGGGGGTCCCGGCAACCCCAGGCCTTCCTGGGCGTGTAGACACTTCACCGTGTTACTGTCGCGTCTTCTCCGTGTGTGTGTGTCTCTGGGTCAGTCATATTGGATCAAGACCCACCCTACAACCTTACTTTGACTTAATTACCTCTGTGAAGACCCTCATTCCAAATGAGGTCACAGTCAGGTGTCCTGGAGGTTAGGACTCTGGCACGTATTTCCGGGAGGACAAAATCTGGCCCAGAACACAGGGCTTCCTCGCTGGGCGGTGCTAATGGCAGTGTCGGCACCAGAAGGGGGACGGGGTCCGGGCAGCAGGACCACCCTGAGCCCTCGCCCCCATCGCTCACTAGTCCGGCCCCCCAACCCCTGTCAGCCTCAGGAACCTGCCGCGGCTTGGCCAGCATGCGACCGTTCCCTGCCGCAGGGCCCGGGTCGCTTCTGTGTGGCCCTGAAAGGCATCCAGGTTTCCTCCAGGAGTCACAGCTCTGCTCGGGGCAGGGCCCACCATCCTCCCCACACGGACGCCTACCCATGGCCAGGACATACAAGTATTTCAGCACTTCGGTCTCTCTGGTGACAGTCACCAGTGAGCCCCACTCGGGCTGCACACCAGGCCTCCTTTTGGTCTGAACAGAGTTTGGAGAAGGAGAGGTGCACCCCTTCTGCTGGGGTGGATCCCTAAAGGCTGCCGAGCCAGGGCCAGCCGGGGCCACGTCCCCCAGGCCGCAGGAGCACGCCGCCGCGGTCCCATCCCGCCGGCCGCTGTCTGTCACGTGGCCGGACGTCCCAGGATGAGCTGCGTCCGTCTCCGGGACGAAAGGACAGGCGGAAGGGGGAACTGACCAGTCCCGTCCGTGAGGACCCTTGCTGGAATCAGGGAACACATAACTGAGGAGAATTCGTAACCCTCTGCTACGTGCAGGGAACACGAAACCCTGGGTGTGGCTGAGGGAAATAAAACCCAAAGGGAAAGGAGAAATCTTCAGATAGTAAGTGTAAAATTCTTCTTGCTTCTGGAAAATAAAGGAAGCACGGCTCAGTGTCAGTCTGTTCCAGGGACCCTCGTGTCTACGTTAGAGGCAGCGGAAGCACACGTTCGCCTGGAAACGAAAGCCAGGGACACGGGAACCAGGTCACTGACCGAACCCGAACCAGTGAGAAGCCGTGACTTATCCTCACTGTGCTTGGGTGTTAGAAGCCACAGAACAGTGCAGCCAACCGGAAGAAACTCGGGTCCCTCGCAGCCACGACGAGCGCAAATACGCTTGCCTGGGCCACGAGAACATCGCCATTTCCCTAAACAGCACCTCCGATGAAAGTCCCCTTACACGGGAGATCAGAGAACACACGGGGCTATCACAGGTCACCCGACCGGCCTCTCCCTTTTCAGGTGAGGCCCGGGAGGGGCCGGGTCAAGGTCACGGAGAGAGGGTGAGCACAAGGGCACGGGGACCGCACGCTGGTTTCCCCGGACCAACTGCTATGTCCAGCGGGTCGGCCACGGAGGGGTGCAGGGGCCGGCCCCGCAGGTGATCCACACACTCATCCCTGAGCCCACAGTTGTCTAGTGAGACCCTGGGCCTTCTTAACAGCACTTCTAAGTTGTCAGCCCGTGGCCTGGAGGAACGCTGTGCACCCTGGGTACATGGCCCCTCTCGGTGCTGAATGCCCCACAGCAGGGCTCCTGCTGTTCCTCTGCAAGGATAGGGCAGAGGCGTGCAGGCTCCCTCTCCACTCGTGTGTGTGTGTGTGTGTGTGTGTGTGTGTGTGTGTGTGTGTGTGTGAGAGAGACTTGCCAGCTGTAGAGAAACCAAGAGCAGCAAGAAGACGGGCCCCAGATAAACAGCAAATGATTTTTTGGTATACGTATGTCCCAAATACTGCATGGGACATACTTATACTAAAAAAACAAAAAAATTCATTAACTGAAACTCAAACTCAACCACGTGTTCTGTATCTTACCCAACCCGTACGTGAGATGGCCCTGAAGCTTGGCAGAACAAGGAGAGGGCAACCAGTTATGAACAGTTCCTGAGCTGGGCACCCCTCTTCCCATGAGGGCCATGGCGCACAGCCCCGGATGTGGGGAGGCCAGAGGCCGGGGGACCTGCACTCACCTGGCCACCGTCCCCCAAGCCGCTCCGCAGGAATGGTCGGGGAGCCAGGTGCCAATGGACGTGTCAAAGCGCACCCCGTCCGGCACCCAGGCTGTCCGGGGAACACACTCTGGGTACAAAATGCACTGTTGCTTCTTTGACTTTCTGTGCCCTAATGCACAGCTTTTATAACAATTTTCTCAGGACCCGGGAAGGATAGTTCAGGGGATCAGAAAGTGCCTCGCTGTGACTTAGAGACCGTGCACAGTGGTGCCCGGATGGCTGCAGGGTTGACCAGTTGTCCTTGCAGCATGACAAATTACCCAGAACTTGTCAACACGAAGCCTGTAACTTCCTCACATCATTTCTCTGGGTCCGGATGTGGAGACAGCTAGGCTGGCAGGTTCTGTCTCGGGCCCCTCGTGAGGCTGCAGATGAGACGTGGGGGATGCAGTCCCTCTAGGTCTTGACGGGTCTGGAGGACCCACATCCAGGGGCGTTCACCCACATGCCTCAAAAGGTGACACCGGGTGTGGACTGGAGGCCTCTGTCCCCGCCCCGTGGCCTCAGGCTGCTTGCACGTCCTCATGACCTGCAGCCCACCACCAGCAGGGAGGCCCCCTGCGTTCCAGGAGAAGGGGTGGAAATCTCAAGGGCCTCCCTCCGGAAATCTCTCGTGATCAGAAGCCACACGCCCAGGGCCTGGCCAGCTGGGTGTGCCAGCCAGGGCCCCAAACCCACAAGCTCAGCCACAGCTGGAACTCACACCCACACCAGGACCCCCCTGAGCCCCACGGAGTCCAGACCAACATGGCATCCAGGGAATCACGAGTGACGAATGGACGTGGTTTTGCAGATTCACCGAGGTGTGACTGACAAATACACATTGTACATACTTGAGGTGTAATGTGATGATTTGGCCTATGTATATATGGTGATGTGATTACCGTGACCCAGTTAATTTACACACCCACCACCTCGCCCAGTTACCGTCGTGCATGTGTGGGGGGGGAGCACTGAAGATCTACTGCTAAGACCAAGGTCAAGGAGCTTTTCCCCTAAGCTTTCTTTTAGGAGTTTTATGGTTTCACGTCTTACATTTCAATCTTTAATCGATTTTGAATTAATTCTTATGAATGGCATAAGGATACAATTCCATTCTTCTGCATGTAGACATTCAGTTTTCCCAGCACCATTTATTGAAAAGACTGTCCTTTCCCCATGGAGAGCTCTTGGGTCTCTCGTCAAAGATTAGTTGCCTATTGTGTGTGTGTGGTGGGCGGGGGGGGGGGGGGGGCGGTTATTTCTGAGCTTTCTGTTCTGTTGGTCTACGTGGTTGTTTTTATGCCAGCATCACACTGTTTTGATTACTATAGACTTGAAATATGGTTCAAGAAATCAAGAGCTGTGGTGCCCCCAATTCTGTTCTTTCTCAATATGGTTTTGCCTATGTGAGTTCTTTTGAGGTTACCTACAAATTTTAGGATTTCTTTTTCTATTCCTATGAAAAGATTGCTTTGGGTAGGATGGACAGTTTAACAATATTAATTCTTCCAATCCATGAACATGGGCTATCCCTCCATTCATTCATTCTTCCATCCATGTCTTGTAGCTTTCAGTGTTCAGATCTTTTACCTCCTTGGCTAAATGTTTTCCTAAGTATTTTGTTCATTTTGATGCTATTGTAAATGGGATCATTTTCTTAATTTCTTTTTCAGATGGTTTGTTCTTACTATATACAAACACAACTGATTTTATGTGTTCATTTTGTGTCCTGCAACTTTATAGGATCGGTTTATTAGAGAATTTTCTATATGTAAGGCAATGTCATCTACAAATAGTGACGTATTCCTTTTTCCTTTCTGATTTTACTTTTTCTTGCCTAATTGCTGTAGCCAGGACTTCCAGTACTGTGCTGAATGAAAGTGGTGAGAGTGGGCATCCTTGCCTTGTTCCTGATTCTGGAGCAAAAGCTTCCAACTTGTCATCATCGAGGATGATGTAAGTTGTGGGCGGTCATCTCTGTGTTTATTATATTGGGGTACATTCTTTCTATACCTAATTTGTGGAGTTTTTATCATGAAAGGATGTTTAATTTTGTCAAATGCTTTTTATAAATGTTGCATTCTGCCAATGTCGTGGATCACCTTGATTGATTTCTGCATGTTGAACCCATCTTCGCATCCCAGGGATGAATCCCACTTGATCATGGTGTATGATCCCTCGTATGTCCTATTAGTCTTGATTTGCTAGTATTTAGTTGAGGATTTTTGCATCCATTACAGGGATATTGCCCTATAATTCTCTTTCCTTGTAGTGTCCTTGTCTGGCTAGGAATGAGCATAATGCAGGTCTCATAAAGTAAGTTTGGAAGTGTTCTCTCCTCTTCAATTATTTGGAAGAGTTTGAGAGTGATTGGCATGAACTCTTCTTTAAATGTTTGGTGCAACATGAAGCCATCCATGTCCTGGGTTTTCCTGGCTGGGAGGTTTTTGATTACTGCTCCAATCTCCTTGCCTTCTATTTGTTCAGATTTTCTAGTCCATTCTGATCCAGTCTTGGTGGGTTGTGTGTTTCTAGGAATTTATCCATTTATTTTAGGTTATTTGATTTGTTGGCATATAATTGTTCATGGTTGTCTCTTATGATCCTTTGTATTTCTGTGGTATCTGTTGTAATGACTCCTCTTCCATGTTTGTCACCAGAGACTAGGGAGGGTAGGGACCCTCTCTGGTCCCAGGGCGAACAGAACTGCCTCCAGGTCCTCGGTCAGCAGGGCTGTTGCTGGGACAAGTGTCTACTTCAATCTCAAGTTTGGTCTGTGAACAACAGGCCTGTTACCATGCTTATGGAAGAAGTGGTGCCCACCTGGTCCCCTGAAGGAATCCTGTCATGTCCTTGGGCAGGTTCCTACGCAGACCAAGGATTGCCCTTGGATCACGGCTGAGCTGCCTCCAGGGCCATGGACGGGAACACTTCCCAGCAGGTCCCTAGGTGGAGAGGACTGTTCCTGGACTGTCACTAGGAGGAGCAGGAGGCAGGCTCAGGACTTCGGGCAGGTACCACTGCCCCCAGGGCCCTGGTCAAATGTAGCTGATCTCCAAAGGGGATGGGGCGGTTCCCAGGTTTGGGGCTGGGACTGCCATCCAAGTGTAGACATCCCTTCTCAAAACAACTTCCCCTGGTCTGGGGTTTCTCGGGTCCCAACCTTGATCCTGAAGTGTGCTCAAAGGCACTTCTTTCCACAGGTGGCTGCCAAATTATTGCTGTGGGGACTCTAGTGTGGGAACTCCTACCCCTCCAGCCACCTGCTGACACCCAGATCCCAGTGGTGGTTGTCTGCAGCCCCCAGACTCGGCGATCTGTTACAGGGCGAGAGCCATCGGAATCTTGGCCCTGCTGGGGGCTGTCGTTCCCCTGAGTAGAGGTGTCCTGTTCTGCTCACCTCCGAGCGCCCCTGCCCGGAACGCATCTGACACACAGTGGGTAGCACACGCCGGAAGCACCCTGCCTTCTGCAGCAGCCCCTCCCCCGAACAGCCCCAGGTGCGTGGAGCTGTGAGTGGCATGCGTGCTTGCACACACACAGGCCACGTGTCTGCACGAGGGCAGAGACCACGGGAGGCTGAGGCTGTCATTCTCATCACACAGAGAACAAAGCCCTTGGGCTTGAGGAGCCGACCGTAAATACCTCATACGGTCGGTTGGAGGGGGCACCCTCTCATCTCTACCCGCCCTGCGTGCTTTCCGGTAGCGGCCCCTTGGCCACCCGTGTGTGGCATCTGATGCCCACGGTCCACCAGACCAGCCACTCCCGAGGCCGGCAGGGGGCTAATGCCCCACTGCGGTCGTAGACGGCTAGAGGACTCTGGCCCGCGCCCGTGTTCCCGCACCCACGACCAACATCACGGTAACGAGACTTCCCGGGCTCCAGATCTCAGCCTCTCCCTCTGCTGGATTTCACCCACGCTCTACCCCCTGCCCGGCTACGGGCAGGCTGCAGCCTTTCTCCCCACGCTCCAGCCAGCACGGTCCCCACGAGCAACACCAGGCATGGCCTTCACGGCCTTCTTGACCCGGGTATCACTGCAATATCACAGAGAACCCTGCAATCCAGGCCCGGCCCCCTCCCCAGGTCCCACCAGAACCCCCAGGCCCCACGCCCACTCTCTGGCTCCTGGTTTACAGACTGGGGCGTCCACTGTGGACCTACGGCCCTTCGCGTGAGGACCTGGAAGGCCTTCTGCTGGCAAGCTCAGGTCCCGCCAGCTGCCACCTGTCTGATTCCAGGGGCTCCAGAGACCCGGGCCCCACATCCCCACCCCCACCAGAGGGCGGGCCGTGGCCGAGGACGTGGCTCACCCCGAGCCTGCAGCAGCCCAAGGGGGCCTATCAGCTTTCCTCCCAGCCAACCCCCACCCCAGGGCCCCTAACCCCTCATCTCTAGCCCCAGATGGCAGTGGGACCTCCAAGCTCAAACTGAGAACATCATCTTTTAGGAACATGTGGTCCAGGGAGACTCCACGTCCCAGGGACTTGGCCCAGAACAAGAAACTCAAAACAGGCCAAGGCATCCCCCACCTGTGCCCCCTCCACCACCGCCTTCTGCAGGGGACCCGCAGGCTCTGGGAAGCCCCGCGAGAACACGTCTATGGGATTCCCCCATGCAGGTCCGGGGGAAACAGGTGCGGGGGCCCTGTTGTAGAAGGGCCTCGGGCATCTTGGACTCTCTCACCCAGGTCAGCTTGATCGGCAGGTGCAAATTCCACCCACGGTTCGTGCAGTAAGGCATCCCCACAAAAGGATGTTCATTCCTCAGCGTGTGCTTTTGGGGTGCTAACTCTGTGCAGGAACACTGCCAAGAGCCAGATGTCTGAGCCCCTCCTCACCCCCCAGGGTGCAGACATGAGCAAAGAAGTCACAAGAACGTGGGAAGGAAAGGTTGGGAGTAACAAGCATATGATGTGTGGTGGGGGACGGTGAGGGGTGCTGGAACTGTGGTCCCTCCACGAAGAATCAGGGGAGACCTGAGCGGGAGGAAGGCGGGGTGTGCCGGTCTGGGTGGGAGAGCACACCAGGCAGTGGCCAAGCAGAGGCCCTGGGGCTGCCGAGGGGGCCGCAAAGCAGGGAGGGGAGGGCATGGGGCGACAGGGACTGAGGGTCAGTGGGGCCTGGGAGACCCCATGGGCCGGGGCAAGGGGTGTGGATTTTATCCCAGGTGCTGTGGGAGCCTCTGCAGCGCTCGGCAAGGGAGTGACCAGCTCTGGGGTGGATCGGCCAGCATCCCTCCGGCGGCTGTGGGGACCGGCAGGAGGCTCCCAGGCAGGAGTAGAAGCAGGAGGCTAGTGGGCCCGGATGGCAGGTCACCGAGGGGACCCTCCAATGGTGGGGCAGGGTCTGAGCAGGACGAGTGAGAGAGTCGGAGGTGCCGCACCTGGGGAGAAGGGCAAATGAGGGGGCCGCGACGGCCATCCTGGGGCCGTGCTGTCCAGTGACCAGGGAAGCCAGTGCCATCACCCCATGACCCGGCAGGCCGGGCTGGGGTACAGGATCTCCAGCAGGGCCAACCCACCTTGAGGTAGGGCCGGGAGGGTGACCAGGTCAGGCCACCGTGGACCTTGGACTTGGCTGGGGGCCACGGGGGCAGAGTCCAGGTGGTTCCAGTGGGGGGTGCTGACGGCCCCTCCTCTCTCCCCCTCTCCCCCCTCCCTTCTCCCTCCTCCTCTCCTCTCCCCTCCCCCGTCTTCCCCTCAGCTTCTTCCCCCCTTCCCTCCTCCCCTGCCCTCCCTGGCCTCTGGGGCCTCCCTTCTCTAGGGGTGTCTTCCAACATGCCTTTTACATCTGTCGCTTTTGCAGCCCACATGTTCACTGAAAGTAGATATTATCAACCCCATTTTACATCCGAGAAAATGGGAAATCAGAGAAATTAACTGACTTGCTCAGGGCCATGACCGGAGGAAGATACACCAGGCCTCGACAAGTTCAGGTGCGTGGGCGGGTGACACGCTCAGGGCTTCCTGGGGGGGCCCCCCCGCGGCCCCCAGCCCCGCCCAGAGCTCCGGGTGCGGCCGCCGCCCGGGGCCTGCACACACTCCGAAGGCTGCGGGGCCGCAGGGCCGGGCGTCAGCAGGGGCGCAGCTGCGGGGCCGCTCCAGCGCCCTCCACGCGCGCCCCTGCGCCGCCGCATCCGTCTTCCCTCGCTCCTTTTTTTTTTTTTTTTAAGAGAGAATGGAAAGGAATTTTGAAAACGAAAAAAGGGGGCGAAAGACGAAGGAGATGCAGGAGATAGAAGGCACACGTGGCGACAAAGAGACTATGACATAGTCAAATTTTATTAATGGCTCGCCCATATGCATTCGGAGGATAATTAACTATGCACAGGTGAAATTAGCTGATAGGAGTGGCTGTCTTGAGCAAATCGAATGAGCTCCGATTATATCAATAGTTTTCAACCAGTGTCCCTGGTTATCAAACCATCAAATAAATTTGTCCACTCTCTTCCTTTGGGGGGAAAAACTTTAATTATCCAGCCCTGGCGTATGGCAGGTCATTAATAAAACCTGTTATCAGGCTGCAGGTTCCCGAGTTTTACTGTTACCCATCTTTTATCTAAATAAACATTTGGGAAATGTCCTTAAAATTATTATAGATACTTTGCCCCTGCCCCACAATAGGAATTTCTAAATGGAAGCCGGCTGCATTTGACTGCACGACGCATGGGTCCCACCTGCCCACGGCCCCCGGGACCGGGACCCAGAGCCGGGCTGCACCCGTATTGATGGATCTGGCGACCCTGCAAATGCAGATAAGGGAACCGCTTCTCCTTAATGTATATTTACGCAGCCTTTATGTTATGCATGCGTTCTGTATTTTCATGCCACATATATCAATGACAAATGGGAGAACCGACCGGCCCGTGTAACACGGAAGGGGTCTCCTGGTCCTGCCTCCAAAGGTGCACGTCTACACAGTGTTCTTTTATTAAAAAAAAAAAAAATCCTTTAAAAAGTCTATTTTTTATTCATCTCCAATAAAGTGATGGTCGCTCTAGAGAGGCCGTTCCGACTCATCTATTCCCATCACTACTCACAGAGTGTGTCACAGCTGTGACAGGGCTTTGCCCTTGGGCCCCGAGCGTTCCAGAGGGGACTGACAGCCCAGACTAGGCCAGGAAGCAGGCACACCGCGCCCACGGCACCCCCTGCCCTGGCCCGGCACTCAGTTCCTAGTTCATGTCCACGGCAGCCACGGGGTCCGCCACGAGTGAATGCAGGCACCCCACTCCCTGTGCACGCGCAAAGATTTTACAGCACCTGTGGCCTGTCCAGCACATTGGCTGGGGACCGAGAAGCACAGGCCACATGAATCAAATGGTAAGAAGAGCGTGGCCCCCAGCGGGGGTGGAGGTTTGGGGTGACCAACCGCTTGACAGACCAGAGCAGTGGGCTCCGTACAGGCCCGGGAAGGACAGGCACCTGCAGTGGCCGTGGTGACGCCTCCGCTTTTTCCGTCCGGCCCGGGGCTGCGTGCGGGGAACTCAGCTGTTGGGTTCCATCCCTCCCGCTGGCGCTCAGACTGTAAAGCGTCCAAATAAATGTCCTAGAACCAAAAAGGTTCTGTCAGGACACGCAAGATAGGCAGAGTTTACAGCGCATGCCTCAGAGTAATTTTCAGTTTTTCACCCCACCCTGGTAGGAAAGCTCCTCAAAAGTCCAAGCTGTCTCCCAGAGTTACTTCTTTCTTGCCTCTGGAAAGGCCCCTGTCGTGGAATGTTTGCCGGCCTCGAAGGGCGGGGTAGATGTGGTCTCAGGATCTGAAGCACCCGGACCTCTGTGGGCCAAGCTCTCCCCGGAGTCCCGGCCACCCCGTCGTGGTCCCCTGGGCCTGGGCCTCGGCCGCCGCGGCGCCCTGTCCTGAGAGAGGCCCGCAGAGCCGGGAGGCGGCTGCATCCGGAACCCCAAGGTGGAGCCTGGGGCTGGCCCCACACGGGATGTGAGGAGAACGGAGGCAGGGCCCCGTATCCTGATGTAAACCGCTCTTCTGTGGGAAGTGCTGGGCCAGAGAAGTTCATTTTCCTCCCCTTGATCCTGACCTCAAACCCTGCCCGGCTCAACCCTGAATATACCTAATTACCCAGGCGCTTCGGCAACAGAGACCCCCTGCTTCTACCGGGTTCTGGAGGCCGGGAGTCCCGGACCCAGGGGTCAGGATCCGATGCCGTTGCCGGCTACACAGCAGTCATGCTTAAACGTTTTCCTGCAAAACCTCGGGCTCACATCCCCCAGACGGAGAGAGGGGCCTTTGGGGGAGCGAGGGGCTGGGGTGGAGTCCGCGGATCATTTCAGACCCGTTTTGCTTGATTACAGCCTGGTTTTCCTCCCCAAGGTTCTGGGGCTCCACCTCCAGCGTGACCCCCACCAGCCGCCTTCGCCCACCTCCCAGTGAGCAGACACTTCTCAGTAGGAACTGAACGGGAAAGCCTTGCCGAGGGCCCCCTGGGCATTCCCCCCTCCCCCTAGCCTTCCAGACCAGCTCGCTGCCCCGGGGCAGGTCTGGGTGGGGCGGGAGGAGTCAGGCCAGCAGGTGAGCGAAGCCCTGGGATCTGGGGGCGGAGCCAGGCAGAAGGTCAGCGGAGCCTGCACCCGGAGGTGCCCAGAGCCCCGAGAGGGGAGTGAGTGAGGCTGGGAAGCACGGCGTGCACCTGCCGAGGGGCTCCAGGATGGGGGAGGGTCGGCGGGCCCCTCCCCGCCCCCCCCCCCCACAGGCGGGGTCAGGCGTGTGCAGAGTGAGGAGGAGGGGTCTCCAGCAGGATGAAATCGGACCAGTCCTGACCCCCCCCTTTCGCCCCCTCCCCCGCCACCCCGGGAGACCCTCACCCAGACCCTCGCGCAGGGCGCATGAGCTCCACACCCAAACCACGAGGGTCACAAGGGTACCTGCCTGCCTCGCCGGGAAATAGTCTGCTGTAGGTCCCATTTACTCAACCGGCTCGGGGTTGGTCTGAAGCCACTTGAGTCTGAAGCATCTGCAGCTCCCGGGTCTAGACCGGCACCATCAATATGGCAGCGGGAGCCCACGCTCCCTGGACCCTTTGAAACTCACCTGGTCCGAACCCAGAGGTGCCGCTCCGACCTCAGACAGGAAAGAACGGAAGTAAACTCTCAGTAGTAGTTGTCTAGTCAGTATGTGCCGAATACTTTGGATGCGCTGGGTGACATAAAATGTATTATGCAATGACTTCGCCCGTTTCTTCTGGCTCAAGTTGCACACGTGGCTCACACCATGTTTCCCCTGGACTGCGGAGGGTCGTCTACACCCTCGGACACAGGACACCTCCCACTCAGCGAGCAGAGGAACCAGAGCCCAGTCGCCAGGGCGAAACCACCATGGGGAACCTAGCCCAGGACTCGGTGGGCAAACCAGGAAAACTGCATACTTCCCAACATGGTACCCAAATGAGGGGGAAGGGAAAAGTGGGGTCGATAGAAACAGACACAGAGAGACTGAGAAGTTGCACAAAACTCATCACGGGGGTCAGCAAGGCTTTCTCAGGCTCCTTACTCCGTTCCCCTTAGTCTGTGTCCCTAGAGGAGGATGCCAGTGGGAGGGGGAGCACACAGGTTTATGCAAATTTATCTTCCCATAATTCCCTAGGAGGCCTGGGGGCAGCTGCAGGCCACAGGTGATCTTCATCACTGGACTCAGGACAGGGGACAGGGGAGGGCACAGGAGATCTCCATCACTGCACTCGGGGCAGGGGACAGAGGGAGGGCACAGGCGACCTCCCATCACTGCGCTCAGGTCTGGCACGTGATCTATCCCAGAAGCCCAGAATGTGTGAGCACTTCCGACATCCCCAAACAGAAATAACCCTCTGGCCCGGCCCTGTGGATGTGGCTCCTTTTGGTTAGAGGCCACTCCTTCTAGAATTCCGTCTCCCTCGTAACACTTCCTTTTTAATCAATTTGACAAAATTACGGCAGCTTGTGAATGCGGAGTCTACACATTTTGCTCCAGGCTCTACCTGCTATAACCTGGGCACTTACATGTTTACACTTAAGGTCTTGGCTATGTTCTGAGGCCAATCATTTTGTATTTTGCAATTATTTTGCTCTGCTCACTGCATGCTGTCTTTGGTGGTTATATAATTAAAGGGCAGAGATTTTTTTTTTTCCCTTGGCTGCACAAGGTGAAAAATGTTAGCTATTTCCACACTTCAGAGAGCCAGCTGCTACAAGCATTAAAAATTACTTAAAACATAAAATTTATGGCATTGTGATCACAATGGATTGTGTCATTGTAAATGAATTTCACTGTAAATTGCCATTTTAAATTAAAATATAGCTTATTAGGAATGGCAGGAGAGTAATACAGAAGGAAGTAAGGTTTTATATAATTGTCCCCAAAAGCCTGTCCCTCCAGTAAGTGATGGCAAAGGATACGCCAGAAGCAGCTACTGCCTCTCAGCTGAACTAGGTTTGCTGTTGGACGCTGGGGCTCACGGATTTCTCTTCCCCTCCCCCAACTCCGCTCCCCTCCCAGCCCAGGATTTATTGAGGGTCTACGATGTGCCTCGCTCTGAGGCAGGCAGTGGACCTACAAAATTGAGTAAGACACAACAAGGGGTCTAAAGGAGGGCCGAACACCACATGGCAGACGGCGGGGGAGGGGTGGTGATGGCGGTGCATCTGGGGCTTTCTTTGAGCAACGGAGAAGGAGCTAGCACACTCGAGGATACACACACGAGATGGCAACCTGATTGACCTACAGCAGCAGGTGTCTAAACCAACTGGAACTCAGAATCTTGGCAGTAGGAGGGGTTGGCACGAGGTCAAACCCCGTTCTCTCAAGCACTTACGGAAAATGGTTGCCTATTCCCTACTTGGACACTTCCAGTTGTGGGGAACTTGCCGCTTTGTAAAACATCCCCTTTCATTTGGGGACACATTCAAGTCTCCTCCCAGCTAAAGAGCCTGAACATCAAGTCTCCAATTTGCATCCTTCCCCCTGGACATCTCTGGATGAGTTCCAAGCAAAGCTCCAGAATGGACGAGGCACGTCCCACAGGGTCAGGGCAGCCAGAAGGCGTGGGCACAGGGGCAGGGGACCCAGCAGGACCGGCTCCTGCGCCAGTGATGGGGTGAGGCCGACCCGACGGAGGGCCTTCACGAAAGGGGCTTCGTTAGAAAGGCCCTGCAGCCTTCCTGGAGGTCTACGAGCAGTGGACGGAACAAGTGCCGGAAGCATCCGGTAACATTCATCCACTCTCGTCTTGGGTGGAGGCCTCAGAAGCCATCCAATCCACCGTGGCAGGCTAACAGCTCCGACCCAACTCCTGCCGAGAGACCGCATGAATGCTCACACCCCCCGTGACGTCCCACCAGAATCCGAGCAAGGCTCGCCAGCCACCTGGAGCTCTCTTCGTCCGAAACAGCCCCAGCATCGTGTCCTCCCTTGATGGAGTCTCCTGTTCCTTCCATACCCTCTCACACCCTGGTCCGGGTGCCTCATCACACATCAGTACAGAAACTTAGATGTGAGTAATCGAGGGGGAAATGCTCATTAACTTATCCCCACATTCCCCGGACATCTAGTTAGTAACCAATCAATGTCAGACGTCGTGTGAGGCATCCAGCGTGCAGAGAAAAGCACGTGGTTCTTGTCCAAAGGAAGCCTCGACTGGCTGAGCTGAATGGACAGATGAGCAAAGGTACGCACGTAGATAGGAGCATAGAAGCCGCGACCCAGGTCTGCACAGGGGCAGTGGGTCCACAGTGTAGACACCATTCCAGCCTAAGGGGAGATGCTCCAAAAGCCGTGATAGGCAAATGGACCCTGAGACGTAGTCTTGAAAGATGTGTAGGGCTTGACCGAGAAGACAGGAGCAGGAAAATCTCTAGAGGTAGAGGGAGAGGTGGGACTTCTGTCCCGAGAGAGAGGTTAGAAATACAGGAGACAAGGAGAAGTATGTGTGAGGAAAGGAGATGCCAGCCTTAAACACATTTTGCAATTCTTTCTCTGAACTCAGAAGAAAGGGTGCAAACAGATGGAAAACAATTTGGGTGCATTTAGCTCATCTGGGGGGATTAAGGGAGTCCCATTTTGATACCCTTAATTTTCCCCGGGGGGGGAAATGTTTCTCTAAGACACAGAAGTACTGAGGTAGAGGGTTCGGGAAGAACACTCACAATATCTAGCACATTCTTGAAATACTCCTCTCTTTTCATTCTTTACCCACAGATGATGCAAGTGAGATACATCAAGGAGTTCAGAGTGTAAGGTCTCTGGGGTGCACCGTATTAGGGCAGAAGGAAAAAGAGATACCAAGCAACACTGGGGGACTGAACGATGGAACAGCAACGGTGAACATGGAGACTGAGAAAACCACCTCCAGGAAGGCAACTCGGGCTTTCACCTCATTACTCACATTTGTCTGAAAACATTTCTTACCCTTAAGATGAAACTTGAAAACTTCTTGAAAAGTTGCTTTTCTGGGTATACAAGAAAAGGCAACAATTATTTAGTGTCAGCACTTTGAAGATGTAGTTCCATTGTCTCCTGGCTTCCATATTTACGGTGGAGAAGTTAGGTGTCGGCCTCGCTCTTTGGTTTATAGCAGGTCAATTATGATAGGTCAATAGATCTTGAAAGTATGTGTCGTTGAAGATCTACTTGTCTTCAAATGTCACTGGATTACATTTACCTGCAGGGTTCTTTTTAGATACTTTGCTTGGAATTTGTGCTTCCTGTGCTAAGGATTCATGATTTTCACCAAGTTTAGATAATTCTCTATTAACCCTCTGCATACTGACTCTCCCTCATCCTGTCGGTGATCAATGATCTACTTTGTGAACTCCAACTAGGTAACATATTAGGACTTCTTACTCCAGCTTCAACATCTGCCAAACTCTATTCCACATCTTTTTATTTATTTGACTCTGTTGGATTCTAGGTAATTTTTTCAGATTCGTCTTCTACTATTTCTTTATCTGTGTCTTCTCTGCTACTTAAGTCACCTATCAAGGTTTTATATCTACTGTTACATTTCAACGTTTATAGAAGTATATATGGCTGTTTTGTTTCCAGTACCCTTGTTGCTTTCCGTTTTTGTCCATAAAAATAAGCTTCACACTATGTTTTATCTTATAGCAGCTTTACTGAAAAATAACTGACCTATGATAAACTGTATGTGTTTAAGTGTACGATTTGAATGGTTTGACGGAAGAATGGGACCATGAAACCATTATCACCATCAAGATGATGACATATCCTCGGTTTGTGTGTGCCTTCACTTACTGATGGACGTTTGGTGTGTTTCCAGTTCGGTCTACACAGATAAAGTTGTTCAGAATAGTTACATACAAGTTTTTGGACGGACTTATGCTCTCGTTTCTCTGGGATAAATACCTAGAAATGAAATGATTGGATAAGTTGGTGGGTATATGTTTAACTTCTTAATAAACTTCCACGGTCTTCTGGAATGGCTTCCTTGGTGACTTCTATCAAGTCTTTAAGAAAGAGATTACACTATTTCTACACAAATTCTTTCAGAAAATTGAAGAGGAGAGAATTTTTCCCCATCTCATCTCAGAGGCTTGTCATTACCCCGATCCTAAAACCACACAAAGCCTTACGAGAAAACTACACAAAAAGGTTTCTCATTAACCTGGATGTAAAACTTCTAAACAAAATTTTAGCAAGTTAACCTCAGCAATATATAAAGGAGATAAAATGTCATGATGACCAAGTTCACGTCAGTATCACAAGCTCAGTCTCCCATTAGAAATGCACCTAAGTCACCATATTAACAACAAAGAGAAACCACAGAAGTTCAACATATCAATTTTTAGGGACCCAATTCAATCCATAGTAGGATACCACTAGTTGAGAATTTTATTTTCTTGGGTGCCAAATATTTTTGTCTTTCTATAAATATTCTTGAGCAGTGTTCAAGACGAAGTTAAGTTGACACAGACTGACCCTTTTGGGTTCCGTGTTTAGGAAGAGTGAGGCAGGACCTGTGCCGTGCGCCGAGGGTCCGTTATTCCCGGCTACCAAGGAAACACTCCTCCCTGCGCTCTGCTTGATGCCCCATGAACCAGGAGTTTCCTCTCTGCCCGGCGGGAACGGGCAGTCTCCCTGGCCCCACAGCATGTCAGACACTTTACGTCTGATCCCCTCGGAAGTTCTTCCTCTGGCCTCACGCGGTCTCCTCACACCCACGAGCTGATCCGCGCTCTGCTGGACACCAGTGCCAACTGGAGACGACCTGCAGGCTCGGTGCTTGTGCCCGCGTGGACGCTCAGCTCCGTGCCTCCCGCCAGCCGCCCGTGGAGCCCCCTCCCCGCATCTCGGCTTGGAAGCCGTCTCAGGGTGGTAAGCTGGAGGGGTCTGTCTTCCCTCCCCGACGTCCAGTGCCCCGTACACCATTGCTCCGTGTACACGGTCGGGTTTTGTTGTTTCCATCTTAACCTCCTTCTTGTTACTCTGTGTTGGCCAGAATCAGTAGTCTCTGTTCAGTGATTTTAAACATCGTTTTTCTGGTGACTTTTTGTTTTTCACATCTGCAAATCGTCTTTTATTTACAACACTTGATGTTAGCCAAAAGGCCGAGAAGTGATTGTCTTTTATTTACGTAAACATGTCACACCCATGCGTTCTCTCTGATAATTCAGTATCTGTACCCTGCTTCTCTAATTCTGCTTCTCCATGCTGGCGATGCCTCTGCTATGTGCTTCCTTTCTATCGTGAGCTCATGACAGACAGAATTTTCCTGGGAGGCATGAGCTGAAGGTGCGTTCCTCGGGAGTATTTTCCTTTGTTTGTACCAGGCTCCTGGGGGTGCTAACAGCCCACGACCACTTCAAGTTCCAAGCTTGCAATTTTTAAAACACACATGTATAAGAATTCAAGTCACAAACTCGCATGAGTATTAGCATCTGGTTTAAAATTCCAATGGTGTCCTGGGACGCCTGGGTGGCTCAGTCGGTTGAGTGTCCGACTTCGGCTCAGGTCATGATCTCACACTCTGTGAGTTCGAGCCCCACGTCAGGCTCTGTGCTAACAGCTCGGAGCCTGGAGCCTGTTTCAGATTCTGTCTCCCTCCCTCTCTGCCCCTCCCCCACCCGTGCTCTGTCGCTCTCTCTGAAAAATAAACAGTTAAAAATAAATAAATAAATAAAATTCCAAGGGTGTCTTGCTTCCCCAAATCAAGGTCAAGTCTGCAAATTGCCTCGTGGGACAACTTTTTCATCGGGTTCTCCCTCTTACTGGGGTGTAACCTTCCAGGCTCTCACTCCTGGCCTCTCACACCACACGGCCATCAAAACGGAAGTTCCAGACCATGTAAGACACACGGATGCCTCAGGGTGGCCGCTAAATCAGACCAGCTTACCTCTCCGAGGATTGATTCATCCTGCATTTGGCTGCTGAGGATTTTCCTTCTTTTCTCACCAGTCTTATAAGTTGGCTGTTTGCAGATTAGTTGGCTGAAAGTAGGAAAGTGTATCAATTTATGTCGTCTTTCAAACTGTCGCAAGTAGAACGTCTACTACTTGGTCTTCACAGGTGACCCAGAACAGCCTGCCTGCCCTTGAACTCCGGTCTCTCTCCGTCTTACGCTCCTTCTTTAGGAGCAGCATGCGAGCGAGCACCAACACGTTTCAGTCAGTGGTCTTCACCAGAAAATTAACTACTGTGGCCACTCGGCCGCTGGATGCCACTGTTTGCAGCCGTGGCTACCGCACCCTTTAACCCCTCTGAACATCTCAACATTTGAAGCACATGGAGTTTCCCAGAAGCACGTCAAGACCTACTTGCTCAGTAGGGCGGTTCAGTGGAACGAGTGAATGTTGCGACATTGGCGCACTCTCCCTCCAAAGGAAGAAGAGGTTAATTTCCAGCTGTACGGGACTCGCTTGTGTAGAACCAGTCCTTCTTCAGGGTTTTCTGTTGCTAAGTCATTACTGCAGTTATTCTGTTAAAAGTCTTTTTGGCATTCTGCCTGGTACGTCTACTAGTAAATAGAATAAGTAGATAAAAGTGGCTAGAGGCACGCTGACACAACATTCCTTCTGACTCTGGGTGTGAGATCTGGTGCCAGTTTTCACGGTTATCTTTGGAAATCTTCTGTCTTCCCTGCAGAGCAACGACAAGGACCTCTGTTCCCGGTTTATCTGGCAGTGACATGGACGTGGCCAGTGTGGCCGTCGTGCGCCTCAGCGGAGGAGCCAGGTTGGTGGAATGAAGAAAGGACAGCAGACGAACTGCTCCGCGAAGGCGCTGGATGACCGGGGGTCGCCTCCCCGGGACAGGGGACGTCCACCCTACTGCACTTGCCTGGGCTCTCACAGCCTCCCCGAGGGGCCAGAAGGTCCTCCGGTTGGGGCCACCAGAGTGAACCCCGGGGGACACCGGGGCTGCCGTCACCACTGCGGCACACGAGCAAGATGAGTTCTGGGCTGACTCCTGTGTTACTCGCCTGACGCTCCTAGGGGCATTGTCAGTAGGTGGGAGTCTTGAGCTGTCCCTGAGCTGTCCCTGAGAGTGAGGACTGGAAGGGGGAGGCTCTTCCCTCTCCCTCGTCTGGGGGCCCCTCACGCCCGCCGCAGAGGACAAAGGGCTTTGACCGGCAGGTCCTCACCAGGCTTTTGGCAGAGGAGACCGTGAGCCGGGTGCGCGGCTGCCCCCGCCGCCCCGCTGTCTTCTGCCGACCCTCCAGTGCCCCGGCCCCCCGCCTGCCCGGATGCAGCCGCCTCTGCGTGGGGCTCAGAGAGGCAGGGCCGGGCCTGACGAGCACGGATGGACGCGACTCCACCTGACTCAGCCCTCCCTCCCTCCCTCCAGACGCGCATCTGCCTGTGCAGAGAAGCTGCCGAGTGCGTAACGGCCCTCCGAGGAGGACGGGGAGCCACGGTCATGTTAGAACAACAAACAACAGGAGACAAACCTACCAAGTGCCTCGAGCCTTTTGCTGACCTTGGATTTCATGCCTGAAGGACTCAGCCGAAACCACACGCCCAGCTCGTCCACCAGCGCCGTGTTTCGTCTGCCAGCCGGCAAGGACCTGGGCAGAACCCAGCCGGGCCTTCACGGCTCACTTCCCCACTGGCAGAAAGTTCTGGTTGCCCTTCAGCGATGAGAGACACCAGGTTAGCCTGGCCCTTTAGATCCCTGCCCAACTCCACACTCTGGCACACCGCACACGCACACAGCACGCCTGGCACACACAAGCCACACAGACTGCACGGACACACAGCGTGCACATAACACACAACAGGTGGACGCATGACACACACAACCCATATGTGTAACACATGCGGAATATGCACACGCGCTATCCACACGGAGATGTGATGAGACACACGACTGACACGCACGCCACCCAGAAAGACATGACACGCACAGTTACCCTGAGACGCCCCACACACGCGCAGGCACATACACACGCACACACACACACACACATGCACACACGCGCACGCACATGCACGCACATACACACACACGCACACACACGAGTGCACATGCACACACATGCACGCACATGCATGCATATACACCCGCACGCACACATGCACACATGCACGCACACACATGCACACACACGCACGCACACATGCACGCACACACATGCGCACGTGCATTCACACGTAACCAAGAAACTGAGCCACGGGCATTAGCCCTCAAATGTTTGTCTTCCAAAATCATTTCCCACGAGTTCTCTTAACGTAACATATCGTTCTCTTGGTAAAGAGAAGAAAATAATGTCACCAGCGGTTAGGTCCCCCCTCTGAGGCAGGAGAAAGGGTGCTGAGATCGGGGGGCCCCGGGACCCCTGTGTGGACAGCAGGTGCCTGGGGCAAGGGGCCTGTGGCTAGTGGCCGCTGCCCCCAGCGTGCTGGGCACGCCCCTGCCACCCTGCGCACCCAGACAGGGGTGCCATAGCACAGGGCGTGGGGCCCTGGGACCAGCACACAGCCCCCGGACCAGCACACAGCCTCCTTCCCCTTCCAGCACACGGCACTGGTCACGCCCCCCAGACTGCCTGTCACCTTTGCCAGCTTCCCTCCCGCACCCTGCACCGGAGAGAGCCCCCCCTTTCATGTGAGAGGTTCCGGCCTGTGAGGGGCTGGTCCCCATCTCCGAGTCTGCAGACCCGGCAGGACGGGCGACCCGGAGTGAGTGTTCCCCAGCTGCCCGGGCACAGCCCACGCTGCCGGCCAGGTTTAAACCACACCCGCTGTGCTCTGAACTCCCATTTACAATCAGCCGCGAGGGAAGAAAGGACATTCGCGGCAACACCAGGGTAAGTCAAAGGTGCCGCTAGCACGTGTCTAGTCCTTCCGCAGCTTCTGCAGAGTCGCGCTCGGTCAGGCCAGGCCGGCTTGTGTTGGGGCCGCGGGGCCTCCTGCCGCCTGCCGCAGGGACGTCTCCCTGTGGTGCCACCCCGGGGGCGCTGGCTTAGGGAGTGGCCCCCCCCCCGGCTTTTCCCAGCACGTGGCCGCCCTTGGCTGAGGCACAGCCCATGGCCTCCCGCGCACACTGACCCCACCGGCAGCGGCCCCGGACCTCGCTGCCCGCATCCCAGGGCTCCACGGGGCCCCGCGGCGAAAACCAGTGTTTCCAGCCCCTGTGTTCCGAAGCTCCCAGGGGACCTTCCTTTGCAGTGTCCTCATTTACACGCCCATAACAGCTGAGCAACATTTGGCTTTGCAGAGGCACGGCCTGGAGTGAGAGAGTGAGCATTTCTCCAGACAGCTGGGAATCGGGGAGTCTGCTCTGCACGGCACGCCACGGGGTGTAAACGGGGGCCACCTGCATCGTTTCCCATCAACAGCGAGGACCATGCAGAGGAAACCTGCTAAGACTGTTCGCAAACACGTAGATAGAGTGTGCATCCCCGATCACCGATTAAGCAAGCTTACGGACCACCGATGCGTGTCACTTCCCTGGGAAACTCCGGAGAGATCCACGGGAAGGAAATCTTTCTTATTGGCCATCTTATCAACACGGGCCCAGTCAAACTGCACAACGTGGAATGTGCTGGAACCCACTTGCACGTGCCTGGGAAAGGGGCCTGTGTGAGAAACAGGATGTCCCGTTTTTCTAGAAACGGCTGGCCTCACTCAGCGCCTGGCCTTCGCTTCTGGCTGGCCACAGAGGGGGCTCCGCCCGGTTCACTTTATTTCTGCGGACTTGGGGGGCGGGTATTTGGGGGTTCGTGTGCAGGTGTCTCCAAGACCGCTGTCTTTGTGGAATTTATACATCAAACAAATGCCATGTACCTGCCAGCTAAGCTAAGACAGCAGAAAATTGGCACAGCCCTGGACATAGTTTCCCACTCTCCTCTGACCGCCTGCGTGGGCGTGCGTCTCCAAACCTAAATCGTTTCATTTTGAGTCAGCGAGCAGGCATCCCGCCGTCCATGGGCAGGCTGGAGCTCCTTGCAAGACAAGGTACAGAGAAGGGAAGCCGACCGCCTGGGTCCACGTGCCCCTGCGTGGCTTCCCTGAGGGCTGGTCAGAGCAGGTCCCGAGAGCACGAGGCGGAGACAGGACCTATGGGCACTGAACTCTCACAAGCTGGGGTGCTTTCTCTCAGAAAGCAAACAAAAACCTCCCTTTTGGAATTGGTACAGAAACACACAAGAACGTGCACCTGCTTCTAGGCTCTTAAAGGGACCCAGAACAGTGAGAGGGTCCTGCCTCCACGGCAATGGAGTGCACAGATCTGTGCAGTGTGGTTTGTACAAGCACGGGGTTCGAGTGCGTCCTGTTTACTGTTGTGAGGTCAGGACCCAGTCCACACGAACTGTGGTGATTCGATGACGCTCCTCAAGGCCCCAGAGGAGGCGCAGCTCCCGTGGCAAAGCCACACTTCGCGGGGAGAGCCAGGACGCGGCTCCCAGAGCAGCACGCGTCGAAACGGAACAGGGCTCGCGTGGAAGGGTTCCCAGGCCAGAAACACTCGCCTGTCTCCGTGAGCAACATTGCCCCTGCTTGGTCCAACTCACGACCAGAGTGTGCAAAGCATTCGAGGGGTCCGGCGTGCTCAGAGTAAAAAGCCACAGAAAGGCGGGTCCCGCTGCCCCTGCTGAGGACAAGTCAGGGGATCTTAACCGAAGGGGCCCCACAGGGCTCCCCAGATGGGGGCTGCTTTGTCTGTAACCCTCTGGAGAAGGACACAGCCAGGTCCCTAGATCGTGGGCACAGCCCCACTCATGGTCTCCCTCACCTCCGAGCATCAGAGTGCAGCTGGGGGCTCCCTGCCCCTCCCCGGCTGCTGTGTGGACAGGAGAGGGCCTTTGTTTTCCCCCCGCATTGGCCAGCATTCCACTTTCCCAAGCCTCCGACACACCTTTGGGATCAAAGAAATCTGATGTCAATCAGCCCCGTCATCCAGTCCCGCGGATTTGATGTGATTTTAGATCCCGTAACAGCCTCTGGATTCGAGCTTCTCATTCGGTTCCACGCTGCAGAGCTCAGAGCCACGGTGCCGGCTTGCCTCACCCAGGAGAGCCCAGAGCGTGGCAGTGGGAATAAGCACATCCGTGCACTCCCGAGGGGCGTGAGCCCGCCCTGCTGCACAAGCGTCTCTGAGTGGCCGTGGATGCTTTTAGCTGCTGCAGTCACAGAGCCTACTGGAGGGCCGGTGGTGGGACCCCGTGGCAGATACTAATAGCAACAGACTATTTTCATTTCTCAAGCCCATTTCAAATTAATAAGAATGTCCCTCTTCTGTTTTTCATCCACAAAGAGACTCCCTTTGCATATTCATTTAATGTTAAATTGATGGATTAAATTATACCAAGCTCAAAATCAATCCCACACATATCCATTAGAATGGACTGAATCCCCCCGTGGGGACAGAGCACAGAAAACGCATTCAGAGACACTGATAAGTCCAGGCCCATTATATGTCATTTTAAACAAAGAGCAAAAAAAAGCCCTTTGGAGACGCTCTATCAGCTATTAAACAGAGACACCGCATGCACAGGGAGATTGATGGTTAGCATTTCCATCCTCCAAATGGTTCTCCCTGGGCTGATGATTACAGGGAACTGCTTCTCCGTGTCTCTGTCACAGTTCACAGGCAAACAGACGCCTGAGTGCTGAGCTCTGCCTTTGTCTTCCCAAGGCGCAGTCAGCTAACAGGTGCCAGGCGGGGACCTCCCACTCTGCACCCGCTTAGCAAGGAGATACACACGGCGTGTGGGAGAATCTTGTCTTTCCATCTCGGGAGGCACCGCGCAGAACGTGCAGATCAGCGGCTGCCTGCCCCGACGGCCCAGAACGGGCGTGCTCAGGCTGCGGGCAGAGCGAGGGGACCACGGTCAGTGTCACGGCGGTGGCCGGGGGGGGGGGGGTGGCTCTCGGGACTTCAGAGGCCGGAGGGACACCCCCGCTTCTATTCGGAGACACTGATTCTGAGTCTAGCTCTAGCGGTGAAAACACTCCGGCATCTCGTCACCTCTCCTCGTTCCCCATTTGGAATCCGCCACCGTTGTCTTCCCAGACTCTCTCCCGCCCGCAGCTGAACACGACGCAAGAGAGCCAGTCAGGACTGGGACGCGTCACGGTGGCGTGGAGGAGGCAAAGGAAACCAGGACGTCTCCGTCTCCCCCATGCTTTCCACGCGGCCCCCACCAGATTCCAGTGCCTCTCCACGAACACAGGGTTTTCGCCATCGGGTGATGCCACTGATTGGCCGCAAGCAATGCTCTCCATCAGGAGAAGTCGATATATCTAGAATAAGGTATATTTTTGAAAACATCATTGGGACTTTTACTCCCAAGTGAGATGTAGTAAATATCAGCAGGGTGGGGCGCCTGGGGGCTCAGTCAGTTAAGCATCTGACTTCTGCTCAGGTCATGATCCGACGGTTTGTGAGTTCAAGCCCTGCGTCAGGCTCTGTGCTGACAGCTCAGGGCCTGGAGCCTGCTTCGGATTCTGTGTCTCTTTCTCTCTCTCTCTCTCAATCTCTCTCTCTCTGCCCCTCATCTGCTCAAACTCTGTCTCTCTCTCTCTCTCAAAAATAAGTAAAAACATCAAAAAAAAAATTTTTTTAATATAAGCAGGGTACATATCACTATAAATCTAGAAGGAAAAAAAACTGGACTAAATGACAAAAATCAGATTTAAAGATTTTAGAGAGCAGTAGAAGCACTTAGAAGCAGATGAACTAGAACTTCAGTGCTAGGCCAGTCAGGTAAAATGAAATTCCCTGTATTTGCACAGCACTTAGGAGAAAAAGTCGCAGTGAAGTGGGGGACTACAGCTAACAAGGCAGCTCTCCTTTTTAAAATGTTCCCCAGATTTCGAGATCCAAGGAATCTAGATGACACTAGGAGCACTGAGTGGCTGTCCTGACATGTCCAAGCCCATTTCCAGTTAATTCCCAGCTGGATGGATGCAATCAGCCTTTACCCCATTTGCCTAATATGAAAGCGGATGAGCCGCCTGCAGAGGAGTAACATCCAATTTAGACTTGGTAGTTCTTTTCACCATGTGGTCCAGCACACAATCAAATTTTGTGATAAATGTAGAGAAGCAGAACAAAATAATAAAAAATTAATAGATATAATAAAAAATAGAAACATATTTACAGATTACTCAGATTTGGAAGTTATTAAACAAAAACTTAAAAATAACTCCAGGGGCGCCTGGGTGGCTCAGTCGGTTGAGTGTCCGACTTCAGCTCAGGTCACGATCTCGTGGTTCGTGAGTTTGAGCCCCACACCGGGCTCTGTGCTGACAGCTCAATCTGGGGCCTGCTTCGGATTCTGTGTCTCCCTCTCTCTCTGCCCCTCCCCTGCTCTCTCTCTGTCTCTCTCTCTCTCTCTCTCAAAAATAAACATTAAAAAATTTTTTTAAATAACTCTAATAAATATAATAAAGCAAACAGCCAAATAGATAATATGAGTTAGATACAGGATATTTCAACAGAAAATAGGAATCTATACAAAAGTATCTAGTTGGCATTCTACAAATGAAAACTGAAATATCTGAATTTAAGAATTAATTAGGAGGGCTTGATAATAGACTGAATATAGTTAAATACACAATTAATTTAATTAAAAGACAGGTCAATAAAAAATACCATAACTTAAACTCGAGACAAGAAATAACGAAAAGAACAGAGCAGAGTATAAAGGACAGTAAAGTGTGTTAAAATGGCTACTTATCAAGTAATCCCAATTCACATGGAGAAAGGGACAGAATGGAATTATATTTAAAGGTACAGTGGTTGAGATTTTTTCAAAACGAATGATACCAACATACAGATACAAGAAATCCCATGAACATAAATATAATAAGTAAAAAGAAACCCTGGGTGCCTGGCTGGGTGAGCTGGTGGAACATGCAAGCTTGATCCTGGGGTTGTAAGTTCGAGCCCCACATTTGGGTGTAGAGATCACTTAAAGATAAAAATCTTAAAAAAAGAGAGAGAGAGAGAAAGAAAAGAAAAAGAGAAAATCAAATCTGGACACATTAAAGTCAAACTATTGAAAAACACTATATATTAACTAATTTGGATGTAAGTTTTAACAGATAAAATTAAAAAAAACTGTTGAAAACCAAATACAAAGGAAAAAAATCTAAAAATCAGCCAGAGAAAACTGACATGGTACTTTCAAAGAAGAAAAATAAGACCAATGAATGACTTTTCACCCCAAACTATGGAAGTCACGAAACAATGGAATGCCATCTATTTAAGTCCTGAATGGAAACAAGAAAAATGACCTATAATTCCATACCCAACAAAATATTCTTTAAATAGTGGAGGCAAAATAAATATGTGGTCATACAAAAAATTTCAGAAAACTCCTCTCCTACAGACGTGTATTACAAAGCATAATAAAGCAAAATTCGGGGCTGAAGGAAAGGAAAGGGATTATGAAAATACATGAAGCAATGAAGAGCACCAGAAAGGATAAATTTCAGGGTAGGAATCGATCGTTTACAGCAACAACAGTAAAGACATTTTGCAGTGTTTCTAACAAAGGAGGAAGTAAAATGCAACACCAATGGCGAAAAAGCAAGAGGGGAAACATGACAGAGATCTTTTGTGAGATTCCTCAATTGCTGAGAAAGTTGTAAAAGTAGTAATTTACGGTAATCTTTTATAAATCAACTATACATATTTTAAACTATCGGGAAATGAAAATTATATAACCATAAAGTCAGTAGAGGAGGGGAGGGAAAGGAAGTAATAAAATACTTGCTTCATACAAAAGCAGGAAAGAAGGAACAAAGAATAGACAGCATGAACAGAAAGCAAATCACAAAATATTAGACAAACCACCCAACTATGAATGTAGTTAAATTAAATATGAATGGACTAAATATTTCAATTATGACAAAGTTTGTCAAACTGATTTTAAAAAACTTTTAATGCTTTTATTTATTTTTGAGAGAGAGAGAGAGACAGAGCACGAACAGGAGAGGGGCAGAGAGAGAGAGGGAGACAGAGGATCCCAAGCAGGCTCCAGGCTCCGAGCTGTCAGCACGGAGCCCGATGTGGAGCTTGAACTCACGAACCGCAAGATCATGACCTGAGCTAAAGTCGGCCGCTTAATCGACTGAGCCACCCAGGCGTCCCTATCAGACTGTTCTTTTTAAAAGAAAAAAATCCCAATATGTGCTCTTTATAAGGGACATATCGTAAATACAATAACATAGATGGGCTGAAGTAAAACTCTGGGGAATAAGAAACACTAAAGAAAGGAAAGGCACGGAGACTATATTAGTATATGATTAAAATATGATCTAAGGTAAAAGTTATTGTTAGAAGTAAAGGGAGAGGGGCCCCTGGGTGCCTCAGTCAGCTGAGCGTCCAACTTTGGCTCAGGTCATGATCCTGTAGTCTGTGAGTTTGAGCCCTGTGTCAGGCTCTGTGCTGACAGCTCAGAGCCCGGAGCCTGCTTCAGATTCTGTGTCTCCCTCTCTCTCTGCCCCTCCCCTGCTCTCTCTCTCTCTCTCTCTTTCAAAAACTGAATAAACATTTAAAAAAACTTAGAATAAAGTAAAAGGAGATATTTCATAATAATAAATGAGGATATAACAGGAAGATATTTAAAAAAAACCTTAACGTGTATGCATAGATTAAAATACGAAAAGAAAATATACAAATAAAGAAATAGACCAACCTACAATCATGGGTAGAAGTTTTAAGGCATATGTCTCAATAACTTATTGGAAAAAAAGACCAAAAATCAGTGAAAGTGCAGATTATAAATACACAACTAACCAAGAACACAGCACAGACATATATTGAACATTTTACCCAATGACTTGAGAATATAGATTTTGTAAGCAGTGTAAATGGGACAATTGCTCAGACTGACCACATCTGGCCATTAGGTAAGTCTCAAGCTGTATTTACAAACTGAATGCACACAGAGTATGTTCTCTGCTTGGTATAAGCAAACCAGGAATCCTAACAGTAACATACGGGTCAAAAGAGAAATCACGATGAAAATCAGAACATCTTTTCAATTGAAAGATAATTTTAAAAAGACACATTGGCGTTTGAGATGCGGTGAAAATACTACCTAAAAAATGTATTTAAGTTTTAAATACATGTATTGAAAAATAGGAAAGAATAAGAATCCATTATCTAAGATTCTTCCTAATAAAACTAGGGAAAAACCTGAAAAATAACCCTAAGAAAATAATAGAAGAAAGCAAATAATAAAATGAGTAGTACAGATCAATGACACAGAAAACAGATATGCAGCAAGAAAAAATAAAAGTCAAAAATTGATTCTATAAAAAGATTTACAAAATTAATAAAACTTATAAAGAGTGGACAAGAAAGAAGAAATCACAAATTAGAAAGCTTGAAAGGGAAAAAAACTGTATCACTATGGACCCTACAGACTTTAAGAAGTTAGCATAAAGATATTATGAACAAGTTTCGACCGCTAATTTTGCAGCTTAGAAGTAAATAGATTGCTTCAAATCACTAACCAAAAGAGACAGACAACATAGAAAATACCAAAAAACTTCTATCTATCAAAGGTGTTAAACAGTTATTTTTCTTTAACAGAATTACTCCAGATCCAGATAACGTCACTGGTAAATTCCTCCAAACAATCTGGACAGAAATAATAACATAATATACAAACTTCTGCAGAGAATACAGACAGACAAAAACATTTCCAACCCATTTAATGAAGCCGGGACAATCTGTATACCATACCCTGACAAAGAATAATACAAGAAAAGGAAACCTAAAAGACCAGTATGCCTCATAAACAAGTTATTAGCAAATCAAATCCAGCAAAGTACAAAGGATATACCAAGAATGATCGATTTAACAGCAACACTGAATGTTAATACACCATGATCAAGAGGTTACTAGAAATGTAAGATGTTTAACATTGAAGATTCAACTAACTTGATTCACCATATTAGCACACTAGAAAAGAAAAAACAGATTATCGTTTTGCTAAGAAAATAAAAGGCATTTGACAAAATTCTCCTTAAGTTCAGAAACAAGGCAAAGACATTTATCCTCAACACTTGTATTCAACATTATGCATTATTGTTCAAACAACCACTAGAAATTATAGGTGAACTTAGGATACAAGGTCAAAATACAGAATCAACTGTGTTTTTATATGCTAGCAGCAATTAGAAAATAAAATTTTTAAATTTCCATTTATAATAGCATCAAAAATCCCCCAAATACTAGGAATGTGTCTATTTTATTTTATTTTATTTTATTTTATTTTATTTTATTTTATTTTTTTAACGTTTATTCATCTTTGAGAGACAGAGAGAGACAGAGCATGGGCGGGGAAGGGGCAGAGAGAGGGAGACACAGAACCCGAAGCAGGCTCCAGGCTCTGAGTTGTCAGCACAGAGCCCGACGCGGGGCTTGAACTCACGGACCACGAGATCATGACCTGAGCCGAAGTCGGAGGCTCAACCGACTGAGCCACCCAGGCACTCTGGTATGTGTCTTTGTTAATGTGCAGAACTTCCACATTGTAAACTATAAAACATTTCTGAGACAAATTCAAGGGGACTCAAACAAATGGAGAGATAAGGAATATTTTAGATAGGAAATTCAACATAACGAAGATGTGATTCTCCCCAAATATATCCATATTTTAAATACAACCCTTTCGGGGGTGCCTTGCCGGCTCTATCAGTTAAGCATCTGACTCTTGATCTCAGCGCAGATCTTGATCTCAGGGTCGTGAGTTCAAGCCCCACGTTGGGCTCCACGCTGGGCATGAAGACTACTTAAAAACAAAAAGATACATACATACATACATACATACCCTCTTAAAATTCCAGCAGTCTTCTTTGTAGAAATTGACTGGCTAATTACAAAACTTATATTTAAAAGGGCAAAGAACTTAGAGGAGCCAAAGTACTGAAAAAGACCGGAGTCCCAGGACTGCACTGCCTGCCTTCAAGACTTACCGAAGCCCACGGTAATCAAGGAAGTGTGGTGCGGGCACAGAATAGCAAGTAGTTGAAGGAAGCTGGGGAAAGACACAGAAATAGCCCTACATTTCTCTGTACATTTGAGTTTTGACAAAGGACTAAAGCAATCTCACGGGGAAATAAAAGACTTTTCAACACATGGTTCAGGAGCAATTGTATATCCACACACACACAAAACGAACCCAGCCTGGCCTCACAGCATACACAGAAATTAACTCAAGGTGTATCACAGACCTAAATGTAAAAGTGAAAGCCATAAAGCCTCTAGAAGACAGCATGGAATGCCTTCACATCCTGGGGACAGGCAAAGTACAGGAAGCAATAACCATTAAAAATGGATAGTTAGATGTAATCCAAACCTCAACTTTCAAATGAAGAGTCAACCTGTATTTTGGGAGGAAATGTTCACTACGTATATTTGACGATGCGTCGACATTCAGAATGTATAAAGAACAAACAGCATCTGCAGCTTGTAAACAAAGACCACAATGAACATGGCACCCAGTTAAACATCTGCATCACTGAAGCGTATATGAACGGATAACAAGTCAGTGTCATTACTCATCAAGGAGGTGCAAATTCAAACCACAACCAGTCCCCCTTCGGAATGGCTAAAACAAAAATGTCCAACAATACCGAACATTCGTGAGGTTGGAGAGCAAAGGAATTGGCAGGAAAGTAGACTGGTACAATCGTTTTGGAAATGTCAGACCACATCTTATAAAAAAAACCGACAACGACCCTGTGACCCTGGAATGCACTCGGAGGTATTCACCAAAGAACAGTGACAGCACATATCCACAAAAGGATGTGTCCACGAGTGTTTGCGGTAGCTTCACTCGTGAGGGCAACAAGTGACACGTAGCCTCGGTGTCCAGCAACGGGAGAATGGGTCAACAGATTAATACACTAGGACAAGAAATACTGCCGGGCAACAAAAGTAATGGGTCACCAACAGACACAACCCCACGGATGCACATCAGACACATGACCTCAAATGACAGTGGCCAAACACAAAAAGCACACGCCGAAGGACGCTATCTAAGTCGATCTGCAGCACAACTTGAACCGTCCTATAGAGAAAACAAACCCCAACACTATTACTTGGGGCCCGTGGGGGGTGGTACTGATTGGAGGGGGAATGGAAGAATCCCCTGTGGTGGAGACAGGATTCTGACTCATGACACAGGCCTGTTTTGTGCAGACATACGCATCTGTCAAAAATGACTACATGTGCACTCAAAAACTGTGCATTTGACTCAAAACAAAACCGGACACGTAAATATTTGACTGTACTTAGTTATATACACACCAAGATATTTAAGAATCCAGTGTGTGCGTGTCAACTTCCTTCGAAACACATCAAGATTTACAATAAACTGATAGGTGGGATAAAGAGATGGATATACATGTGATAGACCAAATACAGAAAAATACCCGAGGCAGTGAGTGCTCATTATACAATTCTTCCTATTTTTTATGTTTGAAAATGTTTATAATAAAACTTTAGGAATATAAACAAAAGTTTTCATATTAATAAAATAAAGGGGAAAATGATGTAATCAAGCCAACAGATGCAGAAAAATAAAACTCAATACTAGTTCATGTTTCAAACGCCTAGCAAACTAGGAATACAAAGAGAGCACTTCATTAATTAAAGAGCACCTTACACACACACACACACACACACACACTACAGCAGCTAACGTCAGCTTTAATGGTGAAATATTGAACAGTTTCCCCCTGAGGTCAGGAACAGACAAGAATGTGCTCTCACTACTTCCATTAAAAAATTGCTCTATGGGCCCTATCCAGAACAATAAAAGAAAGCACAAATTTAAATTAAAAAATACATATATAAATGTAAAGTTGGAACGTAGCAAAATTGACATCGCTCACGTGTTTATGTACATAAAAAAATCTAAAACAGTCTACAATATCAGAATTAAATTTGCAAGACCACTGGATACAAGGCCAACATAGAAAATTCAATTAGGAATATTTCTATATGCTACCAACAAAATCACTGGAAAATGAAATTAAAACAATACCAATAGCATCAAAATATACGGCATATGTGCAAAACCTATTCATTTAAAACGAAACACTGCTGAGAGGCATTAAAGATGACCTAAATAAATGGAATCATATAACACAGTTACAGACCGCAAAATGAAAAAAAAGTTAAGATATTAATTTTTCCCTATATTTCTCTATATACTGAATGGAGTTTCCGTCAGAATCCAACAAATTCTTTTGTAGAAACCAACAAACTGATTCTATACTTTATGTCGAAATGCGAAACATCTGGAAAATCATGGCCATCTTAAAGAAAATGAACAAAGTTGGAGGTCTTGAGCTACTCGATTCGGAGACTTCCTACAAAGCTACAACAGTTAATTCAGGTACTGGCAGGAAGATGGCTATGTAGCCCAATGGGACACAGAGAGAATGTAGGGATAAGAGCTGTTTGTAACATTCGCTTATTGTCCAGTTAACATTTGTAGGCTCTGTAGTGATGCCACCTGTCTCCTTCCTGGTGGTATCCCTGTTTCTCCCAGTCAGTCCTGGCCCTTGCTCTTCTCACAGATTATCTCAGTGGGTTGACAGCCTATTGACCCACGAATTGAGTAATAAATTGATAAAAGTTAGCAATGTCTTTGCTGGGCACCCAAAGATTCCAAAAGAGAAACTGAGGGTCCTGTCTTGACTGGGAATCACTCTTCTCGGTGGACTCACGACATACTAATTTTCAGGTGTCATGAAACAGATACATGTCGAAGGGACTCATTATAAAGATACAAGGCTGGGGGACACGGTGGTAGACAGGGGAGGAAAGCCGCCTACACCTGGTGACAGGATGTCCAGCCTCCCAGCGGGGTGAGGGTGGAGGCCGTCAGGACAGGTTGAGGACCCATCCGTATCATCTGTGAAGCACACACTCGAAAGCCGTAACAACACAGCTCACAGCGGCACGAGGCCGTGGTCTCAGCTCATCTGCCACGGGCATCTCTTGACTTGGAGGCGGGGTGGGCCCAGGTTTCTCAGGGCTTGAAACTTACACATTTTGGGCCCCTCTTCAAGATGAAGCACTGACAATTATGAACGGAACATTAGGGACTGCCTTAGAAGGGGCCGTGAGAGTGGGGGTCCTGAAGCTTGAACCAGACTGGAGCCAGACTGGCTTCCTGGCAAATTCACGTGCAGGGGGAGCCAGGCGGCCCCTCTCCCTCATTGCTACTGCACACACAGGCATGCACACGCACCCAGCCACGCCGCATGGGAGTGAATAAGGTCGGCCTCCCTGCCTCCACGGTAGAGCTGCGGTCATATTCTAGCATTTGGGCACGTCCACACCCTTCTCGAAGTCTGAGGAAAATACACATGCCAGGTTCTAACATCTTCCGGGACGCCCGACCCATTGAGACCAGCAGTTCTGCTCCCCTACGCTGCCCACACTGGGGGCCTTGCAAGCTGGGTTAGGGCTTCTCTACAGGTTGGTAGAAGGTGGACCGGAAAAGGGAATCGGAAGAAAGAAGGCAGCCGAGGAGCAGTGGGAAGGCTGACCGGTTTTCCTCAAGTCCTTCCATGCGTCGTCACCCAGGGACCGGAGGGCTGGCCTCACGTGCGTCTCAGGGAGCCACGGCCTGGCCACCCCAGTCCCCGAGGCCGCTAGGCTTTGCAGTGTTGATGCAGTGAGTGTTTAGATCCCCAAACTGGATGGATCCCCAGGTTAGGACAACACATCCTACATCCCGCAGAGAAAATGGCCTCCTGGCTTTGCTCTGAGAGAAGTTTCCGTGGAGGGACGGACGGAGAGAACGCAGAGCTCACAGACGAGCCAGGGGCCCCCAGGGGCTGACACGCTTCCCTCACTGAGCCTGTGGGTCCGTGGCTTCACAGGTCAGCCCAGATGCAGGGGCACCGCCTGGACCGTGGGGGCGCGGGCTTGGTCCCTGGGCTTCGGGGACCTGAGACCAGTGAGTGACCAGTGACCCCAGGAGACGGAGGTCAAGGCCCAAACCTTGCAGAGCCATGTTCTGCTCTCTTGGCCAGTGTCTCTTCGTGAGGCTGCAGACACTCCCTCTAAGGGGCAGACTCCACGCACTGGGCTGCGGGCACGCAGCCACAGGGGGTAAGGGGCCCTTGGGGGACCGGTGTCACTTTCATGGGCCACCCTGGGTCCCCTCAAGGGAGGTTAAACACAGGTACAGTAAACCACATTGGAGGTGTGTGGGGAAAATCACTGCCCCCCCAACAAAACGTTGTGATTCAGGGGCTGCACGGCGTGGCCCCACGTGTCACCTGCAGAACCAGAGGGGACACAGGTCTCCAGGCTCTCAGGGTGCCCCCCGGAAGCCGTGCCGCTAAAAGCTTCCTGCGCGGCACCCGGCCGCTTGTCTGTGGTCTAGCTCGCCTGGACTCCTAGGAGGAACGTCACCTCTCTGCTTGCGGCTGGGGTGATGGAGCAGAAGAGTGGCTGGTGGGTTATTTATGAGGCGCGGGCTGCACGGCAAGGCCATCTAAGAGAATGCGGTCACCCAGGCGGGCTCCCCGGAGAGCGGGCCAGGCCCGGAAACGGGGCTCGCTGCTGCCGGCTGCCGGGCTCTGCCCTCGTCCGTCCTGAGCCGTCAGAGAGCTGTGGTCCAGGGAGAAAGGAAAGCCCTCGGGGCTGAACGTGCAGTGTGGGGTCCAGTAGCACACCTGCTAAACCGGCCCGGCCCCAGCCCCGGGGGCCACCAGCCCTGTGACACCCCCACCCTGACGCCGAACAACAGCTCTGGGCCCTGGAGCACTAGTTCAGACTAGACGTGGGCCGCGACGTGCCAGCTGGGCCTCTTCCACCGAGGCCTCCTCGCCCCGTCACCTTGAGTGCTATGAAAATGCCCTCTCGTGCCCTTGGTGACCACAGGCCCCACGGCCACCCTCCACCGCTCTGCTGCCAGCTTGGGGACGCACACAACGCTCTCTTCCCAAGGACGCTGCTCCCTTCCGGAGGCTGAGCCCTTGTCCTCTTCCCAATGGGCAGTTGGATGACCCCTGGAGACCACAGGGAGCCACCGCCCAAGGCTGGCCCACCGCTGCGGGCCGCCCGGCCCCGGGGCCTTGCTGCTCACCACCTGCCCACCCTGCCGTCTCCGGCCTCTCCGTCCATCGACTGCTCCCCCCTCAACCAGAGGCTGAGCTGTGCAGGTCACGGGCAGACACAGGTGAGGCTCAGGGGCAGCCCGCAGGCCGCGTGGACGTGGGGTGACACGGTGTGATGGCCGTGGCGTCGTGGGGCCATGATGGGGAAAGTAGGTTACTTCACTGAATCGCTTATTGCTAGTTCTGCACCAGACTTGTACACAACACCACACACCTGCGCTCACGCACACATGCACACACGCACACACGTGCAGGTAGTCAGAGGCGGGAAGGCCCGCACGTTTGCTACAACATTCTATTTCTGGAAGCCCACATCGCTTCTTGTTTGACATTCTCTTAATCTTAGTCATTTGTATGCAGTGCTTAAGGAACACAGAATGTTTAGGATGTGAAATGTCACAGCCAAGAGCCTGCTGCAACGGAGCCTGTCACAAGAGGCCCTGGAACCATCCAGAATTTAAAAGAGGCATTGCTAATTACGTCTGGCAGTTTAACCTTCCCGTGGAGTGCCCAGTGTAAGCCCCAAGAAACACTGCGGCAAAACCACGTCCTCCAGTGGGCGGCTGCGTATGGCTTCCTCCAGCTCTTCAGAGACGCACAAAATCAACGGAAAACGCCTTTGCAGATGGCCCAAAAACAGAGCAAACAGTGAAGTGAAAGATTGGGGCAGAACGGGTCTCTCCCCAGGCGCTTTCCTGCGAATTCTGTGAAGCTGTGAGTGGAGCCAGAGCCAGGAGACTTGTCTCTTGCCTTTGCACCTGGGCGTGAACAGGCCAGGTAATGACCCGCAGACGCTGGCCTCCTGTCCCTGTCGCGGCTGCTCCCCTCAAGCCCCCTGCTTTGCCCCCTCGGTTTCGCCAGGTTTTAAGAGATGGTGATAAATGGGTCGAAGCAGTCCTGGGCACCACCGTGATCTCCCCTGGCCGGTCACAAGACGCCGCGGGCACCAGCCACACTGTGGCAGTAACGCACATTGGCTCAGCCTGGTTTTCCTGGACGTTACCCTGAGAGTTCGTTTTTAAGCTCTCTGACGAGGGACACCGGGAAGAGAGAGCGTCCTTGTTTGATCTAACGCTCTTAGAGAAAGTGTGATCTAACGAGCTGGGTCTGACTGTGAGTCAGGATTCAGACAAATGGGAAAACAAGTCAGGCGGGGTCTGATCTCAAGCGTAGACACGAAGAACCGCGGCCAAGACGGTCGTTCGAGTCAGAGCAGCGGACTGTGAGCTGCAGACCGCGATGAAAACACCTGGAAAGCGCGCACCTGTTCTGAGCCGCGGACGGCTCGTGTTTCCCGCTTCTCTCCGTCGGCTTTGGTGATTCGTGCCTGGCTGTGCATTTGTCCTTTTCACCGAAGCGGCTTAATTTATTGTCGTAATTTCCCACAGTGTGTCCTTATCGATTTAATTTATGAAACATTGTGGCGGTGGCCCCTCTTGTGTTCCTGAGATGGGTAACTTGTGTTCTCCACCTCTTTGCTTGATCAGTTTACCCGAGCCTTATCATTTCATTGACCTTTCCAAAGAACAACTTTTACGGCCATTAATTTTCTCTGGCTGTGTTATTGATTTCTGATTTTACCTTTATTATTTCTTCCTTCTGCTTACTTCCAGTTCAATTTACCTTTCCTTTACGGAGTCTTCAGGTGGAAGCTCGGCATTGATTCGAATCTTTTCTTTTTTCCTAATGTAGGTATTTAAGGTTATAAATTTCCATCTAAGCACTGCTTTCTTGCAGACCATGAACCGCTCATTATCACTCATACAAAATGTTTTTCGTGCCCTTTGTGAGTTCTTCATTGAAACAATGGTTATTTAGAAACACATCACTTAATTCTCAACTGTTTGGGGATTCTCTGATGCCTGTTCGTTCTTGATTTCTAACTTCAGTATTTTGCGGTGAGAGGACACATACTGTGTGATTTCAATCCATTTAAATGTGTTGGGACCTGTCGCCAGGTGTCCGTGTCCCCTCCTCCACGGAGCGTGCCTGTGGACGGGGCAGGGCTGAGGTCTGTTGTCTCGGCTCTGGAGTGCCAGGTAGACAATACCGCGGGCCAAACATGCACCTGCCATGGGGCGCCGCTGACCCCGCCACAGCGAGAATGGCGGGACCTTCACCTGCAATTCTCTATTTGTCTAGTGTCCTTTTGTCTCCACGAGTTCACAGCTTATGTCGCTATGTACTCAATTTAGTTAAATTCAGTCATTATTTATTCAAATATTTCTGCCCTTCCTCTTTTCCCGGTATTCTAATTACACACCTACCAGGCTTCTTGATGTTAACCCACAAGTCAACAAGGAGCCGCTCTTTTCTTAGCCCTGGTTTTCTTCTTTCCTTGCTTCAGTCTGGGGACTTCCCGTTCGTCAGGTCAAGTTCACTTTCCTTCTGCAATTTCCATGTTGGGGTTTCGCTGGGATTCTGAAGTTTCTAGACCAGCATCTCCGAGCAGTTCTGGGAACCCCTGCCCCTCACACGTTTCCTCTGCTCCAACCCCTCTGAGCCCTGCTTGAGAAGCTTTGATTAAATACATCTCTCATTTCCTCAGTCACGCAATGAAACTTACCTACTCTGTATTTCCCTTTTTTATCTCTCTGCTCGGGGCGTATTTGGGGCCTATTTTATAATTTACTAGTTCTCTCTTTCGCTGTGTTAATTTTATATTAAACCCATCTATTGGGTTTTTTATATGCATCAGTTTTTTAAATATATCATTTCTAAAAGTTCTACTTAATTCTTGTACAAATTAGTTATGCCACTTTAAAATTTTTCCTGATCCCTGCAAATATTTCCAACCCTCTTCTTAACTTGTTATTTTATGATCCATGGTCAATGATTCCAATTTCTGAGTCCTTTATGGACCTTCTTCTATGGACTTTGGCTGAACAGAGATGTGTGTCTCAAGGTTGATGAGACTGTATGTCTGTGGGATCGAGGAAGGACATTTTCCCCTGGTCAGTTCAGAAGAACTCCATTAAAAAGAAGGGAGAGTCAGGGCACCTGGGTGGCTCAGTCGGTTGAGTATCTGACTTCGGCTAAGCTCATGATCTCACAGCTTGTGGGTTCGAGGCCCATGTCTGGCTCTGTGCTGACAGCTCAGACTCTGGAGCCTGCTTCGGACTCTGTGTCTCCCTCTGTCTCTGCCCCTCCCCTGCTCACTCTGTCTCTCTCTGTCTCTCTCTCAAGAATAAATAAAACATTTAAAAAACTTAAAAAAAAAAGAAGAATGAGTCCTGACTCTATTTTTAGGGTCTAAAATGACAATATCAATAGTCGTTAACGTTTATGTTGCACTTTTAAATGTCTACAACCATTTAAAATTTTTAATGTCCACAAAATCTCCCCATGAGTTAGATTCTACTCTCTCTTTCTTGGACAAAGACACCAAGATCTGGGTAAGATGACGTCTTGCTAGATTCCTGCAGGGAAAGTGACAGAGCAGAGAGTGGGGAGAGAGCAGGAAACTCAGATGCGGTTGTGACACAGGAAAGCCAGGTGTCAGCAACAGCAGAGAGCTGAGCCGGCGACGACCCAGGGAACAGGTGTGGCCGCACCGGATCCAGCTGGGCCCGAGCCCCGTCCCGGCCCCGAGTGTTCGACCTCAACACTCAACACTCAGCTACTGTCGACCTCAAATTACAGTGTGCCGCGGCGTTTGAATGATACAAAAATACATCTTCGAAACACAAAATACTGTTTTCTGATCTCAATTTTTTTAATGCTTACAATTTGAGGAACTCCTACCTAAGCTTCTTTTTATCTCCTACTTCAATGTGAAACAAATGGAAATAGGTTTTTCGTGGGAGCCTCTATACAACAAATGCCAAACCTCAAATCTCTCTCTGGAAAACAAACCTCACGATCTCTATCATGGCGTAGTCTCCCCTCCGCACATGACAACACCACCCCGGCTTCACGGCTGGCCGCACACATCACCCTCTCGGCCGATAAGACCCCGTCCCCCTGAGCAGCCAGGCACTCGGCGCCTGCCTGCCTGAGTCACTCAACAGATGGCACCGGGACGCCTTCCCCGGACACCGCGGTGACCGTCACTTCCCTGCTGGACTATTAGCACCTGGAGGGTGAATTCACATTCCTTTATAGATGTTCTGCAGGATTTCTACGGCTACTCCCTTGTGAAAAAAGCAGATTTCAGATACAAACTAGCTCTTACTGAGCGTGGAGTGTGCGACGGGCCCTGGGCGATGAGCTTTGCGTATGTTATCTCAGCAAACCCTCACAACGCCGAAAGAGGTGGCATTTCAGGCTCAGAACTCACCTCACGTAATGTCCTCCAGGCCAAGGAGAGCTAGGATTTTAATCCTGGTGAGCACGACCCCTACCGCTAGGTCCCGATGACCCAGCGTGTGGTTTTAAAACAACACGTTTCCATGACGGTGAATGAACTAAGGAAAGTTATACTATTTCTCAGCAATAGGTCACGGTTCATCACTCGCCACCACCAGCGTGGGGCGTCCTTCCAACCCCCAGGGGGACCCAGCCATACTTTCTAGGATCAGCACCTTCTTAGAAAACAAAGCCCAATACATAACCATAAACAAGAAAAGGTCATCTGTCCCTCGGAGGCGGAGGCGCAGTCACAGGCCAGGCCCTCACCTGGAGGCTCACCCTCGAGCAGCAGCACAGTGGTGAGCGGGTGCAACACGGCGGCTCCTGCGGGCTCTTGGGGGGCAGTGAGCCGCCTGCCTGCTGGGTGACGGCACGTGGGGGGCTTGGAATCAGCCTGGTGGGAGTATTTACACCACAGCATTCAGCAAAAACGACCAATCATGCTTCTTCTCCCCAAAGTCCAATTGCTGGAGATTTACAGGCACACTACCGGGGTAGACTAAGAAAAATACAGTGCTCATTTGGGTGATCTTCTTCATAAATTGGGGAAAAAGATAACCAGAGGGAACATATTTGACAAGAGTTGAGAAATGGATAGGGCACCTGGGAGGCTCAGTCAGTTCAGCATCTGACTCTTGATCCCAGCTCAGGTCTTGATTCCAGGGTCATGAGTCCAAGCCCCACGTTGGGCTCTGTGCTGGATGTGAAGCCTACTTTAAAAAAAATGGGGCGCCTGGGTGGCTCAGTCAGTTAGGCCTCCGACTTCGGCTCAGCTCATGATCTCATGGTTTGTGGGCTCGAGCCCCAGGTCGGGCTCTGTGCTGGCAGCTCGGAGCCTGGAGTCTGTTTCGGATTCTGTGTCTCCCTCTCCCTCTGCCCCTCCCCTGCTCATGCTCTGTCTCCCTCTCTCTCTTTCTCTCTGTCTCTCTCAAAAATAAACATTAAAAATTTTTTTAAGTTGATGAACGGAAGAGCGAGAAGAGTAAGCCTCCTAGAAAGCAGAGCTTCAACTCTCAATGGCAGGAACACGCCCTCGGTCCTAGACGCCTGTCAACGCTTTAACGCTGGGATCCACACGGCTCCAGCAGGGCCACCCGAACCACCGACCTGGGACACGCGGGGCTGCCCCTGGGACAAGGAAGGCTGGGTGATACACGTGAACTGACACCAGCAGCCTGTCGAGCTTTCGCTTTAAGAGAAGCTCGATGAACGGGATTCTCTGGCCGCCCTACCTTTTTCCAGCTTGCTGCTGGCTCCGGGAAACGAAATTTCCTCCAGTTCGACCCGCGAGGCATCAGAGCCTGTCTGGGCAGTCGCTGGAGCTTTGGGGGCCGGTGCCAAAGGCTGTGCCTGGTACTTCAAGCATGAAATCAGGAAAATCTTCTAGCTCGGGTCCGTGACATTATTGGTCAACACTATAGAAGAATTCAAAGCCTCTCTATCTTTTCTAACCACACGGCCCACGCTTGGGCGGTTCATTGAATAATATGGCGACGAAACGCCTTAGCCTCTATCTCTCCGCACCAAACACAGAGCGCTCTCTTGGCGCTAGGACAAGGCTGCTGCGGAGCCAAATCTCACCTGAGAGGGGGAGCCCCAAAGTGCTGCAGGAGAGCCCGTGTCCACCCCACGCGTGCCCAGGTACTGGACCCCTTTGCCCATCTGCTCTCCGTCTCTCGGGGATCGGAGAGGCCTATTCACCCCAGGAACCCTTATCGTACCACCCGGCTCATCACACTAGTCCCAGAGGGAACACACTCGGGTAGGATGAAGTCCGGCTCTGTTTCCCGACTGGGGAGGAACGTGCTTTGTTCTCCGACGGTTGGGCAACAGAGGTGCCGTTCGGAAGAGAGCGCCCCAGCGCAACACAGGAAGGCTCTCCGGACGGAGTGTCTCTTCCTCACGAACAAACGACGCGAACCCTCGCTCCTCCCGGAGGGCGCAACGTCACGATTAACTACGCAAGTGACACCGGGTTTGGAAATACGGCAAAGTATGTCACAAACGTTTCAACTGCCACCCAGTCGAGCCTTCGTCGTCTCTAAGCAGATTCACCATCACGTGCAGGGCCCCTTTCCGTACAAATAAGCCCCCGGGGGGGCAGACTAGAAGCACTGGGTGCCAGGCTGGTGGGAGGGCGGGGACAGCGCCTGCGTGGGGGCCGCGCACGTAGGTGAGGAGTTGCGCTCAGTATTATTTATCGTCTGCGTCCCTTTCCTTCAGGAACATCACGAAAAAAGGACTCCGGTCGTCCTCATTCCCGTCTCCCGCTTCCTCTCCCGCTCTGAGCCCGCGGTGAGCTCTCCTTCGGGCTGTTAGACACCACCCGAGAGAGCGTGACGTCCAGGTGGGCACCTACGTTCTTACCTGGTGAACTTTCCATGTGACTCTGTGTGCTGGGTCAAAGCCATCTCCGTTTCGAGATCGACGGAAGCAGACTGAGGATTTCCACAGGCTGTCCGCTTCCCCGCTACGTGCACCTGTCCCCCGTGAGGCTGCGTGTCCCAGCCTCCGGCCACGCCGATTCTGCTCGCTCAAGGCGAAGGCAGACACCTGGGGTTTGAGGGGAAGGAAAGGGAGCCCCGCTCATCACTTTCTCAGGCTGATACCGTCTCACGGCCAAAGCCTCCGTAGGACTCAATCCTTACCCTTAAACCTGAAGGCCAAGCGAGGGCCAAGGCACAGAGGGGCCCACATGGATGGGGGAGGGGGTCCGTGCATTACCTAAGACGTGCAGAGGTCACCCCCAAAGACCCCTCCGTGAGGGTGACCGCCCTAAGCGTGCGTGACTTATTTGCCTCAGTGCGAACCTGGAACAGCTTCCTGGGAAACACGATATACCTTCGGGTACATCTTGCTCAGGATTACCGTTTATGGTACGCACACCCACTCTTCTGCTAAAAGGTGAAATCTCCGTGCTGTCGCAGGAGCTCCAGGCCTCAGGAGGGACCGGCAGAGTCACGTCCCGGGTGTGAGGCCAGCGCCCCGAGCGGGCTTTTCCTTTCTTCTACAAAGTCTCTTCTAACTGTTCACCCATGCTTCCACAGAACTCCACGTCAAAAATAACAAAAATTTTAAATACAATGTGGCATTCCAGATTAGATGCTGGAGCCAAAAACGGGGGAAAAAAGATATTCTGGAAAAACTGGTAAGATCAGAACAAAGGAGATCAGTTAGCGGATGTCCCAAGGCCGGTTCCCTAGTGGTGATAAGTGTGTACGGGGCCCTGAGAGAAGAGGCATGAGAAGTCTGTTCTTTTTTAAAGTTTTCTGTGTATCGAAGACTATTCCAAAATAAAAGTTTACTTTAAAAAAAGGCAACCTAACCTGAAAGGTCAATGTAATTACTTTATTACTAATTTCCATAAAGGATTACGACATCAACAGGGTACTTCCCCTGAACAGATGGCTGTGTAAGTCTTCCGGCTTCACTAAGCTTTGTACGAATTTATTTAATACAATTAATTACAATATAGAGCATCTTTTAAATAAATTCACACAAAACCAACTTCTCAGCTAATTGGCTACCTGAACACAGGAACCTAATCACCACCATGTACCAATTGAAAATACAGTATTAAATACACACACACACACACACACACACACACACACACACACGTTAAAATCCAACAAGTAAAACAACCAGGAAATGGTCCTCAGGAAATTTGCTAAGTATGTTGACCCAGATTTAAGGAAGTTACTAACACCTTCCAGAATGTTCCTCCTTGAAAAGCCAGCATATGGTGGCTAGATCCTTAGGACATATCCCATCCGTGAGGACAGGACCCATGGACAGGTGACGGGGCATAATTCACCAGGCCGGCACACGGGAAAGCAGCTGAGCACAGAGGGCCAGGCGGGGACAGGATGCACAGGACAGGGGTTCTGACGTGGCGGGAGAGGGCAGCTCCAGAAAGGAAGGGAGGAACAGGTGCACCGCTTCCCCTGTTGGCCAGGAGAGCCGGCCTTCGCTCACCTGCAGAACGCTGTTCACCTGCAGAATGTGCCCGCGGCCTCAGCTCCCGTGCACACTTGTTGGGCCGCACGAGGATCATCCAGCCTGAGCGCAGACAGTCCTCCTCAAGAGGGGCCACGGGAAAAGAGGCACCGTCCTTCGCTGTGTCCCAATGAAGAAACTAGTGTGTGCTGGGGCGGGGCAGGCACCGTTCACAATAGTACACGTGTCTATGACAGGATCCTGCAGTGTGACAATCCAGACACAGAACTCAAGATGCAGAATCAGAACATATTTTTGGAAAAGAACGCCGTAAGAATCAGAGTCCCTTTCAGGCGGCTTCCACTCTTTGCTTACACATTTTGAGAAAACAAACTGCAAAACAGATAGATGCCCAGGGCCCTCCTTCAGGACAGGGCCCCCATGTCAGGGGCAACAGGAGGGACAGAGTCAGGCAGCCTCGGGCCACTGTAGTTTTTTCAAACTGCAGGAAAACAGGAGACGGAATTCTGTGAAGTGAGGAGTGCTGGGCATGCCTCCTTCCAAAAGTTTAGGGAAATCAGTTTTACACAAAACATAAGCAGCAGAGGATCAAGGTGAAATCAGTATGAGAATACCGAGTCATCACATGACAAAGGACACAGAACACAACAGCGTCCCTAGAGACGGTGAAGACACGCGTGAAGACGTGCCCACACCACAAATATAAACTGTGACCTCCCGACTCCAAAACCAAGTAAATGCCACAGATGAATGTTACGCCACGTGGGGACGAGAGCGTTCAAAATCAGACAATTCAGAAATGAGCTCATATTGCCGAGGACGTAAGAAATAAGGGAAAACATCCCAGAAGCGAGCAATGAGCTAAAATACAAGGAACACAAAAATGAGTAAAATAATGACAAGACAATTCACATTGGAAGGGGGAGCGTTCTCGTAATAAAAATAGGTGAGGAGATGGAGAGAAACTGAAAGAAATACGAAAGAGGAATAAGGAAGGCAAAGACAACCCCACACGGGACAGCAGGTGCCAAAAACCGAGCGAGGGGAAGGCTGGGGGTCGTTGGCCACAGAGCCGGGCACTCCAGGCCTACGCTGACTACGCCCTGGAGACCCAGGGATCCTTGCGGGGGCTACAGTTAGCCAAACTGCCTTGCGTATTTGGAAGTTGCCAAGAGTCCTCTCCACACACACACACACACTCACAGTGACTATGTGGGCGGGTGGATGGTAGGCAACCTTACTATGGTCACCAGTTTGCAATACTGTCATCTGTGACTTGCTTAATGTTATTTGTCAACCACGGCCCAATAAATTCGGGCAGGGAGAGGGCACCAAATGCAAAGAATACTGCGTCCAACAAAGATTTCCCCAAATACCTTTTTTAAAGATTGGAAACATCACACAGCAACCACCTGGCTACGGCCTTCGGCAGGGCTCCGCCAACGACGTCCTCCCTCCCCTGGGCCACCCTCAACTTCTTAGCTGAAGCTCTGACCGTCCAGCCACCCCAGGCCCCTCCAGATGGGCAGTGTCTCCCCTACAGTGGCTGTGGCTCCTGTCTTCTTGGGCAGATGGCTGTCCTGTCGCCAGCCCGCAGGGTCCACAGTCCAGCCGGCAGGGCTCTGACCTGAGAGGCAGCTGTGGGACACACACTGCCCAGCGGACACCTGCCCAGGACTGCGTCGCTCACAGGGACCCGCAATCCCCTGCGGGGAGCAAAGGGCTGTGAGCCCCACCCTGCTTCCCCGGGACTGACCCTGATCCCTGACTCCAGGCGGACGCCCTGGACCGCAGGTCCGTTCTCCCCGCACGCGCTCTCTGACCTCACGCTCCCCCACCCTGGGGTCCCGTCTCTGCTGGAAACGACACCCCCAAAGTGGGGCTGCGCGGGTGGCCCGGTTCCAAGGGCAACGGCGACACCGCTGGGCTGACTCGAGGAGCGCACCCGAGGGGACAGGGGCGGCACGGGGGCGGGACTGTGCGGGGAGGAGGAGCCCGCGGCGGCGCAGGGTGGGGTGGTGGGGGTCGGCGCAGGGCCACTGCGCAGCCGCGGAAAGGCTGTGCGGGGCGGGGCGGAGAGGTCGCGGGGGAGGGGCGGAGAGGTCGCGGGGGAGGGGCGGGGGTCTCCGAAGGTCTTAAGGAAGGTGAGGGCGCGGGGAGGGGAAGGGCCCTTCTCCGCCCCTCCCGGGGTCTGGGCAGCTGCTCCGGGATTCCTCCTTCCTCCGGGTCACCCGCTGCGCCCCTTCCCACCCCCTACTCTGTCCTGGAAAGGCCGGGAGCTGGCTCCCTTCTAGGAGGTGGCTCAGCAGGGCCTGACCTGGGGGCGCGGGGTCAGTGCCTGGCTGAGCAGAAGCCCCTCTAGCCCAGCCCCGCCCCTTCCAAAGGCTCCCGGCACAAGGCACCTGTCACCCCAGGTCCCCAGGGCAGCCCCTGGCCCGGGACGCAGGGTCCCTCACCTCCTCTTGGAGGCCTTTGGGGCCTCTCCCCCTTGGGGGCGAAGAGATCCTGACTCCCTGAATCCTGCCTCGGGTACCTCCCTCCAGGCACCTGGCCCTGAGCTGCCCTCTGGGGTCCTTGGATCCTAATGTAAAGGCAGCTCCGGAGAGCCCCCCTGCCCAACCTCGCAGCTCCTCTCACACTGACCTAATCTGCTCCGGGACCCCCTGAGGAGGTGCTCTGGGAACCCCAGGCACAGACAGTTCGTCAGCTGCTCCTGAAGGGAAGGAATTACAGGTGAATACTTGGTTTCCTGAATCATGTTCTGAGATTTCAGCCACCAAGGATTTTACGACTATTTTTGGTAAATTGCGCTATTTTTGGTAAATTACCCTATTTGGGGTAAATTTTTAGAAGTCCCCTGTTCTCTCCCAACAACTATTGCTGCTATTCATTTGCACGCTACTGTGTACGGACATTTTGTGTCTGTGGCCCCGACCCTCACAGCGATCCTGAGAAAGCTCTGCTGTGACAAGGGTGGAGGCGGAAGCTCGTGGAGACCTAGCGTCTTTTCACAGCCGCGCGGCAGCTGAATTGCAGAATGCAGATTCGAACCCAGGCCTACTTTGTTCAGAAGTCTGCTTTGATTCACCACACCCAGCCGCCCGTCACCATATGTCCCGGAGAGTGTTGGCAACTCAAAAGACAGACCTCCCGTCTCTGCATCACAAAACGGTTAAGATGCGGGAATCTGTGAGTGAGTGGAGGTCAGGCAGGACCTGGAGGTCAATTCTCTACCGACACCGCAGTTCAAAGCTTCTGGAAAGCAGAAGGGCCCAGCTCCTGCTCCAAGTAAAATGCTACCTTTGACTGGAGACACCTCATTCCAGGTGTGCCACGCAAAATGCAGTGACGGGTACCAAGGAAGCCAACAGAAGATTCAGTGCGTCTGTGAAGCAGAAAAGCCGTGAGGAAGTAACCACTGGCATCTTTAGGGAGATTCCAAAGAGCTCTTTGACTGGGGATGTCATCTATTCAACTCAAATTTTTCCTCTTTACAGATAAATAAACAAAATCGGACCTTATAATGAAAAGAAAATTGCCAGCACAGAGGGGAATTGAATGATCTATAAATTAGACCGTGATTTATATTTCACTGACACAAACTATCCATCAGCTGAATGACTTTTAAATCAATGCTATAACGCGTAAAATGGCACAGCTTCAATATCGGTCCCCAACTTCATAAATCAAAGGAGCAAGATGGGATCAGACGGTGACCACCCTTGTCAACCACTCAAATCATATATTACGTTCTCAGACGGCTCCCGCTGTGGGTCGAGGGTGGCATCTTCGAGCACGGGAAGCCACGGAGGCAGGCGAGCCCTTCTTGTCACCACGGCCACCACGCTTGTTCTCCGGGGAAGCCCGCAGCCCCAACACGCCTTCTGCCTGGCCGGGGACGTCAACGGAAGGCCATGGCAGGAAATGGATTTCCATCATGCTATTGAGAATGGTAAAGGTAGATTTGGTTTCTGTACCCCCTGAAGATGTTGATTTGGAGCTTCCGGCCAGGCTGTCCACTTGCTGTGTCCATTGAGTCCAGAAGTCTGGGTCAGTGGACCTGGCCTACAGCTCGGCACCGTTGGCCAAGTCACCCAACCTGTCCAAGCCACAAGTTCCTCGTCATCAGAGAGGGCTGGTGATTTGTGTCTTACAAACAGGTGAGAATAAAATGGAATACAAGTAGACAGGTGCTCAGGATGGAGCTTTGCATGTTACTGCCCTCAGCTCAATAATAATGCGCACCTGTACCCACAGGGGTTGGGGCCGGAGGGGGGGCGCAGAGGCAGAGACTCCCATGATTCCCACACACATCCACTCGGCTCAGTAATAATGTACACCTGTACCCGGGGGAGGGGGGAGAGGCAGAGACAGAAAGAGGGAGAGAAGGGACTTGCTCGCTGAGCGTTTTGTGTTGTTTTCCTCGAACACGAATTGAATTCTGAGAAATATTTTTGTTTAATTTTTTTGCACTAGTAAGATGATCATAAGGTATTCCCTTTATTTGGTCAAGTTGGTGAGTTATATTGATTAATGGCATAAACCCTACTTTGGTTCCAATGTGTTGTCATTTCTATATTTTGCTATAATTGGATTTGCAATAATTGTTCAGAATTTGGGGCCTATGTCCGTGAGTGAAATTGGTTTCTGATTCTCGCTTCTGATAATGTTCTTAGCAACTTGGTACCAGAGTGGCACTACCTTCATCGTACAATTTAGGAAGTGCTCTGGATCCTTAGCTCTCCAAAGGCACGTGCGTAAGATCGGCATCCTGTATTTATTAGATATTTGGAAGAAATCACTAAAGTCAGTTGGCCTTACATTCTCCGGGTGTAAAATATTAAGTTGCATATTTTATTAACAGATTAGAACTATTCATGTTTCCTATTTGTCCTCATGTAACTTCTGACAGTTGGTGTTTTTCAAGATATTTTTTCCTTTCATCTCTACTCTATCGAATGTATTAACATAAAATTGTCGATAATATCTTACTATCTTTTTAACGACTAAATCTATTGCACTGTTCCCTTTTTCATTCTTAATCATGGTGTTTCGTGTCCTCTCTCCATTTATTTTGTTTTCAGTGGCCGTGTTAGTGTTAGCAATTTTATTAATATGTGTAAAGAGGTAATTTTCAGGTTTGTTAAGTTTTTCTATTGTGTAAATATTTTAAAATTTCATTGATTTTTCCTTTGGTCTTCATTATATCCTTTCTTTTGCTCTCTATGGATTTATTATCTTATCCTTTTCCTAGTTTCCTGAGATGGAAGTTTATACTGTTGAATATCTACTCTTTTTTTTTTTTTTTTTTCCAAGATATGCATTTGGAGCTAGGAATTTCTTAGCTGTTTCTCCACAGGTTTTTTATGTCTTATTTCTGTTATTCTGTTCAAAATGCTTTCTAATATTTTTACTTTGTTATTAACTTCATTATTCATTATATTAATCACTTTATTATTAATAGTAATGAAGTATTTAGAAGTATGTGGCTTAATTTCCACATTTTAGGGAATTTTTAATTATCTCTGAGTTTTTACTTCTACTTTAATTCCAGATGGTCAGAGAATAAACTCTGGTATATTTTCAGTTTCTTGAATATGGTCTGTTTCAGTAAATGTTTCTTTTGGACTTAAAAAGAATGTGTGCTCTGCAGTGGTTAAGGGCAATGTTCTACATAAGTCAGTTGGGCCAACTTAGTTCATTATGCTGTTGAGATCCTCTCTAATTTTAGTGAGTTTTTGTCTCTTTGTTACTGAGAAGTGTGTTAAAATCTCCAAAGTGATTGTGATTTGCCTCTTTTCCTTTTAGTCCTGTCAGCTTCAGCTTTCTCTATTTTGATGTTGTATTATTAGGTGCATACAAGTTTAAGATCATTGTGTCTTTGTATAGAATTGACTTTTTTACCATAGTGAAATATTCCTTTTCATAGCTATAATACTTCCAGCCTTAAAATCTATTGATTTCGCTACAACAGCTCTTTTTCATCAAGTGCTTGCAAGGTGTGTCTGAAAGTACTCATGTTCCCTGACAAGCACGAGATAAAACGAAATGGCTGGTTTTGAAACATGTTGCCAGGATCCCAGATGGTGGGTGCCCGGCTCTGTCAGCTTGTGTTCAAGCCCCGAGAGAAGCAGGGTGATAGGACTCACAGCCAGGCCAGCCCCACCTGCTCTACTGTGACTGATTAGAATCGGGAACAGTGTTCTGGCATGGGGATAGTCGCTTTGGGGAAAGTCTGAGGCCTGGGAACCACAGGCTGATTCTTATCTAATGTGTGGTCATTTCTTCCCAGTTTGTCCAGGAATGTCTGGGGTTCCTGAGGCACGGGACTCTCAGGAAAACCAACGTGAGTTGGCCGTCCTGCCTCTCAGCCCTGCTTGGATGGCCTTGCCCCTCCTGTCAGGCTGCACTGGGCTTCCTGCAGTCACGGCCACTGGCCCACCCGGAGCGGATTTCTCCGCCCAGCATGCCCCATCTGGGTGGTATAGACGCACGTACGTGTGTTTGCTCGTTCACAGGCCCTTCCACACTGAGAGGGGAGCGGTGGTGTTTCCCTTCTGGAAGAGCTGAGCCAAGAGGCGGCCCCGTGGGCACCCACCTTGGAGGCCCCTGGGTGCCCCGCTGGAGGGAGCAGGGCTGGCCGTGGTGCGGGCTGGGGGGCAGGGGACCGCAGGTGCGCCCCTGTCTCCGGACCGCAAGGCACCGCTGGACGAAGACATTCCCTGTTTGTCGCCCGCTCTTCCTCAGAGTCTGGCCCCAGCCGCCAGTGCCGCTTCATCAGGCTCTGCGGAAGCCCCCCTGGGAGCAGCACACAGGAGCCCGGGTGTCCGTGCTGCAGGCCCCGCCTGCTTCTGGCACCCCGTGAACTTTCAGCTGGGAGGCATCAAGAAAAGCTCGCCCACACGTTGTGAGTCTTCCACGGCCTCCTGCCGCCTTCTCCCTGGTCTAAAAACTCCCACGAGGCCGACAGGGCAGAAACCGCGGCCTCCGAGTGTCTCCGGAGCCACAGGGACTCTCCGCGGCAGAAGGGACGCCCCTGCCGGCGCCTCCCTGGCCGTCCCCGGGCTCGGGGCCCAGCGGCCGCCGCGACAGCCCAGCCGGCTCTATGCCGAGCTCCGCACGGTCGCGGCGCCACGCGGCCCGTGGAGGACGGGTCCTGTCTCTGCTCGGGCGCTGGCAGGCGTGGTCGGGTTAGTCGCCAGACAAGTGTTTTCTGCCACGAGCGTTCCGAAGCGGTTCCAGCGAAGGTGGCAGAGAAGGTGGGAGGTTAAGGGGAAACGACGGCAGCTAAAAGCCACGGGTCAGGTCAGCGCGTGTCCCAGAACAACCGCGGGCGGCTTCCCGGGGCAGGTGAGTCCGTTGCGGCGAAGGGGCCAGAGGTGTGCGGCCGATGCGCGGATGGCAGGACAAAGCCGCGGCCGAGTGTGAGGAGCCCGCGGCGGCTGTGAGCGGTGCGGGGACGTTTCCCCACGGGGGCCGCGCCCGCCCACACAGCGATCCGGGCGGCGGGACACGCCTGTGCCCTCGCATGGCACACGTCTGCGGCCCTATCTCAAGAATGGAAGTAAGAACTGAGAGCCCTCAATGCTGCTCCCGGAAGCCGGGGGCAGCGGCAGGGACTCGGTCCGATCGGAGCAAAGTGGTGGCCTCGGTGACACAGCAGCCCCAGAGCCGACCCGATCGGAGCAGCGGGCACCCCAGGCGAAGGGCACCTGACCTACGTTCCATCATCTCCGCCGGGTCATTGAAAACGTCCGCTCGCCGGCTGTGGCTTCCCAAAGTCCCTCAGGAGTAGAGCACTGTTGTGGAGGCGGGGCGACCACGCTCCATCCAGTCCCTGTTCCAATCCCTGCGGCATCGCGCCAGCTCCGCCTGGGGCCTGCAGCACGGGGACCCCCAGGCTCTGCCTGCGCGAAGCCCGCACACACGCAGAGGCCGAGAGCTCAGCGTCCCCGTCGCGTCCAGACAGCTGGGAGGGGAGGCTTGGCGGGGAAGAGACACCTCTGTGTCTGGCCCCAGAGGGAGAATGGGGAACACCCCCGTGCCCACAGTTGGGCAGGGCCCCCCACCTCAGTCAGGGTCCCCCCACCTCAATCAGGGTCCCCCCACCTCGGGCATGGGTCCCCCCCACTATGGGCAGGGCCCCCCACCTCAATCAGGGTCCCCCCACCTCGGGCAGGGCCACCCACCTCAATCAGGGTCCCCCCACCTTGAGCATGGGTCCCCCACCTCAGGCAGGGCCCCCAGTTCAGACAGCGTCCCCCCCACCTTGGGCATGGGTCCCTCCACTTCAGGCAGGGCCCCCCACCTCAATCAGGGTCCCCCCCACTATGGGCAGGGCCCCCCACCTCAATCAGGGTCCCCCCACCTCGGGCAGGGCCACCCACCTCAATCAGGGTCCCCCCCACCTTGAGCATGGGTCCCCCACCTCAGGCAGGGCCCCCAGTTCAGACAGCGTCCCCCCCACCTTGGGCATGGGTCCCTCCACTTCAGGCAGGGCCCCCCACCTCAATCAGGGTCCCCCCCACTATGGGCAGGGCCCCCCACCTCAATCAGGGTCCCCCCACCTCGGGCATGGGTCCCCCACCTCAGGCAGGGCCCCCCCACTTCAGACAGGGTTCGTCCCACCTTGGGCATGGGTCCCTCCACCTCAGGCAGGGCCCCCCCACTTCAGACAGGGTCCCCCCCACCTTGGGCATGGGTCCCTCCACTTCAGGCAAGGCCCCCCACCTCAATCAGGGTCCCCCCACCTCGGGCATGGGTCCCGCCCACTATGGGCAGGGCCCCCCACCTCAATCAGGGTCCCCCCCACCTTGGGCATGGATCCCCCACTTCGGGCAGGGCACCCCACCTCAATCAGGGTCCCCCCACCTTGAGCATGAGTCCCCCACCTCAGGCAGGGGCCCCCCACTTCAGACAGGGCCCCCCCACCTCGGGCAGGGCCACCCGCCTCAATCAGGGTCCCCCCACCTTGAGCATGGGTCCCCCACCTCAGGCAGGGCCCCCAGTTCAGACAGCATCCCCCCCACCTTGGGCATAGGTCCCTCCACTTCAGGCAAGGCCCCCCACCTCAATCAGGGTCCCCCCCACCTTGGGCATGGATCCCCCCACTTCGGGCAGGGCACCCCACCTCGGGCAGGGTCCGCCCACAGCCCCCACCCTTCCCAGGGCTCCTGTCCCATCTGCGTGCACGCATTTCAGAACCACGGTGCTCGTGAAGATTCAAGTCTGTTTCTGTGTCATCCGGTGGCATCTAAGGAGAGCAGGGTGGGTGGCTCGGGATCCTGCCAGGGCCCCTGAAATCTCCACGGGGTCTCACCTGAGTCTTTGGGGAAGCTTGAAGGTCAAGACCCTTCGTGCTGGGCCTGTCAAGTTGCCCAGGGCCTGGACTCACTGGGGGCCGGTGAGCTGCCCGTGGGGCTGGCTGGATGAGGTGGGGACAGACAGCAGCCGTCCCAAAGCATGAAACAAGGCAGAGTGGGGGGCATCTGTCTCAAAGCCGAACGTGAGCATAAAGGGAGAGCCACACTTCCGTCAGCCTTGGAGCTGAAGCCCCACTGTGGTTCCAGTTGGGTGTCGGACCCTGAGGCCACAGGCGTGTGCAGGGACCGCCATGGGGCCGTGTGGGCATCAGGAAGCTGGGCCCTCACGGTGGCTCCTTGGCCATCTGTTTCCCCGATGAGAAGGTGGAGGCCTTGAGAAGGGGGACACAGGACAGGGAGGGCTGCTGGGAACTCGGGGCAGGATGACATATGACAAACCCAGCCCTCATCCCCACGGCGCGTCAGTGAGGAGGGGCTCCACCTGTGGCGTGCACTTGCTTATTGGTTGACTTTTTCCGAGCACGCACAGTCCTTCTGTGACTTTGAAAGGAGGTTTTATAATGACTTTTAAGTTTATTTATCTTGAGAGAGAGAGCATGAGCAGGGGAGGGGCAGAGAGAGAGAGACAGACAGACAGACAGAGGATCCCAAGCAGGCTCCACACTGTACTCAGAACCCAGCGTGGGGCTCGATCCCACAAACTGCAAGATCACGACCTGAGCCGAAACCAGGAGTCAGACACTCAACCGACCGAGGGGGCACCCGGTGCCCCTAAAAGGACGTTCTAAACGTTCTGGACAAAGCAGTGCCACACCGTGCTCACAGTGCTTTGGGGTAACGGTTGCCTGATGCTGAGGGGTACCTGGCCACCTCGGCACTGTCCGCCAGGGACTGAATTTACAAAATTCTGCTCCTGCCAGAAATGTCTACGACTCTCCATCCCGGGGTTCCCTGGCTGCTCAGGCAGCCCACCGAGGGCAAGGGGACGAGCCCCTAACCTGGGGTGGCCTCGCCAAGGGCTGGGGATGAGCCCCCTGACCTGGGGTGGCCCCGCTGTGGGCTGGAGACGAGACCCCTGACCTGGGGTGGCCTCGCCGAGGGCTGGAGACGAGTTCCCTGACCTGGGGTGGCCTCACCAAGGGCTGGGGATGAGCCCCCTGACCTGGGGTGGCCCCGCTGTGGGCTGGAGACGAGCCCCCTGACCTGGGATGTCCTCGCCAAGGGCTGGAGATGAGGCCCCTGACCTGAGATGGCCCCACTGTGGGCTGGAGACGAGCCCCCTGACCTGGGGTGGCCCCACTGTGGCCTAGAGATGAGCCCCTGACCTGGGGTGGCCTCGCCGAGGGCTGGAGATGAGTTCCCTGACCTGGGGTGGCCTCGCCAAGGGCTGGGGATGAGCCCCCTGACCTGGGGTGGCCCCGCTGTGGGCTGGAGACGAGACCCCTGACCTGGGGTGGCCTCGCCGAGGGCTGGAGACGAGTTCCCTGACCTGGGGTGGCCTCACCAAGGGCTGGGGATGAGCCCCCTGACCTGGGGTAGCCTCGCCGAGGGCTGGAGACGAGCCCCCTGACCTGGGGTGGTCCCGCTCTGACCTGGAGACGAGCCCCCTGACCTGGGGTGGCCCCGCTGTGACCTGGAGACGAGACCCCTGACCTGTGATGTCCTCATCAAGGGCTGGGGATGAGCCCCCTGACCTGGGGTGGCCCCACTGTGGGCTGGAGACGAGACCCCTGACCTGGGGTGGCCCCACTATGGCCTGGAGACGAGCCCCCTGACCTGGGGTGGCCCCGCTGTGACCTGGAGATGAGACCCCTGACCTGTGATGTCCTCATCAAGGGCTGGGGATGAGCCCCCTGACCTGAGGTGGCCCCACTGTGGGCTGGAGACGAGACCCCTGACCTGGGGTGGCCCCACTATGGCCTGGAGACGAGCCCCCCGACCTGGGGTAGCCTCGCCGAGGGCTGCCCACCACTCCTGTCCCACAGAGGGTGCCCCGGGTGACAAGGGGCCCACCGCGCAGGAATGAGGGGTAAGCACGCCTCTCCTGGCGCCTGGAGCAGGGCTGTGCCCACAGAGCCCGATGAGCAAGCCGCTGTGGAACAGGATTAGGCAGTGGAAGGGGACCTTCTCCCGACTAACTCCATAGGGGCCGGAAGGGAGGGGCCGCAGGGACAGGGAGGGCAGATGGACACCACGTGGGCGACCCCAAAAGGCTACGCTTCGCCCCTGCCCTCTCTGCAGAAGGCCACACCAAAACCAAAGGAGCAACAGGGCGAAACCCAGCCCTGCTTCTTCAGCCGCCGAACCTTTCGTGCTCCGAGGTCAGGGCCTGGGACTTCCCACTGCGGTGGGTCCCGTGTCCCCTTATTCCTGCTCTTCCCCACGTCTCCCAGACCCCTCGGGTGCTGGCGGCCCCCCCACCTCGGCCCCCTTCACTGCCCACTTGGTCCCCTAAAGAGCCCGCAGGAGGCAGGTGCCTTGGCTGTTGGGCGCAGGGTTGCTGGATCCACGGAGGGATCACCGATCATTTAACCGCAAGATGAGAAGATTCAAGAAAACGTCATCAGCCCTACTGTGTCCCCGCAAAATTCATACGTTGACTCTCTAGCCCCCAGCACCTCAGAACGTGCTCTATTTGGAGACAGTCCTTAAAGAGGTGATCAAGGCAAAACGAGGTCGCTAGGGCAGCCGTGATCCCACAGGACCGGTGTCCTTGTAGGAGAGGCGGTCAAGACACAAGGGCAGGAGCCAGTCTACGCCCCCAGGAGAGGAGCCTCAGGAAACAGCCTGCCCCCCCCCCCAAGCCTGCCTCTGGACATCCCACCCAGGGACCACGGGACCACCGGTGGCAGACAATGACTTCCTACTGTTGAGGGCGCCCACCTGCGGTGTTCCTACCCCCGCCCTCCGGGACTAATGTGGGGAACAAGGGCCATTTCCAAGTATCTGGGGAGCCCCCACGTGGAGATGAGTAGACTCGTCGCTGCCGGGTCCCACAGGCAGGACTGACGGGAAGGAAGGCGTCCGAGCCGCGGCTCATCCCCTGAGCGCTGGCTCCGTGCCCGGCCCAGAGGCCCTGGGCACACGGGTTAACCAGCCCTGCTCCTCCCTCAGAGCCACCCGCCAGGCAGGGCACGGGCAGCCCAGGGCCAGACATCACCCACCCCCGTGAACGTGAGCTGCCGCCATCGGGCCCGGGAGGGGACGCTGACCCCGCGGGGGGATGGCCCCGGGCAGGAGGAGACGTCAGGGGGGCACTGGGGCTGCGGGAAGGTCGCCAGCAGCTTATGGGGCTTCGATGGGGCCAGACTGTCACGGGCCTTACTGACCTCTACCCCGCAGGCCCTGGGGTGGCTCCAGTGCAGGGGAGGCCCACAGGAAGCCAGCCGGCGTGCCGGTGGGGGGCGTGCAGGGGCCGCTCTCCCTGAAATGGAGCACCCCTGCCGGCTGCAGCCTCTCGCGGGGGTGCCCCGAGGGAGCCGGCCTCTGAGGTCCCGACCGCCTGGGCCACAGGTCCCGTATTAGAGAATCTCGGAGCGAAGGCCTCGCCTCAAATGGGAACGGAGGGCAGAGTTGAGCACAAGACGTGGCGGCTGAGAGCCCGAGCTGCCGGGAGACCATCTCCCTCCGTCCAGCTGCTCCGGACCGAGACGCTGTGCGAGGCACCGCGCTTCACGGGCAAAGTGCCCAGACGGACGCGCTGTTCCCTGCACACGCAGAGCGGGGCATCCGGACGGCAGGAGCCCCACGGAGGGCAGGGCTGTGGGTGTGGACCCGGGAGGAGCCGGCTCCAGCTCGCGGGCCCGGGAATCTCAGACCCACGTCGCCCTCTGATCACTCAGCTTTGTAAGGCGGGTCGTCTGGGCTGGCGCTCACCTGCAGGGTGGGAGATCTGGGCGTGTGAGAACACCGCGTGGACGCTGGCAGACGGAGCGGTATGGCGGTGACGGCGGAGGGCTGGCGCGGGAGGAGGTCACAGGCCCCGATACGCACGGTCCTCCGGTCCTCCCCCCTCGAGTCTGCAAACATCACAGCTGAAACGTTACACCTGATGATCCCTGGGAGGCGCCAGCCACCCCTCCCCCCCCAGCATTTGAATTTGTGCTACTTGCTCGGTTTCGCCTGGGTTGTTGCCAAAAGTAACAATGTTTCCCGCCCTATTCCTCGATACAAGCGACTGTACACGCCCGCACACACACACACACCTGTACACGCCTGCACACGCACGCATACACACGTACCTGCACGCGTGTGCACACCCAATACCTACACCCGCACACACCTGCACCTGCACGCGCAGACACGCTTACACGCGCCTGCACACACACGTCTGCACACACGTGCACAGGCACACAGGGTCCAGAGCGTGGCCGAGGCCCTGGGTGTGAACCTGCCCGTCCCTGGGTCCCCCCCTCCCCCGTAAGCCTGCCGGGGCTGGGCCCCAGCTGAGGCTCTTCCGTCCACAGCCTGGCCACAACTGTGGCCGGAGAGTCTGCGTGAGCAGGGGAAGGACACGGATGGCGGACTGTCCTCAAACTGGGGCCACTTGTGTTCGCAAACTTCTAACTCCCTTCCCTGGTTGCAGCCCTGGCTCCACGTGGCCTTTCCCGCTGACCTGGGCGTGCTCTCGCTGCCCCCGTGTCCCAGATGGCAGTGCCCGCCTCCGTCAGACGCCTGGCCCGAGGGCAGGACCTGGGTGGTGACGGCCCCCACCCAGCCAGGGTCAGGCGGGACAAGCAGGCCTGGTACCAGAGCCCCCAGGCCGCCAAAGTGTCTCCAGTATTCACCTAACTGCCAAGTAGCTGCTGGGAACTGAACCGCGTCCCCCCGTTTGGAGATAGGAGGTCACCCAGGTTCGATGAGGCCCTGAGGCTGTGGCCCTGACACGAGGGGATCGGTGCCCTTATACGAAGGGGCACCATGGCGCGCTCTCTCCCTCTCTCTGTCTCTCTTCGTCTGGCTCTCCCTCTGTCTCTCCCCCGGACTCTCTCCCTCTCTCCCCCTCTGTCTCCCCGTCTCTCCCTCTCTCCCCCTGACTCTGTCTCTTTCCCCTTCCTTCTCTCTCCCTCTGTCTCCTTCTCTCTTTGCCCCTCCCTCTCTCTCCCTCTGTCTCCTTCTCTCTTTCCCCCTCCCTCTCTCTCCCTCTGTCTCCTTCTCTCTTTCTCCCTCCCTCTCTCTGTCTCCCTCTGTCTCCCTCTCTGTGTCTCCGTCTCCTTTTCCATCTCTCTCTCTCTGCCAGGTGAGGGCCCAGCAAGCTGGCAGCCGTCCAGGGCCAGAACAGCCTTCGCCAGAGCTCGATGCTCCTGACACCGTGATCTTGGACGTCCGGCTACAGAACCTGGACGAAATGTCTGTTGGTCAGGCGCCGGGTCTGTGGGTTCTGTTCCGGCGGCCCAAGCGGAAGGAGGCGGAGGTCACGTCTCAAACCCACCAAATCCTGCCACCACGCTCTGCCTCCCCTGTTTAGACGGGGGGTGGGGGGGGGCAGGGAACTCTGACCTCCTGGATGGCGACGAGGGGAGGCCGCAAGAAAACGGCCACCGAAGGGAGCCCGGCTGCGGGGTCGCTCTGCCCGCGGGAAGGCCGCCCGTGTGAAGCAGACACCTGCCCGGCCGGCGGGGCAGGGGGGAAGCGGCAGAGACCCTGTGCCCGCGTGGCCGCCATGTCCCCGAGTGTCTGTGGGCACGTCCGTGCTTCCTGACCGGGCTTCGCGACAAACCCCCGCCCCCCTCGGAGAGAGAAGCGCTCTTGCTGGACCGTCCCTTTGGTGGCCGGAGCCGCGGCCCCCGCTTGGAAGCAATCAAGCCCGTCCTCCAGGAGAAAGACACTTCAAAGACAAAAATCCTCAATGAGCCGGGAAAAAACCAGCAAGCTGGGACTCCCTGAGGGAGGAGAGAGGAGAGAGGGGAGAAACGCCCTCTCCCTGGCTCTCGGGAGCATTTTAAAAGTTAAAAACGGAATTTTGTTTTGTTTCTAAGACTCACGTTCGTCAAAAAGATCTCATTTAAGGCCTCGCGGTTTTGAAGGTCAACACTGCGTTGCAGTCGAAATTCACTGCCCTGAGCCACGGACGAAATTAGGCGGCCGTAATCGGGGGACAGCAGGGGGCCGGCCCTGTGTCCGCAAATTGCATTTCTCTCTCCGAGAAATCCCTCTGTTGTGATGCGGCCGGACGAGGCCCCCGCACCACCCACGCCACCCACCCGCCGCCCGGGGCCTTTGCCCTCGGCTCCCGCCAGGCCCCCCACGCCGGCCGCCAGGAGCTGGGGCGCGCTTGCCTCCTTCTAAATTAAAATTGTAACTCGCTCGGTCCCATTTACACAAAGCCTCTGCTTTGACACATGCAATTACTACGAACACGGGGGCAACATGATCGCTAAGGGCTCCAGAAAGAGAGTTTAATCAGAAAACACGGAGTCGTTCCGGCCGATGTATAATTTCACTGCTCGCTATTCCTCTATGTTCGTGTGTGTTCAGATAATTAGATACACCAGTTCTTGCCTCCCGAGAGGCCAGAAAGGGCAAAATTCCTATTCTTTTTACATTAAAGAGATTAAATTATAATATAGAAAATCTGTAACTTTGGGTGGAAATGACAAATTCACACTACATTAATTTCAGTGGTTACAAAATGTTACAAATAATTTGTGCGTTCTTTCTTCTCTCGTAGGTGCGTGTGAATTAATTACCTACCCGATTTCAGTGTCTTTCAATGTCTTCTCACAGACAACCCGAAATGAAAAGAAAATAGGGTTTGAGCTCCATTCACTGACATGTGTTTTAGCCGTGTGATCGTTTACGTCTCTGTTCACAAACACGAGCACACGGGCAGTAACAGCCCCACGCACGAACACAAGCACTGCAGGGACAGCACGGTCCACGGGAACAGCAGCGTCCACGGGGACAGCACAGTCAGCAGTGTCCACGGAACAGCATGGTCCACAGGAACACCACGGTCCATGGGAACAGCAGCATCCACAGGAACAGCAGTGTCCATGGGAACAGCACAGTCAGCCGCATCCAGGGGAACAGCATAGTCCATGGGAACAGCAGCGTCCACGGGAACAGCACAGTCAGCAGCATCCACGGGAACAGCAGTGTCCATGGGAACAGCACAGTCAGCCACATCCAGGGGAACAGCATAGTCCACGGGAACAGCAGCGTCCACAGGAACATCACGGTCCACAGGAACAGCACAGTCCATGGGAACAGCAGCGTCCACGGGAACAGCACAGTTAGCCACATCCAGGGGAACAGCATAGTCCACAGGAACAGCAGCGTCCATGGGAACAGCACGGTCCACGGGGACAGCACGGTCCATGGGAACAGCACGGCCCACGGGAACAGCACGGTCCATGGGAACAGCACAGTCCATGGGAACAGCATGGTCCACGGGAACAACACAATCCACAGGAACAGCAGCATCCACAGGAACAGCACAGTCCATGGGAACAGCACGGTCCACGGGGACAGCATGGTCCACGGGAACAGCACGGTCAGCCGCATCCATGGGAACAGCACAGTCCACGGGAACAGCAGTGTCCACGGGAACAGCACAGTCAGCCACATCCAGGGGAACAGCATAGTCCACGGGAACAGCAGCGTCCACAGGAACAGCACGGTCCACAGGAACAGCACAGTCCATGGGAACAGCACGGTCCACGGGGACAGCACGGTCCACGGGAACAGCACGGTCCACGGGAACAGCACAGTCCATGGGAACAGCAGCGTCCACGGGAAGAGCACAGTCTCAGAGACCCCCGATTGTGAAGCAAAAGTGGCAAGCTCCAGTCTGGATATTTTGCAGACAGGAGCCAACTCACCGTAGCCACAAGGCGGGCCGCTGGCACCCCAGGTCAGCAGACTCCACAGGAAAGCATCTTCCCGAGGGCTCTGGTGTGCAAGCTGCACGTGAGGAGGGGTCTGGCTGGGCGTGAGTGGCATCAGGCACCAAAATCTAAGCCGAAATTGCAATGGGAATCCTGTGAGGATTTAGTTTACTTTTCAGAGTCACATTCCTGTCGCACAAGAAGTTGATCTTCATGATGGCTCCTAAAAAATGGTGGCTCCAAGGGGCACCTGGGTGGCTCAGTTCGTTAAGCATCCAACTCTCGACGCTGGCTCAGGTTGTGATCTCAAGGTTGTGGGACCGAGCCCTGCCGCTGGGCTCCTTGCTGCGCGTGGAGACCGCTTGGGATTCTCTCTCTCCCTCCCTCTGCTCCTCCCCCACTGGCGCTTTCCCTCTCTCAAAATAAATAAATAAACACTTTTTTAATGGCGGTTCCAAAATGCCAAGTTCAAATGAATTTTCACAGAAGTCACCAAAGTATGAAAAAAATGAATATACATCCCAGGAGGGTTAAAATGCCAGGAAAACAGGCAAAGAACTGAGCCGACCCTTGGAAAGAGACGGCTGATGCCTGACGAGCCGCTCGCCTTCGGAGCCGTCAGGGTCGTGCAGGAGGAGCGCGCGGCCCGCCACAGGCTGGGTGGCCCTCGCGGCCACCGGGACGCCACATGGTGGAACCAGAGTGAGACCCGCCCACCTGAGACCCCGCAGTAACCACCCCAAACCTGGACGCCCCAAATGACACAGGCCTGTCCCCTCACCGTTCCAGAGGCCAGAGTCTGAAATCGGAGGGTGTCGGGGTTTGGTTCCTCGAGCCCGGAGGGGAATCTGTCCGGGTGTCTCTCCTCCGGCTTCTCGCGGCTGCTGCCCGGCCCCGCCCCTTGGCTCGTAGATGCGAAGCCCCATCTCTGCCTGTGTCTGGGTCTGTCTTCCCGTGGCGCTCTCTGCCCTTCCCGTAAGGACGCCAGCCACTGGATTTAGGGCTCACCTCCCTCCGGGATGGCCTTATCTCAACCAATTACGTCCGTGAGGGTGTATTTCTCCCAAAGAAGGTCACATTCCAAGGTCTGGAAAAGGATATGAATCTGGGGGGACTAGCATTCGGGACCCAGGGCGATCTGCCCGTCTCTACAGCTTTAACTTACTGCCATCTGCAAAGTCCCGAACCATGTAAGGGAACGTAAGACTTCCGGGATTAGGACACAGACCCCTTTGGGGGCCGTGACTCAGACAACCACACGGTATATACCCAGCAAATACGCCCCCGTGTCCGGCCACAGACGTGCTAGAAAGTTCATGGCAGCGCCTGTCTTCAGCCAAGAGCAGAAACTCCCAAACGCCCATCCACAGCAGAGGACTGACAGTGGTTCACTCACGTGGCAGTGGACAATCTGTGCTCACGTGGCTCGAAGAAAGACCCTCACGAACTCTGTGTCACGCCAATGCCAGCTACAAGGGAGCAAGCCCTGTAAGCCCCCACGTGTGTGTTTGAATGTGAGATACGAGAGGAGGGACAGCTGAGCGAGGGTGGTAGGCTCAGGGTAAGAGCTGTCCCCACCCCCAGACTGGGAGGGAGCAGGGGATTCCTGGGGTGCAAGTGACATTCTGGGTCTTCCCCTGGCCACTGGCTTCACGGGTGCAACAGAGTGAGTGTTTATTCCTACGATAAACCCAAAAAGTTGTCAGCCGTGTCCCGTCGTGCCAAGGACAGCACCGGCCTTCCCCTGTCGGCACACAGGACCCTGCTTGACTCCAGCCCCCCCTCACCGAGCCCCCCACTGCTCTCTGCCGGGTCTCATGGCTCCTGGGGGCTGGGTGGCCTGTCCCCCGCTCGGCTTTCTTGGGACTCGCCAGTCTGGGGCAGCCTCTGGCCAGTCCTCCCAGGGGAGAGCTTGGCTGACCGGCAGGCCCCGAGGCTAAGAAGTCTTCGGTCTTTTTAGGTAAAAAACTGCGGCCAGTGGTCTGCCTGCTGCTGGGTCTGCTTGTTCCTCGTCCTTCCATGGACCTGACCAGGCACGCTGGGGGTGGGGGGGTAAAGGGCCCAGCCTCCTCCCTGGCCCTCTCCAAGACACAAATCAGCTGCTTCCCAAACCGGCGCCTCAGCGGGGCCCGTGTGCAGGTGAGGCGTCACCAGGGGGCGCTGCCGGCTCGATCACGGCCAGCGCCTGGAACTTGACCCGCGGAGCCCTGTGCAGAAGCTGTCAGAATTCCAGAAACCACGCCGGACTGCGCGTGGACCGGCCAGGGCTGCAGCCCGGGTACAGCAACAGCCTGGGAAGAAGGCAGCGTGGGCTTCAGTCACTCCGCACCCCAGAGGCTGGCCCTCCCGGAGAAGCCCCACACCTTCTCGTGTACACTCGCCCCCCCAGCATGCACACTCTCGTGCACACGCCCGCGAACACACTCACACAGGTGCACACGCTCACAAACACACACAGGTGCACACACCTGCGAACACACTCACACAGGTGCATATGCCCGCAAACACACTCAGGTGCACACGCCCGTGAACACACTCACACAGGTGCACACGCCTGCGACCACTCACACGTGCACACGCCCGTGAACACACACACGTGCACATACAGACACAGGCACGTGGATGCATGCGTGGACACACAAGCATGTACATACTCGATGCACGCACAGCCACACACGACCCCAGACACACACTCAAGCTTGCACATGTGCACGCTTAGGTGTGTGCACACTTGCTCACATGCACTCCAGGTGCAGATACCCTGCCGTGGAGGATGGGGCTCTGCTGGGGGATGAAGGCTGGGTCAGGAAAGCCGGAGGAGGTGGCGCCCCACTCGTGTCCTGTCCCCTGTCCCCTTGGTGCGGACATCTGCTTCGGGTGGCCTTCTCCTGGAGCCTGAGGGAGGAAGAGGGCGCCCTGTGCCCGTGTCCTGGTCCCTCCTGACAGAGCCCGAGCATCCCAGCTCCATGCAGCACCCACACTGTCCACTAGAGGGGAGTGTTGGCTGCGGCTCCAGGGACGGGGCTCCGAGCCAGGCCGGCAACGTCCTAACTGTGGAAACACAGCCCGCCTTTTCAGGCCTGGGAAGGCCGGGAGCCCGCCGTCCACGTTGGCCTCCCCAGTGAACCACGTCCTGCCCCCCATAACCTTCTCATTCACTGTTATTCAAAGGTGGTCCCCACACATCCCAGCAGGGACCCCGGGCCTTTCGAGGACACAGCTTCCTGGGCCCGGGCTGACCGAAGGGGCCTCTTAGGCACAGGACGGGGAAGCTGCGGTGACCTGGGGAGGTCGGGGGTGGGCACGGGGGCCCCTTCCCTGTCCCGGCACATCCCACCTACAGGGCCCCCTCATCCCGTGGACAAGCGGTCTAACTGGCCGCACGGGCCCGGTTGTGGAGAGGAGGAAAGGGCCCGAGGTTCCCCGCCCGGTGTCCCCACTCCTGCACCGGTGCCTCCAGGCCCGTGTCTGCCCCAGCCAGACTGCAGATGACCAGGAGCCGTGGGGACACAGGGCCCTTCTCTCCTCCTGCAGAAAAAGCTGGGGCGTCAGCACCTCCCTCAGGAGCCTGCAGACCCACGTGAGTGGGAGTCACGCTAGGAGCAGCTGGCAGGTCCACGACTGGGCGGTGGCCATCGCAGGCCACGGCTGGTGCCAGGCGGGCCTTCTAGGTCAGCGTGCCGACCCCACGCAGGCCGCTGTGACCCGAGGGTTGTTGGAGTGGAGGCCGGGGGAAGAAGCAGACGGTCCAGCTTCCACGAGGGGCCCCCTTTCGGTACCGGGGGTGGGGGACTCACTGAGCCCAGAGCCACCAAACCCCCGTGGGCTGCCCTCGTCCTCTGATGCTTCCCCACATGTCTGCCCTCCTTCCTTTGCTTTGTCCCTTATGAATGTATCCTGCTTTGTCCAAAGGGGTAAAACCCTCCACGTCTAGCCATTTCGTGGGGGGTTTCTCTCCTTCCCACGAAGCCACTTTTTGGGTGCGACAAGCTTTTGAGAAATTGTGTTCTCGTGAAATGCGTCCTTTCTGCCGAGAAGCAGGAAAAGTGAGGTGGAGGGAGAGGGCGTCGTGTGCGCTCGGCCGGGCTGCTGTGGGAGGCCGACTTTGCCAGGGCCGAGGGCTCGGCCGACAAGGGCTCCGGGGCCAGCCGGTCAGAGAGGGCTCGGCCCCTGGAGAGGACACGCCGCCCCCCCCCCCCCGCACACGTGTCTTGGTGTGCACAGACCTGGCACATGGCCCTGGGGGACCTGCCTGGTCAGAAAGCCCTTTCCTCAAGGAATAACCGAGAAACCGGAATTGGGTTGAAAATGTCCCAACAAACAGCACTATTAAGAGCTTCCCACACTGCTTCCTAACTTTCTACTTCCATGTAACCTTCAGAATAAAATTGGAATAAAGCTGTGTCTGTAATTCAAATATATTTTCACACTCAGCGTTAATTATAACGTGGTGTTTATCCAAGTTATTGGAATGTCTTCAAAAACACTATTTTTGATGCTTGTCAAATATTGCAGGGTTCGGATTTGCCAAAATTCATTGAACTGTTTGAAAGACGATGCACGATGTTTGAGAGACACATTTGAGTTCCTGTTCTGCTGCGGTGACACTGGCAGCCTGGTCCGGACACCTGTCCTCTCACCGCGTCCGTCAGGGACTGGAAATGCTCTGCGTAAAGGGCCACACGGCACGTGGTTTAGGCTTTGTGGCCACATGTGGTCCCCGTCACACACCGGGGTTGTCTGTTCCCGCCAGCCTTCACGGCTGTGAGATGTTCTTGGGCCCTGAGGCATCCGACTGCTGCCAGTGTGTGTCCAGCCTGCCCGCCCCAGGGCGTCTCAACGGCAGATTACCAGCGGGCCCAGAGGTAGGCACTCTTCGGGCGCTCGGTCCACACTGACAAATTCCTTCCAGGAAAAGCACCGTTCCGGGGACTCTCACCGCAACCCCTGAGTATTCGTGATCCTGAGTGGTTCGGTTTGCTATCGTGTTGCTAATTTCCAAGACAAAAGCCAATCCTGTCTCGCGTCTCGTCCGACGGCCGTGACTCTACTTGCCCGTGTGAAGGATGCAAAGGGTGACGTGCGTCTTCCCTGGGCACGGAGCACCATGCCTGTTAAGGATACCGGCCCCTGGGCCACGGAGGTCGTGCTGTTTCCAGTTTCTGTTGGCTTGGGGCCGTTGTGTTGCAGTGTTTTTAAACTGTCAAAGGTCTTAGTGCCTGTCGCTAAATCTAAATATTTTCATCTTCCTGTTTCTTTTTACTTTATGCTTCAAGCAATGGTTGGAGCCCCAGAAATCCCTGACAAAGACCCTCCAGGTGGGCTTGGGAGCCTGGACAGCCTGAGCCCCCCACTGAAGATCCAAAGGGAACGGAAATTCTCACCTGTTGCGCAAAGCAAACGGTCCCACGGTAAACGTCACACCCAGGCGGAGACATCCTGATCCAAAGCACATTAAACATTTAGCCATTTGTCACGGCTGCATTTTCGGCCTTTACCTGCCCCCACCACGCTCACGTCTGGGCTGCATGCCCAGAAGCCTGGGGTGTCGGAGGCTGCCGGGCTGGCCGTCCCACTGCTCCCGATTCTGATCCCCCAGGAGAGAGGAGGCAGAGCTGGGTCCGTGGCAGGGGCGCGGGGCTGGGGGGGTGGGGGCGGGGAGGGGAGCTGCCTGCCACGGCCCATGTGCAACATCTGCCCAAGTCAGGGAGGCTTTGCCGGGACCAAGCGAGGCAGAGGCAGGCCAGGAGCGGACCGCAGACAGGCAGGATGCTTCTGGCTGGCGGCAGGCGTGGAGCCGGTTTTCATGTAAGGGGGTTTGATGACGTTTGCTCTGTTAATGTGGCTTCGCATAAAATCCACTTTCAACCCCACAAGAGGTGGAGAAATGAAATAAACCGAGACGTGAGGGGCCCCTTGTCCCGGCCCCCCCCACCCCCACCCCGGGCTTCCTTCTGGTGCCGAACGTAGCCCCTCCCGGTGTGAAAGGCGCTGCCGGCCCCCCCCCCCCCCCCCCCCCCCCCCCCGTCCACCCGCGTCCCCACCCTGGAAGCCGAGCAGCTTTACTGACGGGTGGGGTCTCCCTCCTCTGCCGGCCGCCCTTCCCTCCCAGCCATTCCTGAAGAAGCTGTTCTGTGATCCAGAGCCCTGTCCAGCCGGGCGGCCCGTCCCCCGGGGATTGCCTGCCTGTGCACCGGTCACCCCGCAGCTACGGCTCCCGGGTCTTCTGTGGGGACGGCAGCCCTTGGGGGACGGCCTTGCCCAGAGGAACACGCCGGGTGCGACCGTGAGATTCAGGCTCCCCAGGCAGTCTGAGCTCAGGGGGCCCAGGACGGAAACAGGCTCACACGGACGCCTGGCGGTGGTCGTCAGAGGTGATGCCCACTTGTACCCACACGTCAGTCTCCCCAGCCTTATGAGAGGCCAGCTGGCCACGGGGACCCAGCATGTGGCCAGGTCTGCTGGGGACGATTAGCCCCAGGAGCCCGGGACCTGGCGTGGGTAGAGCGGACTGGGGCATCCTGTCACCGTTGACATCCAGGGACACCCATGCCTCCACCCCTCGGGCCTGGGCGGCCGCTGCTCTGAAGCCATCGAGGGGCCAGGGACTGAGGGCCACCAGTGCCCACGCCAACCGACCGGGTCTGCCTCAGGCATGAGGCCCGTGTGCCCTCTGTCCAGATGGGGGTCCCTCCCGGCTCCACGTCCACAGGACAGAATAGGCATGGACCCGCCCTGGCCGAACTGACGGACAGGGAGCACTCAGAACCGGCCGGAATTTACGGTCCCGGAAGCCTGCCGGGGCCTTTCCATTAATTCAACCAAGTCTTGTCCCGCTCCTGCCACGGCAGGTGCCGGAGGCCCGGCCACAATGTCCTCGCCGACACCGGGACGTACCTCCTCAGCTCAGCGTGTGTGGCAGGCTGAGCCAGAAAAGTTAAATCCTGTGCCGATCGCCGGCCCAGGAGACGGGGGACAGCTCAGTGGGGCCCCCCAAAGGTCGTTGGCGGACCCACCCCGGTGCCCAGAGGCAGGCGGGCTCTAAAGTCACCTTCTCGTTCACCCAGAAGAGGGGCGAGGCTGAGGGGGGCAGTCCGGTGAGTCCCAGGAGCTCCCCCCAACCGAGGAGGTAAGATGTCCTCTCCAGCCCCGGATGACACGGCTGAAACGTCAGGAAACCGTGGTGGGACAAGGTGTGGGTGGCAGGAGAGCTCCCCAGACCTGCGGGTGGGCAGCAGGGGTGAAGGCGGGGCCCCGTCAGCCTCCCCAACAGCTGCTCCCCTGCTCTGGGCCCGCAGGGTGCCTCCGCCCCACCTTATCTCCCCCCCCCCCCCCCCCCCCCCCCGCCCATAGCTCCGGCCCTGCAGTGGCTGTGCCCCGTGGGGGCCTCGTTGACTTGGCAACGAGAACAGAACAATCCCTGGTCTCATGCTCACAGAGACCATCAGGGGTCAGTCGTGCTTAGACTTAGACTCACCGCCAGCAGAGCCTGCTTCACCAGGATGTGGAGAGCGCCTGCCAGGGCTCAGGTCCACCCTGGTGCTCGTAGGTGAGACATCTCCTGGGGGCCCAGGATCCAGGCGGGGCCGAGCTCCCCGTCGAGCGGACGGAGGCACGCAGCGTGTTGGGGTGCCCCCCGCCCCAGGTCTGGGATATCGCTGGACACTCAGGGTCCAGGTGGGGCGAGCCCAGAGGCCTACAGGGGACCTTCCGGGAAGCGGAAAAGCCATGATCACATGCAGGGTTTCCAGGGGGCCAGCGGCCCCTCCCTCGCCTTCCCGCACACTCTGACGGCCACCGAGCCGGCCCCAGGTCACTGCTGGCCTGAGATGGTCGCGGCAGAGTGGAAACTGTGCTACCCCACCCCCACAGGTGCGAGATAGAAGGAGGTCTGGGGCCGGGGAGGCGGGTGGGCATCCGCTCAGAGAAACTGTGCGTCCCGCAGGCGGGTGTGGGTGGTTGTCCGCAGGCTGGGCCGATGTCAGAGCAGCCCCTCTGAGCCCGTCGGTCCTCCCTCCTCATCAGCACGGAGCCGGCTCCAGCCGTGACTCAGACTTGCCAGCGGGTGTCTGTCTCGCCTGTCTGTTCCCCAGGCAGTGTCTCTGAGGTCAGGAGCGTCCCCAACGTCCGTTCTCTACGCGGCTGAAGGACTATCCATCGACATCTGAGTAATCTAAAAAGTTCAGCGTGACAACAGGCAGGGAAGTCAAAACTAAAGACGCGGGGGGGCTCGGAAACAGAACTCGTAGAGCGTTGGGGGAGTGACGTCCACTCTCAAAACTCCCACAGATCGATGAGGGACGCGCGGCAGGCAGAAGGAATGAACCAGTCACTCAAAGGAGGAGACGGGCCCGCAAGCACGAGACGCTGCCTGGACCACGCGAGCCGCCAGGAAACGCACATGAAAGAACGAGCCGCCGTGGGGGGTGGTCTCCAGGCCGCGGGACCCAGGGTGAAATGCTGTCCTGGGTGCCGGGGTCAGCCACCTCCAGGAGGCAAGGTGAGCCACCTGTAGAGCATGCTGACCCGGCTCCAGAGGAAACTCCCGTCTGGGCACCACAGCCCGTCTGAGACCCCACCAGGCCCCCCGGGACCGGGCAGGACAGGTGCACGCCCCAGAAGCCAGCCTGAGGCAGGAAAGGCCAGGAACCTTTCTCTGAAAAGAGAGCGAGGGAGCTCCCCATCAGGGGGTGGTGACTCAGGCGAGCGTCTTGGGAGCTCGGAGGGACAGAGGCACTAGGACACACAGACGACAGACAGGTGCAGGTGCCTGAATATGTCCAGGTGCTGTCCAGGCCCAGGTGCAGACGCAGGGGCCTCCAAGAAGGCCGACAGAAGAGGAACACGCCTCCGGGGCCACGGCCCTAGGCGGTGACCCCACCACCACGTGCTCACGTTCCTAAGTGCGCCGGCAACGCCCTCAGCCTGGGGCACAGGGGTGGAAACTTCCAAAGTTGCCCTTCTTCTGGGAGCTTTTTTGACACCAGCTCCTGCATAGTCTCTGGACAAACCCACGGGGCAGGCTCACGGCTCTGGGACAAGGGGCAAGACACTTCCCGGGTCTACCCGCCGGCTGGACCCACGCAGCCCAACCAGGGAAAGCGGGGAAGGAAGAGGGTCCCCAAAAGAGCCACTCTGGGGCCCCAGGGAGACAGCAAGCCCTCCCGCCCTCTTCACCCACACGTTAGGAGACGCCAGCAGCCTTCGTGCTGTCGGGACATCCCACCCGCGCAGGTGATTGCCTGCCTCCTTCCAGGTAACCCTCACGACCGCCCTGGTGGGCACCCCTGTCACCTGTGCGACAGATGACGGACTGAGTCCGAGACATCGGGAGGCTTGGGACAGCTGACCCCTCCCAGACCCAGGACCCGAAGCAGGCGGGCTTCCGGTCCTCCCAGAAGCAGATCTGATGTTTCCTCTGGCGGTCACACAAGGGACAGAGGAGAGAGCGTACCAGCCAGAGTCCCCAGGGGAGCATCAGGACGTACACCCAGGAAGAGACTCCTGGTGAAGAACCGGCATCTGTGGAAGCTGACAAGTCCCACGATAGGCAGGTGGCCGGCTGGAGGCCAGGAGAGCCGATGAGCCAGTCTGAGAGCCAGCAGGCTCCAGACCCAGGAACACCTGCTGTCTTAGCTCGAGTCCGAAGGCCAGAAGGACCCACGTCCCAGGTCCAGGCAGTCAGGCGGGAGCAACTCCGGCTCATGGCCTTTCTGTCTGTTCTTTTTTTTTTTTTTTTTTTTTTTTTGAGAGAGACAGAGACAGTGCACGGGGGAGGGGCAGAGAGAGAAGGGGGAGAGAGAGAGTGAGAGAGAGAGAATCCCAAGCAGGCTCCGTGCTGTCAGGGAGGAGCCTGATGTGAGACTTGACGTCATGACCATGAGATCATGATCTGAGCTGAAACCAAGAGTCAGATGCAATCGACTGAGCCCTCCAGGTGCCCTCACAGCCTTTCTGTTCTAGTCGGCCTTCCACTGATTGGATGAGGCCCACCAACACTGGGGAGACCAATGTGCTTTATTAAGTCCACTGAGTCAAGTGCGGTCGCGGCCCAGCGTCGCTCCTGGAAGACCGGGGAGCAGGCCTCTCCCTCTGGAGGAGACCTTGAGCGGGACAGGGGTGCAGAGAGGCTCCGCCGACGCGGTTGACAGGCACTTCGCAGGCGGCGGGGGGCAGGCCCACCGGCTCCTCGGCAGCAGGGGGCGTGGCCACCGTGCCATGGCGGCCGGGGGCGGGGCCAGCGGCTCCGTGGCGGCCCCGGCAGCTGCCACGTAGGCACAGGTGCGCAGTTCACTCGCTGTGGCTTCTGGCTCCTCTGCTGGGTCCACACCCCTCTCTCCACCCGCCCGGCCCCCTCGGTGGGGTCGGGACCCTCACAAAGCGAGCGTGGACTCCGGCACGGGAGGAACTGGGGGAGGCAGCTCGGGGGCTCTGCTTCGTGAGCAGAACCGAACCAGCACAGAGACAGGGGCCTGGGCTCAGGATGAGCCGAGGCCACGGGAGCCACGGGGGAGTCGGGGGTGGGCGTCACTGTCCCAGCTTCACCGCGAGGAAGGCAGACAGCAGTGTGGGCTGCGAGCGCCTCCCAGAGGCCCGACAGGGAGCGAGGGCAGGTGGGCAGAAAGGTCGGCGGACCCAGGGGCGGGACAGCGCCGGCCCCTCCGTGGTTATTGTGTAGCCCCGCAGGGACCACGCCGTACGTGCGTAGCGCGCCGGTCCGGATCCACGGCCTCCTCCCCACCAGGCGCCGGGCCGCGCGGGGTACTCGCTGCTGTACGTCCTCGCGCCGCGCCGGGGTCCGTGGCTGGACAGGGCCACGCACCTCAGTCACTGACCAGTCGGCCCAGAGCCGGCTCGGGACTCGGGCCTCCTGCCGCACACCGTGCCCGACTCCAGGCGCGTCACTCCGTGCGGTTAAAGGTGTTAGTGCGACTAGAGCAACGTCACGCCCAGGCCAGGTCTCTGCCTTGTCCCGGCTCTGACCTCGGCCCTGGAGAGCTGTACTCACCAGACGGTCCTGACCTTTGTGACCTGCCAATGGTGCTCCTGCTCTCGGATAAACCAGAACGAGGTGACACTGTTGGCGGGGGGCTGAGGGCGGGCGGAGACACAGGCGCCCAGAGTGGAACCAACTGTTGGAAAGTCAAGCTGAGACAGGTCCTGGATCGTTCTAGATTCCCGCAGCCGGTTGTCAGATGGTCACCACGAGCGTGTCGCGGCCTCACCTGGCCCCCGCAGCCTCGTCCCCCTTCGGGGACCGTCGCCTATGCTGCCCCGTCCCTGCTGACTGTGGACGCGGGTGGCTGGGGTCTGGCCCGGCGGTGCCCCCGAGCACTGACAGAGCCACGGAACCGTGCAGGCTGAGGAACAGCCTCTGGAGTCATTTCCGGGACCCACATCCTGAAATATGTCCAAAATGCCCGGAACCAGCAAGGGAGTGCTTGTGGAGTCCGCTGAGCAGATTAAACACAGAACAGTGGAGCTGTCGGTCCGTCCAGGCCTGGGTGGTGGGTGCAGGTGGGTTCCCGCAAGGAGGGCTGGGTGGGGGTGAAGAGAAAAGCACCGGGGGCGGGGGGGGGCAGGTCCCGGGACCCCCCTGAGGTGGGAGCAGGGAGGCTGGCTTTGGCGAGCAGCAGGTCGGGGGACAGTGGCGGCAGAGGCTCCCGTGTGCACCCAGGACCCCCCGCCCCCGCCCATGGTCCTGTGGCTCCCACCGCCCTGGGTGCAGGACCGCCCAAACCGATCACGTGTAGGGAAAAGTCAGGAGAGAACCTGAAACGGAAGAACAGACCGCCGTCTGTACCTTTCCGGCCGCGTATCTGAGCCACCTCGCGTCGCTCGTCTCTGGAGAAGCAGAACCACGTCGTGGGCTGAACTGGCACTTGACGGTCGCCCTCCGGGTGGGGGTCACTGGTTCACTTTTTAATACATTTATTTCGCTATTCCTAACTGGGTTCTCCTTTGGACCAGATCTTAACGCCTTATCGGTTCTCTTGGTGATCGGTGAGTCGAACGAATTCTTTGACACTCGGCACTTTTTTAAAACAGGTTTTAACACGCCCTTCTCTGCACACAATTCTGCACGTTTAGAAATGACGCAGTGGCAGACGGGCCAATGCAGCACACGAGTCACTGACAGAGGCTGGTGTGACCAGGGAGTTTAGTCCGAGAGCCAGCGGGGCTTTTCTAACACCAGACCCAGCGTCTGACACACTTACCTTCCCAGTGACACCTGTGTGGACCCAGCAGCACCCCCCCCCCTGAGAGGGGTCTGGGGGTTCTCGTTCCCTGGAGAGAGGTCCCTCCCAAGACCACAAGCACAGAGCGTCTTTTCCGAATTCCTGGCCGACAAGTCTCTCTGTGGCTCCCAGGGGAGCAGGTTAGGGGCGCCAAAGGCAGGAACGGCTCCGGTGGCCCCATCCACCTGGAAGCAACACCTGGAGGGCCGACACAGGAGACTCATTCCCGCAGCATTGCTGGGGGGGGAGGGTGGTAAGCAGCCGTAATGAGGGTGGAGACTTCCAAAATTGTCAAGCTTACAATGGGTGGGACCGGAGTCTGCTAAACGTCACCCAAAATGCCACTATGGGCCCTCGAGAACGGCTACGAGCTGGTCACATTCAGGGACCCTGACCGATGTTCCAGCTAACCTCCCTGAGACCCAGAGCCCTCCCCCAGCCCCCGTGCCCTGAGCGCCTCCCGCTCTCGGATGGTTTTCTCCCAACAGGTGTGAGTCGGTCGAAAGCTGAGAGATGGTGGAGGGATCCGTGTGGATTTGGTCACAGGTGACCTTGGTGTGGCCTCAGGATCACCGCCCGCTGCTGCGGGAGCGCCGATCCCACCAGGGTGACGGTGGCCGGGGAAGACGCGCCCCCCACGGGACGCCCAAGTGCCTCACACGCTTTAGATGCCGCACAGACGCTGCCACAAACCCTTTCTCTTCGTGATTAAAGCACAAACCTGTTTCATCGACAGCCGAAGTTTTTGGGAACCCAGCTGAGCATCTCTGCTGAGTCCCTTTGTCCGGTGTCCCTGAAGGGTCCCAAGGCCCTATGTCCCAAGGAAGAAGGAACCCTTCTGGGTTAGCCTTGGACTGCTGGATGCCCACCAGACAGAAGGGGGTCCCCGCTGGCTGTCCACGTGAGCCCGCCCTACGGCGCTCACCTCACACCTGCCCTCCGAGGGGCAGAGGGGCCCTTTGTTCGCTCACAGCCCTCCTGGCCCCGTGCAGGAGCCCGCACTCCTCTCTCGAGGACCACGGAACCCATGGGGCCACTTTAAGTAGGCACCACAGACCTGTGGCCAACAGGCCTGTTTCTCAGCAGTCCGGGAGCGGGGCGTCAAGATTGGGGTGCTCGCCCACGGAGCGAGGGGCCCGTCCCGCCACAGGTGCGCGCCGTGTCCCCTCCCGTGTCCCCTACAAGGACCGCAATCGCCGATCCCACCCACAAGGGCTCCCCCTGGCCGTCCGGAGCCCCAGCCCCCGAAACCGTCACCACGGGGGCTGGGTTGCGAGTTGTGAGGAGACCCCCGCATTCAGGGCGCAGCCACCACTGACAACGCCAACCAGGAGGGGTTCACGGACCCGTGGCCTCCCACTGGGGAGCTGGGACTGGAACCAGCTCGGGACCGTGGCTGCGCAGACCACGGGAGGTGCCGGAGCGTGACGACCCCGAGCCAAGCGGGCTGAGGGGCCGGGATGTTTCTTGTCACCCCAAACCTGGGAGTTCCCCACCCCGGTCTCTGCAGATGCCGGTCCTGTGCTCTCCCCGTGGCTCTGGAGTCCCCCGCCCCCACGAGCGCCTGTGTGTCTTCCGTGTCTGTGACTCACTCTGGGTATTTCCCGCTGGCCCATCTCCAGCCCACGTGCTGTCTGCTTGGCTGTGTCTAAACTGTGTCACACCCATTCACTGGGCCCGTGATTTGTGCTTTTGTAATGGTTGGGGGATGTACTTAATCGTCACTGCTATTTCTTTGCTGCAATTCTGAATCTCGCCTTTTTTTGTCTTCTGTGTCCTTCAAGCAATGTCACAAATGTTGAACTCTGCCTCCGGGAGCCCCTGTGTCTGGACCCAGCGTGTAGACGCTCCATTGCCTGTCCTCTCTCTCGCTGACGCGTACGCACATCTCCCCGTACGCCTGGTAACTTCTTACTTTGGGCCCCAAATTCTATTTGTAAGGTTTTAGAAAGAGAATCCGCGGCCAGAGCAACGTCCTGGTCCCGCAGGGAAGACACCAGCTGTGCGTGCAGCCGCCAGCCGAGGGCTCGATGTGACTGCTGTTGGCTTTCTCTCCACTCATTACATTCACTGGGAGACAACAGCGCGGGGGGGATTTCTCGGGGGGGGGGGCGCGGGCTTCTCTTCTGACACTTTAATATCACACATTGATTGCCAAGAGTCTGTAAACATCAAATCAATGGTGATGTCTCTATAATATAGGGTTTTGGGTGAGAAGTGTGAAATCGCCCATCACTGGAACAGTCGTCCCTGGAGTTCTGGGTCACGCGTGCTTGGAGCCGCCTCCCGGGGACGGAGTGGGCCGGGGGAAGGGGGGTCTCTCACACGCCAGTGCCCTGGCCTCCTCCCCTTCCCAGAGTCCTGGGGGGGGGGCGGGGGATGCGGGCTCTTGCCCTTAGGAACGACCCACCCTGCAGCCCGCATGACCCCCCAGGTAGAGAATCCTTCCCTCAGAAGAAATGGGGACTGTCCCCCAAGTGAGACCACTTGGGTTACAGAGCATTTGGCATAGTCAGCGACTCCCTCGTGGTTTGGGGCTGATGAAAAGCCACTCAGCTCTAGTTCCAGGATTTGTCCTTTCTAAGGTGTCTCGCAGAAAGCCCGTCGTGATCGCCTCACCAGCGTCGAGGCTGAGGAAATGCCGTTCTCACCCCTGAGACGGGAGCCGGTTCTGCGCTGTGGGGACCCACCATCCCGGGACGCGGGACTCCTTGCACAGACCCGCACAGCCCAGGGCAGAAGGGGCCGCCCGTAACCCTGAGGAACGTTCAGGAACGTTCACCCCCGCGGGGCGCGGGGGTGGGTGCGGCTCCCACATCCCGTCCAGGCTGCTTTCTGTCACCTGCCTTGTCACTCACAACCACTGGTCGTTCGTCCCAGGGACTGTCGGAGTGGAATTCTCACTGTCTCTCTCTCTCTCTCCTTTAAAATGAACCCGTTCTACAGGAAAGTATCACCCTGGACTAGGTCTGCTCAAAAAGCCACTACATGGCTCCGAATCTCTCTAAGTGCTTGTTACTTAGAAACATCAGATATTTGTGGAGAGCAGGCAGGTGTCAGGGACCCGAAGACGGGGGTGAGCGCGTCAGGGGACCGAGGGCACCCTTGTTTTGCAGGGAGAATCCTGGCAGTTTTTGAATTTACGCTAAAAGTCTTATGCTTTTCCGATGCCCTGAACAGTTCTAGCCCCAACGCATGAATGGCGTCAAATAGCCACTTGGTGGAATTGTATCTGTGCGTTAGATCCAGCGCTCCGTGATGCCTGTGACGGCCAAGTGGGAGGGAAGGAAAGGTCGCAGTGGTGGGCGCCAACGCCTCCTACACGACTGCCCTCTGGGTCCTGGAGGAGAAGCCCTGGAGAGTCAACACAACGTCCTCTGCAAAGACACGGCTTCCGAACCTTCCGGCCTCGTTGCTGTCCACCCCCTGGGGAAAAGAACCGCCCCTGGATCGGGACTTCAGGGGCCCCTCACACGTGGGGCTCGGCTGACGGTGACGAGAAGGTCTCTCGGCTGAACCGTCGCCGTAAGGACCCTTATGAGTCCAACCGTCTCCTGTCATTAACGACAGACCATGAAACTCGTCTCTTCGGAAGCCCCAAACGTTTGCACACTCTGGTTCACAACTCCTCCTCCTGAATCAGCGTAGAAGTAATCGGGAGTGCCCACTGGGTTCAAGCAGAAAGACGTTCCTTGCCGAGTTCACAGTAATGAAGAAAACTCACGACCTCTCCCGCCGAGCATTGTAATAAAACGCACACCGTGAAATAGCGTCGCCGTACTTAGCACTTAGTAAACCTCAGCGCTTCATAAACAATTCAGTAGAAATTTTCCTTCTGCTTCCTACACACAATAATTACCGAATGAGTCCAAGCAATCAAGAGAACGGCCAGATACTCCAGAGCATAATTTTGTTGTGATTCTGTGAACTCTCGCTAAAATGCGATGTTTCCTCTCCTTCCTCTGAGGCGATTCTCTTTAACTGGCCCATTGGTGCCAGTTACGGTGTCACCGGGTGTTCTCAGGGCTGCCGGGAATTAAGGACGCCCCAGCACCCGGTGCTCCGTTCTCCACGTGCCCTCTGCCTCCGTGCCGCACCCCACAGCCAGCCTCGCGGGAGGAGGGGACGCAGTGATTAGAACTGAATTCTCACGAAGAGACTCCCAGGACCAAGTCCCTACTCCACTCAGCCCGGGACGAGGTCCGAGGCCTCAGGCACGTCCCAGGTCACACCCTGTGTGTCCACCAAGCCCCTGATTCAACTCGGTCATGGCCCCCGAGCCACTGACCCTACACTGTTTTCCTGTCCCACACCCTCCCAAGGCACCGACCTGGCCGGCCCAGCGGGGAATTTCAGGCTCAAACGTAGCAGAAGCCCTGTGGCTGTGTGGGTGTGGTGCCTCGGGCACCCGGGCGTGGCCTCCACAGCCTCCTGAACCTGCCCCCTCGGCCCCTCCCAAGCACCGCCCCTCCCCACGCACGCCCCACACATTGGCCACGACTCGAGGCTGACAACACCACGCGTCCACGGGTCCACCAATCGGAACTCTCCAGGACCACGGGAGGCCTGCCTTGTGGGCTGTAGCTGGGTGTCCCCTGCGAGGCTGCAGGACAGATGCTGGTCAGGGGCGTGGTCAGCGCGAGGCCTGCCGGGGCTGGCGGACCAGGACGGCTCGCCCCTGCGTCCGGGGCAGGGCCCTCGGGGCCGCGGGAGGCAGGGACTCGGTGGCCCCCGCGGGGGCGGCTACGGGTGCGTGCCACGGGATTCCAGCCGGTGGAGCTCGTGGGCGGCCACTGCTCTAGGGCCATCGAGGCCACAACAGCGGCTACTCTGGGGTGAGGTGGGGTGACCCGGGGGGTGAGCGCGGAGGCCCGGACGCACACGGGAAGTGAGTGGCCACGTACGATCTGTGCTCTGTACTGTCTGGACGCCAGTTCACTTCAGCGTCACGTAGGAGTGAAAGCATACGGCTGGAGCGTGTCGTGACGAGTCCCTGTGAAGGGACACTGGACCGGAGACCGGGCGCCGAGGAAGCCAGCCTCAGGGGGAGCGCGGAGGCTCGCAGGGGCGTTTGGCAAGTGCACGTCCGAGGGGAGACTGGACACCGGGCCGTGAGCCCAGCGGCCGTCCTGGCGGGCGGCGCTTGGGAGGTCCTCCCCCGGGAGACCCCGCGAGGGAGCCCCCCAGCGGCTCCGTCCCCCTCCCCGTCTTCCAGCTCGGCTGACATCTGGCCTCCACCGCAGACACCCTGAGCCAGATCCAGCCCAAACCTTCCGGAACCCCAGGCCCACGGAGCACGAGTGACGTGATGTGGCTGAAAGCCACCCCGTGTGGGAGGCTCCCCGGAGCTTTGACCTCATCCTCCTCCGGCGGCCACAAGGACACTTGTGGCCTTTTGTGTTGTGACAACATTGCAACGCGGCTCTCAGGACCGTGTTTGAACAAATCAGACGGTGAGGATCACACTCAGTGCCCGTCCCCAGCGGCGCTGGGAGGTCCGGATTAAAGTCGTCGTCACAGATGCCGACCGCGTCTTGAGAAGCTGGAGGTCCCGCGGCAGGCGGTGCGTGCCCCACGTGCTGGCCGCAGAGGCCAGGCCGGCCCCGTGTCCCTCCGGCTCCGTGCCTGTTTCGATGCTTACAGGCAGCCCCCAGCCGCTGATGTGAGCAAGGGCCCGAGGACAGACCGAGGACAAGGACACAGGAAGAGAGAAAGCAACTGGCGGGGCCGAGGGCTCCTAAGCGGGAGCAGAGGGGCCCCCGGGCCAGCATGGCACTTGGCTCTGTGCTCGAGGTTCCCAGCATGCTGGTCCCATAAAGCTACATGATTTCAGATGGTATGCGGGGCCCTGGGGAGCTCACTCAGCCCAGAGGGACAGTCACCCTCCCAAGCGCTGGGTGGGCTCTCCAAAGGGTGATGTTTGAGTGTCCTGGGGCCACAGGAACAAATGACCACACATTGGTGGCTCAAAGCCACAGAAATGTATCTTCTCCCAGCCTGGAGGCCAGAGTTCACACATGGAGATCCTGCCTCTTCCAGCTCCTGGTGCCCCAGGCATCCCTGGGCTGTGGCCACGTCCCTCCGGTCCCTGCCTCCGTTGTCCGTCAGGTGGCCTCCCCGTGTGTGCACCTGATCTCTGCCCTGCCCCCTCATAAGGACACTTACGATGCATTTAGGGCCAACCGGCTAATCCGGGATAATCTCCTATCTCAAGATCTCTAACTTAATCACATCTGCTGAATCACATTTCGGCTATTTAAGGAAAGGTCACCTTCCCAGTTTCCGGGGATCAGGACGTGAACGTGGCAGCTGTGAACAGCCCACCACGGTGAGGGTGTGCGAGGATTCGGGACAGCCACGCCAGCCTTCTGCCAGCTGTGAGCAGAGGAACAGATCTGCCCAAGTCAGAAGCAGTGGACCCGTTGGCATCACATCAGACGGTCTCTGGTTTTCCAGGAAGCCCGGAAAGCAAGGCCTAGAAGAGCACAGGGGTGCGGGAGGCCAGAGGCCAGCCAAGGACCGGGTCCAGGAGTAGCCTGGGCGGGGGTCCTGCCTCAGCCACTGGACCCTGAGGGCTCCCAGTGACCCGGCCACCCACCCTGCAATGGATTCTGCTCTGACCCTGCTCTCTGTGTGTACGGGGTCCACGGGCTAATGCCTGGGGAGCCCCAGACCACCAGGCCCCTTCATGGGAGGTACCCCTGGGTGGGAGCTTCCTGGATCAGGGGACACAGAAGGGCCCAGGTAGGGGTAAGTTGCAAATGCAAGGAATAAAAGACAAAATATATGAAGACCCCAGGGCCCCTCCGCTGCAGGACCCAGCCATGCAGCAGGAAGGCAGCTGGCGAGGGGGAAAGGTCTCCAGGGACCTGACCCGCCCAGCCACCACTAGGTCCCTTCCCCGGCTGGCCAGGCGTCACCTCTACTGGAGCTCAGGTCCACATGGCTCACCTCCGCTGACTCCTGAGCCACCGGAATCTGTGTGGTGGGGTCCCGAGTGGGGCTCCAGGAACCCGGGGCCACCAGGCCGTGCAGAGCCAGCATCTGCCGTCCTGGTTGCCTCCGGGGGACGCCTGTACCGTGAGCCCTCAGGGCAGGGCTGCCCAAACGCAGAAGGGGGGTGGACGCAAGAAGGCCGAAATGACAAACATCTGCCGCAAATGTTGGGGTGCGGCCCCCACAGGGGTGGCAGGAAACCCACAGGCGATAAGAGCTGATCTCTAAGCGGTGTGTCCTCATCTGTGGCCCCTATGTCACATACCTCTAGCGTTGGCTTTTCTTTTATTGCGAAATTCTGAAAGCTCGTGACCCTGTCACTGCGCGTCTCAGGGCACTGCCCGAACAGCCACCTGAGGCCTTGGCAACAGAAGCACACCTGTGTGTGGACGTGTGAGCCGGGAGGACAGGACCCTGGCCAGCCCCGGGTCACAGAGCACAAGTGACCGTAAGCATTGAGAGCACCGATGACGGTCGCCTTCTCTGCAGGAAGGAGCCGCTACCCTGCACCTGTCACCATCCGCCCCTCCCCCGTTTGTAAACCAGGAGTCGCCCTGTATTTTTTCCGTGTGTTAGTGAAACACAGAAAGGTTAAGCGCCAAACGCAAGAAATACCTAAATCGCTGGACAGATGTGTCATGTTCCCGAGGGGTGGCACTCGGCGGTGTGGAGCGTCCACTCCGCGAATTCACTGTAACCCTGATCGGAATTCCAACAGAATCGGAGCCCCAGGATCCACGTGGAAGAACTCCCAAGGAACAAAGAACTAGCTGATGCCGCAAAGCGGGAAGGGGGGAGGGGACCCGCCCGCGAGCTAGTGCACACAGTCACGCCAACGAAGCAGGTCCGATCATCGCATGACTTCCATGACTTGCAGATCCACGGAGGAAAGATAAATTGTTCGATAATCTATATTTTGACAAATGAGTGTACACTTGGCGGGGGGGGGGATGATACCCCAAAAATGAACTCCGAATACTTCAAGACCTAAACACTGACACACTACAAATGTGTCAGAAGCAAACGGAAGACAGTGGGTTTACAATCTTCGATCTTCGGGAATTCGGTCCTTCTTAAACCAGCTGCTAAAAAAAGGCCCACCAGACAGAACAACTGGCAGGGGGACCACACGGAAATGCGAAACTGCTAAAAGACAGTAGGCAAGCAGACTGGGGAAATGTGCAACACACGCAGGGATCAGAACTGCCATCCAGCACGTGCGAAGAGCTCGGGCAACCCAGAAAACAGGGCGGATGTGCAACGGGTAACAGGTCACAGGCAGGCAATTCTCCGCGGAGGACGTGCCCGTGGCCAATGGCGAGCGAGCAAGTCCTCCAACTCCCCACCTCGCAATGAAATGCAGGTTAAGGTCACAACTTTTCGCTGCTCAGACTACAGTCATCGGGCCTTCCCCCAGGGGCAGGGGAGGCGGGTCTGCGGTGACCCCCCAGGCGTCTGGTGTGAGCGTCCCTCCTCGTGTCCTGCAAGAGACTCTCCAACGTGTAGCTGGGGGAGTCCGTGTCCCGGCCTCCCCGCACCTGCTCAGCCACAGGGCTGGGTCCCAGTCACCGGCTCGTGATCGGGGGGGCGGGGGGGGGGGTGTCTCCGGGTGAATGTCCTTAGGGAAGGGGACACACCTTCTTCCTTTCCACTGGCTGGTTTCCGGGGGGACATGAGGACTGCATCTGGAACACGGGGCCCTGCCGCCGGCTGAGATGACAGAGCCCCGAGACGAAGGGGGCAGGGCCCCGTCTGACCCCTGAGCCCCCGGCAGCCAAGCCAGGACCATCCTCTAGATTTCGTTTCTGTAAGTCCTTGCTCCTTCTGATGTCCCGTCCACCACGGCTGAAGCAATCCTTACCGCCACAGGCCCTCCTCTCACTGTTGCTGAGAGTGACGGGGGGGGGGGGGGCATTTGGAATTAAATGTAAACTGGATAGCGGCCTGCCTCCTGGTCCTCAAGCACTGTCCCCACTTTCCTACCCTCTGTTACGCCAGAAACGTCCTCCTGGAACCATCACTAAAATAGCAGACTTGACCGTGGTCCAAATGGCCGTGGCCAACGGGGCAGTGGCATTGGTGGATGGAGACAAGATCTGGGTTTGGTTGTGGTCGGGGCAATGAAGGACATCATGTTGGGTTGTGGTCACCGGGTCCCGATGTCACCTCCAAAGCAGCGCCCCGTGCGGTCAGCGGATGGGCTGATGGTGTCAACGCAGGGGACAGGGAAGGACGGCAACGAGGGGCCGTCCCACCCGTGTGGCCTCTTTGGGACCACGTGAAGGAGCCACGCCGGGCTGTGCACCTCCCCACTCGGGCAGATGAGCCTCGGATCGGGGTGTCCCCTGGCACCCCCCAGCCTCCTTCCGCAGGGAGCCGCGTGGACACGTGGATCTCGGGATTCGTTCCCGTGCGGACACTGGACAACGGTGCCCAGCACTTTGTCTCCTCGTCAGAGCGGCAGGAAGGCTGGTCCAGCTGTGGGTTTCTGTGCGCTCTCCCGGGCAGGACAACCCGATCATTTTCCACTGAACGGACACTGGAGAGATGCGCGAATTCAAATCTTCTCTTCTTCTGAACAGAGCAAATCACTCACTGAAACAGCTCAGGGACCAGGCTCAACCCCTACATGGGGACCCCGGCCAGCACAGTCCTGCGGTGACCCAGCCTCATCAAGCGCTGGGCCCAATGGGGCCAGGCCAGACACTGGCTCGGGGGCCAAAGCTGGGACCGAGGACAATGTCCGATGGGAACGCAGAGCCAGCCCCGAGGCGAAGGCAGGTGGAGGCGGCCACAGTGCCCCGTGTGAGCAGGCTGCGTGAGCCCTGGAGCTGAGCCAATCCCGCCCCCCTCGGTGTCACCAGAAACTCCCACAGGATTTCTCCCGGGACGGAGTCGCCCTCCCTCCCGTTGTTCCTCTGTTTCTTTCATCCGTCACCTCCCGGGCCCCGGCCCTGGCCCCGGCTCGGTCTTCACGGAGCTCTGGGCCTCGTGGCCGAGGCTGACGGTCCACAGATGAGGCAACACGGAGGGCGAAGGCCACGGGAGAGGGAGGGCAGAGGGTGCTGACGCCTCAGGGGACGGAACAGTCCCCAGTGTTTGGGAGACAGGGCGTCCCCACGGGAGCTGGAGGAGGGGTCTGCCCACGTGAGACACGGGTGGGCTCCGAGGGACCGGCCGTCAGTAGTTGTGGCTCCCACGTGGCTCCCTCGTGGCAAGGCGCAGGACACGGTCACGAGAACCTCACACGCCAAACGACGCGTGTCTGTGGAGTGTCGCACACAGAAGCCACACGCAGCAGCAGGGGCGGGTCTCCGGGCGAGGTGGGGCGGTGGTGACAGCCAGGCGGGGCACGGGCGACCCCCGGAGCCGGCGCGGCTGCCGTCCCGGCCGTCCAGGTAGCTGCCGCAGTGCCCCGGGGTGCCCCGGGCACCCGGCGATGCTGGGTCCCTGCGGACACAACTTCTGAGCGCTTCTGGAGACGTGCTTCCCTTTTCTGAGCAACAGAAGGAAGGAGGCGCTGTCGTCACGCTCCGATGGTGACCTCAGTGTGCCACTTGCAGCCCGGGACTCCTTTCTCTCTGGCCGGGACACTGACGGCGTTCCTATCTCACCCCCACCTGCCCCTGCCCGGGACCAGCAGCCGCGGAGGGGTCGGCCCGTCCGGCAGGTCAGGACCCACGTGCACGCACCGCTTTGCCCCGTGTTCTCTGATTTCGTGTCCACTTATAACTGAAAATCCAAAAACCAGGGGAGGAAATACACCCGCCCGTCCTGTAGTTCTGCCCCAAGGCCACGGCGACCCAGAGGCACACTCCATCCTGGTCTGGAACAAACCCGCCTCATGGCTGAGTCCGTGTGAGAGCAGCCAGCTGGAGGGTTTAAACAGTGCGACGGGCTGGCTGTATTTCCAGAAACTCCGGGCGGGGTAGGTGAGGTTGCCAGAAACTCCCAAAGTTTGCTGCCGGCTGGGCACGGCCGGCGGGTCTCACCCTCACACCCTCCCCTGCTCCCCGCGGGTCCGGTGGAGGGGCCACCGTGTGGGCGAGTGCCGTCCCGGCGTGGCACGTGGGGGCCACACGCAGCCTCATCAACCTGTCTGCCCGGCACTCGGGGAGCTTGTCCGAGCAAAGAGAAAATATTGACTCAGAGCTTAGCAAATAACGCTATCGATCGAAACAGGTCTGCCTTCACGGAGAGTAGTTTGAAATCACAGCGATTTTAAGGTAATGGTTGGTTTTGAAATGCTCGTTTAGGTGCATTTAAGTGCAACTGTTTTCAAAACGTTATGGTATTTCTGAGAAAGCTTTCATGACACGCAGCAAATAGTGGCCTTTTGTGTCCTTACCACCATCACCAGAGCTCAGATCAAAAGCAGGGCACGGACGGCCTCCGCCGGCCCCTGAGGGACCCCGGCCCCACACGGAAGCCACCACTCAGCTTCGCGAACCACGCGGCAGGACGTGGGCCCTCGCCGCCCGGTTTCCTCCTGTCTCTGGGCACGTTTGCAAGGAGTCTGTGGCTATCTTTGTCGCGTCGCGGTGCAAACCGGGAACACGTCTTCGTCCGCCCTGTTGTTAGCGGCACTCGGTGGCCTCCGGGCCGAGGCTGTGAACGTTCCCATCCGCGTGTTCTGGTGAGCACACGTGTGCGCCTGCGTACCCCCGGGTGTCCCCGCGCCCAGCTGCACACCCCCCGTCCACGATCCTGCCACCAAAGATTTCTCTTTTTCACCTTGGCCATTGTGGCGTGGAACAGAAACTCTTAATTTGGGTGTAAGTCGAATGTGTCTACGTGCAAATTTGTTTCCGGAGCCTGTTTCTTCCAGTGTCCCCTCAAGAGCCCACACCGGTACCTGTGGCAACTTGAAAATAATCACATTTCCAGTAGCTACAGCTCCAGCCTCATTCTTCCTCAAGTTACGTTGTCTGCTACTGACTCTTTGTTTTTCAGTATACATTTTAGAAGTGGTTTTTCGGGGCGCCGGGGTGGCCCAGTCAGTTGAGATCTGACTCTTGATTTCAGCTCGGGTCATGATCTCACAGTTGGTGAGTTCAAGCCCCACGTCGGGCTCTGTGAAGACAACTCGGGGCCCGCTTGGAATTCTCTCTTTCCCTCTCTCTCTCTCTCTCTCTGTCCCTCCCTGGTGCACACACAGACTCTCTCTCGCTCTCTCTCTCTCTCAGAATAAGTAAATAAACTTTAAAAATGGTTTGTCAATGTCTACATACACACACGTACTGAGATTTTCATCTGGAACACCGAGGGGAGAATTAATATCTTTAAACATGAGGCATCCTGTCCATGACCATGGTATATCTCTACCCTTTAGGACTTCTAAATTTTTTCTGAATGATGCTGTGTAAACGTTTATAAATGATTCTGTACATCTTTGATTCTACTTTGTTCTTGGTTATTTTATTATTTTTTGGCGCAGTGTAAAAATTGTTTTTCTAATTGTCGCTAACACAAAAAAATACAACGAATTTTAGGAGTGCCTGGGTGGCTCGGTCGGTTAAACATCCAGCTCCTTATCTCAACTCAGGTCTTGACCGCAGGGTTGTGAGTTCAAGGTCCATGTTGGGCTCTGTGCTAGGCATGGAGTTTAAAAAAAAAAAAAAAAACTACAACAGGTTTTAAAACAGAACTATTTAGGTCTGCAGAAAAACTGAGCAGAAAGTACACAGAGTTCTGTAGACACCGCCCTCTGGCCCCGCCTCCACCAGCGTTTTCCCTTCTCTGTGCCGACACAGTCAGTGAGCGATACTGATACATCACGAGTAATTAAGGTGCACGGTTCGCGTTAGGTTCTTCCTGTCGCAGGTCCCGCGGGTTTGGACAAACGGGTCATGACTTGTATCCAGCAGATAGCATCACAAAACCCTAAAAATCCTCTGTGCTCCACCTTTTCATGCCTCCAACCTCCCTCACTGCTGGCAAACGCTGATCTTTCTACTGTCTCTGTGGTTCTGCCTTTTCCAGAATGTCACGGAGTTGGAATCATACAGTCCGTATGTATTGGGGCGTCTGGGTGGCGCAGTCGGTTAAGCATCCGACTTCGGCTCAGGTCATGATCTCGCGGTCTGTGAGTTCGAGCCCTGCATTGGGCTCTGTGCTGACGGCTCAGAGCCTGGAGCCTGCTTTGGATTCCGTGTCTTCCTCTTTCTCTGCCCCTCCCCCACTCGTGTGCTGTCTTTCTGTCTCAATAATAAATGCTAAAAAAAATATAGTCTGTATGTACCCTTTTCAGACTGGCTTCTTTCACTTAGTGATATGAATTTAAGGTTCTTCTGTGCCTTCAGTTGGCTAAGATTTTAACTTTTGATGCGTCTTTGTTCATGAGAGAAATCGGTCTGCAATTTTCCTCTGTTACATTTTCATGAGGTTTTGTGATCAAGGTTATGTGAGTGGCAAATATATATATATATATTTTTTTCTCCTTTCCTATTCTCTCAGAGAATTTGCTTAATGTCTGTGCTATTTCTTTCTCAAATATTCGGTGGATTACATGAGTGGATTCACAAGGGAGTGTCATTTCCTTTCTAAATACACATCCAGCTTCTTTAACAGACACAGGAGCATCCCTGTTTCTTTTCTGTCTTACGTCAGTTTGGTTCACTGGGTTTCTCAAAGTTGAGTGGTGCCCATGACTTTTATCTCATTGATTTCTCTTGTATCATTTACTTCCTTCTGCTCATTTGGAATTTTGTTTTCCATTTTCTAACTTTTCCAAATGGATACTCAGATTATTGATTTCCAAGCTGTCTTATTTTCTAACACATTTAAGTCTATGAATTTTCCACTAAGTACGGTGTTAGGTGAATCGTGCAATTTTGTTGTTGTTGTTGTTGTTGTTGTTGTTTCTGTATCATTCAGTTCCAAATAGTTTTAAATTTCAATCATTTTAGATTTTTCTTTCCTCTGCTGCCAGAGGAGATGCATAGGTTGTTTAGAAGAGTGTTGCTTGATGTCCAAACGTTTGGAGGGCTGTTTTTTGAGGGATGTTTTTGCTACCGATTTTTAGCTTCATTGTATCGGAGTCAGAAAACATTTTATTATTTCAGAGTTTAAATATACTGAAACTTGTATCATGGTCCAGCCTGTGATCAATGTTAGTAAAGGTACTTAAAAAGAGCGTGTACCCCGCAGTCTGGTGAGCGAGCAATACCGCATAGATGTCAATTAGACACAGTTTGATAACTGAACTGTTCTGCTTGCCCTCAGTTTCTGGTAAGGGTGGATTCAAATATCCAACTACGATTGTGCATTTGTCTATTTAGGGGTTTTTGTTTTGTTTTGTTTTGTTTCTGCTTTACATACCTTTGAGGTTAAGTTATTCGACGCATCAAATTTAAAATTGTTAGGTCATCCCTGACTGGCTCCTGACCATTGCGGATTGTCCCCTGTTCCCTCTAACGCAGGAACTCTTCCTCGCGTCTGCTCTGTTCCTCATGTCAATGCCGACTTCGTCTGACGTTATTTCAGCCACGCCCGCTTTCTTTGGTTAAGGGCATGGTATAACTGTTTTCTCTTCTTTGATAACCTTTTCAAGCTGATGATCCTCGTGTTAATGCAGTTAACGATAATGTATAATTCAGTCTAAATCTATGCTTTTGCTTTTATTTTCTTTGTTACCCCACCTGCATTTCGTTGCTTTATGCCCTCTTTCCTTTCTTCAGATTAAGCAAACACTTTCGTCATTCTGTTTCACTTCTGCTAGCCTGTGGTCGCTTGAACGGCCTTGCGCCAAGGGGGTTTGGTAACAACATTTTCCCGTCCTGGTTCGTGAAGAGTCAGGCTGCTTTCTCGCGTCCAGTCCAGCTGGCCTCTCTGTCTGCCGGCCTCATCGACCCTCCCGAGTCACGATCGCCCCTCAACTTGCTGTTGTGTTGTTGTTTGGTTAACGACTTCTTCACGCAAAAGGACAGCGAAACACATGAAGGAGAGGGAGCACGAAGGTGAAGGGCGAAAGCTTCGCCCACTGGGCAGCGGGTGGGATGAGGGGGCGGGGGAGGGGACACAGGGCGGGCTCTGGGCTGCTCAGTAAACTTCCAAAAACCTAGAGAAGACAGACAAGAGTCCTCAGTGCCTGTAGGCCCTGGGGAAGCAGAGTGCCAGAGACGTCACCGGGCATGTGACCGTGTGGGCGTGCCTAGTTTATGACACAGCAGGTGGTGGCCATCACGGGCTCTGATCAGGCCACGCTGCCTGCTGCAAAAGGAGGTGCGGCCTCTGCTGCTGCCAGAGGAGACGTGGTCATGGACCCTGTTGGACTCGGTCACCTACGTCCCCGTGTGCTCAGCTGTGCTCACACTCTTATCCCCTGTCACCCACCGGCTTTGTGTTTCCCAAAATTCTGCAAAACCGGGAGCTGGGCTCAGGCAGTGACCCCCAGGCGTCAGGGCCCTAAAATGTCCGGGGCCTGACCGTCAGAGTGCAGACCCCCCAACACCACCGGCGGTAGGACCCAGTCGGTGGGACTGGGACCCGTTTCTCAAACGCTGCTGGTCCGGGGCCGACCTTGAGAACGATAGACTGAAAATGTCCTGTTAAATGAATTGTCGGGATCAATAAGAGCGTGGACCGAGCAAACAGCTCTGGTTGTTAAAGCTTCCGTTTTCGAGTGAATAACTTTTATAATAAAATACGTGACCGACATATCTGTTCATTACAGCGGACCTGGTCGGAATCCTTCTGGGAGGAACTTCATTATTGATTTTTCGTTCTTCAATGGGATAAGACCAGCCTGTATGTTTTCAACAGAATCTCTAATTCGGACTCTTCAATAATGAAAACCAGGTCCCCGGTAACCCCCCAACAGCGAAGTCCGGGCGTAACTCACTGCAGTCACGAACCAGGCCTGGCGGGCACGTCTGAGTCGTATCTTATCTCCAGTACAACTCACTCAACAGGTACGACGTTTCCCACTGCAGGTGGGCACAGGTCCAGGGACAGAACCACGGCCTTGCTGTCCCGGTGGGGCGAGGCAGGGGAGACCCTCTGCTGATGGGCAAGTGGCCGTTCAGGTGGGGTGGCCGTCTGCCTCCCTGAACCCCATCCAGAAACACCCCCCGCCCCAGACACACCAGGATAATGTGTGACCAACTATCCGGCCACCCCATGATCCAGGCAAGTCGGCCCTTGAGGTTAACCATCACACCGATGTGTATTCCCACAGATGGTCCTGCTTCTGTCTTGAGAAAGTGCCATTGGATGTGGCAGGGGTAGGAGCTGGGACGCTTGGGGCTTTGCCATGAACCAGGCAGGCGTCAACTTGCCCTTCGACATCTGAGACATCATGTGGTTTTGAGGGCAGCTGGCTTCCCGGCTTGGTGCTTCCCTCCAAGTATCTGCTTCCAGAATCTGATATGGGGCTTTCTGAGGGGTGGTGTGGGGGCCTCTAATGCCACAGCCTCCTGGCGGCCCCTTCCCGCCCAGGAGGGACCAGCCTTCTCTCGGGTGGACTCATCGCGGTCGCCTGTACTCTGCTGCCCCTTCCTTGTTCCTCAGGGCTGTCGGGGAAAAAGGAGCAGCCCCCAGTGTGTCCGTGAAAGAGTGGGCTTTTCAGAGTGCCCAAGGCTTTGAAGTGCAAGTTGCTGGTGGGGTGGTCTGCTCGTGGGGGGGGGTGGGGGTCCTGGATACCTCCTGGGAAGCTCAGACCCAGAAGCAGCCAGCCAACACCCATGTTCTGTCTTCTTTAGAAACTGGTGCTTGGGCGCCTGGGGGGCTCAGTCGGTTGAGCGTCTGACTTCGTTCAGGTCATCAAGTCGCTGTCGGTCTGTGAGTTCGAGCCCCGCGTCGGGCTCTGCGCTGACGGCTCGGAGCCTGGAGCCTCCTTCGGATTCTGTGTCTCCCTCTTTCTCTGCCCCTCCCCTGTTCATGCTCTGTCTCTCTCTGTCTCAAAAATAAATTTAAAAAACGTTAAAAAAAAATAAAAAGTGGATGATTTGTATGGAAACCAATTTGACAATAAATTTCATATATTGAAAAAAAAAAAGTGGATGATTCGGGGATCCAGGCTTGTCCCCAGTGCTAAGTCTCCCCGGAGCCACACCCTTCTCACTCAGTGGCCACACGGACACGCCTGCCCCTCACAGTGAGAGAGGAGCCTGCGGACGAGCGGGGTGGGGGGCAGGGCCCCGGAGCCCCAGCTGCACAGGACAGCACCTGTCGACGTCACTGGGGAGAGTGTCCTGGGCAGCGCCTGCCTTCACCCCAGCTGGCACATCACCCCCCCCCCCCCCGGCAGGGCCGCCCACACACAGGCAATGACAGTGCATGAGGTGTGGAGCCCAGGCGAGCTGTGGAGCAGGGTCATGGCTGGCCTGTGGGTGCTGGGGAAAGCCACGCCTACAGCCCACCTTCAGAGTCCCACTCCCACCGCCAAGGAAACCAGAAGGAAAGGCGGAGAGGCCCCAACAGGGCTCTTGCGGGAAGGCTTGCCAGCGCCACGGAGGGGGGGACCTGGGAGGGTCCGCCTGCTGAGGAGAGCCCCTTCCCCGGCCTTTCCTTTCAGAGGACGGCATGCTGCAGCCTCCTGGAGTGTCTCCATCCCGGGTCCCTCACGAGTAAGGCACGTGATAACCCCCAGCCTGCACGGCCACGGCCACCAACCAGATCCTTGTGTCAAACACAGTGCAGTATAACAGTTGGCTGTCACGGGCGTGCTCACCGCGTCATGATAAGGCTCCTGGTTAAAGCCAAACTGTGAAAGCGGACTGACTGCTGGCATTTTATCGCAGAAACGGAACGCCGAGCTCTAAAGTGGTGCCCATGTCAGAGGCACCAGAGTTGTGTAAATTATAATCTTTCAAAAATCAACTTTGTCTCAGAAATCACTTCTCTGGGAGGAAGGGTATCAGTGGGCCAGCCGTGGGCCTGAGTCTGGGGGACTGCCCGAGGACGGGGCTGCCGGGACAGGGGGGACCCCCCCCCCCCGATGCCTTCCCAACCCGCGTGGCTGGCGGCACGGAGGTGAGGTGGGCAGACCCGTGGGAGGCGGGGGCTGGGTTTGCTCTGGGCCGGCCCCCCAGCCTTCTTCTTCCATCGGAATCGGAGTGGCTGGAGAAAAGTCCAACCCCCACAAAGGGGTTTTTCAGAATCCTGGTGGGCAGAGTGAGTCACCCCGGGGCAGGCAGGGCTGCACGGTGGCTCAGCTTGTGACTTTGACTGTGGCCCTGGAGAAGGAACTGATGTGACTGCATTCGCTCCCAGTCGCCTTTGCTCAGCAGGAAGGAGGAAACGGGGCTCGAGGTCTGGTGCGAACGCTGCGTCTGAGCTCCCCTTGTCCGCAGAGGCCCTGGGCAGGGGTGCCGGTGTCCGTGGAAAGCGGGCTCACCTCGATCTGCTGGCACAGGTGTCCTGTGCCCAGGCCCTCGGGGATGGCGGAATGGTGCGCACCCCAGCTCCGGAGTCCCGGTCACCCTCGGGGACACTGAGCCCTGACCTTCATGTCAAGCTTGGCGTCTGAAGAGGAGGGGGAATCCCAGACAAGGACGGCGTCTGGCCGAGCTCCAGGACTGCAGAAACTCAAGCGGAGAGAGCCCAGGACCTGGCTTCTCACGGTGATTGATGGCCAGAACCGGCGCAAGCAGTCACGAGGAGTCACGTTGAATATTCTGGAAGTCCCATGTTCCAGAGCTTCTCCGAGGCTCGCTCTCACTGCAAGATGACAGCACTCCCGGACCGGAGCAGACGCCTTCGGGCAAATCCCCGCGGCCTTCCTTCACTGGCTGCCCACCCCGCCCCCCGTCAGCCCCCAGCAGCAGGGCCCCAGACTCAGCCCCGACCTCCCCTCTGCTCAGGGGTCCACGTCCTCCAAAACCCCACTCAGATGAAGCCCCATCCGGAGCCCCAGAGCCTTAGCCCCAAGTGTCCAAGCAGACAGCGACAATTGAGGCGCCCTGCAGACCCCCCGGGGCAGGCAGGTCAGGAGCCTGAGCTCCAAGTGGAACAGAGAAGCAATGTCCCCACCCGACAGGCAGGAGGGGGGAACCCGGGGAGCCGAGTGGCCATGAGACAGCCTCCCATCTCCATGCCCCAGCGTGCCCCGTGTGGACACACCCGCGTCCTGGTCCTGGGAGCCGCCCATCCCTGGCTCTGGTCCGCGGCTCGTGTCCCTGACCTGCTGATTTTGAAGAGTCAGCTGACGTGCTCAAGTACAAGTTCCTGTCTGCAGCAGTCGCCAGCGCTCACGGCCCACAGTCGCTCGAGGGGCGGTGGGGACATGGTCCCTCCACGGCCCCCAGATGCTCACAAACGGAACCCACACGCCATGGTGGCCTGGGCACCGTCCCCTGCCCGGCTTAGGTTCCCCAAGTGAAAGGCCGTGGCTACAAGGAGCTTCTGCTGGGGAAGGGGCTGTCCTGACACAGCCCCGGCCCTGGACACCCAGTGGTCTGGGGCACCTGGAAGCTATGTCCGTGAGTGGCTCCGTTGACCCTGCGGAAGAGCAAGAAACTCAGGGGAGTGAGTGTCTGCCCGCTAGGAGCTGGGCAGAGATGGCCCCTGCCGCACCCAGCCCTTCTGGGCACGCCCACCGAGGCCCAGAACCTGACCTGAACCCAGACCCTCCATACAAGGTGCACCGCTGACAGGGACACCTGCGTGTGCCCCCCCAGGACCCTCGTGCTCTGGGGGTTGCACCCTGTGCCCCTGGGGGACCCTTGCGTGCTGGGGGACGTGCCCTGCGCCCCCTGATTAGCATTCAGGGAGGCAAGTCCCCTGTGTCTGTAGCCTTTGCCGTGGAGGGGAGGGAAGGGGGAAGGGGGAAGAGGGGAAGGAGAGTAAGGGGGTAAAGGTCAGAAGGGGGGGAAGGGGGGAAGGGGGGAAAGAGGGGAAGGCAGGCAGGGAAGGGGGACCAGGCTGCTCCTCCCGCCACAGAGACCCTACCCTGGGAGGGGGCCGCCCCCCCCCCCCCCGGCAGCCTGGCTGAGGCCGGGGTCCTGCTCGCTCACGTGAAGGCCGTGTTGCATCCCGGGGGCCCACCCCGGTTTCGGGGAGAGCCCTGACTGTGTCCCCCCAGGGCCCCTCCCCCTGGACTCACCTGGGGGCTGACCCCCTGGTTCAGGGACCCCTGCACGCGCCCTGCAGAGGTGGTGCCGGGGGTCGGGCAGCGGCCGTCGGCCCGGCCCCTGCTCATCCGTGGCCTGCCTGAGGCCTGCGAACGCGCTCTGTACGTACAGCTGGACCCTAACGGTTCCGGGCTTCGCAGGCCGTTCCGTGTCGGCCACTCATCCTCAAGTAGCCACCCGGCAGCTGGCGGGGCTGCGTTCCTGGAACACTTTGTTCGCTGACCCCTGACCCATGACGGAGGCCTGTCCCTGCCCTGGAACTGCTCGCTGAGGGACGTCACCAGTGAGCAGGCCCCGGAGACCGCACCCGACTCAGACACGTGTGCCCACGTCTGGGCGGCAGGTGGGGGCGTCCTGACTCGGCAGGCGCAGGGTCCCGTGAGGCCGGGCGCAGGTCCCGGCAGGATGTGGCGGCCTAGCGAATGTTAGCTCCACATGCCACACCCTCAGCACCTGGCTGCACAGCAGGACCTGGTCCCCGGGGCGGGGCACCCGCAGTGGCCGCCCCAGCAGCCTCGTGGCCTCTGGGCCCGAGGGCTTCGCCCGCCGGGTGTGGGTGCCGCCGGCCTCACTTCCGCCCGTGGCCCCGCTGGCCACAGGACGCTGTCCGCACGGCGGGTGGGCGCTGGGTCCCGCCCCCATGCGCTGAGCTCGGGATCGTGGGCGTCCTCCCGCCCCGTCACGGGCACGTCAGAGATGAGCAGAAGGCAGACGGTGCTCCCCTCGCTCGGGGGGCGGATGGAGCACTCAGTTTAAAGAGTGGAAGTTTAAGAGCAAGGACTGGCCGCAAAGGTCAGATGACCCTGATTTCAATAGAAAAGCGTTAGGGGAGAAAGCCTTGTGTGCCGAGATGCCCACCGCAGGGAACGCAGGGTGCGGACAGGCGCCAGAGACAGCTCCTGCCTCCCAGGGCCCAGCGCCCTCGGGTCATGCCGGCCGCCAGGCCTCTGATGGGCTGCCATGAAAAAACGCGCGTGGGGCCGAGGGACTGATCCCCTCGTCCCACAGAGGAAAAGTCTGAGGAGCGCGGGCCCGGCCTCAGTCAAGGACACAAAGTGACCCGGCCCTCGCCGGCCCCACACCTGCATCACACGGGGCTGGGTCTGCAGAATTTCTGTTTGGCACACAGACCCTGCATCGTGACGCCCCCAGGCTCTCCCGCCCTTTCCCTGCCTCGCGCTGCAGGGTTCAACCCGCTGCCCCACCTGCTCCCACACACACTCGAGAAAAGCAAGCAGGGCAGGACCAGGCCCGCGAGGTCGAGCTTTGGCTCGCGTGGCCCTCAGCCCCGTGGGAGGGCGGGCGCCCTCGCAAAGCCCCAGGCTTCCCCCCCCACCACAGCCATCGCCCAGGCTGCACCCCGTTTTGTCTGTGTGTCGGGAGCGGCTCGTCGGGAACCAAGAGATGGGAGTGGGGGCCGTACACACAGGGGTCAGGGGTCACTGCACCAACCCTCTGGACACCACGCTCCGGTGTTGGCCAGAGGCACGAGGTCTGAAGGGAGAGAGGAAGGGGCGTGACTGGGGCAGGAGAGCACCTGGGGGAGGTGCCTGGAGAGAGGAGGCCCAGGGGCTGCGGTCAGCCCTGTTTCTGCCCCTGAGGGTCTGGGCCAAGTGGCACTTTAGGGATTGTGCCCGAGAAGAGGAGGAAACGTGTCCCTTCCTCTCCTGCTGAGTCCCGAAAGGGGCCCAGGGCCCCCCGCACGGAGGGGTGCCGTCCCTCCGTCGGGACCTGAGTGCATTTCTCTGAACAACAAGCACCTTCAGAAGATCACCCCACAGCCGGCCAGAAGAAACATCCAAATGTAAATATCTGAGACGGCACCGTGACATCGCAGAGCGTCCCAGCATCTGCAGCCCGACCCTGAGTGCCCTGCCCTCACCAGAAACACTGGCCTGGGCTGGGTCCCCGGGGAGGGGGCCGATGGCGTCCAACTTGCTGCCGGGACGTAGAATGTCCAAACAGGCCCACCCCGCGCCCCCTCCTGCCAGGGGCCGCCCTGCGCTCTTGTCATGACCCAGCCTCCTTCCTTCCGCAGCCCTGCTGGGTCACCTGGTGCCCCAGGGCGGCCGTGTAGCCCTGTGTGGCAGGCGGGGTCCCTCTCCGGGGCTACACCTGTGACTTGTCACCTACTGTCTGTCTCACCTGTCCAGGGTGGGGGGGTCCGGGTTCAGGCCACTTCTTAGGACAGGACCCCACCCTCCCCAGCTGGGTGCAGAGTGGTGATCACAGCGGCCCCAGCCCACCGCAGGGTCTCCCTGGACGCACTGTCCCCTGGGGCACCGGGCATCGGCGACCCCTCCCCCTTCATTCCAGAGAACCATCCAAACAGCTCAGGAGTCAAAGCCAAAGACACAAAACGGACCAAGAACTAAAGGCAACGAGCCAGGCGTCAGGGGGAGGGCGTCTGCTTCCTGGAACCGGGCTCCCCGTCCTGAGCACGTGGGCTGACCTCCCGGTGACAGCAGCAGAGTGCTGGCCAATGTCCACCCCCCAGCACTAAACCCAGGATTCGTGCTGTCGAGCAGGCCAAGAAGAGGTGGCTGTGAGGGGCCGCTGGACTCCAAGCGCCCCAGAAAGTGTAGGATGGGACTCCTCCGGGTTCACCTACTGAACCAGAATCGGGGTGCCCTCAGTTCCTCCCCGCCCGACGGGATGGCCTAATTAAAGAGCTTTCTCTCAGCAGGCGCCCGTCTCTGATTCGTCACCCACAGCCGTGGTGACGCAGGGACCCTTCTGTACAAAGCCTGTCATCGATGGAACAGAGGCTTTTGTTGCCCAGAGATTTCCAGCTCTGAGTGATCTCGCTCCATAGACCGAAGACGCCTGGCCAGCGGCCAGTGGGGGACAGAGGGATCTGTGTGTTGTGTTGGGTCAACATCACAGCGCAGCCACGGCGGGAAAGTGGGACGGCTGTTCATAAAACTTGGACTTGTGTGAATGAGGTTTCTTTCTCCAAAGCAGCCGAAATGCCAGTCCACGCGGAAAGCCCGCCAGGGCTGCGGCATTTGGATTTAAAATAAAGTTGTTATAGGATCAGAAGCTAAGATAAATTCTTTTTTCTCTTACTCTCCTTTAACGAAGCTGAATGGAATAATTGAGATCAAATCCTACCTTTCAGACACGCATTCGGCTGAGAATGTCTGTGCCGGACGCCAGCCTGGACTAACCCCTTTGCTGACATCGTAAACGCCCGCAAGACCATCCCCCACAGGCTCTGACACTGCTAGACGCGGGCGGGGCAGACGAGTCGCCACTTCTCTTTCCCTCTGTTCCGAAAACCCAGGCGCCGCGTCTAAAACCAGATCCACGAAAATTCTGTTAGCGGTGAAAAAAACCTTCCTATCGGAAAAGCAGTTTCAATCTCCAACGTAAAATAAAACTGGAAAGCCAAAATTAAAAATGTAAAAGCCATAGTTTCATTATCAAACCAGATCAAACTAAAACCCTAACACTTCAGTTTATGACTGAGCCCTCGAAAGCTTCCTCAGCACCACCCGCCTCCTCACTCGCACCGGACCCCCCCTTCCACTTTTCTAAGCAGACCCCAGGGTGGTCCCCTCCCTCCGCATCCCCTGGCCCCGCTCTTGGCCGCACTGGGTTTGTTTGCCGTGGCTGAAACTTTCCAAATCACGGTCCGCCATATCTGCCTCTCAAAGCCTGTCCGTTCGGTCGCTTAGAAACATCTCGGGCCCCATTCAAAGTGCGGCCTGGGAACCCCCACCCCCACCCCCGCACTCTGCCTCCCGTTTGTGCTTACACTGTATTTCAGTGCTTCTAAAAAAAAAAAAAAAAAAAAAAATCCCCATTCAACTGTGGCTCTCGAGCTACGCCGGGGCATTCGTTACTCACACCAGCGGGTGCGTTTAGCTCCCGGTGGTTAATTTGGCTCCGTTCGGTGCTCCATAGGTGACCATGCAAACTTAGGTTGTCACTTCCCTCCTCGATGCCCAGTTCCCATTTTGTCTCAATTCCACAATAAAAGGTGCCCTCCTCAGTGAGGTTTCCCTGGGATGTACTCCCAGGGGTGTAGCTCCTAGGCCACAGGGCCCGGACGTCGCTTGCTGGATGTTTGCGAACTGTCCCCCCCCCCCCCCCCGGGGGGGCTGCCCTCCTCCTTGTACCGTGTCGCCTCATAGCCCCCAACGCTTGGCCTTGTCAGAACCCCCAGGACTGTGCAGTGGCGGGGGGGAGGGGCGCACCTCCAGCGAGTGCAGGGGCAGGTGCACCTCCCAGTCCTGCGCCTCTCAGACCAGCAAACAGGAGCGTCTTTCATCTGTGTTTTCTGCCGCGGGGGCTTCCTCTTCTGGGAATTGCCTGTTCGCGCGCTGTGCCCACGATTCTGTTGTTTGTTTTCCTGTAAGCTGTGTACAAGTTCTTCATGTTGTGTGGATGCTAATCCATTTGTAATGATATCCTTTGTAACTATTTTGTGCACAATTTGTGGCTTGTATCATCAGTGGTTTATTGTGAGACTTTTACACTGTTGTCTTACTCAAATGTATCAATGTTTTTCTGTATGACTTGTGCTCTTTGTGGGTTTCAGAGGAAATCCTTCTCTATCCCAGATTCATGAAGATAAATTCATGAAGAAAGATTACACTTTCCACATTTAATCACTCATGTACTGTGGGGCTGGGCTAAATAAGACCGTGTGACTGGGGCGCCTGGGTGGCTCAGTCAGTTAAGCATCTGACTTCGGCTCAGGTCATGATCTCACTGAGTTCGAGCCCCGCATCAGGCTCTGTGCTGACAGCTCAGAGCCTGGAGCCTGCTTCGGATTCTGTGTCTCCCCCTCTCTCTGCTCCTCCCTGGCCCGTGCTCTCTCTCTCTCTCTCTCTCTCTCTGTCAAAAATAAATGAATAAACATTAAAAAAAAAAAAAAAAAAGACTGTGTGACCACAGCCAAAACCCCTTCACCACTCCAGATCCCCACCCAGCACCTTCCAGGTGCTGGTTCATGTCAGGAAAGGAAATAAATAAACGCCCTGTCCTCTGGCGCTGACCCGCCCTCCGAGGCTGATGGCCAAACAGCGTCACGTGTAAGTGGTCAGGAAAGAAAGACCCGGGCAAGGGGCGCCAGGATCTGTCCCTCTGGCCACCACGCCCGCCAACTGGAGGTGACGCAGCTTTACACCAGCCACGCGCAGCAGCCCTGATCCTAAACTGGGAGCGGCTGTGGATCCAGGCGGTTCCCCCAGGAAAGGCGGCGAGAGCCCCTGTGGAGAAGCAAACCCCCGTTGTTGTGGATGGTGGGGTGGGGTCTGTGTATGGAAGGGAAGGCTAGTTTCCATGAAGATTTCTGCAGAGCTGAGACCCTTATCCCACGCTAGCGAGGAAGGGTCCCAGACGGACGTGTCACAAGTGGGTCACTTTGCCGGGTTCATCTGGCAGGGAGGCACACAGCTCAGCAGGGAGCCGGGCTTCTGGAGGTATGGGCAGTGCACCCCGGCCCTGGGGTCTGGCGACCGGAGGGCGGCTCTGAGGACGGAACTTGGGCTTGGCCCATAGGGGGCCAGCGGGCAGGCCCTGGAAGCCTCTTTGCGGGTGTGGCCAAGTGCAGCCTGGACCCCTGCGGCTGACGGGGGACCCTCACTCAGATCGCACGCTGGACGGACAGGCTGATCTGGGCCACGCTCCAAGCCCTTGCTGTGAGGTCACGACCTGGGCCGAGATCAAGAGTCTGACGCTTCCCCAACGAAGCAACCGGGCGCCCCTACTGTGACTTTGGACAAAGGGGACCACACTTGGTTCAGCTCACTGTGCTCCTCAGAACCCCCAAGACGGGAGGCTCCCCTCTGGGCCCGGCCAAGTGGAGAGAGTCCTCCCGCACCCCCCAGTGCCCCTCGCTCTGAGCCCCAACCCTGGAAACGGCATCCGCAGGCAGGACGAGCAGATACCTGCTGCATCCCTGATGTGCCCCCTGCCCCGCGTCGGCTTCTCCCAGGACCCGACCCCCACCCCGTGCCCCGTGAGGTACAGAGTGGCTGCAAACAGCAGGGGCCACATAGATGTCTGTGTGTGCAGCTGCTCGCGCATGGGGGACTCGGGACCCCTTGTCACGGCGCACCTGTTGGGAACCAGGCACGAATTTTTCGTGAGCACTTATCCCGGTGGGAGGTGGGTCTGGAAGGGCCCCGGGGCGCACTCTGCGGTCGCCCCCCGCGGCTTCTCCCCAGGCGCTGCCCACAGGGGCAGCCGCGATCACACACGAGACCGGCTCCCCTCGGTCATGCTGCTCTGCTCTGTGCAGCACGTCCCCCAGGCTTCTGTTTCAAAGGCGGGAAGTCAGAGCTCCCTTAGTCCTCACCGCCTTCCGCAGTGTGATTCAATGTCTGCAGGTGCACGCGGGAGGACCCGGGGCCCTGACTCACGCCCCCACGCGCCCAGCCCGCCTCCTCGGGACCCAGGCCCGGGACCACGCAGGTAGTTGTTCCCTTCCTAAATCTCTCTGATGGTGACGGAACAAGCCAGGTCTGGAGGCGGCCACTCCCACAGACACCGGGATGGAACTCGAACTCAGAACCGACGACCTTCTGGCCCGGTTGGCGGGCTCCACGGAAGCCCAGCACCCCACAGCAGTGAGGTGGGAGGTAGCCTTTTCTGATGAGGGCAGGCTTTGCCTTTGCAGACATGGGCCCGGCCACCTGTTCATACCTGACAGACACAGGCGGGAAGGGGACACGACCTGGCCAAAGTTCCCGTCCTGGTAAATGATGGTGCCGGACCCCCACCTGCACGCAGGCCGCCCCCCGGGAGGGCCCCTTGTCCGTGTGCCTATTTACGCATAGTGGGACGTAGAGCCTTTGTTAAGTAGTAACAGACTCCAGAGTCGAAGTGAAGAACCCCATTTGCAACCCGGATCTAATTCTCGAAGCCGTGTGACCAAGTCCCTCCCCTTCAGAAAAGAATCGACACCCGCACTGACGAGCCGCGTCAAACTCAGAGCACCGAGGATGTGGGCCTGTGCCCTGGCCACCCCCAAGCCCCCCGATGGCGGGAAGTGAGTGCCACGTACTTGCTACGGTGGCTCACGTTCAGCCCGTGTGCCATGCGTCAGACCCCATCCTGGGCACCGCGGCTGCACTCACCCTCCCAGCCCTTCAAAAACCCTCCAGACCGGTTCGACCCGACCCCGCCTTCCAGCCAAGGAGGGTACGGGAGGCGGACCACCGCCTCCCCCCCACCCCCCAGGGCTGCAGCAGAACCCGTGCCCACGGCCCCAGGCCACCACCTTCTCGGGTCACAGGATGGAACCCGCGTAGGGAAGAAAGACTGTGGCCTGTGCGAAACCCTGGTCACAAGCACGGTGCTGGTTACGAGAAGCTTTCTGGGGCAGTCCTATAAATTCCTATAAATTCTGAGCACAGAGGGAAGGAAGATCGCCGAAAACACTGTCAGAAATCATTACCCATGTGGAGTTTTGTCCAAAAGGACAACTGAGCCAGACTGAGGTCAGACGTGTTTGCCGTGGTGGTAGGACCCACCCTCCGTGGCGGGGCCCACGCTCTGCGGACCCCCATCGAATATTCCCCTCCAGCTGGGAACAAGTACCAGGGTCGCCTCGAGTTATCAACACATGTTCTAACTGGGGATCGTTCCCCAAAACCACACGATGAACAAAACACATCCCGTGTCCGTTTTGACTGAGCAAACAGCCCAGGGCTCAAGGACGCCCCCCCACCCCCCCTCCCCCCCATGTCCTGCCTCAAACACAAACACCGGCTTCCTTGGTTTAAGATACGCTCTCTCCCGCAAGGCTTCAAAGTTGAGTGGCTTATCAAAGGCCTCCGATCCAACAAGAGAGTTCTTGGCCTCATCAAATGTTGAAAATATGTACAAAGATCCTCTTATGGCCAATGTCCTGACGTGAAGAAGTCAGATCAGGTGATTTCCAGCCTCTGTGATGAGAGACCAAATGCTCTCGCTCGGGATGGTTTCCCTGTTTGCTAAAGCACGAGCCACTTGTGAAAAGCACACCTCCTTGGGGCCCGGGTCACTGCGGCTTGGGCGTCAGTGCACGCGAGGTGATGGGAAGAGGGCAGGTGTGCACGCAGGTGCAGCTTTGCATTCACGTGCCAGTGCCCACGCACGTGACGGCTGGACACCTTGGCTCCCCTGCCCGGCCCACCCCCACCTGCTGTGCCCACTCACCTCTGAGGGCGACTGAGGCACACGATACCACCCAGCTGTGTGACAGGCTCTGTCCAGGAGCCTGCAGCTGGCGAGATAGGGAGGGGAGGAGGGAGGAGGGGAGGGAGCGGCTGGATGGGAGGGGGCAGGGAGCCGGTCCGGCTCCACGTGAGGCGCCACCCGCCCAACCGGCCCGGGTCTGGGTTGTAGGAGCCTTGCCTGCACTGGGGTGGCGGACGTTCCCACCTCCTCGTGCATCGCTATCTCCCGGCCTCGTTCCGGGTCTCGGGTCCCCCTGCCCGGGACCCCTCTGGTCCCACCAGCAGGAGCTGTTCCTCTCTGCAAAGCGCCAGGACTTGGTGGCAGGCCCCCGGCTAGGTGCCAGGCAGGCCGGGCAGGCTGGCTTCACCCTGGGGGGCCATGTGCTTCTCTATCGATAAGGAGGCATCACAGGGAGGAGAGCCAGCGGGTTCCCGGGGCCCGGACCACTGCCCCCGCCTCACGGCGAATCTCCCCCCTTGGAAACTCGCCCTCCCCCCAGCTAAACAAGATCGCTGTCCCTGCAAATTGGCAGAAATAATTCGACACAGCATTTTTCAAAGCCAACTAGAAAGAATTTACTGTAAGCGATTGTTTTTCATGCGGGATGGCTCCTTTGAGAATAACTGTTTTCATATTTGTGGGGTTTTTGACATTTGGGGAAGCGGAATTACATGTAAACATTTGTTCTGCAAGCCCAAAGTGTGAAGGAAGATGTGCTCAAGCACCAAAAAAAAAAAAAAATGCTTCCATGCCTCTGAGTTTCAAAACCCTCTTAAATTTTGATAAAGACCCATGGAAGAGATCATCACTTCAGATCATGTTTTACACGAGGATCGTTTTTTTTAACGTCAAGGAAAATAAAACAGACGACGTGGCTAAGAAGTGTGCCGTGTGGATGAGTTTTTTAATCTCCTGGGCCCTTTAAAACTGCACCTCCACGATGGTCAAAACCTACACATAAAATATAACATCAAGCATTTACGTCCCTATTTGATGTCAGATGTCTGCATATTTGAGGGAAGTGGTTCTATCTGGAATCCAAGTGTTGTAACAATAGGACCTCTCTGTGGAAAGCTGCCTGTGGAAATGGATGACCACGGGACAGTGCCCACCAGGGAGTCCTGACACGTGGGCAGAAAGAAACACCCCTGGAAATGAGGCCAGAGCCTTCTGTGGCCCTGGCTATGATCTTGGTCCCTCAGTCTGTTACGCTTCAGTTTGACTACCTATAAAATGGCCCTATTTCACTCACAGAAGGAGTCTTGGAAACTATCCTGTTCCACACAAATGAACTTCACGTAAAATGCACGTGGGCTGCACGGGTGTACTGAGAGCCATACGCACACGAGGGGCCGGGGCTAACAGGACCCCCAGGTCTTACCAGCCAGACCTGAAGGAAGTGCGGAGCTTTGAACGAAGGTGTCCAGGCACAGGGGACAGCAGAGGGGAGAGACCTGAGGCCACCTGCCCGCAGGGCTGGGAGGCCGCTCCGGGAGGGGCCACGCCCGAGGGGCCGGGCGGAGGGGCTCCCGCCTTCCCGTGATGGGGGAGGCATTGCCAGTGAACAAGGAGTTGGTCCGTCCTGCCGGCCTGTGGAAGGACCCCTCTGGACGCAGGCCCCGAAGGTCTGCCTTACACAGGCCTTTCCGTTTCTGCGTTTTGACACCGGGCCTGCTGACCCTGGAGGGTGGCCCTTCCCGGAGCTAGTAACTCGCCTCTCACGTGCAAACCAGCTCACCCCTCCTCTCTGTGGGCTCTCTACCCCACCCCCCGCCCTGCTCACCCGCCCTCCTCTGCATCCCCCGGGGAAGCCGCAGTGAAGGGCGTTGCCCCCTCGCCCCGCTGCCTCCTGACGGCCCCTGGTGCTTCCCGGGGAGCACCCCATCCCCATGCCTAGGGAAGCACGAGGAAAACTTCATCCTCTGCCCCACGTCCACGTCTGTGTGTCTTAGAGCACCAACCTGAAACAGACTCCAGGTACCCTTACAACACATTCTTGTGAAGTGTGCACTTAGCACATTCCAGAACAAGGCTTCCAGTGGACTTTTTAGCGAAACAGGACAGACTTAAGAAGAGGCAGCAACAGGAACTCACCCTACCGGTCACCAGCGCACACGATTCCAGAGGCGCAGCGGTTAGAAGAGGGTGGTGCCACCAGGAACTAACAAACCGTGAAATGGAGCATCCGGAAATGGCTTCACAAGCACTTGTGTTCGTGCCCAAAGGAGCCACAGACCGGGGAGGCGAGCGGATGATGGTGTCGACTACGGGGTCTCAGTGTAGAGGAGGAAACGTGCGGATGGGTTGGAAACAACATGAAAGGCAGAACTAAAAAGAAGTATCAGAAGGAAACAGAGGAGAACGTCTCTGAAATCTGTAAATAACTAAAACTCCGCAAACAGACCCAGAACACCCAGCCCCACGCCCGCGAGCATGTCCTGTGCTCTCGGTCCATCTGTGGAAACATTTCTCTCTGAACCTGCCTTCCTCAGACAGAAGCGGAGTAGGAACAAGGAGCCACAGGGACACCGCTAGCGCTTCCCAGAGCCTGGCCCGCAGCTCTGTGCACCAGGGTGTGTTCCAGAAGGTTCCTGGAGAACGCCACGGGATTTGCCTTCCCAGTCCGAGTCCGAGGGCCCAGCTGGCAGTTTCTCCAAACTAAGAAACTAAGTCCCAGAGATGAATGTCTTTTTCCTTTCACTGAAAGAAAACTGCATATAACCCCTTGCCCAAGCCCAGCTTCTCCTAGTCAAGCCTCCAGAACACTCTGGGACTTCTAGAATATTCCATCACAGGATTAAAACTGAAGCAAAGAAAGTGTGAAGCAGTGCAAGACAATGAACTTCCCTGGACTCATCCCCTCGGGCCCTCCACTCCTCACCCTTCCTATTCATGGACCCACCCTCCTGGGCCCTCCACTCCTCACCCCTGCTCTCCATAGACTCACCTTTCTTGGCCCTCCACTCCTCACCTCTGCTCTCCATAGACCCACCCTCCTGGGCCCTCCACTCCTCACCCCTGCTCTCCATAGACCCACCTTTCTGGGCCCTCCACTCCTCACCCTTCTTGTTCATGGACCCACCCTTCTGGGCCCTCCACTCCTCACCCTTGCTCTCCATAGACTCACCCTTCTGGGCCCTCCACTCCTCACCCCTGGTCTCCATAGACCCACCCTTCAGGGCCCTCCACTCCTCACTTTTGCCCTTGCTCTCCATGGACCCACCTCCTGGGCCCTCCACTCCTCACCCCTGCTGTCCATAGACTCACACTTCTTGGCCCTCCACTCCTCACCTCTGCTTTCCACAGACTCACTCTTCTGGGCCCCGGACTCCTCACCTTTCCTGTCCACAGACCCACCCATCTGGGCCCTCCACTCCTTACCCCTGCTCTCCTGGCTGTTTTCTCCCCTTGTCGGCCTTTGGGGTTTCTCCATGGATCTGCTTGTTGGGAAGGAGTGGAAAAGCCCTCTCCTTGTTGCCTGTCCCTGGATAGCTTCTCACACTGTTCCACCAGCTCCCAGCTGGGTTCTTGTGTCTGTGATCAGGGCAGTTGGCAATTGAATGCTCAGAGGTCAGCAGTGTGCCCATGGCCATGCAGGCAATGGAAACAGCGCCCACCGCAGCCCACAAGGGCTACCCTGCCATCACGCACAGCAGAAATGTGGGCACTGCACCAGTTTCCTTCTCCAGATTTGACAAGCGAGGTTTGGAGGAGAGGTCACCTGCCCCAGTCCAGCGTGAGGCTTTGAAACGGTTTGGGGACCTCGCCCCACTCTTTCGCCTCCGTATAGGTGAGGCTGTGGAGGGTGTCATGGACCACCGCAGAGTCACCGGCCTCTCTTTTGTCCTGTGTTCCTCTCTCCATCTAAACACAGGAGGGCCCCCAGCAAGGTCACACTTCACCGTATCAGCTGGCCAGGGTATCAGCTAGATTATCAGAGGGTTGATTGCTTCCTGACCTGCTGCCCAAGCAGGGACAGGGCTGGGGAGTCTCACAGGGCATGGACACACCCAGGACCCCATGGCCAGGCAGTCCTACAGTAGGGTCTGGCCTTCCCCTAGTCCCAGAGCAATGCAGGAAGCATTTAGACTACTTCCTCATGATTTCAGGCATCATGTGAACCGAGGGGCTGCTGGACTGTGTCCAAATTTCTCTCCCTCACCCATGCCCGCTGCCTGCTTCAGGGGTCACCTCCTGCCCGTCAGGGTCACAAGGACAGTCACACGCAGAAACTTAGCCCTGCTCACCACGTAGAGTTTGCAGTAAATTTTAGAAATTTATAAATTTTGATACCTTTTGCCCAGTTAATACTGTGCCACAAATGAAGGATCCCCAAATGCCTCCCCTTCGTGCAAGGGAGTAATTCCATGAACTGGAATAATGAGCCAACAAGAAAGAATCCTTTGATTCACGACCCTGTTGAACCACTGGGTCCCATCAGCAAATGCCTCTGTGCACCCCTCCAGCGGATGGCACTGCCCGGGTGGGAGACCGTGCGTCTCGGGGCAGGCCAGCTCTCGGGGTGCAGCTCGCGACCAGGACCGGCACAGACGGACCCAGCAGCAGCGCCCGGAAACCTCCTTTCCCTCCCGCCGCTGCCCACGGAGGTCAGGTCCCAGCGAGGGCAGACAAGCAGGAAAAGCGGCAAGAGCTGGGTCTGGGCCCGTCCCTGTGGAGCTTCGACAGAGTCGGCGCGGGCCTCTGCACGTGCGGCCCGGCTCGTCGTGTCCCTCGGGATTTGGGCTGGGGCGGGGGCTGGGGCTGGGGGCTGCCGCAGGACGGGGCGACGTGGCGGGCCTCGCTGCGCGGGGGGCCAGGCCCGGCCTAAGGGTCCCCGCCGTCTGACCACTGCGGGAGGGGCGCCGCCGGAGCCTGGGCGCCCTTCAGGACCGACGGTCCGGGACGCCCCGCCATCCCCTGCGGGTGGGGGCGGGAGCCGAGGTCAGGCGCAGGGCGCGGGCGGGGCCGCCCTCCGGGCCCTCGGGGGCGGGGCTCTCGGGACGCCCCGCCCCCGCCCGCCCAGGCCTCGCCCCGCCGGCGCCCCCCGCCCGCCCGCCCCGCCCCCCGCGTCACGCCGCCGCCGGCCTGCGCCTGCGCGTCCGCCCGCCTCGGCCGCCGCGCATCCTCTGCCCGCGCCCCGCGCCCCGCGCCCGCTCTGCGTCCCGCTCCGCGCCCGCTCTGCGCCCGGCGCCCGGCTCCCTGCGGCGGGCGGCGGTCATGAGGCTGCGGGCGCGCGGTCCCCGGGTCGCCCCCGCCTCCGGCGCGGGGGCCGGCGACGCGCGGCGGCTGGCGCCCCCGGGGCGGAACCCCTTCGTGCACGAGCTGCGCCTCGGCGCCCTGCGGAAGGCCCAGGTGGGTGCGCTCCCGAGCCCCTGCGGCCGGGGAGGGGGTCTCGCCGGCCTGGCCCCGCGGCCACCCCGCCGCCCCCCGCGGCCCCCACGCGGCCCTGCCGCTGGCCGCGCTCACCCCGTCCCCGTCCCTTCTGGCTCGCCCCCCCCCCCCCCGGGCCGGGCCCCACATCCCTTCTCCCCACGCCCCCTTCCCGCCATCCCTGCATCCCCGTCGCTCTGCGCCGCGCGGTCCCCCGGTCCCGCGTCCCTTCCCGCCGCTCGCAGGCCCCACGAGGGACAGGCGCGGCCCCCCCGCCCCCGGGATGGGACTTTGTCGCTTGATGAGCTTCTTGTGTGGGGACCTCGTGGCTCGTTCGAGCCCGCGCGAGGTGCCTTGAAGGGAGCGGCAGGATGTCCGCCTCTGCGTTTGCAAGTTGTGTTCTGCCGAGCGTGCAGGGGGTCCCTCCGGGTTCGTCTGTAACGGAATCGGCTTTATGTACTCTCGGTTCCGTGACCGGAGGGAACAGTGTGCAGTTTTGTTCGTGGCGCCCTCTGGTCCTGGCTGAGGATGGGGCCTGCAGGAGGCAGTGGGGCCCCACACTGGTCCTTTTCCTTCACATCGATCCAGGGTTTCCAAGGTGGGCTCCATTCTCTGACCCGGTGGGGTGCGCCCTCCCTGACCCGGTGGGGGTGCGCCCCCCCTGGCCCGGTAGGGTGCGCTTTCCCTGGCCCGGTGGGGTGCGCCCCCCAGTGCGGTGCGCCCACCTTGATCCGGTGGGGGTGCGCCTCCCCCTGACCCGGTGGGGGCTGGCACCCTGACCCGGTGAGGTGCACTTCCTGGCAGTGTTGGGCCTCTGGTTGTTCGTTGTGTTCGCGTTTCTGTAAGACTGCTCTCAGTACAGCCTTTTCTTTAGCTCCAAAACCGTAATAGAAACAGGTACAGATTTAGGACTTTAGCTGTTGTCCAGTTGACGGAGAGTATATTTTCCGCTGTGACAGAACTTTTTCGGGTGACACTTAGATTTCTTTAATGCAAAAAGTTTTTCACTTGGAACAATATCAAAGTGAAAAGTTCTTGAACCCAGTCTGAAGTTGTCGTGGGCTGCCTGCTTTTTCTCGAAGCATCCTCTAGGTGGACTTGGTTATTGTGGTGGGAGAGGGAAGGGTGGGCACAAGATTGAGGACAGAGGAGAGAAGGTCGGGTGGCATCCCTTCTGGTGACGGGAGAAAGCAGGGCCATCCCAGTCGGCTCCTGGGCCTTGTCCCTGTGTCTGTCTGGAGCCAGACGCCAGTCGCTGCCTGCCTGTGTGGTCTTTGGTCCCCCTCTGCTGCGTTCCTTGGCTCGCGGACTCGAACTCCTCGCCTGCGGTGCCCTACCCAGCTGTGAGGGGGTTAGGAGCGCAGCAGCTTCCTCTGGGCTCCTGAATGGCCCGCCCACCGGCCGACCCCCTTCGCGCCTGTGATCCATGGCTCTGAACCCTCTGAGGGCTGCCCTGGGACGGAGCCCTGACTCTTCTTCCGGGTGGCTTCCAAGGCCCTGCCCCACCTGCAGCCTGACCCCTGGGCGCCAGCTGCTGTAAGCGTGCATCTTCCTGCCTGTGCCTCCTACCTCTGCATCCCTGTCACTTTTGCAGCCTCGCCCCCATTACTGTGGACGGACAGGGGCCAGGTCTGTCCTGTCCCAAGCTATGTGCTTACTGCTCAGGCGAGGTGCACTGTGGACACTCAGCTAGCTGTAGAGTGAGTGAACGAGCGAAGGGGGCCGGATGTAAGAGCCGAGCCAGAAATCCACCACACCCCTCAGGCCCCGGGTCGCAGGGTCGTGGAGCCGCCGGGCTTTGGAGCAGCTCTAGGAGCTGTTCTTTAGCGCCAGGCAGAGATTCTGGTTTTAGATGTTGGCTCACAGCTTCTGGAAGACACTCAAGAAAGAACAGGTGAGTGGACTGTTTCAGCCCCTCAGAAAGGGAAGGTTACTTTGTATACACCTGGTTGCGCTCTTTCAGAGGCCGTGTCAGAATATTCGCCAGAATCCTCGTGGTGTATTTATACGTTGGTGGCAAAGCTGTGGTTACTGTTCAACTGTCCCCAGTGTGGTCTGGAGTATGTAACTTGTAAATGCTAACTTCCGAGTTTCGCTTTGCAGAAACATTTTGCTTTTCACAAAGCAGTGCTTTGCGAAGCTTTTTACTTCTCTGCGAAGCTTTTTACTTCTCTGCACCGTATTATGCAAAGGTTTCCACAGAGGAAACTAGCCTGTGCAAGCATACAGAGCCTGCCTCCCGAATCAGTAAATAAACCGATCCAGCAGTGACTGAGACAGCCAAGGGCTGCTCAGAGACTCACCTAAATTGTGAGTGAAGGGAAGGCGGTGAGGGCGCCTGCCCTCACCTGTGCCGCTGGGGAGGGGCTGTTAGTCACCTGCAGGCTAATGACCAGGCCATCTGTCATTTAGTAGCAGATTTAGCAAGGAGCTTAAGTATCTCTTTGGGCAGAAAATAACTCGTTAAGACATGAAAACTGAATAGTACAGAATTGGTTAGCCTTATGGTGATTTGCTGTTTTGGGAGTCCCAAAGCGGTGTCTGTCACCTGGGTGTTGGGGGTTACTTCCTGTTGGAACCCCCAGGTGTGAGTGCACCCCACTTCCAGCTCTGATGTTTCCTCATTTCTGAACTCCTGTGACCTGGGCCAGGGTTAGGGTTAGAATGTACTTCCCAGAAAGCAGTCTGGCTTCCTTTACACCTTGGAACGGAGTCCTTTATGTGAGGACACTGCGGGGTTCACCCTCTCCCAGTTAAATCCACAGAGAGCATTGCCATGAAGGCTGAACGCAGGGACAGGCTCCGACCCAGCACATTTGCAGGGAGGCCTGTGTGCAGTTTTAATTTCCCAGAGGCAGGTGATCTTTGTCTCCAAGTTCTGTCCAAGTACATGAGTTTTGATGAAGGAAGGGAGGAAGGAGGAGGGGAGGAAGGAAGGAAAGAGAAAGGAAGGAAGGAAAGAGGAGAAAGAAAGGAAGGAAGGGAGAGAGAGAGAGAGAGAGAGAGAAAGAAAGAGAAAGAAAGAAAAGAAAAGAAAGAAAAGGAAGGAAGGAAAGAAGAGGGAGGGAGGCAGGCAGGCAGCAGGTGCCCCTGGTTTCAGTCTGCATCCCGAGTCAGGTGTGGCCCTCCTGGGGCCGGGGGTCCCACACCCCGCACACTTCCAGGCCTGGTGGCTTCCAGCTGCTTCTCTGACCTGCCAGGCTTCCGGGCACCCACCCCAATGCTCCCGCTGCCCCTCTGTCTGGGTACTCCACGCACGAGACTGCTCTGCTGAAGAGCGTGAAGGGGTGCGTAAAGGGGAGGGCAGCTTGACTCTGGTGTTCGTGAGCCGCGGGTGGCAATGGAAAGCCGGGAGGAATGTAACATGGGAATGAGGATTTCCAGGACAGCAGGCGTCGCGTGGGAAGACACAGAGGGCCGGCTGCAGCGGGGCCCGGGCGCCCCCCCCCAGATGCCTGGGAGTCTGAGGCTCTGGAGCGGGGCCCTGGGAGCCTGAGAGCACGGCCTCCGTTGGTGCACGTGTAGCCCAGTAAGGTGCAGCGTCCTTGCCGCTGGCCGGGCAGCACAGCCCCCGAGGCAGGGGTGGAGGCCCCACGCCCGTCCTGGTGTCCCAGGTGAGTAGACTCCGAGGTCCCCGGACGCCCAGGCAGGCTCAGTGCCCATGAGCCCTGCCCTCGGGGACTGGCTGTCTCTCCGAATGCACCAAGAGCCGCCTGTAATCGGTTCTCATTTTCCGGAAGGGCGAGCACATTGCACTTAACTGTGGCTAGCGTCGAGGAGTGGGGAAGGGGGTCCGGGTTTGGAGAGACTTGACTTTCCATCCTGCCTGCTCTCTGGTCCTGAAACAGAGTCTTAATGTGTGTGTATGCACACACACGCAAGTATGGACGCGCGCACGCAGTCATGTTTTGCGTTCTTAATTGCGGAGTATTGAACAAAGTACTGTCAGTTTTACGTCTCGTTTTAGAAAACGAAGGTTTTGTCCCTGAAACTGGCCAGTCAAGCGCCCTGTTGCAGAAGCCGGTGCTTGCCCGCCCTCTGCCCCTGCAGGCATCCGCCCACCAGAGGCCTCGCCCCAGATGGTGGAGAAAGTCCGAGGACGGGTCCTGAGCGCTCTGTTCCTGCGAGTCTGAGCAGGACTCCCACAAATCGTGTTTCACAGAGCTTCACCCCTACCCTGCCAGAGACGTGGGGCCTTGCTGGCACTTTGTTCCTTCACCTTTCTGCCCCCGGGGCCTTCCGCCTCTCTGACCTTCACGTCCTGGACCGAACGTCCCGTCCCCAGAGCTCGCCCCTCACAGTTGGCTGCAGTGGGTCAGGACGAGGAGTGTTTCCCACATTTCTGGTGTTCCGCACGCCTTTGTAAGTCTGCAGATTATTTTGCAAATGAGGCCAGAGCGAAGGGTGTGTCTGAAGCGTGAGGACGGTGCTTGTGCTTCTCAGGCCCAGTCAGTCATCCTGCAGCCCTCCCTTTCACAATGGGCAGCAGCGTGACTGAGTTGCACGTTCCTGGTGTTTTGTGTTTTCCCCGTGTGGTAGCCTTGCACACTTCAGTGAGTGCACCTCTGCTAAATGCTGCCCTTAGGGGCGCCTGGGTGGCTTGGTCGGTTAAGCGTCCGACTTCAGGACTTGGGCTCGGGTCATGATCTCACGGCCCATGAGTTCGAGCCCCACGTCGGGCTCTGTGCTGACCGCTCAGAGCCTGCAGCCTGTTTCAGATTCTGTGTCTCCCTCTGTCTCTGCCCCTCCCCTGTTCATGCTCTGTCTCTCTCTGTCTCAAAAATAAATAAACGTTGGAAAAAAATAAAAAATAAATAAAAAAAAAAAAATGCTGCCCTTAAACGCAGACGCAGCAGTGGCACCCGCCTCTTCTAGCACAGGGTCCCCTCAGTTCTCTCACACCTGCTGATGCCCCACGAAGCTGCCAGGGACCGGCCTGGGCAGAGCCGCTGGCTCCGTCAGTGCTCACGCGTGGGACGTGTTCCAGGTGCCTGGACACCGTGGCCTTTTTACTCCCACGAGTCTTACTTCCGTCTTAGAGCCAGTGTGGTGATTTCTTTTCCCACATAAAGTCTTTCTGAAGAGCATCTCTAGCAGTGTTAATATTTGAAACCCGTAGGACGGGGGCACAGAGCCGGGCTCAGACAGAGTCCCTGAGGCCTGGAGGGCAGGTCTGCTCCACATAGAGCATGCCCAGAAGTGACCCTGCTCCAAGACAGCCGGGAATCCCAGGGCTGAGGGCCTGGTTGGGATCAGGCCCTGAATGTTCCCAGCGTAGGGCCCACGGCGGAACCCCGTCCCTGTGGCGCTAAGTCTCTCACCAGCAGGAAGGAGTTGAGTCCTTAGTCACTTCTGTGCCACGCGACTCACGAGCTCTACGTCCTCGTGGGCCCACAGAGCTCAGCAGCTCCCAAGCTCAGAGTCCCCCTCCCCTGCCCCCCAGAGCAGCCACGGCCACTGTTGCCTCCGGCCCCCACCCCACGCCCTCCCATCCTGTCCCGGTGGCTTTTGTGTGCTGTGCCCAGGAGCGCTTGGACCAGCCCACTCCACACTTCCCCTTCCCCTGGGTAGTTGGGGTAGTGAGCTCCCAGGCCCCTCTCCACCCCTGCCAGGCTTGGTGTGAGACCCACCCTCACCCCGAAAGTGTTATGGTGGGCCGGGAGCTCCCTGCAGCCGGGGGGGGGGTCAGAGGCAGGATCCTCCCTGCAGCTGCGGGGTCAGAGCCAGGATCCTCCCTACATCTGAGGGAGGACACAGCCAGGATGCTCTGGGAGCTCCCTACACCTGGGGGGACAGAGCCAGGATCCTCCCTGCAGCCGGGGGGTCAGAGCCAGGATCCTCCCTGCAGCTGCGGGGTCAGAGCCAGGATCCTCCCTACATCTGGTGGGGGGGGAGAGCCAGGATGCTCTGGGAGCTCCCTGCAGCTGGGGGGACAGAGCCAGGATCCTCCCTACATCTGGTGGGGGAGGGGAGAGCCAGGATGCTCTGGGAGCTCCCTACACCTGGGGGGACAGAGCCAGGATCCTCCCTGCAGCTGCGGGGTCAGAGCCAGGATCCTCCCTACATCTGGTGGGGGGGGGGGGGAGCCAGGATGCTCTGGGAGCTCCCTGCATCTGGGGGGTCAGAGCCAGGATCCTCCCTGCAGCTGGGGGGGTCAGAGCCAGGATCCTCCCTACATCTGGTGGGGGGGGAGAGCCAGGATGCTCTGGGAGCTCCCTGCAGCTGGGGGGTCAGAGCCAGGATCCTCCCTACATCTGGTGGGGGGGGGAGAGCCAGGATGCTCTGGGAGCTCCCTACACCTGGGGGGTCAGAGCCAGGATCCTCCCTACATCTGGTAGCGGGGGGAGAGGCAGGATCCTCCCTACATCTGAGGGAGGACACAGCCAGGATGTTCTGGGAGCTCCCTACACCTGGGGGGACAGAGCCAGGATCCTCCCTACATCTGGTGGGGGGGGGGGGAGAGCCAGGATGCTCTGGGAGCTCCCTACATCTGGGGGGTCAGAGCCAGGATCCTCCCTGCAGCCGGGGGGTCAGAGCCAGGATCCTCCCTACATCTGGTGGGGGGGGGGGGGAGCCAGGATGCTCTGGGAGCTCCCTACACCTGGGGGGACAGAGCCAGGATCCTCCCTGCAGCTGGGGGGGTCAGAGCCAGGATCCTCCCTACATCTGGGTGGGCAGACAGCCAGGATGCTTTGGGAGCTCCCTACATCTGGGGGGTCAAAGCCAGGATCTTCCCTGCAGCTGGGGGGGTCAGAGCCAGGATCCTCCCTGCAGCTGGGGGGGTCAGAGCCAGGATCCTCCCTGCAGCCGGGGGGTCAGAGCCAGGATCCTCCCTACATCTGGTGGGGGGGGGGGGAGCCAGGATGCTCTGGGAGCTCCCTACACCTGGGGGGACAGAGCCAGGATCCTCCCTGCAGCTGGGGGGGTCAGAGCCAGGATCCTCCCTGCAGCCGGGGGGTCAGAGCCAGGATCCTCCCTACATCTGGTGGCGGGGGAGAGCCAGGATGCTCTGGGAGCTCCCTACATCTGGGGGGTCAGAGCCAGGATCCTCCCTGCAGCCGGGGGGTCAGAGCCAGGATCCTCCCTACATCTGGGTGGGCAGACAGCCAGGATGCTTTGGGAGCTCCCTACAGCTGGGGAGGGGACAGAATGTACCCTCGAGTCTCCTTGCAGCTGGAGAGGGACTCACACACCTGGGGGCTGGAGGCGGCATGTGGTTAAGGGGCTCCCTGCAGTTGGGGGACAGGGCCTGGAGGTTCCCCAGGAGCTTCCCGCAGATGGTGCCCTGGAGCCATCATTTTGGGGAAGCCAGCTGTTGGGGGTGAGGTTGAGCGGAGATGTCCTGGGGGCGCTCAGTCTGTGAGGGGAGTGGGGTAGGAGGTGCCTGGACGGGGGTGTCTGCAGCTGGAGGCGGGGCATCGTAGGGCTCCAGGAGGGGCCCCTTGCAAGGGACTGAGGATGTGCTATGACCCTGGGCCCCACAGGCTCTCTGTGCATATTTGCCGAACGATTGGAAGCCTCTGGAAATGCTTCAGCTCTTGAATTTCAAGATTCTTCTATTCAGATCCTGCCGAGGGCCCTAGAGATAAGGGACTTCCCGGGGCGCAAGGCCAGGTGTGTCTGTGGGGGTGAGCAGCTGGGGGGACCGGGTCTGTGCCTCTCAGGTGCGTCTGGGGGGGGAGGGAGGGAGGGAGGGTTGACAGTTACTTATTTTTCTCAGTCTTCCTCCCTGCCGCACGCCAGCCCTGAGGCCCCCACCGGGCAGGGCAGGTTGGTGCCCCTCGCATGTTCCCTGCCCCTCGGACTGCGCTCTGCTCTGCTCTGCTCGTGGCTGAAGCAGTCCTGACCGTGAGGCGAGCGACAGTAAGCTGCTCCCCAGGACCCTTGCGCCCCCTTCCGTGCCAGGACATGCCCCGACCTGAGACACTGCTGTTAGGAGCTGCGGGCTGTGTCCTCGGATGGACGGACCTGACCTGAGCGTCACTTTGTCAGGACTGAGCTTCAGGGCCGGGCCCTGCTGTGTCCCGGGGCAGCAGCTGTGGGAGGAGCAGACGCTTCGTGGGCAGGTTAGCTCACAGCTCCTGGTGCGGCCGGAGCACAGGGACTCAGGTGCTCATCCCCAAAGGCCCCGCTGCACTCTGACCCTGTGCTTTGCTTCTGAGCCTCCTTTGCTCAGCGGACAGGGACAGGGGGCCTTCTCCGTGCTCCCTCCCTGCTCCCGCCTACTCCCTGGTTGGTTGGTTGGTCAGGTCCTGGTCCCTCCCCTTAGCCCCCTTAGGTTGGGGGAGGCACTGTGCCTCTGGGGGCGGGGCGGCCCTCCCCTCCCAGTCCCTCCCTCACCAGGATGTGCCGCCCCCTCCCCCCTCCCAGGGCCTCACCAGGACGTGTCCCCCTCCAGCCGTGCTCCCAGCCTGGGCTTGTACCCATCTGTGGGGGAGAGGGCTCCCGCCACCCTGTAGGTGGGAGCTCTGTGCCTGGAAAGCTCCCTTTCTGAGGACGTGTAATTACAGGGTGTCCTGGCCCCACAGGTGAGGCGCCTGTGGAAACGGGTCAGTTGTCGCTGAGTTCCTACAGTCTTCAAATAGGGATCTGGGCCAATTCCTGCTCTGGATGTGAGCGTCGTCCCCAGAGTGGAACGTCCAGCCCAGAAATCTTACCCTTCATGGTGTCTCTGCTTCTGTCCCGCTGGTCTGTTCCTGAGCACCTGCCAAGAGAGCCAGGCCGGGGCGCTAAGTTCTCAGGGTGACCCGGGACCCGCGAAGGGCCTCTGGCCTGCCTGGAGTTTCACGTCTGCGGGGGCACAGGATTGGTAGCGTGGAGTCCCAGGGACCGGGGGACAGAGCTCTGGGCTCTAGCTCGGGGGTCCTGAAGACCCTGAGGAAATGAGATTTTGCGTGAAACTCCGTGGGTGGGAGGGGCGAGGAGAGGCGGAGGCCGAGGGCGTTTGCTGGCCATCTGAGCCGGGAGGGGCCGGCCGCGAACACCCACAACCGCCCCCTCCCCCCACGCAGGGCCCTGCACTTCTTGTCTTGCCTCAAACCCCACCAGGTAGCCGGGAGCTCTCCCGTCCCCTCCCCTGGAGGATAGGTGCTCCCTCGCCTCCCTACCCCTGCCCCTGCCCGCAGGCAAGCCCTCTCCCCCGCCTGCTGCTGCCCGCAGGGCTGTGAGCCAGCCAGGGCTGTCCCCACTGGTGTGCATTCCGTGTGGGCGTCGGGAGCACGCTGGCTCTGGCTCGCGATAGACACTTGGCGTGCGTGCGCTGGCCCGGTGAACTTGTTCTCCAGCGCATGTGTTCTGCCTACTCCCAGCCCAAGCCGCTGCCCCCCCTGCGCCCAGGGCTCTCTGCAGGTGCACTTGGGCCGAAACCCTGATGTGGCCCGGACGAGAGCTCAGGGAAGCCCAGACTGGGGGGGAGACGGGGGCACACGAGGGGCCCTGGGAGCTCAGAGGTGCTCAGGTAGGAGCGGGTCTTCAGTGGAGGGGGCATCGTGCCGCTGCCCAGTAGCGTGCTCTCCGGGCTGAGCGCCAGCGGGGGAGCCTGGGCAGCTGAGGTGGCGGCCGTGACAGTGACAGTGCGGCAGGGGTCCGGGGGTCTTCCTCTCTGCCCCCAGGCCCGTCCGGTCCTTCATTCTCTTGTCTGCGCAGCAGGGACACCGAGGTCCCTGCTTTCCCAGGCCTTTCTCCACCGGCCGCTGCGTCCCTCCCCTGCCTGGGGGCCCAGCCCCTGGTGGTTTTTCCTGGGGACCTGGAGTCTGTGTGGCAGGCATCTCCTGATGTCCCCGAGTGCCCTGCCCGCCCCCTCGGGGCCCCCCGTGCCTCTGTCCCTGCTACATTCACCGGGGGCCCTGAACTGCCCTCCTGGCTGCCCGCTGACCATGTGCTTGGCTTCACGCCTCTCTCGCCAGCTGGACTGTCTGTGGGCCCTGGTGACAGACCAGACACAGGCCTGAGCCCCTGCAAGGCTCTGAGCTCCGCCCCCGGGCCCTCAGACGCTTGTCAAAGGGCAGGTGAGGAGGACCGTGTAGTGCAGATTCCCTTGGTTACGGGGTGCGTGCCCCGGGGTGCCGTGGACAGAGCAACTCTGATCCCACAGGGAACCGCACAGTTGTTTGCTGCTGCCCGACGAGCCAGGCCGTCCAGCGTGTCAGGCACGGTGTGTGTGTGTGTGTGTGTGTGTGTGTGTGTGTGTGTGTGTGTGTGTGTGTCTGGGAAAACGGCTCTGCCATTGGACTGCGTTGCAGGTTGCAAACTCAGAGTGAATTACCGAAAGACTGTCCTTTTGCAGAAACTCCAGGTTGGGTGAGTGTGCTTGAGATGAGGTTTGAAAGCTCCTGGACAGACAGGACCAGGGCGCCAGACGGACAGGACCAGGGCTGCCTGCGGGTTGAGGGAAAAATCAGGTTTTAGGAACGCTGTATTTAATTTTAGGTTTGAGTGGGAGAGCTGAGAAAAAATAGCTTCTGTGTAGCGGTGATTATGGCCCGACAGTCACACGGCCGGACAGACGGCTTCAGAGTGAGGGACCGTGGGAGCCCAGGGGCGAGAAGACTGTCACCTGCACACATCAGCCAGGAAAGGACGGTCAGTCCGATGGGGATTTGACACCAGAGTAAACAATGACAGTCACGCAGGAGGCCCAGTGAAGACAGAGCTGTGCCTCCGACGTGACCCCCACGTCCCTGCGCCGTCCCCACCCCAGATTTCTAGCCTCGCTCCGTGTTTTGTCTTTTCGTGGAGGGGAGTCTTTGCGTGAGAGCAGCCGCGTGTGAGGACGTGGGAGCATCACAGCACAGATCAGGGCGTGGCTCCCTCTGTCTGCTTTCCAGTAAGGAAGCTACTGGAAGGAGGTGGTTATCCCCACCCCTGCCGCGTGCCTTTGGGGCACAGCGTGCTCCCCGTCCCCTGCTCCGTCCCCCTGTGGGGACCCAGAGGGGATGTGCGTTCTGAGGTTGGCTTGCTGGGCAGGCATCTGTAGGGCGCTGGGTCCGCGTGGCCTCTCTCCTTCCGAGGCTCCGAGGCCGGGGGTTTGTGCAGGGAAGCACTGGACTGCCAGCTGATCGCTCTCTTGTGACAGTTGCTGTACGTTTTCTAAGTTCTTTAGAAGGAAAGGTAGATGTATGTGTTTTGTTGCTGCATCGGGGGACAGTGGCCCTAGGGGACGTGGCTCTGTGGACCGCTTCCCTCCTGGACCAGGCTCGGGAGGCGGGGGGACATTGGGCATTGGCTTCCCAGTTTCAGAATATTCTGTCTGTTCTAAATCAGGATTTTTAAAAACAACTTCCTTTCGAATTTTTAAATAAGTGACAGCAAAGAGAAGAGAGCGACTTCCCAGGTAGAGTTCTCCTCTGTTTATCCCACGTTGCCCTGGCGATCTTTCTGTAGACTCCGTGTGTCTCATCTCTCCTCTCCTCGTGGGAAGAGCCTGGAGCGACCCAGGCCAGCCCCCCAGGGTGCTGTGTGAGGAAACTACAAGACCCACCCCAGATGCCAGGGTGCCCTCAGCCCCTGAGCCCTATGCAGGCTCGTTTCAGAAGATGAGCCCCCGCTAACCCCTGAGCCACTGGGCCTACCTGATAGGGCTAGCTGGTTCCCTCTCAGTGTGGCTCCCGGAACTGCAGCCCTTCGTTGGTCCTGAGGCGTCCCTTCAGCTAGTGAGCTGGGTCTCTGGGCTGGGAGCCCCCCCAGTGTCCACAAGTCTGGGACTTCCCTGCTTGGCCCTGGGAGCCCGTCCTGCTGGGTGTGGGCAGGCCACCGTTCAGATGGCACCTCACTGCCAGCTCAGGGTGCCCGTGGTCCCTCCTGGACCCTCTCCCGTGTTCACTGTATTTGTAGCACCCCCATTAATCCAGGCTCCACCATCCCCCCGGGCCTTGCTCCTTCGTGATCGTCTCCCTTCCCTGCGCTCACTGGGCTCTGTTGTTCTGGAAGAACGTGCCGTCCGAACACTGGGCTCTAACTGATGTGAAGGTGGCAGCCCTGTCTCCTCCCCCGGGAGCCGGTCCCCTTGGGTCTGTCCCCGAAGCTCCTCCCCCGGGAGCCGGTCCCTTCTGGTCCATCCCCGAAGCTCCTCCCCCGGGAGCCAGTCTCTTCTGGTCCATCCCCGAAGCTCCTCCCCCGGGAGCCGGTCCCTTCTGGTCCATCCCCGAAGCTCCTCCCCCGGGAGCCGGTCCCTTCTGGTCCATCCCCGAAGCTCCTCCCCCGGGAGCCAGTCTCTTCTGGTCCATCCCCGAAGCTCCTCCCCCAGGAGCCGGTCTCTTCTGGTCCATTCCCGAAGCTCCTCCCCTGGGAGCCGGTCCCTTCTGGTCCATCCCCGAAGCTCCTCCCTCTGGCTGGCCACCAGCACCTGTCACACAGTGACCATCGCCTCAGTGTCCCCTGGTGGCACCATCCGGCTGTGCTGTCAGCAGCAACACCCGCGCGAGCGGCTCCCGGGGAGCTGGGCCCGCCAGCTGCACACACAGGCTCCCTGAGCTGTCACCCGTAGCGCCTTGTCGCGCAGCTTCGTGGGAGAGGACGGTTGTTCGCAGAACCCCAGGTGCACCTGGCCTCCACCACAGCCGGTGGGCCCCGGGGCCCTGTGTTCAGCCTCATGGCCACGGTGCTGAGCTGTGGTCTCCCACGTTCGCTTTCTCGTTCGTCTGTGTGTCCAGCAGCCTCCAGGAGGGGCGTGTGTGGGCTGTGGGCTGATGGGGTGCTCGCCGTGTGTGAGTGCCATTCCCTGAGACTTTCTAAGCCGCTGGGTGGAACTAGTGCAGGGTAGGACCGTGTGTCACTGTGTGTGGCCGGCAGGTGCCTCCGCGTGTGTCTCCTGTTTTCTCAAATCACACGGAGGGTACATCTTTCTCTAGTGCATTTGGGAACACGTTCTCGTGTCCTTTGGATGGTGGTGATTATCCTTTCTGCAGTTGAAGCACGCTGGCCCTGGAACCTGCTCTCCCTGCAACCTGCCCTCCCCCCGATAGCACCTTGCACCGCAGGCTGGGGTCCCTCGGTGTGCGCTGGGGGCGCACGATATCTCGGTGCCTGGCCAGCCTGTGCACGCCCTGCGAGGACACGTGTCACTGCAGTGACCTGGCCTGCCACAGGGCGGCACAGGTGGAGACACCGGGGACCCTTCCTCATGTGCACCCGAGGTCTTTGTCTTTCGTGCACCCTGTCGGCGGTTCTGTGTTGATTGTGAAACACAAGGCGCTTGGACCAGCTTGCGTGACGATGATGTCGGCGGTCCTGGTGGCCTTCATGGCCTTGGCAGAGAGGAGGGAGTGGCTGCCAGGTGAGCCTGAGCAGGGGTGTTGTGACCACAGCTCCAGACCACGGATCTGCTAAGCTCACTGAGAATCGGGGAACGTTTTACATTAGAACCGTCTTCCTACGGGAGGTTTGAGACGGACGCCAGTGAGTGTGCTTGGGTGCTGACCCCACAGACCTGCAGCTTTAAGAGCAGGAGTTTATCTGTCCCGGTCCTGGGAGCTGGGAGCCCGAGACCCGGGCGTGGGCAGAGTGGGTTCCTCCTGAGGCCTCTCTCCTTGGCGTGGAGGTGCCGTGACTTCCGTGAGTCCTCACCGGCCGTCCCTCTGTGCGTGTCTGTAACCTAGTCTCCTCTTCGTATAAGGACACCTGTCCTATGGAATTAGGGTCTGCTCTGGTGACCTGATTGTACCTTAATACCCTTTCCAAGGCCCTGTCTTCAGTACGGGCACGTCGGGAGGCGGGCCGGGGGTTGTGGCATCAGTACTGAAGGGGGGCCCACGGTTCAGCCCCTAACACTGAAGCAGAGAAAACGTAGTGAGCCCCATGCCCACCCTCGCCCACCTCAGCAGTCGCCAACTTCCGGCCACTCTGGTCTCGCCGACGCCCGCTCTCTCCCTGGTCTCACTGATCCGCAAGCAAAGCCCAGACTTGACCTGTAGATGCTCCCGGGTGCGCATGTGTCTCGAGCAGGGCCGCGGGCATCAACCCCGGAGCCTCACACATGCCCTCCCCTGGAGCCTCCTTCCAGCTCCTTTGCTTTTAGTTTGGGGCTTTTGTCCCTGAGCGTCTTGCTCTGCGTTTTACCGATCGCCTCCCCGTGTCTCCCGTGTCTTCTGATCCAGAATCAGGAGGCTCTGTTTCTGTTGGCTTGTCACGTGGCTCATCCACACGGCGCCCGGCTCACATGTCTGTCTCCGTCCACACAGGCCCCTTCACATGGGTGTATGCGAGTGGTGGGTTCCGGAAGCCCGTGGGGACACTCCCGGGTTCTCCCCGTGGCTGCCCCAAGGGACAGTCTCGGGATGGACAGCACGATGCCTGATTCTTCGTCCTTGTTGGCCCCGGGTGCCACTCGGAGCTGGTCTCCTGGGGTCCGCGGAGGCCCCCAGTGAGGTGGGGCGTGTGCGCCTGGTTGATGGACTCGTGAGCACGTGTGAAGTTCCGTTACCTCATCGATGGCTCTTACCGTGGTCACAGTGGCATGTCTGCCGCGGGGGCTCCCGGGCCCAGGGACCTCTGCCTGCCTTCCCCATCTCCGCTGTGCTGCTGGGTTCCAGGTACCCCTTCCACGTTTTCTGCCCCCGCTGGGAGTGCCTTTGCCCAGGAGCCCTGGTTCCGTCTGGCAGGAAATAGTGCTGGGAGCCTGCAGGCGGCCGTGAGGGTCTCCTTGCGCCTGGGTCTGCTCCAGCGGGGACTCCAGACAGAGCATACCGGGCCGGAACAGCTGCTCTGTGACTCAGGGCAACCGTGAACCTGGAGGGCAGCGTCTGTTCCTGGGGACCCCTTTCCGATGGGACCGTGTATCTAAGCCAGCTTCCAAGGAGCGTGAACCAACTCAGCCAGGGACTGTCACCGCGGGCCCCCTGGGACTGGGTTATAAACCCTCAGCTCATGGGAGGGCCGGCCTGGCGCTTTTGAGGGTGACTGGGGCTCCTGACAGGGACAGGCCGCAGCCCTCTGAGCATCTTGGAGGGGACGCGGGTCCCGTGTTAGCAGCCTGTTCCTGCTTGGTCAGCAGCGTTCCTCCCCGTGTGCCACTGCTGCCCCTGGCCCCTGCCCTGTGCCATTGCCGGGGGCAAGGCTAGCATTCTCTCCCTGAGGCCCCGCTGACCCCGCCCTCCGGCCCAGGGCCGCCCTGAGGGGGGCTCCGGTGGGAGCGGGCACGCCCCACCCAGGGAGTCCAGCACAGAGCTGGGTCTTACTCAGGTTGTGGGGGGCGGAGACCCGCTCTCTCCCCGGGGCCCCCCTCTGCCTCCCGGCGCACTCCCACTGGGGAATGGGACGCCCCCCGCTGGCTCCGGGAAGGAAATACCGTGTCCAGCCTAGTTGCTAATTACAGTGCCTCCCGAACGTTGAGCCGGAACTGCCTGGAAACAGCCCAGTTGGCCCCTTTCGTCTGCTTGTGGCCCTGTTTGTTTTCCAGTCCAGCCAGGACGTTCTGAGCACGCGTTTCCTCGGCCCCAGCATACTTGAGAACGTCCGTGTGGCTGACATGGCTGCCCTGCCTGTGGTCCTGTGGCTGGAAACTCTGAGTGTGCTCCGACAGGCTGGGCACAGGGCGTGGTGGACAGCAAGGGCACCGGGAGGTGGCCGGGCCTGGGAAGGACGCAGGTGGGCCAGAAGATGCAAGGGGACAGGAGGGTCCAACCAGCCGGTAGCCTGGAATTCAGGAGGAGTGGCCATAGCCCACAGAACGTTCTGGAAGAGGCTGCAGGAAGCCTTCTGAGTCCTGCCCCTTCTGGGGACCATTTGCCTCTCCGGGGCAGGGCTGAGCCCAGTGGACAGCACGTGGGCCCAGTGCTGGGGCAAGGTCAAGGCAGGGTCATGGGGTCCTGGGGAGCAGCCCGGGAAACACACGGGGTCTTAGCCCAGGTGGCCGGGGCCCTCCTGCACCCCACGGGCCCCCCGAAGGTGCTCGCCTTCCCCAAGCCGCTCACGTGGCCCCCGTAAACCCGTGTCCACCTTCTCCCCGTCCTTCAGGCCCAGCCAGGTGGTCACTGCAGGCCTGTGACGCTCACTCACCACACTGTGCACGAGCCCCGTCTGTGAGCTGAGGGCCCCGGCCCGTGCTGGGCACTCACACGCCCCCTCCCCCCTCCCCGCTCGCCGTGAAACTCGGAAACCAGGTGGTATTCTCGGGATGCGTGTAAGAGGTGCGAGAATTGTCGTCACAGTCAGTTGTGGTCACTCACGTGTTGTGTCCCGGGTCCAACAGCTGCTGGCCACCCACGGGAACACATGTCATTAACAACATGAGGAGCGGCACACGTGCCCTGACTCGGGGCACCGGGCGGGTCTGGGTCACCCCTGGAGGGAGTGGGGCGCCGCCCCCCGGGGACCCCTCGCCTCCCCATCCCCATCCCCGTCCCCGTCTGTGGTTCTCAGAGGTACGGGGCGGGGCTGGCACTCCCACGCCCTCCAGGAACCCGTGTGGTTCCGTCTTTGTCGACCCAGAGCGGGGGGTAGGCCTGATGGCAGGCGAACAGCATCGCGGCTGCACCCTCGCACTGTGAACACTTCCTGGCGGGCTCTGTTCACGTGCTTTGCTGCCCGGTCGTCCCTCGGCCCGTCCCGCGCGGGCAGCAGGTGTAAAGGCCGTCCGGGGCGCCCGCAGCCAGCCGTCCGGAACTTACCGTGGGGCTGGAGAAAGCTGGGCGTTCTCAGTGTGGCAGCGGGAAACGGGGCGCTTCCGAAAATACCACTCTGTGCTTTTACCTCAAGAAGTCAAGAGGGGCGTTAGAGTCCGAGTAAGAGCGGTGTGCCTGTAGGAGCTAAAATTCATACGACCGACCGACTGGCCCCGGGGACCGTAAACCCATCCAAAACTGGTTCAGTAAACAGGCTGATAGAGTAGAAAAATACCGGTCAGTGTAGGCCGAAAAGTTTCAGAGGGCACGAACAATGCTGATTACACGGCAGGGCAGGGTGGCGAGAGGCACGGGAGAGTGCCACGGGCAGCTTCTCGGTTCTCTTGTAGACGCGTGCGGGGTAGGAGATTGGTTAGGGGAGGAAAAACCTGCTGGGGACTCCCAGAGAGGATTTTCTCAGTGGCAGAAGCACTGAAGGATCAGAGGAAGTGGGACACCTAGGTAAGTGGTGAAAATAAAATTAGAACGGCGCTTGTGTGTGCATCGCCGTGGAAACTCCCCCGAGAGGCAGCTCGCTGGTGTGCAGGGGGGGCCACGCCACGGGATCCACCCGAGGGAAGCTGTGGGTCAGGCCTGCCCCCGACTCGACCCAGAGACGCATCGGTGAGCAGACTCAGCAGTTCCTTAAAAAAATCCCCGACTCTTGGTTTCGGCTCAGGTCATGGTCTCACGGTTTGTGGGGTCGAGCCCCACGCGGGGCTCGGTGCTGACAGCGGGGAGCCTGCTTGGGGTTCTCTCTCCCTCTCTCTGCCCCCCTTGCTTGTGCTCTCTATCTCTCAAAATAAACAAACATTAAAAAAAAGAAATCCCAGCGCTGTGACCAAGGTTCCTACGTCTAAAAGCAGCATGTGGTGGACACAGGCTGAGCAAACAAACACCAGAAGCAGGAAGGACAGCAGGTCGTGTTCACCCATTCGTGACGTGGAACAAACCCACCTCCCAGAAACCCAGGGGTGGGAAGGTACTTTTTTGTCAGCAAAGCACATCTGCTACAGCCCAGAGCAAGTCCGCACTTGATGGGAAATGTCGTCACCAGCATCAACCACAGGACAGCAGATGTGATGTCTGTGCTACGTTCACTTCCTCACCTTGTGGGGCCACTAGACAGTTTAAACTCACACACACGGCTTGTCTCCCACCTGCTGGGTGGTGCAGCTCCTGACAGGGGACCCGGGAGCGCCTGCAGAGAAACCGCGGGGCCGTCCGGTGCGGGTAACGGACGAGCAGGGGGGCGGCTGTGGGCCCTGCAGCCGGTCGGCCGGGAGCTGGGAGACGTCGCTGTGCACTTTCTCCTGGCCTGTCTTTTCTGTCCTCCCTGCGCCGAAACCTACACGTTCGAAGCATGTGTTACTGCAAATAATTGTAAGTTGCATCTGTTGATCACCAATCCTTTGTAAGTTTAAGCTTTGCCATCCGTCCCCTGCCCTGTTTCCTCCCTGATCGCTGAGATGCTGGCCCTCTGAGACCCCGAGGCTCCTGAGCGTGTGTCCCCAGGCGTGTGCCCCCAGGCGGGGACCACAGCCTGGTTCTGTGCGCACAGGCGCCTGGTTTTAGGAATGGCCATCTGTCCACCGTGTTCCTTCCCTGACCCCTCTGGTGAACCATGTGTCCATCCCCACGGAGCCCCTCCCGTGGTGTCACCCCGACCAGACTGCCCGTTTGGAGGTGGGCTGGCTGTGCCCCGTTCTCTGCTGGGCTCCTGCCCGTGATGTCCTGGGGCTGGAGAGTCACGGGCATCCCCAGTGCTCCTGAGCTCCCGCATCCACCTCACCGCGGGGAACCTCAGCGCTGCAGAGGCGTCCCCGGGTTGTGCTGGGGCTCAGGCGTGTGCCGGGGTGGGCCCCAGAGGGGCTCAGGTGCGGGACTGTGGGCGCCGGGGTTGGGGGATGGTGGTGCAGCCCAGAGCCTCGGCAGGACGTCCTGGCCACTCGCCGCCACATGTGAGGGCAGGCGTGGCGTTTCCACGCCAGCTCCAGGCTGGCTGCCCGTGCGGAGTCCGCCGATTCCGGAATGACCTCGCCTCTGTCTTCCCAGATGGCCTTCATGACGCTGACACTCTTCCCCATCCGGCTGCTGCTCGTCCTGATCGCGATGCTGCTCGCCTGGCCCTTCACGTTCTTCGCCACGCTGGGGTCCTCGGAGAGGGAGCCCGAGCCGTCCCCGGCCTCGTGGCGGAAGTAAGTCACCCATCTGCAGGGCCATCGCGTGCCCCGGTCCCTCCGGCCTTCCTCCCCCCCCAGGGCCTGGAGCACGCCAGGCTGCCCTCTCCCGGCCGGGACACCGCCGACCACATGCCCCCTTCCCCTTGGGGAGTGGCCAGTTCCGCCCCTGCCGTGCCCCCACCGCACCCCTGCCCTGAGGGGGTCCTTTGGGGCCGGGCTGCCGTTGGCGTGTCCTCAGCACAGAGATTCCCCGTGGGTTTCCGTGTCCCCAGCCCTGCAAGGTTGTGTGTCGGCCAGCGTCTGGCCTTCTCGTTGGTCTGGTCTCCGCAGGGTCCAGCGACCCTCCCTGCTTCGTACACCTGGAAGGTCCCTTGCGTTTGCTCACCAGATACTGACAAAGGAGAGCCGTCTGTAGACGGACGAGTTGTGAATACATCTCAGTCAGAGACCCAACGTGGACCACAGGAAGTTAAATGAAATCACAGTATTTTCTTGTTTCTTCCTAAAGCTGTTCGCAGAGTATACGCATTAGTAAATGAAGGTGGCAAGTGTCAGGAGGACTTCGAGAAGTATTTCCAGCGTCCTGGAAGTTGTCGTTTCTGTCGTAAACCCGGAGACTTCCCCGCTCTCCACACCCTAACGCCTCTCGGCAGCCATACGGGGCCCTTGAACGGTCTGTTCAGAAAGAGTTACTACTAGGCCCGCACAGGGGTCAGCAGAAAGGTGCACATGCCAGGTCCAGCTGCACTCGGTTTACCAACAGCTCTGCTGGAGCCCAGCCACACCCGCTGACCCGCGTACCGCCCAGGAGGGTGGAGCCGCCAGGGCAGACGGAGCCCAGGGCATTCGCTCCTGGGCCTTAAGGGGTTTGAGGGACAGGCTCGACTTCCTGCACCGGGAGCGTGTCTGCTCTCTGCTCTCTGCTCTGCAGGAACACCATGCCCACGGCCGGCAGGCGGGAGCTGGCGGGTCCTCGGTGCCCGTGGTCCCGACACGCACCTGTCGTGCTCACACAGGGCACCGACATGCGGGGCAAAGACGGCCAATTTCGAGTCAAGCGTTTGCTGAGCCAGTGATGAGTAAGGCGTGGCCATGCTTGGGGACGGTCCAGGTGCCTGGGGGACCCCTCACACAGGGTCTTTGTGTGCACCCCCTGCTGTGTTTCACGTTCTTGGACCATCATCGGTACCAAGTGAGCCACAGTCTGTCTCCCTCCCGGAGGTCCCAAAGGCAGGCCGTGACCTGTTCCCATTCTGTCCCCAGCACAGCCCCTGGCCCGGGGACGCCAGGAAGCAGGTCCCGAGGGAGGGACAGCTGCTTGGCATTCCTGTCCACTGTGGTCACCTGGGTGCACTGGGGTCATCACTGGCTCTGGGGTCCTCGTTCTGACTTTTTGGGTTTCTTAATTCTCTGAAGAGCTTGCTTAACCTGGAGGGTGTTTTTCAATGTTTTAGCCCTAAAATAGGGATTTAGTGTCAAATGTGTAATCAAACAAAATCTAGACCAAATAGAGATCAGAATTTCAGTGTCGCTAGGTTGAGAATCCATAGCTAGAAAGCAGAGTTTTTTTGTAGTTTTTGACAAACTACAAGTGATTTGACTAAAAATTTGAGGTTTGCTTAACCTGGAGGGTGTTTTTCAACGTTTTAGCCCTAAAATAGGGATTTAGTATCAAATATGTAATCAAACAAAATCTAGACCAAATAGAAATCAGAATTTCAGTGCCACTAGGTTGAGAATCCATAGCTAGAAAGCAGAGTTTTTTGTAGTTTTTTTTTGACAAATTACAAGTGATTTGACTAAAAATTTGAGGTTTGAGTCATGATAGGTTAACACGACTTCCCGGCATTTTTGTCTTAATTCCTTCCTTCTTCAGCTCTGTCCCTGGGCTGGGATCCCCTCCTCTGTCCACACACACAGTGCAGATTCTGTCTTTTCAAAGTACGGGACTCTGGGCTGCTCTCCATTCCCCGTGCCCACCCCGTGCGGCTCCACGTGGCTCCTTCGGTGACAGATGGGCCACTGCCTCCCAGGTGCCTCGTGTGCCCAGAGCATGCCTGAGAAGTGTCCTCGGCAGCGAGAAATAGAGGTGTCTGTGTCCGTGGAGACCACACGTCACTGTGCACACACGTATGAGTGTGTATACGTTTATGTGTGTGCGACCATGAATACATGTCTGTGTGGGAGTGCAAGCATGTGTGTGTGTGTGTCCAAGCATGTGCACGTGCATATGTGTACCTGTATGTGAGCGTGTGTGTATGTGTGTGTACAAGCATGTGCGTGTACAAGCATGTGTGTGTGCATATATGTATGAATGTGTATATGTGTGTGAGCATGTGAGCACATGCATACATACATGTGTGGGCATGTGAGTGTGCATGTGTTGTGTGTGAGCATTTGTGTGTATGTACATGCACGTGCAGGATGTGTATGTGTGCACACATGTGTATATGCATGTGTGGGTGTGTACATGAGTGTGTGTATGTATATGTGTGTACAAGCATATGCATGTGTATATACGTGTGAATGTATATGCATGTGTGCAAATGTGTGCACGTGTATATGCACATGTGGGTGTGTGCACAAGTGTGCATGCGCATATGTGTGTACAAGCATGTGCATGCGTATGTGTGTGCACATGCTTGCATGTGTGTATACATGCATGTATAGGTATGTGCGTGAGTATGTGTATTTGTATACAAGCACGTGCATGTGTATATATGTGAATGCATGTGTATATGCAAATGTGGGTGTGTACACGTGTGTGTGTGTGTGTGTGCGCGCGCAAGCCATGCACAGCCCTGAGCTGGGTCTGGTGCTGGAGGGAAAACACGAGTACCATCAACACTGAACTCCTTAAAGGAGAAGGTGGAGACAAGATGCCTGATCCAGGGACTCAGGAGTTAGGAGGAAACGGATTAGCGCACACGGGCCTGTGCGGAAGAGTCATGGGGTCGGCCGGGAGGTGTGCAGTTTCACGCCTTGCAGAGTCGTGCGGGTCTGAGCGGGCTGATGCTCCTCCGTCGGGGAGGGTCTTTGCCGAATGTAAGCTGCTGCCACTCGGACTTGCTAAAGGAAAAGCCTTGGGCCTCCAGGGAAGGGAGGAATGAACAGTCTCACAACACACTTACTTACTTCCAACCACAGTCGTGTAAACAACCGGCACATCTTGCAAAACCCGACCAGCGGGCCAGCGGTGGAGGATGGTCCTCGGCGTTGCCTCTTGGGCCCACTCACATGGTTAGGAAGGGCCGGTGGTAGTCCCCTTGGGCCACCGCAGCCACGTGCCACAGGCTGGGGAACAGCGCGAGGTTGCGAGGGCTGGAGTCGGGCAGATCCGGCTCCTGGCCTGCGCACGTGCTCTCTCGAGGTCCTCACCTGGTGGGCAGCTCCGGTCTGTCTCTCACGGGACACCTGTCCCATCGCGCCATAGCCCCGCTCTTAGAGCCCCATCGAACCTCATTTCCAGTTACAGACTCTTCGTTCGCCTGTTGCTAATGGGATGCTGAGCCCGAGCATAGCCTGCACGTCTGCCCCCTCGCGTCCACGCTGCGATGATGCTCTCCTCCTGGGGGTCCCCGAGCCCCCGGCCCCCCATCACACGTTCCTCTTCTGCTGGGTGCAGCGACTTTCTGCAGGTTTTGGGCGTCGTCTGTCTCCTCGGCCTGGTTGGGGTTTTTTTTTTTTTTTTTCCCCTTGTTTTTTTCCTCCCAAGATTTTGTGGAGCTTCGGGGTTTTTTCTCAGAGGACAAGCAGGAGAAACTGAGGTGCGTTTCGTGTCCGGGAGTCTTTGTTTTCCCCTCGGTGTTGACGGGTAGCTTGTCAGGGCGCAGACGACGGGTTCCAGACCTTCCATGCCCGGGGCCGCGAGATGTGAGCGTGCCGTGCTGCCCGGGTAGCCCATCTGCTCTTCTGGAAGTTTTAGCATCTTCTGTCCGTCCTTGGGGATTCGAAAAACTCTCGAAGGAAGTCGTAGGAGTCTGTGGTTTCCTGTTAAATTTTTCGTGTCCAAATTTTCCCTGCCTGTTCCCCGGGGAATCCTGCTCACTCCTCAGCTTCCCAGGGAACTGGCTGCTTCTGCAGCGAGAGGCTGGATTTGCCAGACTGTTGCCTCGTCCCCTGCTCCTTTCACAGCACCCCGTTCTGGATTCTAACAGCTCGAGGACGGTGTGGACCGCAGCCTCTCCCCTGGTCGGTCTCTTCTCCATCACGGGGCTGGTTGTGCTCACGTCTCAGGTTCTTGGGCTCCCGCCTGGGCGATGCAGCAAGAACGCCCTTGTGCGTGTAGGTCTGTGTCCTGCCTCTCTATTCCCAGGAAACGCTCCGGGCACCTCAGGCTTGTCGTTGCTGCCTGAGCCTGGCCGGGAGGCGGCGGGCCAGGAGGCCTGCTCCACGTCCGCAGGCCGGCTCTTCCCAGTGGGCGGTGTCCTGGGGATGGCAATCCCCGAGACCTCAGAGAATCGTCAGGGGTGCTGCATGCATCCGCCCGCTCCCCCCCCCCCCCGCTTCTGCTTAGTGCCCTTTGGCCTGTTGGCCTGAGGGGTGGTGGGTGTGTGTCCAACAGAAACATCAGGATTTGGTCCCCACTTCCCACCAGCCCCCCTCTCCTGCACCCGGCTTCCCGGGACTGGCTCCCCTTCCGCCACAGCCTGCCCGGCGCCCCCTTCCTTACGCATCAGCAGGTGTCAGCTGGCTTTGATTCTTGCACGTGTTCCTGTTAGGAAAAGTAGCAGACGCGCACACAAACACGCTTAGCAATGTGCGCTTGGACACGTAAGGAAGCGATCACACCCGGTTGTGGCGATGTGGGGATGTGTGAGCCTGGCCCCCAGCAGGTGCACAACCACACCGGGATTGTTCATCCCCTGCAGGCGACGGCGGCTCAAGGCGGCCCCGTGAGGGACTGCTGCTCAGAGCCGTCGGGCCTCGTCTTCCAGAACTCTCTTGAGGGGATCAGTCCCGTGAGATTTCCGGCTCTTTTCTGTCGCTCAGTCCTGTCATCGTCCACCTGATCTCATCTAGAAAAGGCTTAACAGCGTGGCATCCGGTCCTGGGACCACGGGCAGCCTGAGGGAGGTGGGACCGTGGTTTCTCACCACAGGCCTCTGCTCCTGGTCTCGGCCTGACTTCACTCCTGATTTTACTTCCATTTTGCATGTTTTAGCGGGCTGATGTTTCTTTAAAACCTCCGTGCTCAGGATGCGAATCCGTCACCTTCCATTGCTTGCGGCCCCGGAGTCTGTGAGGTCGGGACTCTGTGTCTTTACACTGCTGTGAGGCGTGGCACAGCCGCTTCCGTTTTCCTAACAAAGTCACAATGTTGCACGTCTACACAGAGGGACGAAAGCACACCACCTGTTTTCTTCCCTCCTCCGGCCGGTGCACGTTTCGGATCAGCCTGGACGGCACCCTGGATGGCCTGACAGGTCAGGTCCGTGTGCACGGGGCCGGCCTGCGACCCCCCTGCCCTGCCTCGGTTTGACCAAGCACCTTCTTTTGCAGGGTCGTGGACGTCCTGCTCAAGGCCATCATGCGCACCATGTGGTTTGCCGGAGGCTTCCACTGGGTGGTGGTGAAGGGGCAGCAGGCCCCACCCTCTGAGGCTGCCATCCTCACTCTGGCGCCCCATTCCTCCTACTTCGACGCCATCGCTGTCACCATGACGATGTCCTCCATCGTGATGAAGGCAGAGAGCAGGAACATCCCAATATGGGGAAGTGAGTGAGCTCCCCGTCCCCATGTGGGACATGAGTCCCCCCCTCCTACTGGGAGTGAGTCCCCTCCACCTCCTGCTGGGAGTGAGTCCTCCCCCTTCCTACTGGGAGTGAGTCCTCCCCCTCCTACCGGGAGCTAGTCCTCCCCACTCCTGGGAGTGAGTCCTCCCACCTCCTACTGGGAGTGAGTCCTCCCCCCCTGCTACTGGGAGTGAGTCCCCTCCACCTCCTACTGGGAGTGAGCCCCCCACCTCCTACTGGGAGGGAGTCCTCCCCCCTCCTACTGGGAGTGAGTCCCCTCCACCTCCTACTGGGAGTGAGTCCTCCCACCTCCTGGGAGTGAGTCCTCCCCACCTCCTACCGGGAGTGAGCCCTCCCGTCCTACTGGGAGTGAGCCCCCCCACCTCCTGCTGGGAGTGAGTCCTCTCCCCTCCTACTAGGAGTGAGTCCCCCCCACCTCCTACTGGGAGTAAGTCCTCCCCCCTCCTACTGGGAGTGAGTCCCCCCCTTCTACTGGGAGTGAGTCCTCCCCCCTTCTACTGGGACTGAGTCCCCCCCTCCTGCTGGGAGTGAGCCCCCCCACCGCCTGCTGGGAGTGAGTCCTCCCCCCTCCTACTGGGAGTGAGTCCTCCCTCCCTTCTACTGGGAGTGAGTCCCCCCCTCCTACCGGGAGTGAGTCCTCCCCCTCCTGCCAGGAGCGAGTCCTCCCCTCCTACTGGGAGTGAGTCCTCCCCCCTCCTAGGAGTGAGTCCTCCCCCTTTCTGGGAGTGAGTCCCCCCTTCTACTGGGACTGAGTCCTCCCCTCCTACTGGGAGTGAGTCCTCCCCCCTCCTACTGGGAGTGAGTCCTCCCTCCCTTCTACTGGGAGTGAGCCCTCCCACCTCCTACTGGGAGTGAGTCCCCCCCACCTCCTACTGGGAGGGAGTCCTCCCCCCTTCTGGGAGTGAGTCCCCCCTCCTACTGGGAGTGAGTTCCCTCCAGCTCCTGCTGGGAGTGAGTCTTCCCCCTCCTACCGGGAGCAAGTCCTCCCCACTCCTGGGAGTGAGTCCTCCCCCCTCCTACTGGGAGTGAGTCCTCCCCCCTCCTACTGGGAGTGAGCCCCCCCACCTCCTACTGAGAGTGAGTCCTCCCCCTCCTGGAAGTGAGTCCCCTCCACCTCCTACTGGGAGTGAGTCCTCCCCCCTCCTACTGGGAGTGAGTCCTCCCCCCCTTCTACTGGGACTGAGTCCTCCCCTCCTACTGGGAGTGAGCCTTCCCCTCCTCCTGGGAGTGAGCCCCCCCACCTCCTACTGGGAGGGAGTCCTCCCCCCTCCTACTGGGAGTCCCCTCCACCTCCTACTGGGATTGAGTCCTCCCACCTCCTGGGAGTGAGTCCTCCCTACCTCCTACCGGGAGTCCTCCCCTCCTACTGGGAGTGAGCCCTCCCGTCCTACTGGGAGTGAGCCCCCCCACCTCCTGCTGGGAGTGAGTCCCCCCCACCTCCTACTGGGAGTGAGTCCTCCCCCCCTTCTACTGGGACTGAGTCCTCCTCCCTCCTACTAGGAGCGAGTCCTCCCCTCCTGGGATTGAGTCCTCCCACCTCCTGGGAGTGAGTCCTCCCCCCTCCTACTGGGAGTGAGCCCTCCCCTCCTACTGGGAGTGAGCCCCCCCACCTCCTGCTGGGAGTGAGTCCTCCCCCCTCCTACTGGGAGTGACTCCTCTCCCCTCCTGGGAGTGAGTCCTCCCCACCTCCTACTGGGAGTGAGTCCCCCTCCTGCTGGTCGGCACAGGTCACACCCATGTGACCTAGGCACTTGTCCTGGGTCTGTTCTTTCCTTTTCTCATGGTTCCTTTGCAGCATCTGTTGTTACAACTTTTACATTTCATGCACACACAAGTGGCCCCAGATGTCGTGACGTGTTGCAGCCTGTCATCAGCTTCTGTATCACAGAGGCACTCTAATGCCTGGGGACAGCTCCCCAGCTGTGTCCCAGAGCACTGGTTCCTGTACCGGAAGCCCAGCTGTGCAAGTGTCCCTAGGCCTCGTGACAAATGACAAATTACCAAACTGGTGGCTTAAGAGAGCGGAAGCTTCTACCCCCTTCTGGAGCCAGAAGTCCAAGGCTGGGGTGTCCCAGGGCCGCCCTCCCTCTGGAGGCCTTCAGGAAAGATCCCTCCTGCCTCTTCCAGCTCCTGGTGGCCCCGCGTCCCTCGTCACAGGCCGCCTCTGTGTGTGTGTCTTTTATAAGGACGCCTGTCCTTGGATGGTCTAGGGTGGTCTCATCTTCAGATCCGTAACTAGTTACGTCCGCGAAGAACGTTTTCCCTGATAAGGTTTCGTGCACAGGTTCTGGGGGTTCAGATGTGGACACGTCGGGACACGTGGGCTCCAGGTTTCTCTTCTAAGATGTATCTTCCCACGTTTAGACCCTCTTTCCCGACAACCATCCTCTTTGGTGGTGGGAGCACTGACCCACCCCCTCACCAGGGGGCTGTGTGGCACATGTGGCCTGTGGCGCATGGCTGGGCTTGCGGCTGCCTCACCCGTGCTGGGTGGTGTTGATTTCTCCACCTGGGCCAGAAGTGCAGAGCACAGGTGTGGACAGGGCAGGTCCTGGGTGGCGGTGGGGAGGGGTGGGGGGAGTCCACACGGCCCCCTGCAGCCCCTGGCCCTTCCCTGCAGTCCTTGGTGTCCCGTGGCCTCCTCCTCGTCTTGTGAGGACACCGGGCCTGGGCTGGGGCCCACCCCACTCCGGGACCACCTCGTCATACATTTGCATCTGCAGACGCCCTGTTTCCAAATGAAGTCACAGTCCTAGGTCACTGGGGTTAGGACGACAGCCTGTGTTTTCGAGAGACACGGTGTGCCCGTAATAGGGGCGGGTGGTGTTTAAACCACATGCCTGGGGCCCTTCTGACCCTGGAGCCTTCCCCGCCGTCCTCTGTTAGCAGGGGTGCGGTCAGCCTCATTCTTCTCACTTTATCCTGATGGACAGGCCCACGGACGCTGCGGTTACTGCGGACCTTGCAGGGTGTGGGGCTGCGTGCTGCCGTGTGAGGGAGCTTTGCTGATGCTCGGTTCCCTCAGGGTCACGCATCGACTGCGGCCTGCCCCTCAGGGCCACTGCTGTGCCTCCTCCAGTCCTGTGGCCTGTTCCCACGCGAGTGCCTTCCTTCCCTTCCAGCTCTGATAAAGTACATCCGGCCGGTGTTCGTGTCCCGGTCGGACCAGGATTCCCGCAGGAAGACCGTGGAGGAGATCAGGAGGCGGGCACAGTCGAACGGAAAGTGGCCGCAGGTAGCACAGTCGCGTTTTCAGCAGATCTGTCCCGAGAGATGTGAACTTAGAGGTGGGGCTGGGTGGTGGGGACCCAAAGGGCCAGAACTGGACTTCCCTGGGGCTGGATTTGTTGTTTCATTTTATTTTTGAGGAGTGTGTGAATTCAGGATTGTGCTAACTTTGGGGTACTTTGGGTCCTGAAATTTTAAAATTCAAACAAGGGAAGCATCGCCATGCCTGTCTCAAGTTGCCGAAGCCTCTGTATTGAAAGGCGTCTCCCCGTAAGCTCCAACCGGGCGGAAGCTGGCTAACCTGGGCTCCGTGTATGGCACAGTCCCACGTCTCAGTGGCACGTCGGTCTGTGAGGCCTGTCCACTCTTTGTGAAGAGCCTGGACGGAGCCCCGAGGGAAGGTCCTGACCCGGCTGCAGGCCTGTGTCGGCTGAGGACGGTTTCAGTCACACTGTGTATCCTCCCTCCAACGCCGAAGGGCTGGGATCTGTGGGACTCTGTGGGTTCTAGATGTTCAGAAAACCCCAGAAGGCCTGGCTCTCAGGCCCCTGTGCCCCTAGGCAGCCACACGATTGAGAGCGGCCGCGTGGCCACGTGAGCCATATTTTCCAACGTCGGGGGGGCTCATATTATGTTGCTGGGGTCAGCGTGAGTCCGAGTGATTGCAGCTCCGGGTGGGGAGGAATTTAACCACGTGTGTGGTGTTGCCGCTCTGGCCCGGCTGGGTTCCTTCCGCCCACGGCCCTCACCTGTGTGCCTTTGCTGCCTGTGTCTCTGTGGGGACCTACTCCGCACTGGCAGTGTGTCCCCGGGCGGCAGCACCTGGGCCTCATAGCAGCTGTGAGCACACCCTCGTGAGCACTCCCCCTCATGAGCACTACCCTCAGGAGCACTCCCCCTCGTGAGCACTCCCCCTCCTGAGCACTCCCCTCGTGAGCAGTCCCCCTCGTGAGCACACCCCCTCGTGAGCACTCCCCCTCGTGAGTACACCCTCCTGAGCACTCCCCCTCGTGAGCACAACCCTCGTAAGCACACCCCTCATGAGCACAACCCTCGTGAGCACTCCCCCTCGTGAGTAAACTCCCTCGTGAGCACACCCTCGTGAGCACTCCCCCTCGTGAGCACACCCTCGTGAGCACTCCCCCTCGTGAGCACACCCCTCGTGAGCACTCCCCCTCGTGAGTAAACTCCCTCATGAGCACACCCCTTTGCACACTCGAAGGAGGCTGTGTTGTGTGTAGGTCTGTGCTTCCAGACTTTAGTAGAACCCGTGCTTGGAGAGGAAATCCGTCCGTGTATGCCTTCGTCCTGTGTCTGACCCGTTTCAACGGAGTAGATTAAACATCTGAAGTATGTCAGCAGCAGAGAAAATAGATTGTATTCTGAATTATGTCTAAGATTCACCTTTTTTTCTTTTCATTCCAAGATCATGATTTTTCCAGAAGGAACATGTACCAACAGGACGTGCCTAATTACCTTCAAGCCTGGTATGTAGGGTTTTTGTTTAATTTTTTTTAACGTTTTATTCATTTTTGAGAGAGAAAGAGCATAAGCAGGGGAGGCGCAGAGAGACAGGGAGACACAGAATCCGAAGCAGGCTCCAGGCTCCGAGCTGTCAGCACAGAGCCCAACGCGGGGCTCGAACCCACGAACTGTGAAATCATGACCTGAGCTGAAGTCGGACGCTCGACCGACTGAGCCACCCAGGCGCCCCTGTAGTTTTCTTAATTCCACAGAGAAATTCCTCCTCGGGAAAGCAGGGGAGACCCTTGCTCCCACCAGTGCCTCCCAGATTTCCCACAAAAGTACACCCCAGGCTGGAGACGCTCCTGCGGGACGGGCTGTGAGCCTGGGGTTCCCCTGAGATTTCACAGCTGGCAGCCATGTTGAGGGTCCCTCCAGGCACCTTAATAAGACTTCTGACCAGGAGGGCGAGGGAGAAAAGCTCACGTTAACTCCAAGACCAGCATGAGAGGCGCCAGCGCGGGGCCCGCGGCTCGGGAACTAGGACGCTGCCCTTTCCCCCGCAGGTGCGTTCATCCCAGGAGTTCCTGTCCAGCCTGTGGTTCTGCGGTACCCGAACAAACTGGTGAGCGCGTTTCCCGGGGATTCCGGTGATTTACTTGGGAATGAGAGTTTGAAGATGTTTCAGGCACCGTTTGTAGTCAATCCCGACATTCCAGAACGCTTCAGTATTCGTGCGTGAAGTCCTGTTTTCGTGGGTCGTGAGCGGAGGCCCTTCCTGTCTGTTCGGTCTGATGGTTTGATGTGAGACGGGCCCCCATGTCCCCAGGAGCCTTCACTGCCTGTTTACCAGGAAACACTAAAATTAAGAGTGCTTAAGCTCTGAAAGGCTGGAGACCGCAGGAGGGAAAGGAACTAAGTGACTTGGTATTTAATACGCCGTTGTGCGTCTGGCTCCGTGCAGAGGTCTTTGCTTGTGACAGAGCAGACTAAAAGAAGGGCGTGTGGGGCTCCGAGTGCCTGGGTGATCCCGACGGACCCCCAGCTCAGGGGAGGCAGGGAGCTGGACGCAGCCTCGGCGGGTTCTGGTCACAGGCCCCCGTGCCCTCCGCCGCCACCTCTGTAAGAGCAGAACCCCTGCCAGGGGGACGTCCTTGTGCCTCAACAGGTGTCGGGCTCTCGTAGCTGAGACTGGGACACAGGGACTCGTGTCCTTGGGCCCTGCCTGGGCACTGGATGCGCTGGACTGTTTCTTGACGGAAGACACAGGAGGTGGGTTTGTCACAGCGAGCTGTGTCTCTGTCCCACTGTGTCTCTGTGACAGCAAAACAGAAACTCCCCAGTCGCAGCACGGTGGGGTCTGGAGTCGCTGGCACGGATGGGGGCAGAGTTGTGGGTGACGTCTGTGGGCGTGAGGCCTGGCCCACCTTCTGCTGGACCAGACCCCGTGCCTTCAGGTGCAGACGGACACAAAAGAGGCCCCCAGAGTGGCCAGTGAGTAAATGTCAGAAGCGGAAGCCATGGAAACCGAGAGGTGGCACAGTCTCGCGGTACGTGACCGGAGAGGTGCGTGCGTCAGCCGGCATCTGAGAGTCAGAGAATCTGTCATCGACGTGTAGAATTCTAGGTTTTCCACTTCTTAAGTTTGCTTTGTCAACTTAGTTTAAGCAAATTGCCTCTCCTGGGTTCTTCTAGAAGCCTTCAGCCTGGCTGCTTTGCAGTCTCTTCTCGTTGGCCTGTGTCGTCCTCTTCAGCTGCATAATTTCCCGGAAAACCGCCACTGACCACTTTGCACCCGGTCCTGTGGGGAGGAGGGTGGGCCAGGGCCATGGGGTCAGCGGCCGGAGAAGCCCCTGAGGTTGGGATCGGGGAGGGAGGGGTGTTCAGCAGCCTGTGGGAAGGACTTCAGAAGAAAGCCCACGTGGGGGACCGGCGTCAGGGTAGAAACAGGGCGCGTGTCCTCTGACGTCCGTCCCCGCCCAGTACTGGCACAGCAGCGAAGGCCGAGGGTGGGGGGCGTCCACAAGTCTCGGGGTGCTGGGCACGCACAGGCCCCGCAGTGGGGGTACAGGTGGGTGTGGGTTGGAACGCACCTCACGCGGTAGGGACCGCTCCCGAGGCCCGCACAAGGCAGGCTCCTGGGCCGTAGACCGAAGCTGCGGGACGGCTTGAACAAGGGACAGGACGAGGGATGCACCGGCCCTGGAGCCGTGGGAGGAGAGGAGTGTGTCTAGAGCGGCCCGGAGGTGGTAGCCACCCGCCTGCCCCCTTGTCCCAGAGCAGACTGGGGAAGAAGAGGGCATCAGCGTCTTGGTGAGAGACGGGCAGGTCGAGGCCAGGACGGAGGGCGGGCACACGCTGGGTCAGCTGTGACTCATGCTGCTCCTTTCTTGCCCCCCAGGACACCATCACGTGGACGTGGCAAGGACCTGGAGCGTAAGTGAGACACTGCGCGCTCTCACGCGTCCTGTCCTCCCCAGAAAGCACAGTGGCCCCTCAAGCGACTGGCCTGCACTTTGGCCTGCGTTGTGTTGTGCACACGTGGGAACTCTGGACGCGTGACCCGCTGCTGTTCAACAGCAGTTCAGTTCTGCCCCCTGTGCAAACCAGGTGTACAAACCTGGCCCGTTCTCACCCTCCTGGCGTCCAGGACCTAAGTTCGTTGTGGGAAGGTAACTGGGAGTGGCTCTCCTTCCCACTTGCGCCTGTCGGCTCGGTGACCACCGTCACGTCGGACACCTGCGGCTGCTAGGAAGGGAGGGGAGCTGCGGGGACGGCCCCCGTCTCAGGCCCGGGGGGCTCCAGGACAGCAGGCCTCCCCACGACGCCAGCATTTGAGCTGCTGTTTGGCGGTGGGAAGGGGCTGGTGGAGCCAGGCCCCCAGGCCTTGCCAAGGCATTTGGAACGGAATGCTGGGAGGACTCCCTAAAGGGCAGCGTCTGCGCCGGCGAGGGGTGGGGGGGGAGTGATAGCGTTGCGGGGGCTGGAGTGTGGAGGGTGGGTGGCAAGAAGCAAGAGGGAAGCTGGGAAAGGCAGGAGGGGGCTCCTCTGGGCTGTGGCGGTCAGGCTTGGGGGTGGCAGTGACGGGGCAGAGGTCGGGTGTGCAAGGAGTTAAGAGGGCACTTGTCCACTGTGGAGGGTGAGCGATGGCCCAAGGACAGGACTCGGATGGCTCCCCTTGTCCAACTTCTGCAAAGAACAGGTTGGTGATGCCAGTCAGGAGCTCTAGGGCCGGGCCCGGAGAGGTCTGCGTCACTGGGGACGGCCAGGTCGGGGACAGCGTCAGGTAGGCGAGGTGTCCTGAGCTGGAGGACACATGGGGGAAACGTGGCATGCAGGGCAAAGGAGAGCTGCAGGGTCGGTGCATTTAGTAGGGACAGGGAAGTCCCCTGTTCAGTAAAGGTAGCCCCATCCTCCTCACTGCTGCGAGGTTCGGGTCAGGCTGAGGGAGGCTCGGCGTCCGCTGAAAGAATTCACTGCACAGTGGTGCCCTCTGCAGGGGAAGGCATCCGGAGGCTCTGCTCCAGAATCGGAAGTAGTTTAAACAAAATCGAGAATCCTTTAACCAATGCTGTAAATCTGTTTGTTCGTTTTAAGGTTGAAAATCCTGTGGCTCACGCTCTGTCAGTTTCACAATCGAGTGGAAATCGAGGTTTGTATAGATGCGGCGTCCTCTACAATGTCATGTCGGGGTTTATAAAGGTAGGAACCGTAGTGTTGGCGTCGAGGTCTGCGTAGATGCACCGCGATACGGTGTTACGTCGGGCTCTATACAGATACAGCGTCGCACAGGGTTATCCTCTGTGCAGATGCAGCTTAGGCAACCTTCACTGGGGTGTATACAGATACAATGTCGTATTAACGTCCGTACCAACAGATGTGATACAGCGTCTGCAGGTAAAGTTGTATGTTGACGTCTACACGGATACAGCGTTTCACAGTCTGTGACTGGGGACTCTACGGATATGAGTTGAGCATTGTCATTGTCCGTACAGATGTAATGTCGTGTTGGTGTCGTGCAAACACAACGTGACGTTACCTGTGTGGACGTGGTGTTAGCGGATACTGTGTCATATTTGTGTCTGTGGGGATGTGTTGTACGACGTCGGGGTCTCCACAGACACAGTGTTACGTGTTGTCGCGGCACATACTATACAGTGTCACGTTGTGTCTCAGTGTTATACGCATCTGTCTTGCTTTGTAGCTCCTTAGAGGTACTTCCCGTGGCTTTTCATCAATCACATTGTGTCTCTTGCATGATTTTGAATCCGTTTAGATAGGATTTTAAAAATCCACAACCGTCTTTTAACACGGTTAGCAAATTGGCGCATACGCAGCGAGTTATGTTTTGGCGTTTTTACGTGGTCTGATACTGGCGAGTTCACGTGGCACGTGTCTCGTACTGCCGTTTTCTGTTCGATGTTCGGTCGGATCGCATAACCTGCCTCCCGGCTTGCAGCCCGTTGGGTGTCCCCGAGTCACGACTCCTGTTCCCTCCACTCTGTTAAATAGTCACAATCATGCAGCCTGCACGTTTCATCCAAGTGCATGAGGGAGGAGGGTTCCTTTTTAAGAAGGGAACCAATAGGCTAGTCCCGCACCGCAGAGTAGGGATGGCCCGTTCATGGCGTGGAGGGTGTAACGAGACAACTTCCTTCCGGTAAAAGTTGTCATGTTGCACCGAACTTACTGATGAGCCTGGCTTTCGGCCGGCCTCCGGGTTTGTTACTTCAGGAGAACAGAAGCCACTTAATCACAACAGGCTGAAGCAAAGGGTCCCCGGCCCGCATCCGAGGGTGGCGGGCCTGCCTGCCCCTTAGACCTTTGTATGTGGCTCGTGTGCCGGTGGCCCGGAAGCAGCCGGTGCAGGGGCCTCGGAGGACCGTGCCTCCGGTGTGAACTCCGTTTCACACCTCGTTTCTGATGTTCTGAGTTCAAAAGACACAATGACTTTTTGAAATCGCTCTAAGTGTCTTTACTCACGCCATGCTTACGGGTGTCCGTGAGCACCTGTTGTGACTTCCACGGCGTCTAGTTCATGGTGCCGGGTGAATGAGGTCACGTGATGAGGACTGGTGGCATTTCAGGATGTCCTTGCACTGTCAGATGTCTGTGATAAAGAGAGAGGGCACAGTGACGCCTGCACACAGTGGGGCGGCAGCAGAGCGTGGGACTCACTCATTTAAAGCGCCGCTCACGCGAATGCACACTTCCGTGGGACGGTTTGTCATAATCTGAAAATGCAGCGGATGTCAAATCTGGTGCTTTTTCATGAGGAAATAGTTTGTCGTGTTACCCCCAACACCAGCTGAGGCCTTTCGAGAGGAAGGCACACGAGTAACTTTTTTGCATCCGTAGAGGAAGATTCCGTGTGAGATTGTCACCCAGTGCGCCTGCAGGCAGGGGGCGCTCCTGCCCAGGAGTCGCGGGTTGTGAGTGTTCACACACGTGTCCGTGCATGCGTGCACGCGCACCGTGGCCACTTTGAAGATGGTTCTAACGGAAAGTGCTTTGACAGACCTTAATCGTGTCAGACTTGCGACCGTCACCTCCGGTGGCCTGGTGATGCCCGTGGAAGTAACTCGGCCTTCTCTGTGCTCAGTTCCTTCCCGTGTACAGCCCCTCGGACGAGGAGAAGAAGGACCCGGCCCTGTATGCCAGCAACGTGCGGCGCGTCATGGCAGAGTGAGTGCTGTCCCTCCCACGCCCCGGGCGCAGGCCCCCGCCGCCACCCTGGTGCCCCTGTCACTGCCCGAGGATGGCCCGGGGCTGCCCCTCAGCCGCAGCTTCCTCCTGAGCCCTGGGAGCAAACTAGCCAGTAGCCATAGGAAAACGGTCTCTGCAGAAGCGAGCGAGGGCCCGTTGAGTGTGCACACGGGCGGGGGGCGTGCGTGGCCACTCTTTTCGCACCTCCGGTGGCCGTGGGGTCACGGTTCTGCCTCTGCTTCGTTGCTTAACTTGGTGAATTCAGACGCGTGGGTAGGAACCAGTCAGCCCGGTGCCGGGTCTGCGCCCGAGGGCGAGGGGCCGCACCGCCTGGGCGCCCACGGGGCTGTCCTGTGTATCAGCTCTCTGTTCACCCGCTGCAGTAGCCGTCAGCCCTCTTCCTCCCTCTTCCCAAGTCTAATCCTGGAAGATAAAGTGCTTCCACAACGAGTGTGCGTGCCCTCGGGGAGTTTCTCGCTTTTGTTTCCATACCCTTCCCGGCCGTTGTGGACGGGGAGACATCAGCCTGCGCCCTCTGCACCCCCTCCCCCCGTGTCCCGTCTCCTCTACCCTCCTCTCTTCTACTCCCCGGCAGCAGGGGCTGCCTCTGTGTGGCCGCTGAGGTCCCGGGAGCGGTTCTCAGAGCTCAGGGGCTCCGCGGGGTCCCCGGCGGGAGGTCTGCGTGGCCTCGGAGGCGTTTTCACAGGCACTTTTGCCGAGCTGGTGTGGCCTGGGTGTGAAGTCAACCCTGTCCCCTCACTGTATACAGATCGCACCCCTGTGGCAACATACTCTGTGGGACTGTATAAAGCAGAATCCTAACCTGAACACAGGTAAATTCGAACTCCGCGTGTCCACATGCCCCTCAGAAAGCTAGGCTGGGGACAGAGCCCAGCAGATGGCTCCGGTCCCCCTGGGTGCCCAGCCACTGGCAGCCCGTGTCCCTCCCGCTCTCAGAATCCCGGACACACAGGCAGCAGCTGGCCACCAGGATGCACGTGACTCAAGGCAGGGCGTTCGGTGACACCTTGCTTCAGCCTCTCGGTAAATAATCCCTACGGAATCGAAGGCTTGACGGGTGTGAATTCTTTTTAATTCCCGTTCAAATAAATTAGCCATTAATGTTGATGAGTATCTCACAGACTCTGCCTGTTAACGGAGGACAGGCATCACACGTCGAGTGGCAAAGGGCAGAGAACCCAGAAACAGGGATGTGGGGTGTCCCCTTCCTGGTTCCGGGCCCACCTGGAAACAGCCCGGGTCCCTGAGGGACAGTCTCAGACGCTCCGGGTGCATTCCGGCTCCTGTCCCCACACGGGGGTCCTAGCGGCTGCGGGAGAGCCGCTTCAGAACCCGCTTCCTTACCCACGATCTCTCGTGGGACCGTCTTGCCACGAGGGGCTGTGGGAACGGTGGCAGGTGCTCTCGGTCGTAGGGGAGGGGCCCCGGGTCCAACACTTGGCGACTTTTCTACCATTGAGGGTCCCCCTTAATGGGAGACGCACATTTTTCAGAACCCTGATGCCCCGCCCCTGACCTCAGGGCGCCGTCAGCCTGATGAGAGCGGCCCCTCGCCACCGTGAGACCAGCGGGACTTCTGGGTGAGACCCCCCCCTCGCGGGGCGGTGTCCGCTCGGAGGCACCCGCCGGCTGCCTGGCAGGGGGACCGTGGCAATCCTGCGCTAGCCGCGAAGCCTGGGGCCCCAGGGTCCAAGTAACTGAAATTTGGGGTTCGCTCATAAGCTTCTCCATTCAGTGCCACGTGTGGACTTGACACATTGCCTTTCTGCGCACGTCGGCGTGCTGAGCGCCCGCCACCCCGTGGCTCCGGTTACGGGCTCGTACGTGGCGGGTGCCCGCGTGGGCTTGCGTGAGAACGCCGGTGCAGGCTCCGGGGCGAGGGCTGCAGCCAGGGCTGATGCTCTGGAACCACGCCGCCCCTGCTCAGACCCCCCCATCCTCCCCTCCTTCCTCCAGGTGGGGTCTGTCTGTCCTGCTGGGGCCCCACCAGACACCCCTATCTTGGGGGGATGCAGGAGTGGACGGGCGGGGGCACTCGGGAAACCACAAGGGTCCTGGCCCAGAGGGCGTTTTCAGTGGGTTCCTCCCCCCCGGCCTTCCCCGGCTTCACCTGCCTGAAGGCTGCCGGGTGCCGGAATCGCGAGGGACAGCTGTGCTGTACCCGCAGGACCCAAAGGGACAGAGCGCTGGGCCGGGTGACGAGCCCCTGAGAGGCGGGCTTGAGAACTGCTCATCCGCTTCCTAGAGATTTTCACATACTCATGTGCTTTAGTCCAGTTTTTACAAGTTTTTTTTCTTGTTTACTTATTTGTGAGAGAGAGAGAGAGAGCGTGAGCAGGGGAGGGGCGCAGAGAGAGGGAGACACAGAATCCCAAGCAGGCTCCAAGCCGTCAGCCCAGAGCCCGACGCGGGGCTCGAACCCACCGACCGCGAGATCGTGACCTGAGCTGAAGTCGGACGCTCCATCGACTGAGCCACCGGACGCCCCGCTTTTTAAGACTTATCAATGTGGGCGTACTTCCGAGGTGGACGGTTCCTCCTGCTTCTGGGAGTTCTTTGTCAGCCCCCAGCGCCACAGACACGCCATGGCTCTCCGGTGCGAATCTCTTCTCCGGCTGCCGTCGCGTGGTCGTCCAGTGGGTGTCCCTTCTTGGGAAACGTGTTCAGTCCTTGACGGGCACACCCACCCCGACACCACCTGCATTCATAGCAGTTTCTTCCTGTTGTCGAACTGAAACGGGTTTTCACGGGGCCACAGGAGTACCACAGAAACGTGGCTGGCACATAAACCTCTTAGACCCAGAGGCGGGGATCGCTGTCCGCAAGCGTAGGTCTTCGCGCGCCGGCCACCGTGCGCCTCACGCGGGACGTGTGGGGCGGCAGGTGCTGCTGCTGTGTGGACGGGGCGGGAGCCACAGGGGAGGGGCCTGTGAGGCGGGGCCGCTGCGACTTTAGCGCTGGTGGGGTTTTGGAGGGGTGGGGGTCCGTTGCTGACGGCCAGGAAAGAAGTCTTGAGACCTCTTCGGCTCCAGAAGGGGATTCCGCGGAAGCGCGGGGACAGGGCCGTGGGCAGGAGGAGCGTGCTGGGGCGGGTCTGCATCTGGGGGTTCGGTTCGTAAAGGACCCGGGAAGGCTGGCGGGAGGGCTCTCACGTGCCCGGGAGGATCCCGGGAGAGGAGGCCTTGCTGTTGGGAAGCTAAGGCTGTTTTCCCCCTGGGGAGGCCTTACCCCTGGGACGGTAGGGGGTTCTGGGCAGGTGCTCTCCTCTGGACCCGCCGCAGGCCTCTGTCCGTGGGCCGCAGGTCACGAGGAAGTTTGACGTTGCCTGCCACTTCTTCTGGCCTTTGTTCCCACAGCGCTGTGGGGGGTGATGTTGGGGCTGCGGGGAACGGAGCCTACAGGCTTCTGGGGACGGGGCTGTTGATAAGGTCGCCTTTTCTCGTAATTTACTAAGATGTTTGCAAACCGACTGAGACTCACGTCCCACAGGACCGTGAACTCTATCGGGTAACCGTGTGCTTTTTCCTTCTCTCAGCTTTAGGGCAGCCGGGAGTGCATGAGGAATGTCACTTGTGTCCCACGGGGGGAGGGGAGGGGTGCCAGCTTCGCCCTCAGCCCGCCCCACGCTCTCCCCAGCGCCGGGCTCCCGGGGTCGCCCTGCACGGGCTCCTTGCTGTGCCGCTTGGGGGGGGTGCTGACGGGGTGCCCTCCTCTCCCGCAGGGCCCTGGGCGTCTCGGTGACCGACTACACGTATGACGATTGCCAACTGGCCCTGGCGGAAGGCCAGCTCCGTCTCCCCGCGGACACCTGCCTTCTCGAGTTCGCCCGGCTGGTGAGGGGCCTGGGGTGAGTCTGCTTTTTCTCACTCGAGCCGTCAGCTCGGAACGGCCCTCCCTCGAGGCTGTGGCGGGTTTGACGAAGCTCGGGTGGTTTGCTCAGCGACGGGGAGAGCTCTGAAGGGCACTGCCGAGACGCCGCTTCTAAGACGGGAAGCTTCTGGAAACTTCCGTCAGGCCCTCGCAGGGGCCCCCACCCCTGCAGTTGTTGGTGATCAGGCTGGAGATGGCAGTGGGCGCGGAGGGTCCGCGGCGGCCGTCGAGCAGATAAAAGGGCTTGTGCTCAGGGTTTCGGGGGGTTTTCCAAATACCCGCTTCAGACCCCCAGTGCTCGGCAGCGGTCTCTGTGGGCTCCACCCGGAGGACCGTCGCAGCGCGGCCGGCGGCCGCCCCCACTTGCCCGAGGGTGGGTCCCCACAGCTGGCGGGGCCTCGTTCCTGTAGACGCCGAGGCAAAATTATTAGAACACTTTTTTTTTTTAAATGAACTTGCCTCTTGTTGTAAAAGCAACTTCACTCTTTTCTTGAATTTTCTAACAGTACGTTTCCTGTTCTTAGCATGCTGTAATTTCACTGAAAAATGTCCTTCCTTCTCTTTTTGTGTAGGTTGAAACCAGAAACACTGGAGAAAGATCTGGATAAATACTGCGACCGGGCCCAGACGCAGGGGGGACGCAGGGTGGGCCTCCCCGAGTTCGCCGAGTACCTGGGCGTCCCCGTCTCAGACACACTACAAGACCTGTTCTCCCTGTTTGATGAGGTGGGGCCATAGCCCTGTGAGCGGTTTCGAGGCAAAACCTCCAGCTTTTCCAGCTTTCCCGTGTACATTGTTTTGTTACGATAGAAGCATCTCTTGGAGACTTAGGAAGCAGGGCGGGAACGACCCCTCCGCGCCCGTCCGACCAGCCCGCCCAGAGTTTTCTCCTGTGCTGTTAAACGCACACAGAAGTCGGACGTTTAAGTTAATGTCTGCTGATAAACATACCTGTGGTTTGGGGTTTTACGGTGGGACTGCCAAAAACCTAGTAATATCAGTGTCCCCTTCCCCAGAAACCCAGAATTCCCAAATAACGGGCCTGTTTCCCCATGATCGGCACGTGGGGTCGCCACGGACCTCCCGTCCAGCGCGAGAGGACCCCCCAGCACAGCGTCCCTCACCCCCGCCAGCCATGCGTCACAGTCGGGTCACGTGTCGTGGCTGGACTGGGGGTCCACGGCCACCAGCACCAGCTGGGCCCCGGGGGTGGAGCTGGGAGACCACATGCCGGGAGCGGTGGCTGCCACGCCCGCTCTTTCCCGGATGTTGGCGTCGAGGGATGGACCCCTGTGGCGGCCAGTCCCACGGCAGGCCATGTGCCGAGCAGCCCCTTCAGCCACAAATGTGTGTGAACAGCACAGCACGTTCCACGTGAATGTCACAGCGTGTCCTCTGTGGCGACGTGCCACGTTCCATGCGGCCTGGCCCGTGGTGGGACCAAGGAGAGGCAAGCGTGTGACTCGGGCACGTCAGAGACGCCACAGGCACTCACAGGTCACGGTGACGGGCGTCCTGCTGACGCGTCACAGCGCGTGGCCCCGTGTGCCGCCGTCACAAACCGGCGGGCTGGCCTGGAGGGTCCCCCTCGCGGAAAGGCCGCTCGCAGCTGCGTCCTGGCCGCGCGCTCCCGTCGTCGGAGCCCCAGCCGTGGCGGTGTTTTCATGCTGGCGCTTTGCCACGGTGTCGCGTCGGAACACAGCAGCGAGCGGCGTCCCCGGCACGTGCATCGGGTGGGGACCCGCAGACCCCCCGCCGCAGCACGCGGCTGTTAGGTCTTACTTCCCACCCCGGGCGCCCAGTGGCCCTGCGACACAGACACTCCCCGTTCCACACAAAGACCCTCAGACCCAGAAGCTAAAGGGCCGGGAACACACAGGCTGAGGGGCCCGCAGTGAACTCACCTGCCCGGCCCCTGAGCTCGCTCCGGAGGCCACCCCGCCTGGGCCACGGGTGTGGCGCCGTCCCAGGGAAGCCTGTCCCTTCCCTTCGGGGGACGGCAAGGGACCCCTGTGCCCCACCCCTGTGCCAGAAATCTCCCCGCCCGCGAGGCCTCCACCGCCCCGTCCCGGCTCATCCCACGCCCCGTGGCGGCCTGCTCACTCAACAGCAGCCCGGCCCGCAGGCTCCCTGGGGACGTGCAACGTGGGCGCACGGCAGGCCAGGCTGGGTGCCCCCCTTTCCACGTGCTCACCTAGGTTCTCGGGGCACAGATGAGAGCCTTGCTGTCTGCTGGGTTTTCTAGAAGGAGAGCCTTAGGCAGCGGGCACCGCATCGCGTGAACTTTCCGGAGGAGATTCACGTGCTGCTCTCGTAGACTTTGAGAATCAGTTGTAACGTCCTAAAAGCGTGTGTGCTGAGGTCACCTTGTAAAGGCCAGTCGGCCGTGAATGTTCTTACAAAATACTCATTTCGTGGGGCGCCTGCGTGGCTCATTTGGCTAAGCGTCCAACTTCAGCTCACGGTCCATGGGTTTGAGCCCCGCGTCAGGCTCTGTGCTGACAGCTCGGAGCCTGGACCCTGCGTTGGATTCTGTGTCTCCCTCTCTGCCCCTCCCCTGCTCACGCTCCATTTCTCTCTCTCTCTCTCTCTCTCTCTCAATAAAACAGATAAACACACACAAAAAAAATTTTTTTTTTTCAACGTTTATTTATTTTTTGGGACAGAGAGAGACAGAGCATGAACGGGGGAGGGGCAGAGAGAGAGGGAGACACAGAATCGGAAACAGGCTCCAGGCTCTGAGCCATCAGCCCAGAGCCCGACGCGGGACTCAAACTCACGGACCGCGAGATCATGACCTGGCTGAAGTCGGACGCTTAACCGACTGCACCACCCAGGCGCCCCCACAAAAAAAATTTTTAATACGCATTTCATGTAAGCAGGTAATAGCAAATCAAGTGGAACTTTTTTTTTTTAAAGTTCATCTTGAGAGAGAGAGAGAGAGAGAGCGGGTGCACACACGGGAGGGCCCGGGAGAGAGAGAGAGAGAGAGAGAGAATCCCAAGCGGGCTCTGTGCCGACTCAGGGCTCCATCTCAGGAACTGTGAGGCGTGACCTGAGCTGAAGTCCGGAGTCGAACACTTAACTCACTGAGCCACCCAGATGCCCCTAACCTTCCCGTTAATATCCAGGGATTAGCGTTAACACCCCAGCACCACCCCACACGCGCGCGCGGAGGGACCGGGCTGTGCCCTGAGGATGTGTCTCCTTCCCAGAGTGGAGATGACACAATGGATCCTCGGGAGTATGTCGTCGCCCTGTCCGTCGTCTGCCGGCCGTCCCGGACTCTGGACACCATCCAGCTGGCATTCAGGGTAAGTGTGGAGTGCGTATGAGGTCGGTTTGTAGGGACGGCGAGACACGGATCACATCAGGCCTGCCGCACCCGTTTACGAGCCCTCGCGGTACGGACGGGCTTCCTCTGTGCCCAGCTGCCGTTCTCACGTAAGCTCGTGTCAGCCGTCGTTTGTGAAAACGCCCGAAACGTCCTCGATCCATTTCCTCCTGCAGTTCGTGGTCCACGCTCACAAGAAGGGCACGGGGTAGGATCTTTGTGAGTTCCGGGGCGCCTGGACAGGGCTGCCCTACGCCATCCATCCGGCGCAGCCCGCACCCGGTCCGCTCTCCCACCGCGGCCTCTTCGTCAGCGCGTCGGCTCGGGCTGCAGAGCGGCTGTGTGCCCAGCGCCGAGCCTTCCACCACATCCCCGGGATTCTGAGAGTCTGAGAAACACCCATAACGGGGTCCCGGCTCACGTGCCCTCACCCGGCCGCCTCCCCAGGACACTGTCAGCTGGGATGGGGCTGGGCCGGCTTCACTCCCCAGAAACACAGTTTTGTCAGGGTCTGAGAACGGCTCCTTGTTACAGATGCACCTCCTATTCTAATTGTTTTTGAAGGTTTTTGTTTTTGAGACAGAGACAGAGCATGAGCAGGGGAGGGGCAGAGAGAGAGGGAGACACAGAACCCGAAGCAGGCTCTGGGCTCTGAGCTGTCAGCACAGAGCCCAGTGCGGGGCTCAAACTCACCGTGAGATCATGACCTGAGCCAAAGTCGGACGCTCGACCGACTGAGCCACCCAGATGCCCCCAGATGCAACTCCTATTAGCCAGACTCGTGAGAGCCTGATGTATAAGCCAGGCAGTGCTTGTATCTCAGTGCTGGGGTCCCACTGGACGGGCAGGCTTCTCAGGCCACTGAAGGAGGGGGAGCCCGGGAGAAGGCGGCCCCCGGCTAACGGGCAGACCGACGGGCAGCGCTGGGGTGCTCACGCTGCGGTTGACAGCTGGTGCCAGCCCCACAGGGACTCTCTCGGTCACTCGCCAGAACCTAAGCAGAAGCTGTTGGAAAAGGTCAGTGGGTCAGCCACCCCCTCAAGGTCAAGCACGGTGGTGGCACATCCATTTCATTGAGCACCCACGCGTTCCACCACCCGGAGGCCCCCTGCTAGGGCAGCTGGGTGTGGCGCAGGCCTCCGTGCTCCTGGGAGTGGGAGCCGTGGGGTCAGGGCCTCTGCACAGTTGGGGGATCGTGGGTGACACCAGCCTCTGCCTGCAGATGTACGGGTCACAGGACGGCTGCATCGATGAAGGCGCCCTGTCCAGCATCCTCAAGACCGCCTTAGGCGTGGCCGAGCTCACCGTGACTGACCTCTTCCGGGCCATCGACGAGGAGGAGACGGGGAGGATCACGTTTGGTGAGCGGCCCGGGCGCAGGGGGAGGACGGCTGCATTGTGCAGGCGTGTGCCCAGGAGGCGGGCCGCGGGAGACACCATCCATGCTCGCCAGGGCCCCGCGGTGTCTCGGGCTACACAAGATTGTCCGAAGGAAGGTTCTTCCCCAGACCTGGCGGGGATGCGTTAGGGCACTTGGGATCTGATCCCTGCGGGGAATTAATAGGGCCAGACTTCAAGCCCAGGCTCGGAACCCCAGATCCATGCCACCCCCGAGGGCAGCGGGCGGGGTGTGCTGAGGCCGGGCGGTGGCCGCCCACGGGGGTCCGCGATCCGGGTTCTCCGTGGAGGCGGGGAGCCAGCCCCATCAGGACCGACCGCTGCAGGGAGGGGGTGGGGGGTCGGCTCATCGCTTTCGGCCACGCAAAGTGGAACAGCCAAGATCTTCGGGGACTCAGACCTGAAACCCACCCTCAGGCCAAGGAGGAAGGGGGAGGGGCAGTAGGACCCCCAGGAGGCAGCCCCCTGTGCACACCAGCCAGTGCGCACGTCTGGAAGTGAATGTTTCCTTGCTAAAAAAAACAGTAGACATTTGCTCAGGAAAGGTCATTGTTCGTGTCTTGTTTGGATGTGTTTTTAAATTGCGTCCAAATGTCAGACACGTGTGTTGGTTTAGCGTGAGCGTGTGTGTGTGTATGCGTGCGTGTGTCTCCGCCTGAGGGCAGGTGGTGTTGTCCGGGCGCACTGAGGCGTGGTGATGACGTGCCTAGTGAGCACCTTCCAGAAAAGCCCTCCCACACCCAGGCCTAGAGCGTCTCCAAGCCGTTGGGGCGCCCCGGGGGCACTCCCCACCCCAAGACTGGGTCCCAGGCCTGGTAGACGACGCGGGGGCTCAGAGCCACTCAGGTGATTGGCCGGGAGGGCGACCCTGGTGTCTCCAGCGCGTAGACGGGTCACCAGTGGCGGCTGCCTCGCAGGTTATCAGGTCACGGTGTGGACACTTTGTCCTGCCTCTGAGCCGACTCCTGGGTGAACAGCGGCTCCTTTGCACGTGCCAAGCACCCGGAGTACGCCTGCGCCTCGAAGAGCACGTTCGCCTTAGATTTCCCCAAGGCGGCAAAGCCGAATGGCTCTGAGCCCCGTTCATACACAGCCCCCCCCCCCCACCATGGACCCCAGCCCTCCCCCCTCCCCCCCATGGACCCCAGCCCTCCCCCCTCCCCCCCATGGACCCCAGCCCTCCCCCTCCCCCCCACATGGACCCAGCCCTCCCCCTACCCCCCACATGGGCCCCAGCCCTCCCCCCTCCCCCCACATGGATCCAGCCCTCCCCACATACATGGACCCAGCCCTCCCGGGAGGGTGTGAGATGTAAGCTGGTTGCCCATGCAGAACCAGGCATGGGGGCCCCAGGTTCCAGACGTCTGTCCCCCTGTAACCCAGGCGCCCGTCTTTTCAGCCGACTTCCGCAGGTTTGCAGAAGCGTTCCCCGACTTTGCAGAGGACTACCTCTACCCTGACCAGACGCGTCCTGAGAGCTGCCCGCAGACGCCCCCAGCTCCAGCCCCCAACGGCTTCTGTGCTGACTTCAGCCCTGAAAACTCGGGCGTTGGGAGGAAACCTTTCCGGAAGAAACTGGACTAGGATGAGGGTTTCTGGCAAGATGAGGCGTCTCCGTGGCCCAGTCACCACCCGCCTCCACGTGGCCGTGCGCCCGCCGGCCTCAGGCCCATCCACAAGACTCGGGCTCGCCACCCTGCTCCTCCGTGGACAGCCCCGCGTGAGGGAGGCCGCGTGGCCGGGTGCCTGTCCCCGTCGCCCGGACCATCCTGGCTCGTTTCCACCACGGTCTCTGCCACGTCCCCGTTCGTGTCCCTTCTCGGCGGCTCGCCCGGCGGACGGGCCTCCACGTGCACGCGCGACACACGCTTGAGGCCAGGGCGCGTCACACGCGTTTCCATCCCAGCACAGACCGTCCGCCGACCTTGGGGGTCACAGGCTGGCTGGGCCGCATCTAATTTTAAACGTTTCTGTATCTGTGGGCGCTCGCGGGCGTTTTATAAACTTCGTTTAGATACTTCGGGAAGCTCACAGCGTTTTTTAAAAAAAAAAACAAAACTTGTTTTCTACTTCATTTTTCCTTTCAGGGCTAGAGGATATTTATTTACGGGCTGTTTTGTGATCAGGTCCGAGGCTGTGTGGGGCTTTGACTTCAGCCTCTTGCCGGCCTCTCTCCACCAGGTCCACCCATGTCTGGGTCCCCCACACACGTGGCCCAGAGCTCCCATCTGCCTCTTTAACCCTTTTCAGACCCCTCTTTTCTACAGACGTTACCAGCCTGGTGTCTCCGTGTTAACGGGACGTGATCTGCCTCCCCGTGCACATAGCGGCCTCAACGGTGGTGCTGGGCCGGCAGGGGGGCTGCCGACGGGCCGGGCCCGCTGGGAGGCCGACCCTCGTCCCTGCTCCCGGTGCTGGGTCCCACGTGTGCAGGGGGAGGAGCTGTGGGGGAAGGGAACCGTGTGCAGACCGCGGGAGCCGGTGCCGGGGGTACAGCCCGTGCGAATGGCAGGAGGTCTGGGGAAGGCCGTCAGGCCTCTGGTGACCCCGAGGGGAGGAGCACAGCCTCCAGACGCAGGAAAGGGAAGGTTCCTGTCGCCTTTCCCCCCCCACCCCACCCGGAGCTCAGCCTGGATCACTCCCTGGACACACAGCTGGAAACCTGTCCTTAAAGCACAATATAAGCCCCGCGGTCTCCACTCCGTTCCCTGAAGCAAAGCCTCTGGGTTTGCCTGGGGGGAAAGTTCTTCTGAATTTCTAAATAAGTTGTATTTTGTTCTTGGGCCTCTGTGTAGGAAGTGACCGCCAGGCCCGAAGTACAGGAAAAAGCGTTTGTAACCTCTCCAGGAGTTCTCGGTGCGCATTTCCATCCACGGCCACGGCCATGAGTGAAGGAAAAGCCCCCCGGCCTCGGCTGTGCCCCCTCCCCGGCCACACCAGCGTGACAGTGCCAGCTGGGCGCCCGCGGTGGCCAGACACAGCCTGGCGGTTCACGGCGATCGGTTATGTAACTGTAGATGCATACAGTTTTGTTTTTAAGAGAGAAAACGTACAAGTGACGGAGGAAGGAGGTGAACAGACTAAGATATCCCGAGGGGAGGCCCCTCCCCGTCTGCACATGAAGGGCTGTTTGAACGGAATGCCGTGCGCGTTTTCAGGAAAAAAGCCTCTGATAAGCAGACTTGGGATGGATGTTTGTTCCTCCTGCCCTTCCGGCCTCGCACCTGCGGGCGTTCAGAACGTGGATATGGCTGGACCCCTTTTGTGGGAGGTGGGGACGGAGACGACGGGGGCCCCGCGGGGACCGGGGGTCCGGGGTGGGCTCTGTGAAACAGCTTTGGTCTCCACTGGAATGAATAAAGTGTAAAGTCGTACGTACCTGAGGATGCGCCTTGTCACGTGTCGTTCTTTATTGGAAACGCGACCGCAGACGGTTCTTGGGCCACGACCGAGAACCCGTCACGATGGGGTTTCTGGGGCATGTTTGGAGAGCCCCGGAATTGAAATTCTGTCGCAAACGCGCTCCTGCCGGCCGGGGGCAGCGGCTGACACCCCGGGGAACCCAAACGTGTGCGGCCGCCCGCCTGCCTGGTGGGTCGGTTCCTGGGATTTCGCAAACGCTCCGCGTGGCGCAGCCACAAAGAAGGGTCCGGCGCTCGGGCCTCTTCTCAAGGCCGTAAAGGGCTCAGAAGTGGAAGAAGAGAAACGGCCAGGTCACGACAGTCCCCAGAAGTAACCGCAACAAGACGGTTAAGTGGCCGCTCCCTCCAAGGACGGGGGAATGCGCCACGGCCCTGCTCGGTGTGACGCGCCAGAGAAGCCGGGCCCGCGGGGTGGGCTGGGAGGGTGCGCCCCGAGGTGGCACTCACCCGTGAAACGGTTTTTACTGCTTTGCCCTGTTTCTTGTCATAACTGGGTGTTGCCTCTCAAAGGGTTCAAGTCACATTCGAAGCCGGGGGCTTCCGGGTGTGGCGGGAAGAAGCAGCAGCCGCCATGGGCTGTGGGAACCGTGGCGGTGACAACGGGGTGTGCCTGCCGCGGCCTCTGGGCACTGGGCACATCCACGTCCCCTCCGGGCACGGGCTTGACGGGGACGCGCACCCTCGGGAAGTCTCCATCAGGGACCGGGGGCAGAAGAGGCGTCTCCGCAGCCCCGGCCAGGCCCCTGCTGCGCACCCCCGGAGCCGCCGGTGGGAGAGCGCCAGACCCCTGGCCTCGGCTGGTGGAGCGGCGCTCTGAACGCTCAACGGGCGCTGCCCGTCGGTCCCCTGTCCGCTCCCGCACGCGCCTCCCGTCCGGGGTGCTGCCCCTGAGCCACCGCTCCAAACAGACGCGTTACCTTCTCCCCGGGACTAACCCGCCCGCGGACCTTCGCGTCCAGTCCTGGGCAGCGTGAACGCGGATGCGGTCACACACCCCCCCCCGAATGTTGCTTAACAGAACACAGAGCTCATGTCCACCGCCGTTCACGTTTCCACCCACAGCACGGGGAGTCCGCGGAGTGGGGGGAGTGAGTGAACGGCTCCGTCGCACAAGCACACGCCGTGCACGCGCACACACCGGGCCAGGAAGGCGTCCGCGTGGCCGCTTACGGGGTTTCCCACCCGCACGCACGTGGCCTTGGCTCCCGCCGTGCCCGGAAGGTGAGTGTCCTTACCTAGCGGAGCATCTCCGTCCCGAGGTATCTGGAGCCTTTATGAGCCACGATCTTAGTGATGAAAGTGCCCGGAGGGCCACGGGGCTCCGCCCTCCCCGTCCTGCGGGCCGCTGAGCTCAGTGCGGGGGAGGGGGGGGGGTCAGCTGTGTCCCCAAATGGAGGCGCTCCATCCTTAGGAACCATGACCCCAAAGCCCCGAAGAGAAGCGGAAGTGCGTGACCGGCCTCCCGGGAACGAGGGCGTCCGGCAGGTCCCCCCCTCGCCCCGGGGGACAGGCCACTTGCAGACCCGTTGGTGTCTGGGTGGCGAGCCGGTCCGCCGGGCGGACGGCACAGGGAGGGGCGGGGAGTCTGCGCAGGAAACACATCAGCGCTGCTCCCGCTTCCCTGGCCAGAGAACCACACGCCGCTGGAATCGGCTTGGGGGGGGGGGGGCCTGTCCGGAGGAGGCACCCGCCATGAGACAAAACCACACCAGCCCCCTCCCCCCCCCCCCCCCCCCCCCCCCCCCCCGTTACTACCAGGTGTCAGAAGAGCCGCCGCCCTGCCTGGGTCACAGGAGTGTCTCCTGCTAGGAAACAGCTCTCGGGACACACCCACATCACGGGTGCCGCCCCGGGCCGGGGCCTGGTGCCTCGGGGCTCCTTCGTCCAGCAAGGCCAGCTGCTTCCGGGCGGGGGGAGCTCGGCAAGAGCAGGGGTGCAAGCGCACGCACGCCCGGGCTTCCTTTGGCAAAGCCCCGCCCCTAGTGTCGCACACGACACGCCGTGCCGAAGGAAGTCCCCGGTTAAGTGTGCAGACGGTGCTGGCAGAGGTGCCCAGGGCAGAGAGACAAACGCATCCCTGGAAGGAGCGTATTAAAATGAGGACACGGCCTCCCTCGGTGAAGGAGGATCCAGGGTGATCGGCCGCACTCCAGGGAGCGGCAGCACCTCGGGGGCCACGTCCGGGACCTGCTTCTGTCAAGGGGGAACCAGTGTGACCACATCGGCCCCGGGGGGGGGGGGGGGGGCTCCCGGTTGACCAACTCTGCTTCGTCTCAGTCCCCTTCCAGGGCTGCCCTGTGCAGGTGTCCACACGCTGCGTTGGCTGGGAGAAGAGGCAGCCGCCGTCCACCCCGTGTGTCCTGCCCTGGACCGAGTTCCAGAGACCAGACCCTTTGGGGAAAGTGTTCTCGAGGAAATAGCAGTGTGCGGTCCCGGGGACACACGGGCCAAAAACAGAAGGAAACATTCAGTGTTCTGTCACTTGTGATGGAGTCCTGGAACGGAATGTCAGAGCAAAAAAATTACTTGACAAGATAACAGCCAGGAGTTTTGCAAATCTGTATACTCAGGCACCCAAGAAATACAAGAGGCCACAAGCAGAGTAACCCTAACATACAGCAAGCCGCACTGTAAGAAACAAACAAAGGCCACTTACAGAGAGACCATTGTCTGAGCAGCCAGAGAAAGGAAACCTCCACGGCCTGCACATGGAGACCGTGTGCACGAGGACTGTGCACGTGGAGGCCCTGTGCACGAGACTGTGCACGTGGAGGCCCTGTGCACGAGGACTGTGCACGTGGAGACCCTGTGCACGAGGACTGTGCACGTGGAGGCCCTCTGCACGAGACTGTGCACGTGAAGGCCCTGTGCGCGAGGACTGTGCACGTGGAGGCCCTGTGCACGAGGACTGTGCATGTGGAGACCCTGTGCGCAAGGACTGTGCACGTGGAGGCCCTGTGCACGAGGATTATACATGTGGAGACTGTGTGCACGAGGATTATGCATGTGGAGACCCTGTGCACAAGGCTGTGCGTGTGGAGACCTTGTGCATAAGGACTGTGCACGGGGAGACCCTGTGCATGAGGACTGTGCACGAGATTGTGCGTGTGAAGGCCCTGTGCACGAGGATTATGCGTGTGGAGACCGTGTGCACGAGGATTATGCACGTGAAGACTGTGTGAATGAGGACTTGCACGTGGAGGCCCTGTGCATGAGGACTGTGCACGAGATTGTGCATGTGAAGGCCCTGTGCATGAGGATTATGCATGTGGAGACCCTGTGCACAAGGACTGTGTGCGTGGAGACCTTGTGCACAAGGACTGTGCACATGGAAACCCCGTGCATGAGGACTGTGCACGAGATTGTGCATGTGGAGGCCCTGTGCACAAGAATTATACATGTGGAGACCGTGTGCACGAGGATTGCGAGGATTTGAAAGTAGAATAGGATCGATGTGTATCCTAAGCCCCCAAAGAAACAAAAATGTAGAACTAAGAAGCCAATAGCAGAAGTAAAATATATTTTTAAATAATACTTTATCCAAACTAAGCAGGAAAGTGAGAAAAGGGAACAAAGGACAGACAATACAAACAGAAATCAGATAGCAAACGGTAAATTTCGATCCAACCATACCAATAATTATATCAAATATAGACTAAAAAACTCCTAAATAAGTTGCCAGACCAAATTTTTTAAAAACCTAACCATTGCTATTTAAAGGTATATTGACAATGTTTAAATGGGAGGTGCACGTAGCGTGCAAACATAACCGTAAGCAAGTCTGTGTGGTCAGACTGTGGTCCCAGTGAGTGTGGAGGTGAAGGGTCACCTTCATGACCATCGAGGGCCCCGTTCAGGCGGAAGACACAATAGCCCCAAAGGTATATGAACCTAACTGACGCGGCTTGAAATATACTTAGCGAACACTGGCCGAATTAAAAGGAGAGATCAAGAAATCAGCAAATCTAGTTGGAGGCTTTAACACAGCTCTCCCGGTAATCAATAGAACCACCAGGGAAAGAGACATAATTATGGAGGAAATTCGAACAACCCCATTTACTAAATTGACTGAATTGCTCTTTCAAGCGCGCGTGAAGCCGCGGACAAAACAGACGCGATGCTGGGCTAGAAGGTGCATCTCCGTAAACTTGGAAGTATTGGTATGTGCCTCCTGGGACCGAGGCTGCAGAACACGGGCTCCGCCGGCTGCAGCCCGGCCCACCTGACCGCACCGGAGACCGGGTGTCTCCCGGGGGCCTAGCGGGGCTCCTCCCCGAACGCGGGGTCAGTCCCTGCCGGGTGATACCGCCAAGGGCTGGTCGGGCCGATTAATTCTTTTGAAGTGAATAGAAGTTAACGCGTCCACAGTTTTGCTCCTAGTGGCTATGGAGGAACCAAGACCGCCTTGGGTCACCCTCCCTCCGGGAACAAGCCGTCACGGAGGAGACACCGAGGAGGCACCAGCCCTGGACAAACGCTGCGCCGACCCGGCCGAACACAGCTTAAAAGCACGACCTGGAAGAATGAGCGGGCTGTTTGTAAGTGACTTACCTGTAGCCCCAGTAGAAGTGCCAGAATACTCTCAGGAATGCAAAATTGTGCAGCACCCAACACGGTAAAATTCACAACGCCTGCCATCCGGTCGGAAATCACCGGGATGCAAGAAAGCAGAAAAGAGATCTCTCGTCAACAGAACCAGCCCTGGCAGTGACTCGGGTGATCGGATTTGCGGACCAGGCACCGACAGCTTGTCTCGCTACACAACCGTATCACCTGCTCAGAAACCTCGTGGAGCCAACATGTAACGTGTTCAGTGGAGAATTAAAAATATCTTCTGAAAGACACAAATCTAAATTCTAGAGAAGAGAACGACAGTGTTTGAGATGCGAATGCACGTTTGGGATTAAGGGTGGATTTGACGTCGCAAAAGACGCGGCAAGTAAACTTCAAGATAAAGCCATACGAACAGCTCAAAACGAAATAGAGAAAAAAGAAAGAATTGAACCTTGCATCAGTGAGCAGTAGGAGCTCAAGCTGGGTCCCCAGAGGAAAAGGGCAAAGAAAAATATTTGAAGAAATAACTTTCCAAATCCGATTCAAACTGCAAACCCATGGATCCCATTTGCTCGGTGAGCTCTAAGCACAGGAACCATGACAGAAACTACCAGGCACATCATGATGGCTAAAAGACAGTGGGCCGAGGGCTTTAGGGTGGGGAAACAGAAGACCACCAACCCAGGATTCTTTACTCAGAAAACAGAGAAATAAATGTTTTTTGAGAGAGAGAGAAGGAGAGCGCACACGAGTGAGGGGGGCTGGGGGGGGGGTGGTGGGAGGTGGACAGAGGGAGAGAGAATCTCAATCAAGCCCAACTCGAGGGGCTGGATCCCAGGACTCTGGGATCATGACCTGAGCCAAGATCAAGATTCAGACGCTCAACCGCCTGAGCCACCCACCGCCCCGAGATGTCTTTAGACTTAAAAAAGCTGAAAGAATTCATCGCCGGCAGACCCTACCTAAAAGAAATACTAAAGTTAGTCCTTAAAGCAGAAGGACAATGATACGGTTTTGAAATCTGGATCGACAGAGAATGAGCTCCAGAGATGGGAATTACACTTCTTTTTTCATTATTTAAATCTTTTTAAAAGATAATCAACGGCCTGAAGGAAACCCGACTCCACGTGCTTGGGTCCCCAGCGTGCAGAGGCCACACGTTTGACCACAACATCACAACGACCAGGAGGGGAAAGCAAGTGCCTGCAAAGTCCTCCCACGGTGTGAGGAGGGGGTCACATCACTCAACGGAAGACTGGGACAGGCGCTGAAGTAACACAACAAAGAGACGTAGCTCATGATCCCAACAAGAGGGGAAGTTGAATTTTAAAAAAACGACTCGACCCGAAAGAAGGCAGAAAAGGAGGGAAAAGGGAACAGAGAATGCTTTGGAAAAATAGAAAACAAATGGCAGATGGTAGGTTTGAACCCAACCATATCAACATTCCCATCAAACGTAGACGATCTCAACACCCGCTCCACCCCAGTGACGGGAGAAACTAAGAATTGGGCTGAAAAGCAAGACCTAACTACATGATGCCTGAAAGAAACACCCTTGAAATAATGGGTTAAAGGGCAAAGGACAGATGTCGACGCTACTGGAAAGAAGGAGGAGTGATGGTCCTAGCATCAAAGTCCATTTCGGAGCAGAGGTTATTAGGGTTCAGCTCCCCAGGAGGACGGAACGGTCCTACGTGTGTGACCCACACAGAGCTTCACGATCGGTGGGACCGGGACACGCAGAGCCGCAGGAGAAACAGGCGGGTCCACACAATCCACCTGGGGTCTCGGCACCCGCCTCCCAACCCGGATTGGACGAGTGTGCAGAAGTGCACAAGGATACAGACGACAGAAACCGTAAAACCAGCTTGCCCTGTTTGAGTTTGCCTATCACCCAGTGACACAGAGTATACCTTTTCAAATGCGTGTGAAGCACCTACCAAGATCGTCCGTACTCTAGAATATGAGTCCCAACAAACTTAAAAGGATCCAAGTGTGTTCTCCAATGAGAAAGTAAGTAAATTAGGTACCGATACAAGAGATACATCCAGAAAAGAATAAAATATACACAGAAAATCCTCAAATATTTGGAGACTGATTTGGCACATCTATAAATGACAATGGTTCCAAGAGGGAGTCAAAAGGGAAATTAGGAAATATTTTGAAATGAATGTAAACAAAAATATTTCAAACTTTACGAACTTTATGGCATCAAATGCTTAGATTTAAAAAGAACAAAGGTCACGAACGAGTGACAGCCTCCACCGAAAGCAATCCCAGCAGGATTTTTTTATGGAAATTGGAATGTTGACTCTAAAATTCATACAAAAATGAAAATGACCCAGAATAGTCAAAACAGCTTTGAAAGAGGACAAAGTTGTGTGACTTTTATTACCTGACGTAAGAATGCATCACAACACAACAGTGACCAAGATAGTGCTGTACTAGTCAGCTCAGCCGCCATAACAAAAACACCATAGACTGCATGGCTCAAACCACAGCAAGTTATTTTCGCACAGAGGCCGGGAAGTCCAAGACCAAGGTCTGTGCAATTCAGTTCCTGGTGAGAACTCTCTTCCTAATCACAGAGGGCCGATGTCTGGCTGTGTCTTCACGTGGTGGGCGGGGAGAGAGGTCATCCCTTGTTACAAGGCCACAGTCCAATTGGACTGATGACCGCATTTAACTTTGCCTCCTAAAGACCCCATCTCGGGGCTCCTGGGTGGCACAGTCGGTTAAGCGTCCGACTTCGCCAGGTCACGATCTCGCGGTCCGTGAGTTCGAGCCCTGCGTCGGGCTCTGGGCTGATGGCTCGGAGCCTGGAGCCTGTTTCCGATTCTGTGTCTCCCTCTCTCTCTACCCCTCCCCCGTTCATGCTCTGTCTCTGTCCCAAAAATAAATTTAAAAAAAACGTTGAAAAAAATAAAAATAAAAATAAAGACCCCATCTCCCATACAGTCACCCTGGGGTTAGGGCATTTTGGGGGCGGGGGGACACGATTCGTCCATAGCAAGAGTGGAACCAACAACAAAATGGAGGAATAGGTCAAGGAAACAGCTGAGAAATAACCCCACACCCACATATAGGGCAACGAATTTTTCAACCAAGGTGCAAAGGCAGGTCAGTGGAGAAAAGATGTCTTTTCCACAAACGGAGCAGAAGCTACGGGCTGCCCACCTGTAGAATAGCGAACTTTTGTCCTTATCTCGACCATGTCAATTAAAATGGGTCATCTACCTAAATGTGCAACCTGAAATTTCAAACATTTCAAAGAAAAACTTGGTGAAAAGTTTTGTGATCTTGGGTTAGGCGAATATTTCCCAAATACAGCACTTAAAAGCAAGATCCATAAAAGAAAAAAAAAAGTAAATGAGGCTTCATCAAAATTAGTGTCTTGTTTTTTGACAAACTCCATGAAGAGAATTAAAACATAATCCAAGACTGGGTAAAGGATTTGCAAATTACTTATCTGATAAAGGATTTATAGCTGAAGCATGTAAAGAACTCTTAAAACTCGAGAATAATGAAACAATCCAATGTGCAAAATGTTTGAACAGACACGGACGAGAACTTGATGGCAGCCACACACAGGGAGATTGCTGAAACATCTCTGTTGCTAGAGACATGACAACTTAAACCAGGAGATACTATTACACAGCAATTAGGACAGCTGAAGTTAAAAAGACTGACCATACTAGGTGTTGCAAGGATGCGGACCAACTGAAACTCTTATACGTGGTTCACAGAAAAGTAAAATGGTATAACCACTTTGCAAAACAACCTGGCAGTTTTTAAAAACAGACACACATCTACCAGACGACTCAGCTGCTCCACAACTAAGTGCTCACCCAAGGGAAATGAAAGCATATGTCCATACAAAGTCCTGTACACAAATGTACATAGTAGTCTTATTTATAATATCCTAACGCCCATCAACAGGTGGAGGGTGCATGGGCAATGCTGGAAGTATATAGTATTTCAGCAAGAAAAGGAATTAACTGCTGATTCACACCATGACATAGAGTCATCTCAAATATGCTGAGTGGAAAAGAACATCTTAAAAAACAGTGCTCACTGTATAGCTCCAAGTATATAAGATTCTAGGGAACATAATCTAGAGCTACCGCATCAGAGGTTGCCTGGGATGGGGTGGGGTCAAAATGGATCACCAAGGAAGGGGGAGCTTGAGAAGGACGAACATATCATCATCCCGATTGTGCTCATGTTTCCACAGCCACACAAATAACCTATCAAACTACACTTGAAATGTGTTTGTTGTGTATAGGTCAACAAATCTGTTTCTTTTTTAACATTTACTCATTTTTTAAGAGACAGAGAGACAGAGCACGAGTGGGGGAGGGGCAGAGAGAGAGAGACACACACAGAATCCGAAGCAGGTTCCAGGCTCCGAGCTGTCAGCACAGAGCCCGATGCAGGGCTCGAACTCACAAACCACGAGATCATGACCTGAACCAAAGTCATACGCTCAACCGACAGAGCCACCCAGCACCCCAACAACAACGCTGTTTTTAAAAAGAGGACACAAGTGGCAAAATAATGACAGAAACAGTAAAATCGGTTTTGTTAGGATGGTGGGATTATGAATGGTGGTTCCTCTGTCCCCCATTTTCATTCTTCTTTTTTAAGACTGTTTTGGTTGCAGTTGTCATTTCCATCTCCATATATTTTCTAGAATCTGTTGGTACATTTCTTCAAAAACAGCAAGATCGAATTCTGGTTAGTATCCAGTTGAATCTGTACATTAATTTGAGAACTGACATCTTAATAGCGAGCCTTTCCACCATGAACATGGTATACCTGTCCACTGATTTAGGCCTTTGTAGTTTCTCAGCAACGTATTCTAGTTTTTAACACAGGGTAGGTTTTTTACGAGATCTGCACATATTTTAGGCCGAGGCATTTGTTTTGGGTGGTACTGCAAGTGAAATTATTTTAAATTGTATTTTACAGTTGATTGTTGCTGGTCTATAGAAATACAATTGACTTACGTTACACCCCACGACCTTGCTAAATTCACTTATTAATTCTAGTAGTTGATTTTAGGATTCCTTAAGACTTTCTGCATAATTATGCAGTCTGCCAATAAAGATTTTGTCACCTTCTTAATTTCCTTTGAAGTCTCTTACGATACAACAAACAATTAGCCAATGCCCGTGAGTCGATTGAGACCTCTCTCTGGCCATCCCTCCGTCTTGGCTAAGTAACAGCCTGACACACTGCTTGCTTCTCTGCCCACTGGGAACGTTTCCTGCACCGGTGCCTTCTGAGTGTCCCTGCGATGCTGCAGCCCTCCACCTCCTGGTGGGGTCAGTGTGTAGTCTACAACATATGGGATCCCCGTGTGCTTCCTCAGGCAGCCATGAAGCTAGAGGTAGGGGCTACACTCGTGCAACAAGAGCGGGCCCTCGTCCGTGCACCCTCATGTGTCTTCAGCACCTACTCGAGCGTGATTCCGTAGATATAGCTTCCATTTCATGATGGCAGGTTGCTGTCAATACCAAACTTTATGGGTTTGTGAGTTGGTTTATGATGGGCTGTTGAGGTTATGTGCTAACTTAGAGTTCCATAAGTTTCTGCATGACTCAGAAACACACCCATTCAGAAGGAGAATACGTATTTTGAGAAGAGTATTTGGCTATTCTCCAAAACTACGTGTCTGCATTGTGGTCACCTACAGACGCTCCACACCAGAGGCTCCATCTTCTAGAAACCCCTCCCACCCTATTGGTTCTGCTGAGAGTCCTGAACCCACAGCATGAGTACCACCCGGGAACTCGTCATTTCAGAAATGAAAGTTCTCAGGTTCCACCTTAGACCTACTGAATCTAAATCTGAGGGTGAGCCCCAGAGATCTGTGCTTAATGCACCATAAACACAGTTTATTTAGGGGATTTCAATACATGCTACAGTCTGAGAATAATCACACCCTTACGGAACCCTTCCTGCTCTGGGCTCTCCTCGAAATTGAACACATTGGGGGTAACTCAGGAAATGGGTCAGAGACGCATTCCCAGTTGGAAACCCCAAAACCCAAAGACATTCACCACATATGCTGATTCTTCCTTAGAAGTAGGTCGCCAGATGTAGCTAGCTTTTATTTGGATGTGTATCTTGCCCGGTCCCAAACTGTGGACCCATAGAAATTTCACCAAGATGGCAAGCTTTGGAATATTTATGTTTCTATTTTTTCCCGATCCTTAGTATGCTTGTGTCTCACTGAGGCATCTTGGTATTTTCTATTTCTTGCTCACCTGGTTGATTCAGCACGCCGTTGGCGGTGTGGACCAATGTGCGCTGTGGAGTGGGTGACAGGTGATAACTGTGGACTGGAAGTGACGGTGAGCTGGAGGGTTGACATAGTGCTGAGACGGGGGGCGTACTGCTCTCCCTGCCATGGGAGGGGAAACTGGCCTTACGGTCTTTCCGCATAACTGTTGGGATGGGGGGCACTCACTGCATCGGTGGCTGCATAGACCAGGATGTGAGTTGAGTTACTGCAGTTAGGAAACCAGCCCTGAAGGTGGAGCTGAGCCCTCACGAGCAGCTAAAGCAGGTGGTTCTGAAAAGGTGGGAGGGGGTGGCTAAGAATTGAACAGGTGCCATCAGAGCTGGCGGCATGCCTCTGGGGGGTAATGGCTTCCACTTTGCTTCCGGCTGTCTGGTCACTTATGACTGTCTCTTACCGGCAAATTCTAACCTAGAACCGTATGGGGCAGGGACTCGAGGACATTCCTGGTTCCTCCTTTGTGGTGCAGAGGAGATCCGAGAAGCAGGCGGTGGTGAGGTCAAGATGATAAAATAGAAGACAGAGCGCGTGGGGTCCTGGACACGGGGGCGTGGTGAAGGAGAGCGTGTCCGAAGTTCCCAGAGTCAAGGTCATGGGAAATGCCGGGACGATGGCGGGGTGCCAGGACTGAAGGGCCAGCTGTTCTACCGGGCAGAGGCAGGAGGCTCTAAATCCCAACTGCCTCCCAAGGCTCTAAAGATGTAAAGGTGATTTATACTTTTGCGGGAGAGTTTGGAGTTGAATTAATGACAGGAGCGTGGAAAATGAACGAATGAGAAAACAGGTAATAATTAATTCAAGGGACAGCAAAAAAATTCCAAGAAAGGAAATGAAATCCTAGGACGGTGCAGCTCGGTGTGAATAACATCAACACCTCAGTCCGGAGCTGCTACCCACAGACAGTCTGTGCGCCTCCAAAACCGGAGCCTTAACTCCCAGGGGCCCCAGGGTTGTGCACTGGCCGGAGGGGTCTGGGGGGCTGACTGGGGGTAGACGAGGTCAGGCGGGAGGGGCCCGCGATGGGATCAGTGCCCTTTCGAGGAGAGGCCGGGAAGGGCACTCTGTCCATCCACCTCCACACCCCACTCGTCTCTCCTCCCCCAGCACCCCTGCCCGCCCACCACGTGAGCGCAAGCCCGAGAGGCTCTCCGGACGCAGACCTGGCCGGCACCCTGACCTCAGGCTTGCGGACTCCAGAACTGAGAGAAGTGGACATGTGTCCGTATGTCTGAACTCCCCCCCCCCCCCCGTGTGCCTTGGCTTCCCTCGTTGGAAAGAAAACCTTTCTGTCCTTGTCCTTGTCCTTGTTGATTAAAGCTCTGTCACTCGGCCACTTCTTTCCCTGAAACCGAGTTGTTGAGCCTGTGTGGGGAGAGGCAGCCCTTGAGCGACGGCCACGGCCGGGTGACGCGTTCAGGGTGGTCTGGCCCCATCTTCTGAACTCCCTGTCACCTCCCTGAGTTCTGGGGACTGAGTTGTGTCTCTGTCACAGTCGCGTGTTGAGATCCTACCCCTCTGGGGGTGCTTAGGTCATGAGGGTGCAGGGAGCTCCCTCCAGGTGCAGATGCAGAGACCGCCAGGGACCAGGACCCCGGTCGCCACTGAGTGCCTTGACCCTGAGTTGACAGCCTCCGCAACGGGGACAAATAAATTTCTTTGGTTCATAAGCCTCCCATCCTGTGGTGTTTCTATTCCTGTGGCCACGCAGCCTGAGGCCCCCAGTCTGCCTGGTTGTGGTTGGGTCTGGGGGAGCAGTTCCCGGGGCTCCAGGGAAGGGTCCTGGGTTAGCAGGAGGCGGGGTGAAAGGCAGTGAGGGCGGCCTCTGGGCTGGGGCTGGAGCGCAGGGCTGGCATGGTTCTGAGGAACAGGGATGCTTGGGTCCCCTCGCACAGAGCGCCGCTGAGCGACCGCAGGGGGCCCAGGCGAACGGCGCAGCCCTGACTGGCGCGGACGCCCCGCGGCGGCGAACGCACAGTGGGGAAACCGAAGGCTCCCCAGGAGGAAGGTCACGCCAGAGACTGGGTCCCCCGGAGGCGGAGGCGGCCACTCACCTTGACACCGTTCCCCGCACCTCGGGGTCCTGCGCCCTGGTGGTGGCCTGGAACGTGTACAATCTCGTCGCGGGCACGTCGACAAAGATTCCGGGCCTGTTGGGTCCCAGAGTGGGGTGGGCAACGGCCGCCGCGGCTCTCCAGGCCCCTCCGGAGAAACCGGCCACCGAGGCGCACCGTTCGGCCCTACGGTCCCAGTGAATGCGCGGGGCTCCAGAAGGCCCCCGGCGACCGCCAGGTACCTCGCGGCCCAGAGGCCCTGGCACGGGGTCCCAGGGGGCAAGGAAGTGCCCCGGGCGGCTCTAGCAGGTGCAGGGGTCAGCCCCGCGGGGCCGGGGACGCCGACGGGACAGCAGCCCCCCCCCCGCCGGACCCGGGACCCCGCGCCGCCGGCCGAACCTCGCTCCGCGCGAGCCCCGGCCGGGAGACGCCCGGGACGCCGGCCGCGGGAAGGGAGGCTGCTGGGGGAGGAGTCGGTGCCGCCGGACGGTTGGGGACCAGGGTCCGCGCAGCAGAGGGACGGGGCGAGTCGGGGCGCCCAGCTCGTCCCGCGAGTCCCAGCGCTGCGCCCGGCGCGCCCGCCGCCCCGCTCCCTCCCCGCCCGCCGCTCCCCCGGGGGCCGACGCGGGGACACCGAGACCGGTTCCTCCGGGCAGCCGCCGTCTTGGGCCCGCGACACCCGGAGCCCGGACGTGTCCCCGCTCCCACGCGTCCGAGGCCCCGGGATGCGCGAGGTCCCCGGCGGAGAGGAGCTGCGCGGGCTGCCGGGTCCGGGGGCGGGGGCGGGGACGGGGGCGCGCCCGGGTCTGGTCCTCCGCCCACCCGGGGCGGGGAGGGGGCGGGGGGCGGGGCGGGGCGGGGCGGGCCTGCGACACCATAAGAGCCCCGAGGCCGCGACCGCCCGGCGCTGCGGGACCCGAGCCGGCGCTGGAGCTTTCGCGGGCGCCCGGCGGCGGGACCCCAGCGCGGCGACGAGGCCGGGGCGGGCAGGTAAGCCGGGGCGCATCCGCGGGGCGCGCCGCTGCCCCCCGCGGACCCCGAAGCCCTTGGCCCGGAGGCGCGGAGCCGGGGCGGGCACCGTCGGGGGCCCCGCGGGCTGCAGACCGCGGCGTCTCCAAAAGTGGCTGTCGGGGGCATGCAGCGACCTTGAGGCGGTGCCGACAGGTGTGCCGCGAGGAGGCGGCGCGGGGACGATCGCGCCGCGGTGGCCCCTGGAGTGCCGGGGCGTGGGGGGGTGGGGAGGGAAGAGGGCGCACAGGCCCGAACCGGGCGAGGCCGGCGGGAGCGAAGCAATCACCGATCCGGGTGATTTTCTCGGCCAGCGCCTCGTCTTGGCAGGAAGACTGTGGCATTGCAAAGAAGGGTTGCGGGCGCGGAGACGCGGGGCTCCGGGCCCGGGCTGAGGGTAGGGAGTACAAGAGCGAACGGGTTCGTCAGCCAGCGCGGTGCCTCGTTCTGGGCACAGAGCGAAGCTTTCTGAGAGGCCACGCCTTGCTTTCTGTACCCAAACCTGGCCCCTGAGGCCGAGGCTTCAAGATTTGGGTCTGCTCGCCCCAAATACTAGCGCGGGCTTCTAGCAGGCAGTCCGGGGTGTGCCTGTAGTGGGGGGGTGGGGCTTGCTGTGGGCCGTGGGCACACTCCAGCCCTCCCTGCTGCACCCACGGGCCAGTCCCACTGGTCCTCAGTCCCTGCAAAGCCAGGCCCGGGTTTCCGACATCTCGGGAAGGCTGGGTTTGTCACTGGAGAAGAAGGGGCCGCACACAAGTGGTGGGGAAGTAACTTGTATGGTGAGTCCTTGTTCCAGTTTGAACGCAGAGGAAAGTGACGCCCATTAGAGCCAATGTCGGTTATTCTGCTTCAACCGGGGCATGTGTGTGCGCAAGTGTGCGTGTGCATGTGTGTGTGCATGTGTATGCGCATGGACGTGTGTGCATGTGTGTGCACGCGTGCGTGTGTGCACGTGTGTGCGTGTATGTGTGCACGTATATATGTGTGTATCTGTGTGTGCATATGTATGTGCGTGTATGTGTATGTGTGTGTATATGTGTGTGCATGTGTATGTGTGCGTGTATGCGTGTATGTGCATGTATATATGTGTGTACCTGTGTGTGCATGTGTGTATGTGCGTGTGCGTGCGTGTCTGTGTGTACACGCATGTATGTGCAATGGAAACAATCCTGATGGACCCCACAGCCAGGGGTCCTGTTTGAAGGCACCGTCGCAGCCGTCGGGGCCACCTGCTATGTCTGTGCGTAATCCTTCTGTTCTAATTATGCTGCGCGGAGTTTTAGGAAAGTATCTTGGAAGCAGTTCCTTGGGAAAGTTTCTGGCCAGGGGATCCCGTCTGCCCCCAGCTAAGTGACGACAGTGCTGTGGTCTGCCCGCCTGCAGCGGGGGCGCCTGAGTCCCCGGCCACAGGTGGAGGGCATCATGGGGGCATTCCACGAGGAGCGGAATCACCGTGGGCGACCCTGGGTATAAAATTTGTTCTTCACCTTTACTGCTGTGTGTCAAGAACACATATGCACCTGCTACGAAGACTTAACTTTTGAGTGCTACGTGAATATTGTAAACTGAGTCCCTGACGATGTGGGCAGAGGTGACATTTTGCATTATTATTAAAAGTACAATCACGGGCGCCTGGGTGATGCTCAGTCGGTTGAGCATCTGACTTCAGCTCAGGTCGTGATCTCACGGTTCGTGGGTTCAAGCCTCGCGTCGGGCTCTGTGCTGACAGCTCGGAGCCTGGAGTGTGTTTCAGATTCTGTGTCTCCCTCTCTCTCCCTCCCCCTCTCACGCTCTGTCTCTTTCTCTCTCAAAAAAAATTAATAAATATATAAACCTTTTTAAAAAGCAGACTTAGAGATGACACAGTGTTGAACTTTGATAGAACAGAGAGGGTGCCGGTGTGGGGGGGGGGGAGCAAGGCAGGCGGCAGGTGGTAGGAACAGAGAGGGTGCCAGTTGGGGGGAGCAAGGCAGGTGGCAGGTGTCTGTCCCGAGGTTTTCCACGGGCTGTCCCGCCCCCCCACAGGAACTTCCCCTCTCCTAGTGTCCTCAACCTCGGCCGTGGCGTCTCAGGGTGCTTGGCATGTGCTTGTTTCTGGCCCGAGTCTGCTCTTGCGGCGAGGCGCCCCGCGGTCCGCGCGTCCTGAGCCGCTGCCTTTCCTGTGTGTGCTTACTTCCTATGCTGGCTGAAGGCCGGAGGAGGACGCACCGAGTCTGAGTCCCCAGGCTGCGCACCAGTGAGAGCCAGCGCCCGGAGGTGCCGATGTCTTCCGGCGTGCCCCAGCTAAGGAGCCCAACGGCTACGGGCCCCAAGGCCGTGGAACTTGTCCTGGTCAAGGAGCAGAATGGGGTGCAGTTCACAAGCTCCACCCTCATCAACCCCACGCAGACCCCCGTGGAGACCCAAGAACGAGAGACCTGGAGCAAGAAGGTCGACTTCCTCCTGTCGGTGGTCGGCTTTTGCCGTGGACCTGGCCAACGTCTGGCGGTTCCCCTAACCTGTGCTACAAAAACGGCGGCGGTGAGTCCGGCCCAGCCCCCCCTGCCTCGCTGAGCAGCTGGGGCGCAGAGTCCCTGGGGGCGAGGGGGAGCCCGCCAACACGGAGGCAGAGGCGGGGCCGGTGGCTGGAGCAGTCGAGGAGTCACCTTGCGGGGAACATTCTCAGGTTGCCCGCAGAGCGGTACCCTTGGCCGACTTAGACCAGTGTCTGCGCAAAGGTGCGGGAGGCCCTTGAGTTTGGAGTAGCGGAGAAAGTCCCGAGGCGGATCGCATGTCCCTCCCCCTGCCCCCGAAGCCAGCCAGCCCTTCCCCCACAGCTGCCTCTGGACTAGAAAACGAAAACAGGCACGGGTCACCCAAAGCCCTCAGGCGGGAGAAGCCCCTTGAGTTGGTGGCCGCTCCCCGTGGGTCACTCAGTGCCGCACACGAGGGCTTTGGAAGAACCTCCGTGGGGAGGCCCTCCCGGCCCCCACCACCCCGCTGCTGAGGGGAGAACACAGGGCCCAGGCAGGTGCAAGGAGCCGCGGGGCCTCCCTGCCTCCCCCTCCCCACGCCAGGACCAGAGCCGTGGCACAGCCCCCTCGTGTGGGCCAGGGGCCCACGAGGGCCCCGAGTTTTGTGCCTGCGACGGGGGGCTGCCACGAGAGGGCCAGGCGCCACGCTGGAGGGACGCCAGCTCCTCACGCGGGCACCTGTCAACATAATCCCCCGCCGAGGCAGGCTGTGAGGACGGAGAGCTGGGGGTGGGTGACGGACCCCCACGAAGGCAGGACCGGACCTCGGCTCCCGGCGGGCAGTTGGAGCTCACGAGGGGCGGAAGGCCGGCGTCCGCAGGGGCGGGGGGGGGGGGGGGGGGGGGGGGGAGGCCGGGACCCAGGAGCAAAGACGGTGTGTGGGCAGGGGCTTCATCTGCTCTGCTCTTGGGTCGATTTCAAACTTGGCCCAAGGACGGCCGGGGTTTCCGGTGGGGACGTGTTGAGGGCGCTGATGACAGTGGGGGGCCGGGCAGGGAGGTAGGGGGCTCGCCCAGCCCAGCCAGGGACTTCCCCTCGAGGGGCGGGCCATGCAGGGGAGCTTCAGGGGGGGAACCGGCGGGAGATGGGTGAGCGCGGTGGTGCCCGCGACCTGGTGTGGGGTGGCGCTGGGACGGCCGCGCCCCGGGGAGCACACGGGCCCCGTCCGCAGCCCGCCGGCTGACGCGCTGTCCTGTCCCACAGGCGCCTTCCTGGTCCCCTACCTGCTCTTCATGGCCATTGCTGGGGGTGCCGCTCTTCTACATGGAGCTGGCCCTGGGGCAGTTCACCAGGGAAGGGGCCGCTGGCGTCTGGAAGATCTGCCCCCTGCTGAAGGTAACGGCGGGACGCCCCCCACACCCCGCCGTGGCACGGCCCAAGCCGTGTGCGTTCGCTCCCGCTTTGCTCCCCGTCTCCGCCCCTGGACGTAGCACCTTAACTCTGGTCCTCCTTTCCACCTGCGGCGACGGGATTCGGGAGCGCGTGTCCCTGGCGCGAGGCCTGCCGTCCGAGGGGCCGTTGCGGTCGGTGTTTATGCGCGAGATGGGAACAAACGCCCGTCTGTCTGTCGGTCTGCCCTCTGCCCGCCACGGTCCGTCCATTCCACCCCGTCGTCTCTCTTGCGTCGGTTGGTGCCACGGCCGTGTACAACGCCCCACGCGCCGGGCGGCCCGAGGAGTAGACGTTCGTGGCCTTAACGGTTCTGGAGGCCGGGAACCCGAAATCAAGGTGCGCCGGTAGAAGGCGTCCCTCCTGAGGCCGTGAGGGACAATCTGCTCCACACCTCCCCTACACGCGTCTCTATAACTCTGGGGACGTCGGTCACGGGACCGGGGCACACCCTCACAGCCTCAACTTCCCTTGATTACCTCTGGGAAGACCCTGCCTCCAAATAAGGTCACACCGTGACGTACCGGGGCTTAGAAATTCAGCAAGTGAATTTTGGAGGGGACGCAATTCAACTCGTCGTGTTATCTGTCACCTGTGTCCCTCTGTCTACCTGTCAGCCACCTATCACCTACCGTCCAGTATCTATCCACCTGTCATCCGTCATGTATCAACCCCTGTCATCTGCCTGTCCACCTTCTTCCATCCCCTGTCCCCCATCCCCCGTCCCCCCCGTCCCCCCATCCCCCTGTCCCTCTGTCACCCATCCCCATCCCCCCGTCCCCCCATCCGCCCATCTCCCATCCCCCATCCCTCTGTCCCGTGTCCCCCCATCCTCCCATCCCCTGTCCCCCTGTCCCCCATCCCCCGTCCCCATCCCCCCATCCCCCATCCCCTCCGTCACCCGTCCCCCCCACCTGCGCATCCCCCATCCCCGTCCCCCCATCCCCCATCCCCCTGTCCCCCGGACCCCCCATCCGCCCATCCCCCGTCCCCCGTCCCCCCCCTCCCCTGTCCCCCCATCCCCTGCCCCCATCCCCCCCAGTCCCCTGTGCCCCCTCCCCCGCCCCATCCCCCATCCCCCCATCTGCCCATCTCTTGTCCCCCCCCGTCCCCTGTCCCCCATCCCCATCCCCTGCCCCCCATCCCCCTGTCCCCCATCCCCCGTCCCCCCATCCCCCATCCCCCGTCCCCCCATCCCCCATCCCCCCAGTCCCCTATGCCCCCGTCCCCCACCCCCCCCCCATCCCCCATCCCCCATCCCCCCATTTGCCCATCCCCCATCCCCCCATTTGCCCATCCCCCATCCCCCCATCCCCTGTCCCCCATCCCCCATCCCCTGTCCCCCCGTCCCCCATCCCTCAGTCCCCTGTGCCCCCGTCCCCCACCCCCCATCCCCCACCCCCCATCCCCCATCCCCCATCCCCCCATTTGCCCATCCCCCATCCCCCCATCCCCTGTCCCCATCCCCCCATCCGCCCATCCCCTGTCCCCCATCCCCCCATCCGCCCATCCCCCGCCCCCCATCCCCCATCCCCCCATCCCCCCATCCCCTGTCCCCCATCCCCCATCTATCTCCATCTCTCTCACTGTCTATTCCCTAGCGGGCCACCTGTGTGTATCTAGGGATCTAGTTTTGTGCTGAGCCCTCCCTCCAGTCTCCTGCTGAGATGCCAGGGCGCCAGGAGGCAGGGGCGCCTTGTACTGAGCCGAGGTAGAGTGCCTGGCAGCCAGCTCCTCCGCGGTCGCCTCCCTCCACCTTCGTGAGAAGCCCAGGGAGGGGCCCTCTGTGTTGTCCCCATCCTGGAGACTCGGGCACCAAGGATGATGTCCCTGGCCGGGGGCAGCGTGGGATTGAGTCCCGGCCGTCCCCCCCTGAGCGCGGCCTCCAGGCCACACCGCGCCTGCGGAGCCCGTGGCTCGGGGAGGATTCGTGGGGAGACGCGGGCGCGCTGCCGGGTTTCATCACGAAAACGGTTGCTGAGAGATCTGTCCAAGGACTTCCCGAGAAGTCCTTGAAAAGTCGGTGTGTTTGCAGGAGGACGGAAGCCCCCCTGGTCTCCGGGACGCGCGAGGATGGGCCGGTGGGTCATGGTCAGAGATGGCAGCTGCCGGGGCCCGAGGAGCGAGGACGGCGCGCGGCCGTGTGGCCGGGGCTCCGCGGGCCCCGCCCGCCCGGCAGCGGAAGCACGGGGACTGGCCCGGCCCGATGTCCCCTCCGGCGCCATGCGGGTTTCCTTCTTAATGGCCCGCTTGCCGAGCTTCGGGATGGTAGCAGCTTGTGCCTCCGCTACGTGACCGGTGGGTCCCCCAGACAGAACTCAGGAGAGGCCTGCCGGCTCCCCACCCCCCGCCCCCCGCAACCTCAGAACGAGGCCCGCGGCTGTGGCTTCCGGTGCCGGGCCCGGGCGTCCCGTCTGCGGGGCCACACAAGAGGCCGGACGCTGGTCTCTTCCTCCGTGAAGCCCCGATGGAGGGATGTGGCGGGGGAAGCAGCTGGCGCCGCAGCGTCTCCGTTCGGGCGCAGCGTGGACGCGGCCGGAGCGGCCCATCTCCCCGGCCCGCGCACCGCCAGCGCCGTGGTCAGTGCTGTCCATGCGTCCTCGGGTGACCCCCGGGGGGCAGTGCGGGGCGGGGCTGGCCTCCCGCTGCCGGCTGCCTTGTTGGCTTTGCGGGCAGCGGCCCTGTGCGCCTGCAGTGTGTCTGCTTCTCACGTGCCCCAAGCCGGGCCCCCCCCCCCCCCCCCCCCCCCCGCTCCCGCCGGGGACCCCTGAGCACCCACCGCCCTGCATCCGTGTGTCCTGCCGGGAGAAGGATGTTCTCCAGAGAAGCTGCCAACGTAGACGGGTTTTATATTGCAGTTTATAAAGCGTCAATAGTGATTGATTCCCGAAGATCTCAAAGGGCGACTTAATCCTGGTTTTTTAAAATTTTTTGTTTACTTATTTTTGAGAGAGAGAGAGACAGAGCGTGAGCAGGGGAGGGGCAGAGAGACGGGGAGGCACAGAGTCCGAAGCAGGCTCCAGGCCCGAGCTGCCAGCACGGAGCCCGACGCGGGGCTCGAACTCCGGAACCGGGAGACCGTGACCTGAGCTGAAGTCGGACACTGGACTGACTGAGCCCCCCGGGCGCCCATTAGGACGACTTAACCCAACGGAGGGCTTAATAGGAAAACGTGACCCCGGTAGCAGGAGCTCCAGCACCCTCAGGGAGAAGGGGAGCCCAGCTGTGGGGCGTCTCACCTCCTTCCGGCCCGGAGCACCCACGGGCAGACACTGCTTCCTTCAGATTTCCCTCTGCCCCACAGCCCCACGTCCACACTGCCCACAGCCCAAGACACCTTCTGTCCAGCTCTGGACACGCATCCGTGCGGAGGGCCGTGCTGGGGCTGCGTGGCCCCTGTGGGTGGACTCTCTCTCTCCCCGTCTCTCCCTGTCTCTCTGTCTCTCATCTCTCTCCGTCTGCCCCCATCTCCCTTCCTGTCTCTCTTTATGTCTCCCTGGCTCTCTCTGCTTCCCCATCTGTGTCTCCCTGTCTCTGCGCCCGTCTCTGTCTCTCCCTGTCTCTCCCTCTCTGTCTCCCTGTCTCTGTCCCTCTCCTCCGCACACGTGCGCACACGCACAGACCCAGCAGACACTCAGGATGCCCAGACTGTCCGGAGGAATCCTGTGTGTTCCTCGCAGTGGCCTGCAGTGACCCTCGTGAGGACAGCCAGGCCACTCCTCCAGGAGCACCTTCTGTGGCCGGTGCTCCCGACAGGCTCCCGGAGGCAGCGGCCCGCGCAGTTGGGGGTGGGGGGTGGGCTCCACCGGGATGCCCCCGCTTAGGTGGCCCAGTTACCTGCCAGACACAGACCTGCCTCCCGGTGCTGTGGAGACACGGCACCCTGTTTTGCCGAGCGTGAGACAGTTGTGATATTTTCGGTGTGATTCATCAAACTCCTCTTTCTAAAAAGAATTTGAAGTAGCTTAAAATGAGATAAAATACACACAGTTAACTGTAAAGGCTAAAGTTTATAGAGTCAACATGAAGAAGTACTGAGGAAAACAGAAGCTTCAGAAACCAGACATTAAGACCCGTGGCTGGAATTCACGGTTAGTCCCGGGGTCCCAGGAGCTGGAACTGAGCAGGAGCCAGGGCTGGGCGTGGCGGGCGGGGAGCAGGGGGGGGAGCAGGGGGGGGAGCAGGGGCTAGGGGGGAACAGGGTCGGGAGGGAGCAGGGGCTGGGGGGGAGCAGGGGCTGAGGGGGAGCAGGGGCTGGAGGGAGCAGGGGCAGGGGGAGCAGGGGCTGGGGGGGAGCAGGGGCGGGGGGGGAGGGGAGCAGGGGCAGGGGGGGAGCAGCGGCTTGGGAGGAGCAGGGGCGGGAGGGAGGAGGGGCTGGAGGGGAGCAGGGGCAGGGGGGAGCAGGGGCTGGGGGGGAGCAGGGGCGGGGGGAGGGGAGCAGGGGGAGGGGCAGGGGGGGAGCAGCGGCTTGGGAGGAGCAGGGGCGGGAGGGAGGAGGGGCTGGAGGGGAGCAGGGGCTGGGGGGGAGCAGGGGCGGGAGGGAGGAGGGCCTGGGGGGGAGCAGGGGCTGGGGGGGAGCAGGGGCTGGGGGGGAGCAGGGGCTGGAGGGAGCAGGGGCGGGGGGTGGGGAGCAGAGGCTGGGGGGGCGGAGGGGCTGGGGGAAGGAGGGGGGTGGCGGGAGTGGGCGGATTTCCCGTTTTCCTGGGAACTCGGGACAGGGCAAGCCCGCCCACTGGGGAGGATGGCTGTCCTACGCCTTCCGCGACAGAAGAGTTCTGTCAGGTGCAGCTTTATTTAGAGGCTCTTGCAAGGAGCAACATCGCTGCAGCCGCCGGGAGGGGGCCCAAAGTGACATGAACCGGAGTGTGGTGATGGTGGCCCAGCCCGTGGGCTTGTGAGGCTGTGTCCACCTGGGACAGACTTGGAGTGACCCCACAAATAGCCCACCTTCACAGCCACCTTCCTGGGGACTGGGCCCTCTGCCCAGGCATGTGGGCACCTGGAGGGCAGCGCAGGGGAGGCGACCCTCGTACGTGGGAGGGCCTCTGGTGCCCGGCTGCCACGGGGCAGGCCCTCGTGCTCTGGGAGCCACATCGGCCCGTGGCGACCTTGTCACTCTGGCAGGAAGGTGGAGAAACCCAGCTTAGAAGGGGGCTGTGCACGGGGCACGGGTGCAGGAAGGGCCGCGGCCAAGATAACTCTTCCTTCGCAAGGTGGATCTGGATCTGCCTCGGGTTGGTTCAGAGGCTCCCTTGACTTCCCCAAGGGTCAGGCTGCACACTTTTAACCTCAGAATGGTTTCAGGTCAGGCATCCACAGTCGGCCCCCTGCCAGGGAGAACCTTCTGTGATGCTCTTCTAAACAGCACGGCTTCCCAGCACCGTGGCTTCCCCACAGCACGTTTTCCTGGGAACACGGCTTCCCCACAGCACGGCTGCCCGGGCGGATTCGCTGTAAACCATGGCCCGGCCTCTCTCCTGGGAACCCAGGGAGCAGAATTGCAATATAGCTCGGTTTAGTGTTGACCAAGTCCACGTGGGAGAAGACCTTGCACAGAAAATTGTGTTGTGGTCACCACTGCTGCTGCACACGTATTCCGAGAGGGTCTGCACAACAGGGCCCATTTGACTTTAGGGCCCTCCCGATACGGGATCTGTTTGATGTATGTGCACCAATGAACTTTACTGCCTCTTTCTGCTTCCGGGGGAGGAAGGCGACTTCGGTGCAGTGCCCTGAGCATTGAGTTACTTCTTCTCAGGGTTCCGTTCATAAAAGACAACCCAAGCCTCTTCCTATAAACCACCTCGAAGGCATGCTCCCCGCCCTCCTGCCCCCTCCCGGCCACGAGCGGGCAGGACGGGGACGTAGCAGCCAAACAGACTTTAGTAAAGCAAGCCAGAGCTCCCGTCCACACGAGTCCTGCCTGCGAAGCCGAGACGCAGAGCTGGAAGCAAAATAGCCGTGCGTGGGGCCTACCGCAGGGAGCCGCCGTAGCAGGACCGGGGCGGCCTTGCCTGGCATTGAGCAAGGGCACCTTGGCCAGTGGGCGGAGGCCAGACCCATCTGCCGTGAGTCAGGACAGCACAGCCCCAAAGACTGCTTGCCACTCTGCCCTCGTTCACGAGGGGCCAGGAGCCCCTCGATGACAGATCCCAAATGCCAGGTTTCGTGACACTGGAAAGGTCACTTGAAAAGGCCATCAGTGGCCTCAGGAGACTCTGGATGCTCATGCATGGCCCCGGTGACCCTGGATGGTCATGCATGGCCCCGGGTGACTCCAGGTGGCTCTGGGTACCTATGAATAAACCCAGATGACTCTGTTTGCCCTAGGTCGTCTTGAGGGGGTGTGAGGAGGCCATTTATGGGTGGCCATAAATGTCTCTGAGTGGCTCTTGGTAGCTGTGTGTGGATGTGGAGGACCCTGGTTATCTAATGGCCATTGGTGGCCCTGGATGGCTCTGGAAGATACTGGGTATTTCTGGGTGACCTGTATGGTTTGGGGTGGTCTCCGCTGGGTCTTGGCGGTGCTCTGCATTCCTGGGTGTCCCGGATGGTCCTACATTGTGATGGGTGGCACTAGATGATTCTGATGGCTTTGTGTGGCCTGGGGGCCCTGCATGACCATGTTGATGATGAGCGGCCGCAAGTGGTAGTGGATGGCCACAGATGGCCCTTAGTCACACTGTCTGCGGGTGCCTGGTTCCGTCAGGGTGGCCCTGGTGACCCTGCATGTCTCTGGGTGCACAGAGATGGCCATGGCTGTTTCGGGGGGGGGTTGGGCACAGTCCTCTTTCTGTGATCCTGGCGGGAATTCTGGCATCTGAGCGCTCCCTGGTTGTCTCTGGTACTTAGAAAAGTTGCCGGGCGTCCAAGGTCCAAGGAGCTGGCCTGGGGAGGGGAGGTGGCTACGCCTGCTGACGCCGTGTGCCCCCGCCCAGGCGCGTGCTGACGTCACGTGTTCCCTGCCCAGGCGCGTGCTGACGCCGTGTGCCCCCGCCCAGGCGCGTGCTGACGTCATATGTTCCCTACCCCAGGCGTGTGCTGACGCCATGCGCTCCCCGCCCTGACGCCGTGTGCTCCCTGCCCAGGCGCGTGCTGACGTCGCGTGCTCCCCACCCTGACGCCGTGTGCTCCCCGCCCCAGGCGCGTGCTGACGTCGCGTGCTCCCGGCCCTGACGCCGTGTGCCCCCGCCCAGGCGCGTGCTGATGCGGTGTGCTCCCTGCCCTAGGCGTGGGCTTCACGGTCATCCTCATCTCCCTGTACGTGGGCTTCTTCTACAACGTCATCATCGCCTGGGCACTGCACTACTTCTTCTCCTCCTTCGCCGCGGAGCTGCCGTGGGTCCACTGCAACAACACGTGGAACAGCCCCGACTGCGTGGACGCGCGCTCCGCCGGCCCCGGCTCGGGCCCCAACCGCACCCTCCACACCACACCCGCCACCGAGTACTTCGAGTAAGTGGGGGTCCGGGGACACGGCCCTTCCGTGGCTGCCTTGGGCAGGGCGGGATGCGGGAGCCCCGGGGGTCAGGCGCCCCGGCCGCGCTGCCCGCGAGGTGTGCCGAGGGCCCTTGCCCTGTGCTGCGCCCCCGTCCCGTGCCCGTGGGCTCTCGGGGGGGCGCCGTGCCGAATCCCACCTCTGGTGGCCCAGCGACGGTCTCGCGGGGTGAGTCCTCGGCAGCCTTGGTGTGGGTGCGGGAGGCTGGCGGAGGCGGCGCACGGAAGGCAGGGGGGCGGGGGGGGGGCGCCCCCCCCCCCGAGTGGGCCGGGCTCGGGGGGGCGCCCCCCCCCCCCCGAGTGGGCCGGGCTCTGCCTCGTCCGCTCCCCCGGCCACCCCTGCACGCTGTGCAGGACTCGTCCTCCAGCCTTGTTCAACACGCTGACTATTGCTTTTTCCGAGATGTTCTGTTCCCGGTACAAAGGCAACATTAGTTCTGGTCCGAGGCTGCCCTCGGTCCCCACGTCCAGTGGCGCTCCCGGTGCCCCCCCTTCCAGCCCCTGCCCTCCGCGCCACTTGGCATCCACCACCTGCGGATACGTCACTCTGGCCGAATCTGTTCTTCTCGGGGTCCTTTCTGCCAGGGCTTCTGCCCCCCTCGCTCTTATCCCACGTGGCCCGACCCAGCCTGGAAGGGCCATCAGTGGCCCGATGGGTACGTGGCTTCTTCTCAGAACGCAGACACTTGCCGAGGACCCGCTGTGTCCCAAGGCCGCCCTGCCGAGGCGATGCCGACCTGGCCTTGGCGGAGTGGTGTGCCAGAGATGCGTTGGTAAACGTGAGCGGCCGGGTGGCGTGTGGAGCTCTAGTGCTGGCGGCTCCGGGAGCCCCTCCCGGGTCCCCGCGTAGCTCAGGCTGCCTCAGCATCCCCGCAGGCAGCTTCTTCCGGAGATGAGCACAGGGCATCCCGGGGGCTTCCCGCTGATGCCAAAATTTCACAGACAGTGGGACGTTTCTTTTGGGGACTGAGTCTCAGCTGCCCGCTTACATGTATTTTGTTAACGTTTCTACGTGAAAATGAGTCTGCTCACAACTTAGCGAAAGGAACTTCGATCGACCAAAATAAAACAAATCTGGTTTCACCAGCAAATAGACACGTTTGCAAAACACGCGTGGAGTTGAAAACTGTGAGCTGAGAAACACAGTGTCTGGGTGTCTAGGCGTCAGACCTGTCCTTCCGAGAAGACCCAGGGACTGGGCAGGTGGACAGACACCCACCGCGCCCCCCCCCCCCACCCCCAGGATCTCCATTTCTGTCCCAGAACAGTTCGAGGAGGCCTTTTCTGGGAGAAAGGGGCCCTGTCCCGGGCACAGGGGAGAGAAACAGTGCCTCCGGGCAGCCGGGAGACCTGACCTGTGGACGTCCGAGATACCACCAGCAGGGAGGTGGGTGTCCTGGATTTGAGCTGCATTTCAGACACTGAGACTCCGAATGCTTTGTTCTGGGATTCTGAGCCCCGAGTGGGGACCGAATCTCTGTCGTGGAAAGTGGCATCGAGGGGCGGGGACAGGTCAGGTGGGTTGGGAGGGTCTGGGGCGATGCTGGGAGGATGTTCTCCCCAGACCGTGGCCAGGAAGAGCAGTCAGGGCGGGTGACCGTCGTGTGCCATGGGACTTGCTTGTGTTTTTAGGACGCCGTCGGTGGTTGGCGACTGGAGGAGAGTGAACGGGGGGTTGAGGGGAGCGGGGGGGCCGTGAGCCCCACCAGCTCTCCAGGGTGGCCGGCTGGTTTCAGAGGTCTGTCTGTCCCTCTTGACTTGTCCAAGAGACGCCGGCCAGGTGCGTCTGTGAGAAAGGAGACCGGGGGAAGTTTATCTGAGTGTGTGGGTGGGACTCACAGTGCGACGAGGAAGGGAGAATTGCCCAGGAAAGGAGGAGTCGAGTTTGCTGTCGCTTGCCGCTGTCTCGCTAACTGCTCCATTTCCCAAACGTGATGGTGTCTCGCTGACGGGCCGGGCCCCGGCTGCGTGTGCCCTCCCCCTGTGGCCCAGGCTCAGCTTGGCTGGGATCAGAGGTAAGGGGTCCGCAGGGGACCCCCTGCACCAGAAAGGGGAGATGAGGACCCAGTGGCGCGCGAGCACCTGGGGCCCCCCGGTCAGGCTCACCACGCTGAGGGACGCTCAGCCGCTCGGTGCTGGCTTGGGTCTAATCCGTCGTTAAACCAACAAATTGGGGACTAAGGTTTCGTGCTGAGGCGTCTCTCGCTATTTCGAGATGGATACCCGTGCAATTTTGAAGTTTGGAGAGCTCACGGAGGCTGAGAGGTGCCAAGTGACGCCATTGGGGGCCACCTCTCTTTTGTTCGGAGGCGTGGACGGATTCACGGGGGGAAGGACTCCGCCAAGCACGTGGCTCCTCCTGAGACTCCAGAGTGAAAACTGATGTTGCTGTTACTCTCGTCACATCTTCCCCAAGAAAGCGGAGCCCCAGAACCGCTGTCCTCAGCAGCCCCTGCGCCAGCCGAGGGTCCCGGTTTCAGTCCCTGGTGGGTGTGCCCGAGGAGACCCTGCAGGCTCGGAGCAGAAGCCAGAGGCTCGTGGCTGTGGCTCCCAGGGCTGAGAAACCGCGCGGGGGACTCGCTGGACGGCCATGAGGGCCGAGCCAGGACTGCGCCCGTGGGCTTGGAGACCCCCAAACAGACTTGTGTAACCCCAACCACTTTAAACGTCCCCGAGTCCCACAGACACTTATCAACACCACCTTCGCCTACTTTCCACTATAAACTAGAGAGCTATACGTTTAAAGCTACTTACACGTTTGCCTCTAGGAGACGGCTTTGGCTGCTCCCCCAAAGCTCCTGGTGCTATTTTTACTTTCATTCGGTTCCAAGTATTCCCTGATCCGCCTGGTAATTTCTTCTTTGACTCATGGGAGATTTTGGAGGCGTTCCCATTTAGTGTCGAAAATTTTGGAGGTTTTCTAGATACGCTTCTGTTCTTGATTTCTGATTTTTTTTTTTTAATTTTTTTTTCAACGTTTTTATTTTATTTTTGGGACAGAGAGAGACAGAGCATGAACGGGGGAGGGGCAGAGAGAGAGGGAGACACAGAATTGGAAACAGGCTCCAGGCTCCGAGCCATCAGCCCAGGGCCCTACGCGGGGCTCGAACTCACGGACCGCGAGATCGTGACCTGGCTGAAGTCGGACACTTAACCGACTGCGCCACCCAGGCGCCCCTTGATTTCTGATTTAATTCTGATTTAGTGACATAATATATGTATAAAGCCTCATTATTCCAAACTCTACTGAGACCTTTCGTGCCTAGTGTGTGGTTTACGCTGGTGGGTATCGTGGGTGCACCGGCACAGAACGTGAGTCCTGCTGTCGCCGGGAAGGGACTTGCACCCACGGGTCGCGTGAGCTCCTGTGCCACCCTCCGGGTCTTCTGCGTCCTCGCTGTCCGCCGTGCTACCGGCTGTGGGACGCGCTGTGGGAATGTGGGCTGTGCATGTGCCTTGTCTTGATTCCATCGGCTTCTGCCTGACTTGTGCTTCTGGGACTCTGTGGCGAAGTGTGTGTGTGTGTGTGTGTGTGTGTGTGTGTGTGTGTGTGTCAAGTCTTTGAGCGGACCCGTTTCCATATAAAATGTCCCCCTTGGTCACGTTCCTCATCCTGGGGCAGCTTTGTCCAGCAGCAGCGTTCCTCCCCGGCCCCCGAAGGGCCGTGTTTGCACCGGCACCTTTTCCATCCCGTGTTCTTAACCCACGTGTGTCATACCGAGCGCGCGTTTCTCGCAGGCGGCGTAGGGGTGGTTCTTGCTGTTTGTGCAGTACAGCCGTCTCTGCCTCGTCGTAGGGCTTTCCGTTCAATAATCATCCACGAGGTCGGGTTTAAGTCTTTCGTCTCCGTGTTTTTCCTCTGTGTCCCGTCTCTTTGTGTTTTGTTTCCTCTACTCGTCCCTCCTCTGGGATTAATGAACACTTAGGCTTCCGTTTGAGTTACACCGTCGGCTAATGAGCTGCAGCAGCTCTTTGTTTCCATTTCCGTGGCTGTTTACCGGGCTTATGACCCGCATCTGTAACTCGTCACGGTCTGCCTTCAGAAGGCGTCCTGCCACTCCACGCGGAAACTGGGAGCCTCACGACAGCGTGCTCCCGTTCTCACTCCTGCCCTTCAGCGACACAGATTTTGTTTCCGCGATCTGTTACAAACTCCACAACACGTTGCTACTATTTTTTGCTTTAAACGGTCCGTTATATTTCGGGTACGTCTAAGTGGAAAAACACCTTTTATGTTTACGAGCACGTCCGCTGTCTCTGGCGCTCCCCCTGCCCTGTGCAGATCCAGATTTCCATTTGGGCATCATCTCCTCCTTTCTGGAGGGTTTCCTTTAACACGTCCTACAGCATAGACTTGCTGGCGACGAATTCTCTCTGCTTTAGTTTTTGTGAAACACGTTGCATTGTTCTGGGGGGAGTTCCGTAAATTGTGGTGAACTCTACGTAACAGAATACATCTCTTTAACCGTTCTAAGCGTGCGGTTTAATATTACACAGTCACGGCACCGCGCAGCTGTCACCACCATCCATCTCCAGGACTTTCTCGTCCTCCCAAACTGAAGCTCTGTCCCCGTGAAACACTAACTCCCTCCCCACCCCCACCCCAGCCCCTGGCGCCCACTATCTTGTGCTCTGTCTCTATGAATTCGATGACCGTAGGGACCTCATGTAGGAAGAATCGTTCAGCGTTTGTCCTCGTGTCTGGCTTATTCCACTCGGCGTGATGTCCCCAAGGGCCATCCCTGCTGTAGCAGCTATCGGTCTCCTTCCTTTTAAGGCTGATCACTGTTCCACCGTATGGATGAACCACGTTTTTCTTGTTCATTTGTCGATGGACACTTGGGTTGTTTTTCTGGCTTGGCCTTTGTAAATAATGCTGCAAAGAACACAGGGGCACAAGTATATTTTCGAGTTAGTGGTTTCGTCTTCTTCGGATAAAGTTGACTTTTCATTTTGTTGGTGGTTTCCTGTGCTGTGCAGAAACTTCCTAGTCTGACGTAGCCCCACCTTGCCCATCTTTAAATTGAAGTGTTTGGGGAGCATTTTGTTATCGAGATACAAATCTTTCCATATTCTGGTTGTTACTCGCTTTCCTATTTTCTCATTCTGTGAGTTACCTTTTTCTCTGTCAGTAGTGTCCTTTGATGCACAAAATTTGTGTTTTGATGAAGTCGGTTTCTCTATTTTGTTGTTGTTGCTTGTGATTTTGATTCATATCAGAAAACCCATTGCCAAACCCAAGGTCACAAAGACTTGCCCTTTTCTTCCGAGAACGGTATCATTTTACCTCTTCCATCCAGTCCTTTTCCCGTCTCGACTTAAGTTTTGTGTTGTGGCTGTAGGCCATGTGTTCCGCCTGTGTGTCTGCTAATTTTCTTCTTCCACGTCGGACGTAGTAAGTTTGACTTTTGCATTAGGTTTCGTCGTCTTCCTTTAAGGACTGTTAGTTGCGTTCTGGCGGGAAGTTAATTTGCTCGCGGAGAGCTTTATCGTCTTGACGCCGGTCCGTAAGCTGTCTCTCGGTGGTTCTGGGCACTGCCGTGTGGCGCTTCCGGACCTCCCCTGAGCTCCCCGTGTGACCCACAGGTGCCCCGCCCTGGCCTGTGGGAGCCCCTGGGTCCTGCACCGTGAATCGGTGGACACGGGGACGCGTCCTTCCCAGACCTCCGGCCGCCTGAGCTTTATCGACACTGCCGTCACTTGCGGTCCTTGGGACACACCTGCCCCGGCCTCGGGGACACCCTGCCAGACAGGAAGCTGGGGCGTTACTGGGCTCACCTCATCCCTTGCCTTCTCCTGGGGGGGCAGCCCTGCATCATCTCCGGTCTCGTCTGAAAACACACGTTTGGTGTCCTTCGTCCAGCTTCCAATTGTCTGCCACGTCGCAGACCGGTACATGTGTGTGAGGCCTTGCAGGGAGGCCGAGGTGTGACTGGGCCTTCGGCCACGCGGTCTCCCTCGGTGCTGTCGTCCCAAAGAGACTTCTGTTGGTGAGGAGAGGGCCTGGGTGAAGTGGTCTGGCTGGGGGGCCAGGACGCGGGGGTGTCAGGCAGGGCCAGGGCTGCGGGGAGGGGAGAGGAGAAGAAAGTCGTTGGAAATCGTGCTGCCGGAGGAGGCCCCGGGGAGGACAGACTCAGGGGAGGGCAGCCCTCCGGGAGGACAGACTCAAGGGAGGACGGGCAGGGCACAGCTGCCCGAGCGTTGTTGCCCCAGGGATCTCCACTCCTAGACTTCACACAGAAAACAGCATGTGTGTGTGTCGGGTCGGGGGCTCCTGTCACGTGAGGGGTGGTCTGCACTCCATAGAGGAGACAGGTTGATGTGACACTTTGGTGGTGCTGAGGGAGCTGGGAGTGTCGAGTTGGGCTCTGTTCGTGCCCGTCACCCCCTCCCCCCCGCCACGGAACTCTGATTCCGGAGTCTGAAAGCCTGGATTCCTCCACCATGGCTCCGTGATGCCTATAGCTGGTGGGAAGCTCTGGGGTCCACAGATTTCTACCGTGGGCATCAGGATTCTTCTCTTAGGACCTCAGCAAACCTGGGCAGTGATGGCTCCTTTCATAAAACGGGGCCCCTGCGCTTCCTGGAGCAGCGGCACAGCCTGCCGTCAGGGTCAATCCAAAATTCCGGCCGCCGAGGCCAGGCAGCGGGTGCACGGCGAATGTGATGGTGCCGCCACCTTCCCCGCGGGCGGTCACGGGGACCTAAGGGACTACGGTGCAGGGAGGCGCCCAGGACCCCACAGGTGGTCACGGGAGCTAAGGGTTCTGTGTATCTAAGGAGAAAGCATGTAAAGAGGCACCCAGGGGGGCGTCTGGGTGGCTCAGTCGGTTGAGCGTCCAACTTCGGCTCAGGTCACGATCTCGCGGTTTGTGAGTTGGAGCCCCGCATCGGGCTCTGCGCTGACGGCTCGGAGCCCGGAGCCTGCTTCCGATTCTGTGCCTCCCTCTCTCTCTGCTCCTAACCCACTCGCATTCTGTCTCTGTCTCTCTCAAGAATAAATAAACGTTAAAAAAGAAAAACATTTTAAGAGGTGCCCAGGACCCTCGCACACAGGCACGGGATCTAAGGGGATGCCGTGCACAGAGGCACCCGGGACCCCCGCAGATGTTCGCAGGGACCTAAGGAGAGACCGGCCCCCAGGGAGTGCTCCGTGGGCCACGAGTCCCGCTGCCTTTCTTCACGGCCTCGTGTCCTGCCCTGAGGATGGGTTCCCTCCACGAGATGGGTTCTTGGGCAAGCCTGGAGCAGAGTCGTCCTGAGTCCGTTACCCGCGGAACCCTGCTCGAGGCAGCTGGAGCGTGAGAGCGGGTGCTGCCAGCCGTTCCGCCGTCCCCTGAGAGAGCGGCGAAGGCGTCTGTGTGTCCCGAGCTCAGCCTCGTTTCTGCCGAGGGCGCCCTGGACCACCGCGCAGGGCACCACATCACTGAGCACCTTCCCTCTGGTTTCTGCAGCTCCGCAAAGCGGGGGCGCTGAGCACGAGAGGTCGGGGCTGGGCTTCTGCGGGCTTCCGGCACGCTACAGCCCTCGAGGGCACGGGCCCCGGCCCCCAGCCGCGCTGGTGGGCCTGACCCTTCTGAGTGGGGTCTCCGGTACCATCGGGCCCGGGGATTTCCGCCAGGCCTCTTGGGGGTGGGGAGTTCTCTGGGCAAGCTCAGCTTTCCGGTTCCGGTTCTGGGTAGGGAGGCAGCACCCCGAAGCACCCGCCTGTCCCACCCTCTCCAGGCGAGGCGTGCTGCACCTTCACGAGAGCCGTGGCATCGACGACTTGGGCCCCCCTCGGTGGCAGCTCACATCCTGCCTGGTGCTGGTCATCATCCTCCTCTACTTTAGCTTGTGGAAGGGAGTGAAGACTTCTGGGAAGGTGAGGCCTTGCCCGCTAGGGAGAGGACACACGGCCATGCTCGGGGAGTGAACTTGGGGGCCGCGGTTGGGTTGGGGAGCGGAGAGGTGGGCCGTGGTACGTTGGGGAGGGCGCAGGTGGCTGTGGTAGGTTGACAAGTGGACAGGTGGCCGTGGGTAAGGAATGGCGTCAAGAGAAAGGCGCTCACGGCAGGGTGTTTCCAGCGTGAACGCAAGCACGCATAAATTGGGTTTTTGCCGATGAAAATATTTTGGTGGTTATCTGGGCACCCAAAGCAATTTTGACCAAAACGTGCATCGCTTGCTGTATGCACGGAGTAGGATACCAACCCCCGGGAGCCTCTCGGTGAAGACGGGTTCCTTTCCTCCCTCGGTCTCCCGGCCCGGAGTCCGTCGGCTACACGCCGACTACGCGTGCGTTTGCACACCCAGTGCAAATTCACTGCGTCTCACTCATCAGGGGCTCAGCCCCTCCCGCCCACTGCTGCAGACCAAATGCAGAAGAGGAATGTCCCTTCTCTGCCAAATGGTCTGTTCCATTTTAATCCCTGGGAAAGTTACAGGGTGGAGGACGTTAACGGTGCGCTGCAGGGAGACTTTGCTGAGCTGGCATCCTGTGACTGTTTGGGACGATGGGTTTCCCATCCGGAGGCCACCAACCACGGTGACTGTCGGTGGGTGGCCGGTGACGCCTGGTGGCACTGTGTTCTCCCAGGTTGTGTGGATCACGGCCACCATGCCGTACGCCGTCCTCTTTGCCCTGCTTCTTCGAGGACTCACTCTCCCTGGGGCCGTCGACGGCATCCGAGCGTACCTGAGCGTAGACTTCCACCGACTCTGCGAGTCTTCTGTGAGTACGGCCTCGCTCGTGGCCCCGCTGTGCGCACGCGCTAGCAGGCTCCGTGCCGCGGGGCTCCCCCCGCGTTTTGGGTCAGGGACCCCGAAGGCGGCAGCGGGGCCGGAGCCTCTTACTTGCCCTGCTGTGCCGCCGGCCCCGGGCCCCGCCCGCCGAGTGCACTGTCAGGCCAAACAGAGGGACGTGCGGGCGCGGCAGGGAGCTGAATGGACCAAATGAGAAAGTTGGGGGAGCAGGTCCCCTGCTCAGTCTCTGCAGGAACAGAACAGAAGGCTGCTTCCACCCGGCACCTTCCGCGTGGCCCACCCCTCTCCCGGACAGAGGCCCTCGGCTTCCTCTGCCCAGCCTGTGCCAGCAAGTGTGGCCACGCACCTGGAACGCAGCCCGAGCTCTGGCTCCCTGCTCAGCACGGGTGCACGGACCAAGGCCCCCTCCTGGGGAAGCCAGACCTTGTTGGTGACTCACGTATGGTGCCGTGGCACACGGGAGCCATCTAAGTCACGCCACATCAGAAACTAGGTCTGCGGCGGGCCATGCGTTTCTCCAGCACAGGACGCGTTCGTTCTGTGTGCAGATACTGGGGGACGGCCTCGCGAAGGGAGGAGGCCTGGCCAGGCCGTGGGACAGAGGTCTCCCAGGACAGGGAGAGAGAAGCCACAGCAGCATTTTAGGGAAACAAGACCCAGAAATGGGGGTGGCCATGGGCAGAGGCGGGCGGTGATGGAAAAGGCATTCAGGGCAGATCATTGAAAATTCGGGTGGGCTAGATTTTAGCAGATGGTGGGGGCCCCAGTGGCTGCCCGGGGAATGGCCTCACGGGGAAGGGCGGCCGGGATCTGGGGGGATGAGGCGGCGGACCGGGGGCCTTTTGGAGGATTGTCGCCCGATGCCACTAGGAGGCGGTGAGTCCGGTGTGGCGCTCAGCCGCGACGAGGGAAGGCGCGGCCCCCAGGTGGAAATGGGGGCGACAGGTAGGAGGGAAGGCAGGTGCAGCTCCTAGCCCCCAGGGAGCTGGGGAGGGGCAGGGCAAGGTTGTGCAGCTGCAGCAGCGGTGAGAGGCACCCACAGGCAAGGGCGGGGTGAGCAGCACACAGCGGTCCACGCGAGGACAGGCAGCGAAGCCGTGAGAGCGAGGGAAGCGGGAGAGCATCCTCATGGTGGAAGGCCGATGGGCAGACGCGGTGTTCTTGCAGGAGGAGGAGGCCGCGGGTGTCAGAGGCCAGTGGCGGGAGGAGGAAGAATTCGAAGAAAATAACGTGAGAACAACGTAAAGAGGCTAGTACTTCTGGCAGGGAAACCGGGCAGTGCACAGGAAGAAGCCAGACTGGTGCTGCAGAAAGACGCTCACGTGTGAGGCAGAGAAGAGGAAGTGGCAGACGTGAGAGGTTGCCGAAGATCAGGTAGATGATGGATGATAGATGGAAGGTAGAGTTGATAGATAAATGCATGGATAGATACATCGATGGATAGGTAGATAGGTCTGTAGGTAGGGAGATAGATGATGGATGGATGGATGGATGGATGATGGATGGATAGATAGGTGGGCAGGTAGATAGATGATGGATGGATGAATAGATGAATTGATGGATGTTTATAGAATTAGGTAGGTAGATAGATGCATATATAGATGACGGGTGGATGGATGGACAGATAGGTAGGTAGGTAGGTAGATGGATAGATGATGGATGGATGGATGGAGAAGTAGATAGGTAGATGGATAGATGGATGATGGTTGGATAGGTAGATAGATGGATAGATGGGTGATGGATGGATGATGGATTGATGGATGGATGATGGGTTGATGGATGGAGAAGTACGTAGGTAGGTAGATAGATGGATAGATGAAGGGTGGATGGATGGATGGATGGATAGATAGGTAGATGGATGATGGATGGAGAAGTAGATAGGTAGGTATGTAGATAGATGGATAGATGATAGATGGATGGATTGGATTGGATAGATGGATGGGTAGGTAGATAGGTAGGTGGATAGATAAATTATGGATGGATGGATGGATGGACGGATGGATAGATGGATGATGGATGGATAGGTAGGTAGATAGATGGATAGATGGATGATGGATGGATGGATGATAGGTAGACAGATGATGGATGGATGAATAGATGGATTGATGGATGGATAGATAGGTGATGGATTGATGGAGAGATAGGTAACAGATGGATGATAGACGTTTGGATAGATAGATGATGGTAAAACAGGTGATAGATGGTGGGTAGTTGCTAGGATGACGAGTGGATGGGTAGACAGTTTGGTGACCAATTGACGGACACAGAGGATGGGCGATGGATAGATGATGACTACCTTGGACCAGTCAGCATGACCCGTCCTCTCCAACCACTCTGTCAGCTCAGGGCTAGGAAGGGATGTACACCAGGACAAAGCAGGCCCACGGCCCTGGACTCCGGTGAGCCTGAGGTCCCCAAGAGACAGGTCCCTGCGATCCCGGGTCTGGAGGGCAGAGCCACTCCTGTCCTGCTGTGGGGTCCAGGCCTCCAGTGGGTGTGGCAGAGATGGGGCCTCACTGGCTTCCTGATGGTGCTGGGGTGTCCTCCCAGGGCTCCTCCGGCCCAGGTGCTGCCGGTATTTCCAACCCTCGACTCTTGGTGGCCACACACAGAGACATCCAGTGACCCGGGCGTCCTTCCCTGGGGCGTGGCAGCGGAGCCGTGCCCCACAGGTGCGCCCGGGGACGTGGTTGCCCAGGCTGGCCCAGATCAGGTCACTGGCTCCCTGGCAGGCCTCCTCCCAGGCTTGGCCCCGACCCATCCCCCGGGGCTCGGTCCGAGGGGACCTGCCGGAAGGCACCCTCACTACTCTCGGGAATGTCTGGAGCGGGGCTTACGCAAAGGCTCCTGGCAAGCAGACAGGGCAGAGAGAGTGTCTGCCCCGTCCCTTGCCGTGTCCCTGCCCTGTGCTGACACAGAGGCGGCCCTGCATCCTGAGGTTCCGTTTCCGGACCCCCGTGCGGACAGGGGGCTCCTCCTCAGGGGTCAGCATCCTCAGGTGCATCCAGACCCTCGTTCCTCCATCGGCCGACCTTGGGGCCGCTCCACGGGGTGGGCCAGGTCCAGGCGGGGGCGGAGGAGACCCGTCCTGGGAGAGCTCCCCTTCCAGCGGGGGAGCAGAGGTCAGGAAGTGAAGGAAGGAAGGGCGGTTCCAGGTCAGCCCAGAGTGGCTGCCAGGTGGGTCCCAGGGTGGGTCCCAGCATGGGTCTCAGGCTGGGTCCAGAGCCGGGTCCCACGGGTGGCAAGGAGCAGAGGCCTGGACCGAAGTCCGGGAGGCACATCCTGGTTGGCGAGCCGCACGTGCAGAGGCCGGGTGCACGCTGACCCGGCCAGGGCTAAGCAGGAGGCAGGAGCCCCCGGTGACCTCAGCTCCTGCCTGCAGCTGCCTGGCCAGGCCAGCTGACCAGTGACCGGCACACGGGGGCACGGGAGATGGCCGAGCAGGGGTCCCTTGGTCCACTGCCCACTCAGCCACCCTCGGCCTCGTGCTGAGGCCCAGCCTGTAGCACACCGATCGTCAGAGTGACCCCAAGACCCTGAGCATGCCGCCCAGATGACAGGAGCCCTGCTGGTCCTGAGCGTGGGTGGACGGCCGGCCCCCGGCAGCCCTGGAGGCACTGCCTGAGGGTTCCGCCCACACGGGCCACCACGGGCCACAGGGTCTTGTAGACAGGGGCCCCGGAACGAGCCAGCCCCTTCAGACGGCAGCTGTGGCCTCGACTCTGCAGAGTGGTTCCCCCAGGGAGGGGGCCAGCTGCTTTCCACCCCCAGCCAAGGCCGTGTGGGAGCGAGGCGGTGCCCACCTCCCCGAGAAGCTCCCGTGTCACCTGGACACAAACGCTCCTGTTGGACTTCAGATACCGTATCGGTCCAGTCATCGGCCACACGCCTTGTACACGTGCGTGCCGCCCCGGTGTCATCCGTGCTGGGCCGAGCAAGCACACACCAGTGTCTGAGTTGCAGTCAGGCCTCCCGGGCCCGTCCACGTGGGTCGCTAAGTGTATACCGCGTGCCACGGGAGAGACGTAAAGCCGTGTCAGCGGGCACAGGTCCAATCGAGGCACCAACGTCCGTAGCATTAATAAATGAGTGACGGGTCTGGCCGCGTGGATGACCTCCTGACATTCCAGGGGAAGCTGTAAACAAGGCCCTAAGACACGGCCCCTTTGCGTGCTGGGCTCTCGGGCCAGCCACACGGCAGGGTTATTCCCGGAAACGGCATTTGCCGCCGATCATGTGGTCGCTGCGATTTGCTGTTGGTAACAATGTCGTGTTTAAGTTCAGCCCTGTTCCACGGCCCCCGGTGGCGGTCTTTCGCATGGTTGCCTGTGACAGCCACCTCTCCTGAGCCCCTCTTGCCCCTCTCTCTCCCCTCTGCCCTCCTGAGCGCGCCCCCTGCACCCCTGCCCCTCTCTCCCCTCTGCCCTCCTGAGCGCGCCCTCTCTCCCCTCTGCCCTGCGCAGGTCTGGATAGATGCCGCCACCCAGGTGTGCTTCTCGCTGGGCGTCGGCTTCGGGGTGCTGATCGCCTTCTCCAGCTACAATAAGTTCACCAACAACTGCTACAGGTGAGAGACGAGCGCCTGGCCCTGCCCCAGAGCCTTCCAGCTCCCAGCTTTGGAGAGAACGTGTCCCCACACGAAGGGAGGGCGTTTGCTGTTTGCAGAGCCTCTGAGCCAGAAAGGCTTTTTAAGTGGGAACTGAAAGGCAGAAGTTATAGGCAAAATGTTGATTTTCCCTGTAAAGAAGGTACAGAGAACACACGAAGTGGCTTTTCACGCCCCCAGGAGGAAGCCCCTCCCACTCCCCCCTGAGGATCCCCCTCCTCCAGCCCCAGCTGCCCCTCCCCCCAGTGCCCAGGCTCAGGCCTCCTCCGAGACTCCCCCCCACCCCCCACGACGAAGCGCCCATGTGTCTTCCCACCGGTCCCGCACCGAGGGAGCGGAGGCCCCAGACCCAGTGCAGGGCACCCAGGGAAGGCCCGGTGAGCTGCAGCCACATGCTGGATCCCAAATGGTTGCAGAAACCAAAGCAAGTTCATCTGGGATCTGCTTTCTTTGATCCTTATGGGGTCGTGTTTGTTTTCTTCGTGTCACGGGGACAAAAACTGCAGTGAAAATACAGTGTGCACGGCCAAGTGGCCGCACACGAGGGAGGACAGCCTCTGCCCAAGCCTACCTGGTCCTCACCCGGGTCCGGGCACCTTGCAGCCGCTCCTCCTCCACTCTGGCGCCCGATGGGCTGCCCCTGCCCTGCTGTCCTCCAGCCCTCTCAGTCCCCAGCCTTCAGAGCGGGGCCCCCGGGCCGGCGGTACGGGCACCCCCGCACTGGGAACCAACAGAAGTACAGCATCTGGGCCCCACCAGACCCTCCCCTCAGAACCTGCATTTCACCAAGATCCCCCCGAGGCATCTAGGAGCCCTGCCGGACATGGCTGGGGACACCCTGGGCTGTCTGTTCTGCACCCCCGGAGTCCCAGCATTGAAGGTGGGCACTGTCTCACCTTCGGTGCCGGGACACGGACGGTTGGTCACCCCGGGGCCCGCCCGGGGCTGCAGCCTGGACACACCCGGAGCCTAGAGCTGCTCAGCCAAGGGTCCCGCCACCGTGAGCACCAGGCTGTCTGCGGTACAGCCCGTGGAGAGGCTGGCAGGGTCCCTCAGGGAAAGCGCCCCTCCAAAGCCACCTGCCCCAGACGCGGTACGTTAAGAACAATGGCAGGAGATTGTGGCTGCCGCAGCACGTGGCAGGGCTGTCTCGTCCCCCAGAGACGCGGTCATCACCACTTCAGTCAATTCCCTGACGAGCTTCTCCTCCGGCTTCGTGGTCTTCTCCTTCCTGGGGTACATGGCCCAGAAGCACAGCGTGCCCATCGGAGACGTGGCCAAGGACGGTGAGTCCCCCTGGGCAGGCCCGGGGCGCCCCCGGCTCTGCCTGCTCCACGGCCCTGGCCACCCCACCCGGTCCTCCCAGCGTTTACCTCGCGCAGTGGGAGGGAGAGCCGGGGCCTCAAGTGCAGCTCACGGGAGTGTCACGTGTTCCAGAGCGGAGAACCCACGGTACTCGGTGAAGCGACGCTCCCGCCGCCCCGCTCCCTCCCCGCTGCCCGCGAGCTCCCGCCAGAGGCCTCAGAGCGGCAGCACCAGGGTCTGCCGCCCTGTCCCTGGGGTGGGACCCGGCACACAGCACCCCCCTGGACTTCGTTTACACTTGGGTGGGGGGCCCTGCAGCTCAGGGGTGGGGTCCCTGAGCTACTCCAAGCCACACAGACGGCAGGGCTGGAGAGAAGCTGGGTGGCTTGGGACAGATTTGGAGGGGTTGTGCATAATGGCCGGAGAGATCCTCAAGTCTCAGACACACAGGGCAATGGAGACACATGTTCCCAGCCCACGCCCCCAGCCGACCCGCAGACACCAGGTGTGTGAGTGCGTAAGTGGCCACAGGTGGGTGACACGGGGAGCAGGAAGCGTGCCGGGAGGCCGGGCTCAGGTGTGGGGTGCAGACGGGGCCCCCTGGGCATTTGTGGGGGCTGCCCAGTCCTGGCGCGTGGGTGCAGAGTCCTGGCATTGGGTCGGTGCGGGACTCCAGGGGCTCCTGAGATCACGACAACCCCTCGCCTGCCCAGGACTGCCTGGCAGGTCAGAGAGGAGGACTCTACCCCTGCAACTCTGTCCTCACGCCTCGCTCCCTCTGGGAAGGCGCCTCTCCTCCTGGGGGCTGCTCCTCAGGCTCGGGAAAGCCCTGAGTCTCGCTGACTCCTTTCCTCCTGGGTCTTTTCACTCAAGTCAGGGGCAGGGCAGCTGCTCAGGGAGGGGAGGAGGGGAGCAGAGGGCCGCCCCGCCCATGCCCGCCGCTCGCAGCCATCACCCCGTCTGGTGCTCGCGGCGCTGAGGCCTCAGACTGCCGCCGTGAAAGGAGGCGGCGCGGGTCCGGCCTTCCGGGACTGGCAGGGGGGTCAGGGGCTGGGCGTGTGCTTCCTAAGTCCACGCTCTTTCCTCCAGGAAAAAAAGCCAATAAAGGCAGGAGAAGGGAAACGTACTGCAAATAAATACAGAGCGGTGAAATTTACTCACTGCTGCATTTATGCATTTCTCCTGCTCGCCCTTTTCTATGAGAAATAGGAATCGCTTACAGAACCCCCATTAACCCCTGAGCACAGAGTGAATGTCTTCTGTGCGTTTCCGTGGCCAGCAAAGTAAATGTCATTTAGCTGTAATTCTCGAGAAAACAGGGTGAAATGTTAACTGAGGTTCGGGACTGAAAGGCAGAGGTACTGACACCACGTTCAGTCGGGCTGACCGCCAACTTTCTGGGTCCAAGGCTTAAGGCATTTGAACCTAAGAGCATCTCTAATGAGCCGCCCCTCACCCCCGCGCTGGGGACTGTGCCCCTTCCATGGGAACAGGAAACGCAGGGAAGCCCAGGTCCGAGCACGGGGTCCCATGCGGACCCTGGGACACCCTGGCTGTGGCCGCTCTTCCATTTTCCACCACGATCCCTCAGTGCCCCGATCCCGTCAGCTGGGGCCCGCCACGGCCCTGCCGGAGACTGAAGGAAGATTCGGGAAGCTGTAAGTTATGTCCTTACACGCACAGGTGCAGCAGGTGTGCTAGTGCCCGTGAAAATAGCGAATTACCAGTTTCTCGTGGGAATATTTTTACTTGGGGATCATTTGAGACCACACCGCACTCAGTCTGGTTGAGTCCCGCACGGCTCCCATCCCTGCCTCCCTGCCGGCTCGGAGCCCACGGCCTCCACACCCACCCAGGCCGCACCCACGGGGTAAGAGGGCGGGAGTGTGTGTGTCCTGCACCCAAGGCCCCCTCCCGGGGATGTCCCAGAAGGGGATGATCCCCAGGGCTCAGATGTGAGCAGAACCCTGCCCCTTCGAAGCATTCGCTGAGCTGGTATCTTCTATACTCATTGTGTGGTTTTCAAAGATCAGACACAGGGCGATGCGTTGACACAGAAAACTGTTGACGTGATGCTACGGGTACCATCGCGTGAGCGTGTTCGTGTGTGAGCGTGCGTGTGTGTACGCACATGCACGAGCGTGTGCAAGCTTTTACGTGCGTGGGCGCACGTGTGTGAGCACACGTGTATGAAAACGTGCGTTCGCGTTGGGGCACGAGTGTGTGTGTGGGTGCGCGTGTCTCCAACGTGCACGGGAAAGCCGACACACGGAGGTGTCCCTGTGGTTGTCAGGGCCACCGGGCTGGTCGCCGGAGCCCCTCCCGCCCTGTCCCGTGTCGGTTCTGCCCCCGTTTCCTCTGCAGCCCCCGCACCTGGCCCACCGAGGGGCTGGAGGAACGTGGCGGGGCCCCCCGGCTGATTTCGGGTTTCCATTTGCCGGAGTCCTGGGCCAGGCGCCCATCGAGTCCTCAGGAGAGAGGGCTCTTCCGGGAGAACGGGGAAGAAGGCGACGGGAAGGACCCTGCCCCCTCCCCGGGCCGGGGAGGCAGGAGGCTGTGAGCAAGTAGCGAGTGAAGGGTCTGCTTTCAGGGCCCGGGCTGATCTTCATCATCTACCCCGAGGCGCTGGCCACGCTCCCGCTGTCCTCGGCCTGGGCCGTGGTTTTCTTCGTCATGCTGCTCACCCTGGGGATCGACAGCGCCGTGAGTGACAACCCCCCCCCCCCCCCCGGCCTCATGCACCAGAGGGGCCCTGCCCGTCACAGCTGGGTGCCCTCGAGGCCCCCCCACAGAGTCTCTGTGCTCACCCCCAGCCCCTGCCTGGCGGGAGGGAGGGACCCCACGACCGCTGGAGACCCTTCCGGAGGCGGGGGGGGGCTGGGCCAACTCCCCCTTCTTCCGCTCGGGGCCACCAGCCCCGCCCTGTGCCTGAGTCCCACAGACCCTAAGTGCACCCGTGCGGGGCCAGTGGCAGGGGCAGCACAGGGAATGGGGTGAGGACCACCCAGAGCCGGGGCCGGCCCTCCTACTCCCCGCTTTCCGGGACCCCTGAGCCCCCCCGGGAGGGGTGGACGCACCTGCAGGGCAGGGCAGCAATGGCGCCACGGCCAGGCCCCGGCCCACCGAGTATCTTCCCTGTGGCCCCGTGCGTGTGCGCGCGTGTGGGTGTGGGTGAGTGCGTGTGCGTGTGCGCTAGGGAGGCAGCACGTGGGCCTACAGGACTCCCTCGGGCTCATCCGTCCCCAGTGCCTGCTCGGGACCAACAGCTGAGACCTCGGGGTCCCCATGGCTTCCTGGAAGGTGCAGAGAACCACGAGTCCCTCCCTGTGTGTGGGTCACGGACCCTCGTCCTGGGCCCCGTGTCCCAGCCATCTGGTCAATGCCCGCTGGGTGACCATGGCCCCGGGCCCCACAGCTGGTGGGGATGAATCCCATGAACAGCACCTCCCTGAGGAAGTGGTTTCGACAGAGTAGGGCAAAGAGGGCCACCAAGTAGGAGGACGCTTGGAAGACGCCCCTTCGCGATGGCACACGGAGTCCGGGAGGTTGTCCCAGTGAGCACGGGGCCCGTGGCCACGCCAGGTCTCCCCAGGAACCAACAGGCCGTGCTGTGGGGAGACGTCTGTTTAGAGTAGGCGGGCGGGGCTGAGGTTTCGTGGCGGTGCCACGGGTGGTGTCCTGTGAGCGTGTGGCCCACGTTGGCCACTCGGGGGGTCACCGCGGGGGACGGCGTCCGCCCCCGGGTCCACGTTCCGGTGGCCGAGGGCACTCGCACCCCGGATGCCGTGCGGCCCCCGCTTGTGTGCGCACCCCGGGTGTGGGTTCGGTGGGCTTTGCGTGGAGCGAGGCCCGCCCGCAGTGCCACACCCCTGCTGTTGCTGCAGATGGGCGGCATGGAGTCGGTGATCACCGGGCTCACCGACGAGTTCCAGCTGCTGCACCGGCACCGGGAGCTCTTCACCCTCTCCATCGTCCTGGCGACCTTCTTCCTCTCCCTCTTCTGCGTCACCAACGTAAGTACCGGCTGGCGCTTGGCCTGACCGTTCTCATTATTAGCACTTGGAGCCGGACGGGGCTGGTGCCACCCAGGCCAGACAGAACCGTGTGTCCGAGAGCCTCCCCCCAGACAAGCCATGACTCGTAATGACGCGGGTAGTGTGGTCATACCCGGGGTAGTTGTGGTCCCACGCGGGGTAGCCGAGGTCCCATGCGGGGTAGTGTGGTCACACGCGGGGTAGCCGCGGTCACATGTGAGTAGCCGCGGTCACACGCGGGGTAGCCGAGGTCACATGTGAGTAGCCGCCGTCACACGCGGGGTAGCCGAGGTCACATGTGAGTAGCCGCTGTCACACGTGGGGTAGCCCTGGGGCATGTGAAACAGCCTCAGGTTACTGCAGCTCCTGGACGCTCCCCCCCCCCCCCCCCCCGCCCACCCGCCGGGAAAACGCCTGTGGCTGAGTACCTGCCTGTTGGATCTGTGGGGTTGGGGGCTTGGGAGAGGCCTGTCCATGAGGACGGGAGCCCCCTTCCCACGGAGGCCCTACCGTGTTTGCATTTGGCTGCTTTTCATCTCTGATTGCACCCAGAGCCCCAGGAGGGGAGGGGAGGGGAGGGGAGGGGAGGGGAGGGGTAGGGCGGTCCTTCCGGTCTCTGCACAGAAGGCACAATCCGAGAAGCTGTGTGTGGACTGGTTTTCAGTGCCTGCAGCCGGCCTGTGTGGGGAGTAAGAACGTCTATAGGCCGAATCCACAGGCCAGGTGTACGTTTCGGAAAAAGCGTTTTTGCGAGCGAGGTTTCCGTGGGCGGGGCGGGGCGTGCCACGCCGGACACCCCAAGCTGAGCGGGCTCTCCCCCTCTTGCAGGGCGGCATCTACGTGTTCACGCTGCTGGACCACTTCGCGGCCGGCACGTCCATCCTCTTTGGAGTGCTCATCGAGGCCATCGGGGTGGCCTGGTTCTACGGTAAGGACGGCGCCTCCGCCGGGGCTGGCTTTGTCCGCGTGCTGCCTCCTTTCCCACAAAGCCGCCTCGGAAAGGGGTGCGTGTGGACTCCCGGAAGCTGAGCGTCGCGGTTCCCGTAGCGTCACCGAGGACGGGAGGCTGGGGAACCATCTGCCGGGCGGGGTCAATGAGGACGGTTCGCCGGGATGGCACGCACGTGCTTGCCGTGGTCAGGAGCTCTCAGCGTGGCCACCTGATCGTGCCGTGCAGACATCCTAGCTGGCCGCTGGCAGAGAAGGGCTTGTGGTGACTTTGGGACGCTAACGGCCGGCGGAGGTGAGGCGACTCACGGAGAAACGGGCCTGTTTCTTCCTGGGGAGCCTGACCAGCGACGCGGCTCACCGAGGTGGGAGGTGATCGGAGGCTTCCAAAGTGCCACCGCTGCTCTCGTACCCGGCGTCCCCGCCGACCTGGGTGGCAGACCTCCCCGAGTCAGCCGCCGCCTCCTGAGTCCCAGCTACGAGCCCCTTGTGGTTGGGAGCCGCTGTGGGGCAGGCTGCCCCCAGACCCCTCCCGGGCTGCCGAGCTGTGTCCCAGGGCGCCCAGGTGTAGTCGTGACAGCCACGGGCACCCGAGCTGGAGAAGGCCCTACCCTTCCCTATCCCGGACGGTGGGGCCGTGGCGCTGGCCCCACCCGCCTGGCCAAGCTTCTGAGGGAGTCAGCAGAGAAAGTTGCGTGCAGCAGGCGCACCTGTCCGTGACCCTGTGCGACTGAGCTGAAGGTCTGTGGTGCCACACCGGGTCGGCTTGTGCAGGAGCCCCAGGGCCCCTCGAGGGGCACATCTCTGCCTCGGAGCCACGGACGCTTTGGCCTGAAGAGACACGTGGGCTTTGAGAGCCTTCCTGACAAGTAGCTCCTATTCCAAGAACGTTTTTCCTATTTTCTTTTCTACAGAAAAGGGAAACCTCGAACTCTGTGCCTTCATCAGCACCTGGAGTCAATGCTTTATCACTTTAAGTGGCGCTCTCTCCCCCACCCCCCAATTGAGCCTGGCAGTGGAAGAGAAAGCGCCTCAAACCCACCTCCGGTCACGAGCTCAGTGCTGGTGGAGGTGTGAGGGGCGCCGGGGACCGCCAGCTCCCCAAGCCTCAGGAGACGGAGTCCCCGTGGTTTCTCCAAACGGCAACTCACGTCCCCCGATCTAAGCGCACAGCCTGTGTTGCTTGTATGGCTGCGTCGGTGTGCGGGGCTCTCTGCACCAAGCATCCCGAGCCGACGACCAGGGGCCAGGAGGGGCCGCGGGGCCAGCCTTGGCTCTGCCCGTCCCCGTTCCCCTGGTCCGTCCCCGCGTCTGGGGTTCTGACGATGGGGTTGGCGTGTGCGGAGGGAATTCTGAATGGAGGTGTCTTCTCGTGACGCCCACGAGACCCACCCTGGGCTCAGCAGACCAGCTGTGGTCGTAGGAGCAGAGGCCAGACTCCGGGAGGCAGAGGTCACCGTTGAGGTCTAGAGAAGGTGCCAGTTCGTTAGGCTTCCGGCAACAGCTGTCCTTAAAAGATAGTGATTGTGGACGTACGCTGGCACACCGTCCAGCCTCGAAAGGAAGGACATCGTGACGCCCGCTGGGGGGCGCCATGCTGAGCGAGACAAGCCAGGTCAGAACGGGCGGGGGAGGGGAGTCAGCACTTCATGGGGTCAGAGCTTCGGTGTGTGTGTGTGTGGGGGGGAGGTTCTGGATACGATGGTGGTGACGGCTACACAGCAGTGTGAGTTGATGCCTCTGAACTCAACGCTTAAAAATGGTTAAAACAATTTTACGTCGTGTATTTTACCACGGTTTTTTAAAGGGAAAATGGAACAGTTGAGGCAGAAGGGCAGGGACAGCGTTGGGGCCTCACACGTGTCCCTCGGTGATCATGATGGTAGAGGAGCCAACGTCACCCGTGTCACAACAGTGAACGTGCACGGGGACCTTGGTCAGCAAGACCAGGGGGCGGTGTCGAGGGGGTGGGGTGGGGTGGGGAGGGGAACACCCCGGCACAGGCCCAGGGGGTGGGGTGGGGAGCACCCCAGCACAGGTCTGGGGAGGGGGGTGGGGAGGGGAGCACCCCAGCACAGGTGTAGGGGTGGGTGGGAGTGGGGAGGGGAGCACCCTAGCACAGCCCGGGGGGTGAGGGGTGGGGAGGGGAGCACCTCAGCACAGGCCCGGGGGGTGAGGGGCGGGGGGAGCACCCCAGCACAGGTCCGGGGAGGGGGGTGGGGAGGGGAGCACTCCAGCACAGGCATAGGGGTGGGTGGGAGTGGGGAGGGGAGCACTCCAGCACAGGCTCAGGGGGTGGAGGGTCGGGAGGGGAGCACTCCAGCACAGGCATAGGGGTGGGTGGGAGTGGGGAGGGGAGCACTCCAGCACAGGCTCAGGGGGTGGAGGGTCGGGAGGGGAGCACCCCAGCACAGGCATGGGGTGGGTGGGAGTGGGGAGGAGAGCACCCCAGCACAGGCCCAGGGGTGAGGGGTGGGGTGGAGCACCCCAGCACAGGCCCGGGGGGTGAGGGGCATGGGGGGGAGCACCCCAGCACAGGCCCGGGGGGAGAGGGCTGGGGAGGAGAGCACCCCAGCACAGGCCCAGGGGGGAGGGACGGGGAGGGGAGCACCCAGCACAGGCTCGGGGATGGAGGGGGGTGGAGGGTGGGGAGGGTAGCACCCCAGCACAGGCCCGGGGGGAGGGGCATGGGGGGGAGCACCCCAGCAGAGGGGCGGGAGCACCCAGCATAGGCCAGGGGGGGCGGGGGGGGTGTCCTGACCAGCCTGCTTGGCTCCCTCTGGCCCAGGCGTGCGGCAGTTCAGCGACGACATCCAGCAGATGACCGGGCGGCGGCCCAGCCTGTACTGGAGGCTTTGCTGGAAGTTCGTGAGCCCCTGCTTCCTCCTGGTAAGGGCCCCGCGTGCGCACACGGCTCGGTCCGGGTCCCTCTGGGGCCGCACACGCCTGGGCTTCCCCGATGATGGGAGGCCGGGGTGGGGCCTTCACGCTGGCCTTAGCCAGAAGGGCAGCCTGGCCCCAAAAATCCTCTGTGGCCTCCTGACGGCATCCCCCCTGCCCCCGGCCACACTGAGGAGCCTCAGCACCGGGTCCCGTGCGTCTCACCTCTGCCGCGGGGGCGAGGCCAGAGAGGGCCTGCGAATCTGCACGTCGGGGGTGGGGTGCGACACAGGGGCTCTAATGCCGAGGACGGGAGTGACTCGGGCCCTGTCACGAGCGCCACCCTCGGGACTCTCCCCGGGCACCACTGGCACGTCTGGGAACTGCCTGGCTTATGTCATCAGGCCCGGGGCTGCCAGTTTTATTAGCACAGGGCCACACGGGTTCAGTAGGGATCGTCCCCGGCTGCTTCCTCAACAGCAGAGCGGAGCAGTCGCGGACCGAGGCCCGGTGGCCCAGAGCACCCGGGCAGGTGACCCTGGGAGGCCATTCGAGGGCGGTCTAGGTCTGAGCTGCTCACCGGGACGAGCATCCTGACCCCTCGGCCCTCCGCCCGGCCCGACGGTCCCCGGCTGCGTGTCTGCAGCTGCTGGCGGTTCAGACGCGCCATCCTGGGCCAGCCGGTGGCTAGTGAGAGACGGAGACAGAGAGAGATAGAGACTAAGCCAGAGCCAGAGCCAGAGCCAGAGCCGGAGAGGCAGGGAGACGGGAGGAAGCGGGAGCCCAGCCGCCAGCACGGACAGGGTTTCTCCCCGAGCTGCACCCAGACACCCCAAAGCCGCCGACGGCCCCGGCCAGCACCTGCCTCCAGACCGTGGCAGCGGCGCTCCGAGAGCTGAGGTGGCCGGGGCACGGTGGGCGGCGGGGGGGGGGGGGGTCTCCTGGACACGGTGACACGGAGGGCGTGCGCCAGGCACGGCCACCAGGAGTGAGGGGGCGCGCAACCCCCACCCCACCCCAGCCCCGCCCTCGCGGAGCAGCACGTGAGCGCCCCCACCCTCTGAGGGGCGCCGTCTGCAGGGCCCGGACCCCAGAGCCGCCTTGCCCGGGAGACCCTCCCCGTGAAACCCTCGCTCTCGGGCCACCTGGTCTGCCGACTGAGAGCTGCAGCCTGAGTTCTGCCCTCACTTTTAGTTTGTGGTCGTGGTGAGCGTCGTGACCTTCAGGCCCCCGCACTACGGAGCCTACGCCTTCCCCAAGTGGGCCAATGCCCTGGGCTGGGCCATCGCCTCGTCCTCCATGTGTATGGTGCCCGTCTACGCGGCCTACAAGCTCTGCAGTCTGCCCGGCTCCCTGCGGGAGGTGCGTGTCCACACGGGCCCCACCCTGTCGCGCCCCGCCCCGCCCCGCCCCCGCCGGGAGACCACCCAGCCCAGTGGGCGTCCACCCCCCCACCCCCCACCTCCAGCCCTGCTCCTGCTTGTGCACCCCCACGACTTCTGACCTCCAGGAGCCGTGGAAGGGGCGGGGCCACAATGGAGAAGGCAGGTGCAGGAGGAATCGCGGCTGTCTATGTGCGTGTCCGTGGGTGCGCATGTCTCACGTGCCCTCCCGTGTGCGCACGTGTGCGTACCTGTCTGTGCACGCTCGTGCTCCACAGAGCCTGGTGAAGGTGGGAAGGCAGCGGTCAGGGGCTGGGGCTGGAATCCGAGCCCAGTCTGTGTGGTGGGGGTTGCCCTGGGCCCCCCCCGCCACATCACACACACAAGCTCCTCCACCTGTAAAGGAGGGGGCGGGGGACCAGCCACCACTTTATCTCCTGGCCCGGGATTCCTGGAAGCAACAAAGGACCCAGGCCTCCTTGGAAGGAACAGCCCGAAAGGTCGCTCCGAGGCCGCTCTGTGCCTGAGTCCCACACGGTTTCCTGGGGAGGGTGGGCAGCCGAGCCCCGTTGCTGCGCCCTGGCCGGTCCAGGGACCCTGCTGGGGCCACACGGCTCCCCCACAGGCTGGAACGAGCAGTCCTGGCCAGTCGGGCCGGGTCTGGGGCAGGCACGGCCCCAGGTCCCTGGGATTCCCGGGGCCTCTTGGGAGGGAGGGACAGAGGGAGCCCCAGGGTCACCGGAGCCCCAGGCAAAGCAGGCTGGCATGACGCAGGGGGACCCCTCACTGCCTGCGGGGCCCAGCCAGGGGCCCTCTCTCAGCCCGGAGCAGGCAGGGCTGCAGCCCCAAGGGCCAGACTCCGAACACAAACCACAGAGCATCTCAGTAGGTGAGGCAGGTGGGCTGTGGCGACCGTGGAGGGTCCCCGGCCCAGACACTTCCAGGGGGAGTGCGTGCCATTCGCTCACCCGGAACCCACAGCCAGCTTGGTGTCGAGACAGAAACCTCCCCTTTCACGCGGGCTGGACTCTGCTGCAGGGTCTGGGGAGGCCAGGCCGTCAGCCCCAGCCTCACGGCGTGTCCGAGGGGCCTGTGCACTTCACCGAGCGCACGCCTGTGCCCACGCCTCCCCTTCCCTTCTAGAAACTGGCGTACGCCATCACACCCGAGCAGGAGCGCGAGCTGGTGGACAGCGGGGAGGTGCGCCAGTTCAGGGTGAGTGCCCCCCTGCCGTCTCGGGCCTCCCTGAGCCACGAGGCCACGTTCATTCCCTGAGCAAACACTGGGAGCGGGCCGTGCGGTGTCGGGCCTGCCCCGAGCACCCCTGTACCAGGCAGGGCAGCAAGGGGGCAGAAAGAGGGAGCAGAGGGGTCGCGCGTGGGGCGCGGGCCCCGGGAGGGGGCCTCCCGCGTGAGGGAGGGGGCTGCCCACCGGGGACCAGGGAGGGAGACGGTCTGCAACAGCTCAGAGCCTTGCCCGCCCTTGCCCTTGGGGGGCAGGAGGCCAGAGGCCGGGAGGTCTGGAGCCCGACCTGAGGGGGTCACTCAGGCTGCTTCGGGTTGGGGGGGGGCTGCAGAGAGGCAGGAGGGCGCCCGGGGTGGGAGGAGCCGGGTCCCACGGGGCCTGCGGCAGAACTGGGTCTGTCCCGTCCTTGGATTTCTTCCATTTAACTTTCGCGAGTTTCTCAAGTGAGACCCTGGGCCCTCGGTCTCCAAGCTCTCTTCTTCCCTAACAAAGCGTTCCACCACGTTTAACCTGGTGTTTTCCCGATCGCTTAGTGCTAAGGGTATTTTAACTTTCACTGTGACTCCTCCACCCCGCGAGGTGCCTTCAAGTCCCCAGATGTGTAGGGATGTCTCCTTGATCTGCCTGCGGTCCGTGTGTGAAGCAGTCGCATTCGCTCAGACGTCTGCGACCCTGTTCCCGGAAGCGAGTGCGGGCCTGTGTGCGCCTGAGCCCCTGACCCTCGGCAGACGCTAGCGCATCCTGAGATGAACGTGCCCTCTAGCCGCTGACGCGCTCCCCCTTCCGTCCGCCCCGCTAGGCTGTGGTCGCTGTAGTCCGTCTTGTACCCGTGCCGCCTTCGCCTTCGGCTTGGCTCGCCCAGAGGACTGGGAGACACTAGAATATCCCACCTGGGGAGCGTACCTGTCCACTTTCCCCCCGTAGCTCCAACAGATTTTTGCTTTATATCCTAAGGCTGCTTCTGAGGTAAAGACACGTTTCGGACGGCCACGTCTCCCCCGGGACTTCACACGTCTTCTCTCCCTTGTGGTGCTTTTGCTGCTAAAGTTCTCTGGGGCGAGATGAGCGTAGCCGCACCAGGTTTCTCCGGAGTCTCCCGGAAATATCTTGTGTAATCCTTTAAAATTTTTTAATGTTTATTTTTGAGAGAGAGAGAGAGAGAGAGAGAGCACAAGCAGGGAGGTGCAGAGAGAGAGGAGGCACAGAATGTGAAGCAGGCTCCAGGCTCCAAGCCGTCAGCACAGAGCCCGATGTGGGGCTCGAACCCGCGAACCGTGAGATCATGACCTGAGCCACCCGGGCGCCCTCTTGTGTAACCTTTTCACTTTCAACTTTGCGACGCTCTCAAAATGCAGGCCTCTTTTGCAGACCTGGGGTACACCTGGAATTTTTTGCTCTGACAGAGAGGTTCGTCCATTTACATTTGTTGTGATCATTAATGCATTCAGGCTTGATTCCATGATCTCTTTAACTCTTTGCTGCATTTTTAATGTTTCTTTTTTCCTTTATTACCTTTTTATGGATCGCTTTTTGGAGGATTTGCTTTTTTTTTTTTTGCCTTTTTCCCCTTTTTTCTGTTTGGAACTCACATGCTTTTACTTACATAATTATACTTTATTCCTTTAATAGTTACCTTTGAAATCATACGTACGTATCTCACTTTAAATATATAAAGTACCCCCATTGTTAATATTACAAGGACTTACTATGCTATTAGCGTCCAATTTCTGTCCTTTTTTAACCCACAGATTAGACACTATTATTATCACGATTATTGCTGTGTCGTATGGAAGTGCGCTCTTGGGTTAACGTGCGTGTTGGCTGTTTATTTTTCCTCCCGACTTTTTGGCATATACATCGCCCCTTTGAGGATCGTTTTCTTGCTTGAAGAAACAGTCCTTCAGACTTGCCTTTAAGGAGGGCGCCTGACACACGTCCCGACTCTCGTGTGTCTGTGAACTTTATTCTGCCCTTACTCAGGAGACTGCTTCCGTGCGCGCACAGTTCTCGGTGGACAGCTGCTGTCCTCTGGCATTCTGAGGCTGCGCTCGGTGGCTCCCTTTGAACAAGACATCGTGCGTGTCCAGGGTCTGTGGACCGGTGGGTGTTGCCGGTTCTGGGAACTTTGCAGCCCACGCCTCCCACCCTTGCCCGTTGCCTCTGTTCCCCTCGGGGCTCCGGTGTGTGACACTCGCCCAGTCCTCCGGGTCTCGGCTCCCTCAAAAGTTCCGTGAACTCTGCGACGCAGGCACGTGGACGTACAGCGCCCTCTTACTCGTGCACACACGGCTCCTCCTGTTAGATTTATTTGTCTAAGTGACAAAGCCCCGTGAACTGCCACACGGACGCCACGCTGAGAAACACGTGCACCTGCCCGCGCCCCTCCCCCCACCCCTGAAGCAAACACAGTCCCCACCACTTTGGTCTCTCGCTTGACCTCTGCGCCGTGTGGTCCCCGCACATCGATAGATCCTTCTGTGTCCCTGAAAAGCGGACTGGTCTGAAGTGGGGCGTCCCCTTGGAGCTCTAGGGCTCCAGCCCCTTCCACCTGCCTGCCCTACACGGCCCTGCCCAGGCCCCCGGGGACCCCGGCGGGCAGTGTGTGTCCCGGCCAGGACTGCAGACGCGCCCTGCGGGTCCTCCTGGAGGGGGCGGGGAGCCCTGTCCCACCCGCGGTAGACTCAGCGTCTTCCCGCCCCTGGTGCGGCCGCGCCAGGAACGAGCCTGCATGTTCTCGTTTCGAAGCGTTAAAACATAAGGTTCTTGCCATTTAGTGATCGAACGGCTTGTGCTCAAAAATAGGCCGAAGTAACAGCTGCATAATAGCAGGTGGTGACATTTGCCGGAGGACTAAATACCACTCTTGTCGGTCTTGGCCTCCCGGAGCGGTAAGTGGGGCCTGCCCCCGACTCCTCCGGGGTCAAGCAAACACAACGGAAGCGCAGGGTGCGGCCGTCCATGGGGACGGGGCTCAGAGGCCCCACAGAGGCGGCCCCGGGGCACCCGGGGCATCGCCGGTCGGCCAGCCGGCGTTGTCCACCCGGCGGCTGGCGTGACACACGCCCTGGGGGCCCCGCCCCGGCGCCCCCACCGCAGCCCTGCTCTCTGGCTGCTCCTCGCCAACGGGTTTGTTTACCTGTTTCTCTGAGGCTCAGCGTGTAAGTATTCACGTGTGGTTTATTCACGTACATGTACATTACGTGGAAGGCTGTTTACGCGAGGCGTATTCCTAGAAGCTCATCGTGGGCATCCGGCATGTGGCGCCCCAGACCAGCGTGCCCGGCTGAGCGTGCCGCGTGGCGGCCGGGCGCTCTGCTGGCGGGTCTCTCGGCCCGAACGGGGCCCGCAGCCCAGGAGCCGCCTTTACCCAAGTGGCTCCCCGCTTTGCTCCTGAAGAGGCCATTTCCTTTCTAGCTGCGCCACTGGCTCCTGGTGTAGAGGACGCAGAGGCCGGGGGGCCCCGCCGCGGGAAGCCGGGCTTCGGGAGAGACGGCTGCTCGGAGGGTCCCCCTTCTGCATTCCCGGGACCGCACCACGCAGAGGCTCAGCCCTGACCCCCTGCGCCCCTTCCTTGCCGCCAGGACGGGACTGGCCGTCCGTGCTGTGTCGCTGTGATAACTTGCCGTAGATCTGTGCCGTCCCCGCAGGTAGAAGACGTCCGTCCGTCCGCGTTCCGTGTGTGCCCCGCCAGCTCCCCTCCCCGGCCGCCCTGCAGCGCGGGTCCTGCTGTCACCCGTGTGTTGAGGAGAAAAGTGGTAATTGTGGATGCCAAGAGCCCAGTGCTTGTAACTTCCTGGGTGTTCCGTTTGGGCTCAAATTAGGAAAGCCCCTTGTCATATTTTGCCTCATTGTGCAGAAGGCACAGCGGGGAAACCGCACAAGGCAACAAACTGGGGGCCACCACGTGTCTCCACGCCACGCACCCAGTCGCTCGCGGCCCCCCAAGGGCCCCGGCGTGTGCAGCGCGGATGCTCTGTATTTCCTTCTAGCCAAGAGAACTAAAACTCCGGGGAGTCCGAGTGAACCCCAGTCAGCCGTGGCCACCTCACGTGGACCCCCGGCCGTGGGAGAAGGTGTGCTCCTCACGTGTGGAGCGCGTGCCCACCTGGCGGGCCCTGACCACACAGCGTGCCCGTGGCAGGCGGCCTGGAGACCTGGGCCCTGGAGAGGAAGGCCCCCGGGACTTGATTTCTCCCAGGCACACATTGCATCAGTAACAACACCGTTTACGTTAGGGAATGGCTGTTTTAAATCCTTTTTCCCTGTGAATCAAAGCCAGTTCTCAGAACGCAGGGTTGGTTTCTGAACATCTGCTTGCCAACGTTCCAGTTGTCGGTTAAGGAATATCAGCCACGCCGGTGCAGACTGTGGCCTGCGTCGCCTGGAGGAAAGCAGCTGCGGGAAGTCAGAACCCTGCCGCGTGGTGGCCCAGCGAGGGGACCCTGGTGCCTGGGGCCGAGGAGCTCCCCGCGCAGGGAAACCAGCTCGTGGACTGTCGGGGGTCGTGGCCAACAGGAACCGGGTCTACCTCCTTCTGAGGAGCTGAGTACTCTGCATAGATAACGGGTGTCGCATCTGTCTGTCTGTGTCCGTGGTCGGCATCTTGTGTGACGCATCACCAACAATAAATCCGTGTGGGAAAAACCACCGTAGCTCTGTGGCTACCTTTTCTTGGCTGGAGCGATGGCTTCACCCACCTTGTGCCTGAGGCTCTCACTCCTGAGTCAGTTCTAACCCAGCTCCTCCCTCACCCACAGGGAGCACAGCTGGGCCTCTGGGGAGCAGGCCTTAACCTGAGCCCCCCCGCCCACACCTACAGGTGTCCCTGGTGCCCACTGGCTCAGCCCCACCCTGGCTCGACTCTCCGGAGCCCTCATGTGCTCGTCCGCTACCCTGCAGGCTCCCCACCTGTCCAGACTCCAGCCCTGCAGTCAGACCACCACACCCCCAACCCAAGCCCTTCTTCTGGAGACAGGACACCAGAGTCCTGTGTGGCTCCCTGCCCTTGGTCCCTGAGAATCTCTCGTCCAGTCTGTGGCCAGAGGGGTCCCTCTAGATGCCAATCAGCTCTGCCCCTCAGCTGGTCCCTCCCGCCAGGCTGTGACCCACCTCCCAGGACACCGGTCACTCCTACAAGGCCCCCAGCCCTGCCCCCAGCTGGCGGATCCCGCAGGCACACCCACATCAGGGCCCTCCTGCCCTGTGACCATGCTTGCCCCAGATCGCCCTCCCCAAAGGACACCTAGCTTCCTTCAGGGACCGTGGGACACGCACAGAGAGTCTTCCCGTGTTCCACGGCCCCAGCCACGTGCTGCTGACCCAGGCCTCGACCATCCGGAGCTTACTGCGCTGCTTCCCCGGGGTCCTGTCTGCTGCATGGCTGCAGCCCACCTTCCCGGGCCCCCAGGTGTCTCCACCTCTGCCAGCCTCTGGATGTCGAGGGTGAAGACGAGCCATCACCACGGACCCCAGTGGGACAGAAACCCTGCCCCAAGGGGATGAGCCACGTGGGCCCTAGCGTGGTTATGCCCCCTGCTCCCCAGTCACCAAGGCGCCGCGGGAGCCGGCAAGGTCCGCTCTGACTCAGTGTCCGTGGCCTCCGGCAGCTCAGGCAGGACCCTGGCCTGTTCCGTTCCTGCTGTACCCTCCCCCAGGCGCCGGTGGCCACGGTCCCCCACGGGGAGGCCTCTGGGCGTCACATACCTGGGAGAGCTGTGGGGCCAGAGGTCTTGGGGTGGGAAGGACGTCCAAAACTCCCGGAGGCCAGGTTGTCCGCGCACGTACACACACTGTGCGTGCTGCACACGCCACATACGTGAAGCTGCAGACACGTGGGCTGCCCTCTTCGTACATGCCCCCCCACGGCACGTGTGCGTGGACACACACACCACGCACGCTGCACACATCACACGTGAGCACGCGTGTGCACGCCCACGCGCTCTCACGCCCGGTCTGCAGCAGTCAGCAGAGATCCTCCAGAAAGCCAAGCGTGTGCAGTGCCTTTCCGGACGGTGCCGGAGCTGCCTTCACAGAGCCACGCCTCCCCAGAGCTGCTGAGAGACCCGGTCTCCACAGCCCTTGGGTTATGACGGGAGTGTCGCTGGTGTCCTGGCCCCAAGTGTCCGGGCTGGGGTCCTGCCTAGGCAGTCCGTGGACAGACAGCCGTGTGCTTCCCAGAGCTGAGCCACGTACGGAGGCGACGAGGGGCTTATCCCTCGAATATATAAAGAACTCCTACAAGTCAATAAAAACGGGACGTTGCTGGTCAGTGGTCAGTGTTGACTCTGAGTCCAGTTCTGACACGCGGGGGTTTTCCCCACGCCGGGCAGTTCTGTGTGACCCCGGCGGGCTGTCTGGAGGTTTGGCTACTCCTGACACCATCCGCCAGATCCCACAGGCTCAGGGCTCGGTCCCGCAAGACGTCCACTTCCGCTCTGGGTGAGTCACAAGCGCGGGCTGTCACCTGCACTTCTGCCCGAATGGCCGCAAGTCAGAGGTTCCCACAGCCCCCTCTTCAGGTTCAATGCTTTGCTCGAGTGGCTCACAGATCTCAGAAAACCAAAGAGCACTGGTTTGTTACCAAGGGTGTCAAAGGTGACGGGTCAACAGCCAGAGGAAGACATACACAGGGCGACGTCCCCAGCCAAAGGATTTCTGGGATTCGGGCCCAGCACGGTGCTGCACGGAGCGGTCCGGCCCGCCAGCCGGGATGCCCCCTGAACCCCGTCCTTCCGGGTTTTAGGAGGCTTCACCGCGCACTGTGGTGGACTGAGTCATGGGCCACTGGTCGCTGATCCAGCCCCAGCCGAGGCTCCCCCAGAAACCAGGGGTGGGGCTGAATCTTCCAACCCTCAATTCAGGGGGGTTCCTCTGGCAACCAGTGCTCCTTCGGGGTTTCCCACAGTGCCCTCGTCGAGTAAGCCCAGCGGGGCTGGAAAAGGGCTGCGGGTAAGACACACACTTCACCCTGGTGGCTGCAAGTGATTCAGGAGCCGAGGACCAGAGACCAAATGCTGTAACACAAGATGCTCCCATGACTCTTCTCTCAGGAAACTCCAAGAGTTTTGGGAGCTGTGAGCCAGGAGCCCTGGATGAAAACCAAACGTATACAAGTATGTGCGTAAGTTATAATTTACAATGTCACAAAAACCCAGTAGGGAGACGGGCAGGTGCAGAGCAGAGGACGCGTGTCCCCGTGGCCGATGTGCCTATGGAAAGGTACTCAGACTTGTTAAAGAAGCGAGGATGTGCGAGGCAGACCACGACGTGACACCACCCGTCACCTGCCCCACGGGCGAAATTTGAGAAGTCCGCCCCCCGCCCCGTGCCAGTGAGCAGGCAGGGGCAGGGAGCCCCGTACATTTCGGGCAGGAAAGCAAATGAACACATCTACTCAGGAAAGCGTTTGCACGGCCTACAAAGTTGAACGTACCGTCGCAAGCCCAGTTTTGGGTGCTCCGGGGCCCCACCCCACGTGCGGTATTTCTTCCGCCACCAGGTGTGACCATTCCCCACCTGCCCGGGCTGCAGCCTAGCAGTTTAGGTCCGGAGCACCCCAGGGACTGCCTCGCCCAGAGATGCCTGGCATTCAAGGCCCACCCGGGAGTGGCCGGTTGCCAAGCCCCGGCTGAGCCGAGTGTACACAAGCCGGGCACCCCACCTGAGGCACAAGTGTGCTCCGGACCCCCCGAGGGTCGGGCCGGGCTCCACTGCACCTGAAACCAGACCTGTTCTTGGCCACCCCTCCCCCTCGCTTTCTCCTGAGGGTGCCCCCTTTCCGAATCGGGCGCACCCCCACGTCAGGCTCTGCTGCTCAGGAGTCCCAACCGGGGATGACGTGCTCCCCCAAATGCCACAATTCCACCCCCAACTATGTGCCCCCCCAAGCGTGTGCACATCTGTCAGGAGCACGTGCGAGTGCTTATGAATGCACAAGGGGACCAGCGGAAATGCCGGTCAGCCCGGGGGTGAGCGCGGTCCAGCTTAGCAGGAGAGGACCTGTGGCAGATGGCAGTGACCTCGGGGGTGGTATCGGAGGTGAACTCGTGGCCCCCCAGCATGTCAGAGCAGGACCTTATTTGGAGATGTAATTACTGTTACGCTGGGGTGGTTCTGGAGGACATTTGAGCCCATGAGCGTTTCCGTGGCCCCACGCACTCGACAGCACAAGTGGTTGTCATTGCACATGTGAAGTGGTGTCCTACGTGGGAAAGACATCTAACGGGACGTAATTAGTTAACGTGAGGTCATAGGAAGGAGGTCCGTGTAACCCACCGTGTCTGGTGACCCTGCAGGGGGAGGAGAGAGACGGAGACGCAGACGCGCAGGGAGAAGGCCATGTGACCACAAAGGGACAGTATGGAGCGATGTGGCCCGAGACCAGAGGTCACTACCAGAAGCCAGGAGAGGAACATGGGATAGAGGAACTCTCTCTCAGGGCCCTGGGGAAGGGGCAGCCCTGCCAATAGCTTGCCTTCAAACTTGAACTCTAGGATAGTGAGAGAGTATGTTTCTGTTGTTTTAGGCCACCCGGCCCTGGCTGTTCTGTGACAGCAGCCCCAGGGAACTAGAATAGGTGGTGGGTTTGCCCAGCATGGGAACTCAGGTTCCCTGTCACCACATGCTGGGGTCCACCTCACCAGTCTTCTCCTCTGCCTGTCCCTCTGTCTAGAACAATCTCCTTTCCACTCCCATCCCCCACTTTCTAACCACTGAACCCTCACACCATCCCTGCTTCTCTTGGACATCACCTCTAGAAGTCTGCTCTAACCCCTGCTCCTGGGCTCAGCCCTGGTGCTGCTTCTTAAACCCCTCCACTCTCCCCAGCTGGCCCCAGCAGGTGCCCCATGGAAGGGGAGTGCTGTCTCTCTCTTCAGTGGGCTGGGAGCTCCCCTGGGAGCAAGGACTGAGGAGTCGGTCTTATCATTTCTGCCAATGTCTTGAATAGGCCCCACGCATGGTTCATAGTGGCACTTAATATATATTTACACAAAAATGAGTTAATGGGTGGGCATTTACATGAACGGGTGGATGAACGGATAGGCGGGGATTTGGTGAATGGGTAGATGGATGAACAGAAGGATAGGTGGAAGAAGGTGAGAAAGGAAGGAAGAAGGAGTAGAGGAATGGATGGGAGGGTGGGTGGGTGGGTGGATGATGAATGGATAGATGATGGAGGAATGGATAGATGAATATGCAGATGGGTGATTGATGGGCAGGTGGCTGGGTTGTTGGATAGTGAATGGATGGATGGGTGGATGGATGGTGGATGAATGGACAATGGATGGATGGATGGGTGGATGGATGGTTGGTTGGATGGGTGGATGGATGGTGGATGGATGGATGGGCGAATGGTTGGATGGATGGATGATGGATGGATGGAGGAGTACTTGGATGGATGAGCAGGTAGGTGAATGGATGGATGGATGGATGATGGGTGAATGGACGGACAATGGATGATGGATGGATGGTTGGATGGGTGGATGGATGGTAGATGGATCGATGATGGATGGATGGGTGGATGGATGGATGGATGGATGGACGATGGATGGATGGATGGATGGTTAGTTGGGTGGGTGGATGGATGGATGAATGGTGGATGGGTGGATGGAAGGATGGATGGGTGAATGGTTGGATGGATGAATGGTGACGGATGGAGTAGTACTTGGAGGGATGAGCAGGTAGGTGGATGGATGGATGGATGGATGGATGGATGGATGATGGGTGAATGGATGGACAATGGATGATGGATGGATGGTTGGATGGGTGGATTATTGGATGAATGGATGATGGATGGATGGAAGAGTACTTGGATGGATGAGCAGGTAGGTGGATGGATGGGAGCATAGGTGCTGGACGGGAGTATGAATGAGTGAAAGGTCCTGTATTACACCTAAAAGTCTGTCGTTCTGGTCCAATCTCAAATCCCTGCTGTGGGACTTGACATGAATGCTATATTTAGCATTTATTCTTCAAGGACATGGCACTCTTTAATACAAGTGAAATTAACCTCCAAACCCTGAAGCCATGTTTTCTCCCCACACTAACCTCCTGCAGAAAGCAAGCTCCCTGGGAGGGAAGAGCCTGCCCCTGCCCCATATCCTGTCTACGCAGGTCTCAGTCCCTGTGTCCACGCTGCACTTTACCATCGGATTTATGCTCTTCACCAAGTGACCTTTAGACACAAAGTCTGGCTGTTAAAGCCCAGAAAAGCCATGTAATTTTTCCTTTGAGAGAAGCATTTTAATAAAGTTTCTGTATCCGTGAAACAGGTGATTTACAGAGTAAATGGATTCTCCGTGTTTGGCTTTTCTTATATTTATTCCACAATCCCGCTTTAATCTCTGTAGATGCATCTGACCAGCCAAAGTTCATGGCTTTTACCTGCTTCCTGATTACTGACAGCAGAAAAAGAGGTTGCCTTTTTTGAGATACAGTTAATTAGTAAGTCCTGTGCGCCACTGTCCCCATGGAAGACACTGCCCGCTGCCCTCTTCTTCCCAAAGACCCCTGGGTCACAACCGTAGCACAAAGCCTGGGGCACCCGCCCGCCCCGCAGAGCAGGGTCCTAAAACCCAGCCCACCTGACTTGCACAGAGAAGGCTCACCCCAGGGCTGGGAAAACAAAACAAAAGCCAGCGGCTCCCCCACCTGTGTCTGCAGGTGGGGGTGGGGGGTTGCCTGGACTCCCCCCCACCCAGCTTCCCGGTGCGGAGTTGGCTGGGCGGGGGAGCAGTCCCTTCATCCAAGCTCGAGAGCCATGGCCTTCTTTCAACTGCCATTTTTGGTGTCCTTACACAGAATGGAAATGGCAGAATATTTCAATTTAGTGAGTCTGGCTTCATTCTTCATTTTAACAAAACAGAAAATACGAGTCAGTGCACCTGAGAACAGGGCAAGTTCCACTGTGTGGAACATGTGCTTCAGGTGTGTGCACATGAGAGCGAGAGAGGATCAGAGACAGAGAGAGATGGAGAGACACAGAGACAGAGCAGGGGAAGGGGTGGCAAGGCAGGAGGAAGGGGCGGGGAGAAGGAGAGAGGGAGACACGAATTTTCAGGTCAGGTTGAAGACTCGGGGCCCTGCACCCCCTCCGTAGGGCGGGCAACCACTTGATCTGCTCAGGAGGTGGGTCACCCCAGGCCCCACTCCGCCCCTCGGCCCAAGCTGGCAGGTGGGGAAGGGGAAGGCCCAGGGCAGGCAAGTCTGAGAAGGGACTGGGTCCCGGGGGGTGGGGGTGGCCAAGAGGGGGATTTGAGGACAGCAGACTGCCCTCGTTGTCTGGGTACACGACAGAAAGGCAACGGAGCCCCGGTGGACTGGGGGGGGTGCTGAGTTACCCCCGTTTCCCTGGGCAGAAGACCTCCCAGCCTTTAGTGTAGAAATATGCACCGCTGTCTGCAGCAGGAATCAAGGGCCCTGGGGCCACAGGTCACAGACACCTGCACGCACTGGCCAGGAGTCAACAGGTGAGGGGAATGGGTGCAGAGCAGAGCAGAGGCTGCTGATGTTAGAGAACCGTTCAATCACATAGAAATGCAGCCTGGTGTCGGCCGGTACCTGTGTCTCCGGGGAGGGAAGCCAGAACCTCAGACTCCTGAGCGAGTGTAGGATGCTGTGTCAGTCAGGATCCTTGGTAGGATCTGTCACCTCCACCCAACTAGAGGACCCGGGGTCACTCACAGAGGCCCCTGGGAACGGCCGGTGTGTGCAGGGGACACAGGAGCTGGCCTAGGGGCAGGCCTCCCCACCACCCCTGCCCTGGCGCCCAGCCAGCGCCTCCCACAGCCACCGCCAGAGCCAAGATCGCAGCGGAGGCTGGCTAGCCGTGGTGCACATCCTGGGCACCCCACAGGAAGTCACGCGGGGACGGCAGTGCCCCCACGGCCATCCACCCCGCACGGGCTGCGGCGTAGCCCAGAAAGGGCAGAGTCCCTTTCTTGTGACTTTACTTGGTCTGTTACAAAGCCGTGAGTCTGACACCCAGGGGAACTTGCTCAGAAACTCAGACTCTGAGTCTCCCCAGGCTCCAGTCTTCCAGCAACGTACGAGGGACCAAAGACATCCCTCCTGTTCCTCCCGGCTTCCTCCTGCTCTCCCCGAGGGGCTTAGACTACCACGGGACCATCATGACACTGGGAACTTCTGCCCTGAGTAGTCCCCTGCTCTTGAGGGGGTGGTGTTTTCCAGGAAGGCTGCCCCCCTGGGGACAGCTGCCTCAGGTGTCCCTCCAAGCACACAGGGTGAACAGAAGGCATGGGAAAAAATAGCACAAATGCTATTTGCTTAGAAATCTGGCTTTTCCAAACAGAATGCAAAGGACTTCTGTTTCTATAACTGAACTTTAAAAACCCAGCCAGTATTGACTTATGCACTAAATGTATTTGTCTAGAATCTAAATAATTTTACTTATTCCAGGAGCTAAATTCCTCTCTCTTCAAGTTGTCAGTCGTGTGGATGAAGCGTCCGGCAGACGCTTCGTCGGGTTCAAACCAGAACGCCTCCGCCCTGGGGCCTCACTGCACGCTCCTTCCCCGTCTGGATCAAAGGCTAATATTTGGAGAGGCTTTTCGACAAACGCATTCAAAGGCGGGTTACAATCCACCAGCTATTAAACATTCGGATATCCGTTAAGCCTTTTTCACACAAGAAACTTCAATCGAAGATTCTAAAAAGTTCTATTATACACAAAATGATCATTTTAAAAGCTGAGAAGGAAAAGGTGATAGTCACCTACAGATCCATTCCAGAAGGCGGCAAACTAACTCTTCCAGCCGCCCCGGCGGCAGGGGGGGGGGGGGGGCGGGGGAAGGGGTGGGCGCTCTGGGGTCTGTGCACCGAGGGGGACGCACCGCAGGGGAGGACAGGCCTCTTCCGCTCCCTCTGCTCCCTCACCGTGCCCGGGCAGCTGTCAGAAGCCTTACGGGAGCTGAACCCTAGCAAGGGGCCCGACAGGTGGGGGCGTGGGTCCCAGCCCCAGGACGACGCTCTGCAGGCCACCGGCTCCTGAGAGGGTGTTTCCAGCACGTAGAAGGGGTGGGGTTTTTTTTTTTTTTTTTCAATGTTTATTTTTATTTTTGGGACAGAGAGAGACAGAGCATGAACGGGGGAGGGGCAGAGAGAGAGGGAGACACAGAATCGGAAACAGGCTCCAGGCTCCGAGCCATCAGCCCAGAGCCCGACGCGGGGCTCGAACTCACGCGAGATCACGCGAGACCTCGCGAGATCGTGACCTGGCTGAAGTCGGACGCTTAACCGACTGCGCCACCCAGGCGCCCCAAGGGGTGGGTTTTTAATCCAGTGAGTAGCTTTCTGACGGCTCCGCGCGACTTTCTAGCTGGAGATGCAAATAGATGGAAACTACCAGCTGAGCTGTCCTGGTGACCATGGCCAGGGGCTGCCGCTGCCCCATGGGTCCCGGCCACGCAGCCTCGGCAGGCCAGGGGTGTGTGCAAGAAGCTGGCCCCGGGGCTGCTGTGCCATAGGTGCGCTCACTTGCTCCCGTCCCCTTCCCTGCGCCTCCCTCCCAGGGCAGACGCAAGGCCACTGCCTGTCTGGTGAGGTGAGTTAGCCTCCCCCACACACGCCGGCCCGCCACCGCCGAGGCCAGCTTCTCTCCACCCAGCCAGAGCCCCCGGGGGCCAGCACCCCACCTCCTGGGCACCTGCCCCCAACTCCATGCCCCTCGGTCCTGCCTCCCACCTCCCACCCCAGCCCCTCCTTGCCCTAAGCAGTGGCTCTGAGGCCTGTGGGGACGTCCACAGGCGGAGGGATGCCTGACCCCCAACCCCCAGCAGGCCCAGGCTGGGCGGACATGGGTTTGGGGGTCCCACTCCACGCTAACAGGTATTTAGCCAGTATTTTGGCCGTATGCTGCAAGACAGAGGGACCTGCGTCTGGACACCGTGCCCTACTTAGGAAATCTCTCTTCGCTGAGAGACAGGAGTTAGCAAGCCTGAAATTACTTTGTGCGTGTTCTCGAACCGAGCAAGCAGCAGATAATCAGAACCCGCTGCATCATTTGCAGGCAGAGCACAAAATGAGCATCCAGGGGCCCTTTTCAAAGCTCATTAAAGGGTCTCAGGGTGGCGGCCGTGGAGCTCTGAACGAAGTCCCCGCAGAGCGCGAGGCCCTGGGGGTCCTAGGAGGGTGTCGCGTCGGGAGACAGAAGCAGCAGAGAGAGAGAGAGAGAGAGGCTGCAGGGAACGGATGGGCTGGGTGCCTGGGGGGTGGTGCAGGGTAGCCCTCAGCTCTGTTCCCAGACAGCCTGGGGTCTAACATCCACCTGCCACGGGGTGGGGGGGGGGGGGGGTGGGTCCGGAGCTGAGACCAAGGAAGTGCCAGGAGGCTGGGCCACGTGAGAGACGCAGGGCCAGGGCGCACCCCGACAGCAGGGCTGTGGGAAGGACCCAAGCCGGCCCGAAGGTTCCCACAGGCCAGGTTTGCCACAGTCTGTGCAAAGCTAACAATGCCGGTAGTGGCCCGGAGCCCCCCGTCCCAGCTCCGGCTGCCACAGGGAAGTGCCTTAGACTGGGGAGTCTGCAGACACATTTATTCCTCACGGTTCTGAGAGCAGGGCCTCCAGGCGCCACCCTCACTCACGTGGGCGGAGCGCACGCTCCGGCGTCTCTCCTACGGGGGCGCCGATCCCACCCTGCGGCCCACCCCGGGAACCCCGTCCCACCCAAGCGCCTCCGGAAGGCCCGCCTCCCGACCATCACAGCGAGAGTCAGGGCTGTGGCACATGAATCCGGGGGACACACCTGTTCAAGCCCTGGCACCACTGAACAAAACAAGTGCCCACAAGTCCACAACAGAGGGAAGGCGGGGCAAGCTCCTCCTTTGGCAGAGTGCTGGGGACAGTAGAACCCGAGGCCAACGCCAGGGCCAGCGATCGTGCCGTAGGCAGGACCCCCAGGGGCGTTAAGTCAGCAGGCAGGTCCTCACAAGGTACCGAAGCGGGAAGTGGTAACTTTGCAGCAGAGAAGCCGCAGACGCCGGGTCACCGAGCGGTCAGGAAGACACAGCGAGCGCCTGGCCACGACGCTCCCAAGGGGGGCCCTGCAGGGCTTCGGCAAGACCGCCAGGAGACAGCAGACGGGCCCAGGCTGGGACACGTACCTCACCATGGCCGACGCCCCCAAACGTGCGGAGGACGAGGCTCCGCCCCCGGGGGAGACCCAAGAGACACTGAACGCGGTTGTGCCCTGGGTCAGGTCCCGGCCCGGAAAAGGAGCGCAGGGCAGGCTGCAGAGACGGGTCTCCCGGCCGCTGCTGTCGGGGAGCCACTGTGGGCCACGTCCGTCTTCCATCGCGTTTTGTAACGTATTTGGTAAGTAATGATTTCAGAGTGAAAAGCTGGACAATAAAACCATTAAAGCAAAGATCTTCTCTGGTCCTCTGAGTCCATCCCACTGAGGACACAGTGCCATGCTCCGCGTCACTGGGACAATTCACTTCTCTCGCTCAGTCTCCCCGCCTCCCACTACACCCGTTAGTGGTGGAGTGGGGCCCCCAAATCCACGTCTGCCAAGAACCTCAGAGCAGGGCCTCGTCTGGTAACATGGGACCGCCCTGGAGCCAGCTGTGCCCTGGCCGACCCCCCACCCCCACCCCCGGCATCCTCGCAGGAGGAAGAGGGACACGCAGACACCTGGTGGAGACGGGTAGAGAAGGGTTGACACAGCCACAAGCAGGGACACCTAGGATGCCAGCAGCCCCAGGAGCGGGAGGGAGGCCCCCAGGGGTTTGCCCTCAGAGCCCCCGCAGCCAACGTGCCCACTCCCCACTCCGTGGCCGTGGACTCTGGCCTCCAGGACTCAAGGGACCAGATTCCTCTTATTCTAAGCCTTGCAATCTGTAGATGCTCCGGGGACAGCTCACTTCGCCGACGTCCACACTAGCATCGGCCCGCTTCCTTCTCTCTGATTCTACGTGTGTGGACCTCCCGCAGAGGCCCGGCCTGCCAGCCCTGCCTCACCTCCCACGTGGCCGCTCCCCCAGACGTTTCGCTTCCCTGTAACTGGATGAACACTAGGTGCATTAACACCTTCTGTTTTCACTTCGGTTCACTCTCAGGAGACAGCTGCCTGCTCCTTCCACGGCTGTCCTTCCCTCCGCATCTGGATGTCGCCGGCGCTCTCCTGCACTTGGGCGTTCCGGCCGTCTCCGATCCTCACTGCTACAAACACCGCCACAGCGAGTGCCCTGTAGCGCAGGACAGATGCCAGCATGGCCAGCCTTGGGGCTGTGGGGACAGTTTGGTGGCCGCAGCCACGGCCCCTCCCCAGGGCAGCAGCCTGCCCCGCGACCTGTTTCCTCATGAGATGCCTTGGAAGGCACCAGAGCACTGCCCTCGGTGCCCTCAGCGGTGGGAACCTGCTTTTGCACGTGAGGTCTGCTTGCCCACGTCTGGGGCGCTGCAGGGGTGGGGCGGGGCGTTGTCATGAGCGGTGGACATGTTTGAAGCCCAGAACCCGTCTCCGCAACCCGGGGCTGAATTCAGTCTGGTTACAGATGTTTACCTGAGTGGCGTGTCGCTTGAAAGGAAAACCCTCCAACAGCAGTAAGCAGATGGGCATAAACTGCCCGCCCCGAGGGCCCCCAAGGCCACTCTGAGCTGGGTCAGTCCCTGGAGGGGCCAGGCAGGGACGTGCACGGGACCCCTGCCCAGCCGCCACCAAAGCACCCAGCGCTCACTGGCCCAGCTTGCCTGACCCACGGCCCCTCCTGCCTAGCCTCACCCCGGGTCTCGGGCACCACGTCTGGGACAAGCCACATCTGAGTTCCCGACTCTCTACCCCCATCACAGATGCGCTGTCACCTTCCTGGCTTCTGTGGTTTCTTCCTCTTGGTGTGACTGCTGCTGTAGGTGCGTGGCCACCCATGGTGCCACGTGGGCACAGTCGGGGGACCCTTCTCCTCACTGACTGGCCCCCGAGTCTGCAGGTGCATGGGGGCACTGCTGACCACCCTGGTGCTCCCTCTGCTCCGGTCCAGCCCAGCTCCTGCAGCTCCGGGACCTGAGACACAGCCCATGTTGGGGCCTCCTGCCTATGGGAAGCCCCAGGACTCCGCAGCCACAGGCATATCCACCCCTTCTAGATGGCTCGGTCTCTAGAGAGGCAGGACCCTGTGCCCTCCCGAGGCACCCCTAGCCCTGCTCTCCTGCCTGGGGAGCACTCACACTTCACCAGTTCCCCCTTCCTTCCTTCCAGATCCTCGTGTATCCACCATCCAGCCCTTCACACACTAGGGGGTGGCAGGCGGCACGAGCTCTGCTCAAGGGGCGTCGGTGGCCCGGCCCCCAGCCCCAGAGGCTTCTTGCTTCAGTTTCCTTGTGTGCAAATCGCTCCAAAGTGGGTAAGTTGTGGGCACTGAACAGAATCGATGCGTGTTGTTCTCAGGACAGCGCCTTCACATGGCGTCTCTTCCTTCCAGACCAGCGGACAGGAATGTCGGGTGCCCTGGGGCCGAACCTCAAGTTAAGAGCACCACCTCCGAGGCCCTGCTCCACGCGTGCACCTGGCGTGGTTTCCAAGGGTCCACCGGTGCCCCTCAGCCTGTGGCAGCGTGCCCGTGCTCCCGGGAGGCCCGGTGCCCTGGCACCTGGGCTTACCACGTAGGAGGTCCAGAGCGATCATTACCACTCGTGACCGAGGGGCAATTACACCAGCAATCAGAGCCCAGGCTGGGAGTCGGGGAAATGTCAGCATGGGAGACAAGGAAGCTTGATCAAGCATTATTTAGGCACAGCCTCCGGCTGACTTCTTCCTGCCACTGAAAGAGCTGTTTCCATGAGCCAGTCAGCTTTCAGACGTTGTTTGGCGGCCCGTGTGTTCCAGAGAATAGAATCCATTACTCGTTCAAGACGGGTTTCCTGAGGTAACCGCGAACCCCAATATTGACACTAAGTCGTATAAAAAGCGTTGTGGGAAGGCCAGCCTGGCTTTTTGTAAGATAATAATAGTGCTCGTGTGTTCTAAGGCTGAAACCTGTAATCTCGTTGATTTTCCACCGGGAAATGGGGCTGTTGATGAGGCCTAACCCTGGGGACCATCAGCGCTGCCCCGGGGGCAGTGGAATCAAGGGACCCCTCCCCCCACCCAGCTCCCGACACCTGAACAGGCCAAACTTCCTCCTGAGACCTCCTAGCAAGACACTGGACCGCCCTTTCTCCTGAGACCCTCCTGGGGGACACTGGACCTCCCCTTTCTGACACCAGCCCCCTCCAACAGGAGGCTGGGGAGCATCTCCGGGGACCAGTGTGCACTTAAGTGTCAGGGATGCAGAGGGACACACAGTCCTGGCTTGGCCTGCATCTCCCCCCTTCCCACGACCTCACGTGCCCCCGGCATTTCCTCCGACCCTCAAAACAACAGGGATTAATTACGGAGACACACTGGGGGGATTTGCAACAGAACTGAGGGCTGCTATGGAAGGAATCGTTTTCTGCAAGTTCGTCTGTTGAAGCCCTGACTCCTAACCCCTTAGAATGTGACTGTGTTTGGACGTCAGGTCTACAGAGGTGGTCAAGCCAAAGCAGGTCACTAGGGTGTCCCTGATCCAACATGACCCGTGTCCTCCTAGGAAGACGAGAGCCGGACACAGACACGCATGGGGACGGCCAGGTGAGGACACAGAGTCGGCACATACAGGCCAGGCAGAGAGGCCTCAGGAGGAACCTGCTCTGCCCCCACCCGCGTCCTGGCCTCCCAGCCTCCCAGCCTCCCAGCCTCCAGCACCGCGAGAAGTAAATGTCTGACGGCTAAGCCGCCCACCTGTGGGACCCAGTTACGGCAGCCACGAGAACTCACTCAGAGCCCAGGGCCTGGCCCTCGCCTCTCTTACCCCAGCCCACCCGACACCTCGCACATGGGCGTTCTAACCAGCGAAGATGACGGGGGTGGTCCACGCAACGTGGCCACTCCTCCGTGCCAGGCACTACTCTGGGGGCCTCTGATCCTTACCCTTCCTGACCACTCTGCCGTGGGCGCACTATGCTGACCACATGAAGGAGAGCGCCAGGGAGCCCACACCTCACCTGAGAATGGGGGCCACCTTCCGGGCTCCCCGGCTGTGGCCGCCTGACTTTCTGAGATAACGTGAAGAAACCCACTTGATCCCAGAGAAGATGCGCAGAGCTGGGCCCCTACCCCAAACTGCCTCTGGCAGCTGTTCTCTCTAAGGTGTGCACCTAGGTGGCGCCTCAACTGCAGCTTCCAACTTCCCGGACCCAGCAGCCCACCGACAGGATCTTGTTTTTACTGGACGAGCCCCGCAGAGTCGGTCTCCGATGCACCGAGACCCGGTGATCCGCGGCGGGGGCTGCTCCTTAGCTTGGAAACACCGCAAGCACAGCACGGCCCGGGACCCAGAATAGCCACAGCCCCTGCTCCCGAGGCCGCTTATTCTCCACGATCAGGGAAACAGAAAGGAAAACGACCCCCAGTCAAGGGACAGCATCTCACCTGTCAGACCGGCAGAACTCCACAGGTCGGACACTGTCCTCTGCTGGCACAGCTACAGAGAAACAGGTTTCCTGAGCCTTTGCCAGCAGGATACCAGCAGCCTGCCACCTGAGGGGAGGCGCCGGGCAGCCGCTGGAGAAGCGTCCCCACGTCCATCGTCTGAATCGACAGTTCCCCGTCCAAGGATCTACCTCAAAAACACACTGGCAAATTAAGACATGGAAAAACGTATGTTCGAGGTCACGCGTTATAGTCCAAGTTTTCACAGCTAAAGGCTAGAAACAACGCAGGTGTCTATTAACAGGGAGGTAGTTGAATAAACTGTTACACCCCCCAAAACAGAGAAGCGTGCCCGCACAAAGATAGAAGAAAGAGATCTATTTGCCACATGGGGTTTTCTCCAGGACACGCAAAAGATTGTAAAACTCAATGAAACTTCCAGAAATGAAAAACAGAACATCTGAAATGGAAAATTCACAGGATAAGCTTAACAACAGTTTGGAAAATACACAAAAGAATCAGTGAACCTGGATACATAACATTAGAAAGGGTCCAAACCTAAGCATGGGAAGGGGGAGAAACTGAAAAACTAAACAGACCTTCCTCACCATCGAACAGCGTCAAGCTGTCTGATATACACACAGCTGGACTCCAAAGAGGAGGCAGACCAAATATTTAAAGGCTTCTTGGCTGCACATTTGCAAACTTGATGAGACTCCCGAAGTAAAGGAGTTCGGTAAGCATCCAGCGGGACAGACAAGAGGAACCACGCTACAGCACGTCACCGACGAATTGCTAAAAAAGCAATGGCTTTAAAAAAAATTCTAAAACCAGCCAGAGAAAAGGGACACACTCTAGGCAGAGAAACAGGACCAGAAAAAACTGTGAATTTCTCATCAGAAACAACACAGGCCAGAAGGTACTGCAACAGTGTGCTTCCACACGCTGAAGAAAACACGCGTGTCAACCCGGGACTCTACAATTACTGAAAATACCTTTCCAAAAAACGAAGGCAGCCCAGGGACCTGGAGTTCCAGCCGGTTCCTACCACATTCCCCCAGTCACCTGCCTCCTCTTTCCTTGGAACGTGACAGAAGCCACGGTGTCCTTCGCGGGTGCAGCGCCCGAGACCATCTCCGAGACCACGACGGTGCCTGCCGAGCGGGTCAAGCTGCCGCCGCAGGTGCAGGGTGCCAGCAAGCACATCGCCACAGACGGCGATGCAAGGGCATCACAGGCTGTGAGGTTCGTGTCCCCAAGGAGCAGGGGGTCCTGTCCTCCTGGCGTGGTCACCGGCCAACGTCGTCAGATACTTCCCCACCCAGGCCCTCGACTTCGCCTTCAAAGATAAACACAAGCGGGTCCTCCCGGGTGGTGTGGACCACAGAGCCCAGTTCGGCGCTACTTTGCAGGACATCTGGCATCAGGTGGTGCCGCTGGGGCCACACCCCCGTGTTTTGTGTATCCTCTGGATTTTGTTCGTACCTGTCTGGCAGCTGATGAGGGCAAAGCTGGACCGGAGAGGGAACCCAGGGGCCTCGACGACTGCCTGGGTGAGATCTACAAATCCGATGGGATGGAGGGCCTGCGCTGTGGAGGGTGTTCTCATGTCCCGAGCTGCCTACCTCAGTGTCTGTGCCGCTGCAAAGGGGTCGCTCCCAGATCCCGAGAAAACACACACGTTCCTCAGCCGGGTGACAGCACGACCCGTCACAGCGGCTGCAGGGCTGACTTCCATCTGTTTGACGCTGTTCATCGGACATCGGGTCCACAGGCTCGCTTCGCTGCCCGAGCAGGACACTCCGCAAGGAAGGAGGCAAAGCTTTCTACAAGGGGGCTAGTCCAGCGTTCTCAGATGCATGGGGCGCTTCTGCGCTTGTCTCGTGTGATGAGTCGAGAAGCTCGTGCAAGTTACGCTAGTGTTTCTCCCTGTGAACAGGCATGTTGTATCATAGAACATCTCTTGAGGATTCTTGACAGACTGTTGGCCCTCTATTTATCAACGATAACTACTGGTTGGAAATGGAAAGCAATGATGTTTGTCTGACCCTTTTATCTCTTAAGGCCATTTCCATGATGGTGGGACTCCATTGTATTTTTTTATTTCAGTCACTCCTGAAAAATAAATTCGAGGAAATAAAAAAATGAAGGCAGGTTAAAAGTATTTTCATTCAAAAATGGTTGACACAATTCACCACCACTAGATCTACGTCGTAAGAAGTGCTTTAAAAAAGCCACGGAAGCAAAGGAGTAAAGAGCAGCTAGAAATCAAGACACGCACAAAGGAGCCGAGAGAGCAGGTGGGTGCATGTGAACTGATGTCAAGTACATCTGTGCTCCTGCTTAACTTACTCAAAGTACAGCTGACCGTTTAAAGCAAAAGGGACGATGTTGTCATGGACTTGACGGCATACATAGAAGTGAAACGTATGACAAGTTAGAAGAAAGCAACAGGAGAACAGAATAGAACTTTGCTGTCCAAAGTTGTTACGGCCCATAGCAACTTTTTTCCTTTTTTCCAGCGATGTCTTCTGAGACACCAACAATAAAATAGCAGAAAGAAACTACACCAAAATGAAAAAGCTTCTACACAGGGAAGGACACAGTCAACAAAACTAAAAGACAACCTACAGAATGGGAGAAGATATGTGGCAATGACATAGCCAATAAAGGATTCGTGACCCAAGATACATAAAGAACCTAATACGACTCAATACTCAAAACACAAAATTTCCAACTAAAAAATGGGCAGAAGACATGAGCAGATATTTCTCCAAACACAGAGATGACCAACAGACACACGAAAAGATGTTCAACATTCCTCATCATCAAGGAAATGCAAATCAAAACCACAATGAGACAGCACCTCACACTCCTCAGAATGGCTAAAATCAAAAACAAAAGAAACAACCAGTGTTGGTGAGAATGTGGATAAAAAGGAACCCTCGTGCACTGTTGGTGGGAACGCAAGCTGGTGCAGCCACTGTGAACAGTACGGCGGCGCCTCAAAAAGTTAAAAATAAGGGCACCTGGGGGCACAGTCAGTTAAGCGTCTGACTGTTGATATTGGCTCGGTCATGATCTCACGGTTCGTGCGACCGAGCCCCGTGTCAGGCTCCGCGCGGTCACCCTGGACTCACATTTGAGGGGCCCTGGGAATGAATAACAGCCTCACCTTGCAGGAGAATGGTTAGCTTTCAAGGGTCCCTAACCAGACACCCACGCCAACACGTGAGTATCCCACCACCCACCAGCAGCAGGAGGGCTAACCCTAGACACAAGAGCTCCTCTAAGGAACTGACAGTGGGATACGTCTCATGGGTGGGAAGGAAAGTCCTGTGGGAGCCATGCCCTTGCTAGGAGGGCCAAGCATCAGGCAGGTCCGGGCTGGACACTCGGGAGTGATCTGCAGTCTAGAAGCTGGGTCCCCAAGTCCCCGCACGGCACCGGGTTTCTATCTGACCTTCCAGAAAGCCACGCAAGGCATTTATTTATTTATTTATTTATTTATTTATTTATTTATTTATTTATTTATAGTCTCTTTATTTTGCGAGAGAGCCAGTGCAAGTGGGGGAGGGGCAGAGAGAGAGGGAGAGAGAAAATCAGAAGCAGGCTCCGCAGTCTTCTTGGAGTCTGATGTGGGGCTTGAGCTCACAAACCTGAGCCACCCAGGTGCCCCCATGCAAGGCTTTTTTATAGCTGTGACGTAGGGAAACTGAAGGACTTTGTAAAAATCTGCTTTTCGCTCCTTTTCCTGATCCTATTCCTGCTAGGACCCGCATCCCCACTTTACACATGCCTTGTAGCACCAACAGTGTGTGTCCTCCTTATAAGGGACAAGAAGTTAACGTTTATCTCAAGTCTTCCAGCACAATAGACGACATCTAAGGAAGAACCAGGTGAGAATAACCAGACCACCAGGAACAGACGTGTGGACGCCAAGGCTCCCTGGCTCTCAGGAATAACTGATGAAGGGCAGCTGGGGGCCTGAGGGGACCTACACAGCAGGCCCCAAGCAAGATGAGATTCTCTCCTTTCCTTTCCAGAGTCTCCCAGACACTCCGTACCTGCATTCTGTCTATACCTTCAGTACACTCTGCACTCACCTCCTGCTGGCTCACATTCAATTTCTATCCTGCAGAGGGCCGGGGACACTCGTGCCTGGTCTCGCAGGACCCCCTCTGGATCCTTGGACCTGACCCGCCTGCATCGGCTTTAGATTCATGAGCAGCAGGACACTCAGCGTCGGGGTGTGGCTTTTGCCCCCGTTGCCAATAAATCTCGACACCTGGGACAGAGTACAAACCAGATCAAAAGTCAGTCTGAGAGGGAGAGGGGTATGAACCTCAGCGTTCTTGGGGCTTTGCGGCCCCTTCCTGAGGCCTGGCTGCATCCTGGCCTTCAGATTCCACGAGACCCCCCATGTCCCTCGTGTCCCACTGATGCCCTCTTGTGCTCACACAGCTGGAGCTGGTCTTTGTTCCCTGCAGACTAATTAGCCTGGCGTTCCTTCCTACACTGTGTAGGCCAGAGCAGTGACAGCAAAGCCGCAGGGTGCGAGCAGGGGCTCCTTAGGTGTGGCAAGAACACGATGGCTCAGGGGCAAAGGTGGCTCTGTGGCCTTGATTGCACAGGACTGGTAAGCCTGTTAAGAAGGGTGGATTTTACACTCAGGGTAAGAGGCAGGTTTGCTAAAGCAGAGGACAGACCAGATAGGGGAGGGTGGAGACGGTCTGTGACACACCATTCCATCGGTTGAACCAACAGAGCCAGGAGTGGATTCTACAAGGGAGAACATGCAGAGGAAAGTTCCTAGTGGCCCCCCAATCTCTGGCCCAGATCCTAGGAGCAGGTGGTCCAAGGCCTCCCTGCACTCAGCCTCAGTGCTTTGTTCCCGGAGGTCTCCATCTCTGCATGAAGTCACATCCCGTCCACAGCGAATCTACTGCCCTACGAATTCCCGCCCAAGCCCCCACCCTAAAGCAGTTTGCCTCCTCCTCTGAAAACCAGGAATAGCACTTTCCATTTCTCTAGGTGCCTCACGCGAGTCTCCCGCAATCAGGCAGGAAAAGCAAGCCCCTGCAGAGGGCTGGCCCACGGCCCGGGGAGTTCTGCCAACGTAGCATGGAAGCAGGAAGGGCGCGGGCCCGCGGGCGAACCGGGACAGCTTTCCCCCGAAGGTTCCCAGCGCCGCCGAACCTGGGAACTAGGAGCTACAGCCCCTGGCTGAGCAAGCCCGGCTGAGGGCAGGGGCGCTTCAAGGGGAAGACCCCTCCCCAGGCCCCCCTCTCTGCGGTGTTGTTTCTTCAAATCGCACCCCCCCCCCCCAAGAGGCTCCTATTGAAACAACCACCTGAAATCAGGTCTCTAATTTTCGGGAGTCTATTGACCATTTTCCTCTATTTTGACGTAACTCCAGACGTAGAAAGGGTTTCAAGAACAGCACACGGTCTCTGTATCGCCTCCAACCAGCTTTCCCAAATGTCAACATTGCACCCACTTGTGGGCCCGGTAGGCCGGGGGACAGCGCAGTCCCCACGGCTGGGCGGTAGGGGGTGGTCCAGTCAGTGTCCGCGGATGTGGGGCGGTGCCTTGGAGACCCCGCGACCCCAAGGCGACGGCTCCGCTTCGGCCCCCGGTCCATGCCCCGCCTCCGCCATGCCCCGCCCCCGCCTCGACCCACCCCCGTCTCACCGCCCCTCCCCACCGGCCCCCTCCGTCCCCGGCCCCTCGCGACCGCCTCGCAGCCGCGCCGCCGCGCCCCATCCCCCTCTGCCTGGCGCCCCCTGCCGGCCGCCTCACCACCCGGTTCCCCGTCCCGCTCCCCTCGCGACCCCTCTGCACTCGACAGGCCCCAGCCCAAGCGCCCGGAACCCGCGAGGCAAGCCGGGAGGAGGACGCGGGCGGGAGCCGTCACCAGCGTGCGTCGCGCCCCTGACGCGTGCGTGCGTGCGCGTGCGTCATTGGCTGGACTGCGTTTCCCAGGGGGCCGCGCGGCGCGCCCACTTCCGGCGGGAGGCACGGGACCCGGAAGCGGCCGCGGGGCGGCGAATCCCGCGGCGACAGGTCGGTCGGAGGGCGGCGGGAGCATGCAGGGCGGCCGGCGGCCCGCGGTGCGCGGTGCGTTCGTTCCCCCGCGGCGGTGGCGGCGGCGCGAGGCGGCTCTTGCGTGAGCGGCGGCGGCCGGAGTGGCCGGCGGCGCGCCGGGCGGGCGGCGGGGTCCGCGGCTGCGAGGCGGGCCGGGCCGGGGTGGGCGCCGCTCTCTGCCCGGGGGGCGGCGGCGCCATGTGGAGCGGTCGCAGCTCCTTCACCAGCCTGGTCGTGGGCGTGTTCGTGGTGTACGTGGTGCACACCTGCTGGGTCATGTACGGCATCGTCTACACCCGGCCGTGCGGCAGCGACGGCAACTGCATCCAGCCCTACCTGGCGCGGAGGCCCAAGCTGCAGGTGAGCAACGAGGAGGTGTGGCCGCGGGGACTACGTGGGGGCGGGGCTGGGGCCCCTTCTTACCGAGCCAGGTCCAGGACAGCCCCCCAGCCCCACTTGCTCCAGGTCTTGGTGCATGGTGGCTCCGGGAGGGCTCGGGGCGCTGCCCCCTTACCCCTCGTCCCGCCTCTTGAAGGCGCCCGGGTCCCTGCCCTGTTCTGCTCAGCTGCACGCCTCAGTAGCTTGTTTGCAGTGGACACAGCAGATCTCTTCCTGGCGCGATGGGAGCTAAAGTGAAACCTTTTCCCATTTGGTAGCTGGTCAGATTGCCACCGCGGGTGTAGCAGTTGGATGCGTGTTTTCTGCCGAGGGGGGGTGTGGGGGGTCCTTGCAGAGCCAACTTTCTTGACGCTCCTTTCCAGCTCAGCGTGTACACCACCACGCGGTCCAACCTTGGTGCTGAAAACAACGTGGATCTGGTCTTGAACGTGGAAGACTTTGACGTGGAGTCGAAATTTGAAAGGTATGATTGGGGAGCAGCGCGTGCCAGTGATGGGGTAAGTGCTGGTAACGTTTAGGTTGTGGAAAAGGCAGTGTCATGTGTGAGGAAGTTAGCGAGGAGAAGCACTGTTCCCTTCTGTCTCGTGAGTGGGGCGGCTTTTAACTGCCCTCGTCTGTGATACGTAAACTAGCCAAGTTTTGCTCTTTGTGAAAGTAGGAGGTGATGAGTTTGTCCCTTAAAAGGTAGCTTCCAGTGTCCGACGGTCCCAGGATGCACGGCAGCCATGGGCGTTTCCAGAGGAGGAGGTGAGGTGGGGGTGACGTGGCTTCCCACAGCAGACAGCTTGTCTCTCTCTTCCTGGCGAGAGTTGCCAGTTAGGTCAGTGTAGTGATGTAAATGCTCAGGTACGAAGAGGGAGCGTGAGAAGTTACACTTGCTGTGTCGTTCTAGTTTTAAGATTTCAAAAGTAGAAGTCGAAAAGCAGCTTGCTTGTCCGGGGTCTCCTTTTTTCCTGTGTGTCGTCTGGGTGATTTCAGACAAAATAGCAGAAGCGTGTAGTCGTTGGCATGAGCGTCCTCTGGCCAGCCTGCCCCATTCGAGAGCTGCGGGAGGCAGTGCAGCAGACGGGGGAAATAGGTGCGGTTGGGGTCAGCCACTGCCTGCCTGGCCACGTGAGCCCTGTGACCAAGGCGAGTTCCTGCCTTCCCTGAGCGCTGCGAAATGTAGGCAGGAAATGCTGCCCGTGGTTTTAGAAAACGGTCTGTGAGCATCTGCACTTTCAGGATTTCGGTAAAGTCTTTGCAGGTGGGTGCGTTTTCAGAACGTGTGAGCTAAAATTAGTTTGAAACGGCATGATTTACAGAGGTACTCGGGTAAGCTGTGCTGTGTGCACATACGAGGCAGCTAACACGCACGTGGTTGTAAAACAGTCGTTTCTTTTGTTTTAGGACGGTTAACGTTTCCGTACCAAAGAAAACTAGAAATAACGGGACGTTGTATGCGTACATCTTCCTCCATCATGCCGGCATTCTGCCATGGCATGATGGGAAGCAGGTGCACCTAGTGAGCCCTCTGACCACCTACATGGTTCCCAAACCAGAAGAGGTCAACCTGCTCACGGGTGAATCCACTACACAGGTGAGTGTGCCTGTTAGGTCACTGACCGCATGAGGCCTGCGCTCTCCCTGTGGAGTTCACACCCACAGGTTTCTGCACGTGCAGCTTACACCGGGAGCTGGGGTGACCATTGGGAAGGGAAGCAGTTTGATGTAGGGACAAGCACGTCTGTCTTTCAGCAGAATTGCTTCCTGTGACTCGCAGATAAATTTTATGCCAAGTTAGTGACGTAGACTCTGAGTAATGCAATGACAGGTTACTTCTCAGGCCCCGGGCCCTCTCAGCCTCCAGGGAGTGTGTGTGCACCCCATCAAGGTGTGGGGGCCTCCCTTCTGCAAAGTCGGCCGCAGCCTTCGCTCACAGCTGGGGGACTCACTGCCCTGTGTGTAGGGCAGGACGGCACTTCGGTATATCTTTTCAGTTGTCATTTGCGATTACGGGAGAGATACCTGTACTGCATACGTGCCATACTGCTGTGAAAAGCTGTGTATACGAGGAAACTAGAGCGGCTTAAGTGGTTATTGACGATACTGTGGGTAAAGCAGAGGAATTCTGTCTTTGGGTCTGTGTGGACTAGAAGGTGAGCTCGTTTACAGATGGGAAGTGTCTGTGAGGCTGCCCCATGCTGGGTCTCCTTGGAAGGACTCCCTCGGCTGCTTTTTCTTGGGGGGACTGTATGGCCCTGCCTCTCGGGGCCTTCCTAGGGAGTCAGTGAGGTGGTGGGTGTTAGTGTGAAGTGATCTCCAGAACATACAAATAAACGTGTGCGGTTAGTATTACTTAGAAAAGCATTCTTAACGTAACTTACCGGAGCTGTATTCTATCTATTTAGGTGGGAGATAGGCGAAATGGTCCTGCAGTGTGGAATTTGTCAGTTAGATCTGGGAGATCTTCCTGGCAGTCATAGCTTCTTTGCTGAATAGAGCTCTGTGTGCGACTGACGCCCAGCCCTGACCCTGTCTTTGCAGACGACGTGACGGACCGGGCCTAGGGCCAGTGTCCTCAGTCTCGCTGCCAGCTGCAGGGGCTGTGAGCTCCGATTGCCTGCCCCCTCCTGCAGGTGTCCCGGGACTCCCTCTTCTCATGGTCCCCGCTCGGGCTGGGGATCTAAATGACAACCCTCTGGCTCGTGTTAAGAGAAGGAAGTGAGGGGTGCCGCTCTGGGGGAGCCGGCGGTCATGCCTCCACCCAGCACTGGGCTTTCCCTGCTGAGCCACTCGTTTCCTTTAGCAGCAGATAGAGGCAGAGAAGAAGCCACCGAGTGCCCTGGACGAGCCTGTTTCTCACTGGAGACCAAGACTGACACTGAACGTGATGGTGGACGACTTTGTCTTTGACGGGGCCTCCCTGCCTGCCGACGTGCATCGGTACATGAAGATGTAAGTACCGCTGGGCCCGCCGGGGAGGAGGGTGGCTCTTCGCGGCGCACGCCCCCGTGCCCAGCCTCGAGCTGGCGGTGCAGGAGTGGCCCCGGTGTGTGGGGTGTGGAGGACACCTGGGGGTCGTGGCCCACCAGAATCCAGAAACGGGGGCCCGCAGTGCTGCCTCGAGCACCCCTGAACCTCTCGAGGTCTTGCTGATAGAGACTGCCACCAGGGCGTGAGACCGTGTCGTGCTGCACCCACTGAGACTTTTGTCCCATCTGCGTACTGATTACCTCTGTTAGGACCCCGTGTTTTGTTTTAACTTGACTTGTTTACGTTAAGTTAAAAACTAGTTTTTAGGTCATTACGTTTAGTGTTTAGCATCGCTAGTTAAACATAAGCGTTGAAATTGTGTGAATAACTTAGACCGCCTCGCGTTTTGGGGGAGCCCACTGTTAAAGTAAGATCTGTTGCCGATGTCACGCAGCACCTAAAAACGGTCGCGCTAAGACTCGTCTTCCTTCACGGGTTAGTTGTAAACGTGCTATCGTCGTGAGGGTTTTTTCTTTTTAATGCGTATGTGTCATTTTTGAGCGTGCAGAAGAGTCACGTAATTAGAAACGTAAACGGTACGAAGGGTCACAGAAAGCCCCCCACTCCTGTTCTCTGGCCCCCGCCGCCTCCAAGGTACGGAAGGCAGGTGGGTTTTTATTTCCACTCTCCCTCTGCATCCCTGACCGTCCCGCATCAGGGCACATGTGGGCCTGTCGCTCTTTTGTGGCCTGGATGGTGTTCCGCTCTGTGGCCACTGGGGTTTCCCTCCCACGGCTGTGACTTCAAGGAAGAACAGCTGGTTAGAGCCCTCGGCTTCTGTGGGCAAGGTGTGTCCCGGGGCTGTGTGCCCAGAGACAGCCGAGGACGTGGGCGGGATTTCTCCGCGCTGCGTCTCCGAGCCGTGTCTGATTCCTCTAATGGTGAAAGTGTTCACGGTGACTCTGGGAACTGCTTGATCCCCCAGGATCCAGCTCGGGAAGACCGTGCACTACCTCCCTATCCTGTTCATCGACCAGCTCAGCAATCGGGTGAAGGACCTCATGGTAAGTGTGGCTCCTCTGGGCTGCTGTCGCCCCGCAGGAGCTTGCTGCGTCTTTCTGACTTGGCAGAGCTGTGCTCCGGGTCTGCCTCCGACTCCCTTCCTGACCCCTGTGCTCTCTGTGGTGGAAGGCTCTGGAACAGTTCTGTATTAAGTGCTTGGATGGCGAGTCTCAGAGCTCGTTGGAGAACCGAGTGTCGCTCAAACAGTTCATGAAGGTTTTTCCACCAAGCCCTAGTTGTTTGGCTCAAAGGCACAGATGGGCTTAGAGGGGGTGCTGAGCAAATTGCTCCCTTTAAAGCTGGCCCCACACAGTGTCACCGCCTGTCTTGGAGCCTGCAGTTGTTCCCCCCGCCCCCCACCCTCGGGTGGCCCTGGGCAGGGCTGAGTGTGGGAGTGGAGGGGAGCTGGCACCCTGCCCTGCAGGGTGGATTGGAGGGCCAGTGCAGGATGGCTGACTTCCGGGCAGTGACAACAGCAGTGACCATTGACACGGAGGGTCACCTACGGTGCCCCAGGCACTGTGCCGAGCACTTCACAAACGTCCCGGGGTCTCGCCCCATGGGCTGTGGAGCTGTGGCATGAGCCGGACCAGTCACCCTCCCTGTGACTCCTGGCCGCCATCCCAGTCTGTGGGCGTTTACCACACGCTGGAGTCCGTGTTCCTTGCTCACAGACGAGACAGCCTGGGCACAGAGAGCTCGGGTCCCCGTGGGATGCACGGCAGTGAGCGGAAAAGGAGGCATCTGACCCGGAGCCCAGCCTCGCGGGCCCCCGCCCCAGCTCTGCCTCCCCCTGCTGACCAAGGGGTCCCTAACACGCGGGGTCCTGCGCTTCCTTTGGGGGTGCCACCTAGATCTATGGGGCTCGTCGGCCCCGGGCAGACCGTCATCCTCCCTCCTGCTGTGTGCAGACCTGGAGCCGGCCCAGTTCTGCCGAAGCACGTGGTCAGCTTTCTGGGGGCCCGGGGCTGCCATGGTGCGGGCAGTGGTGTGGAGAGGCTGCTGGCTGGCTGGGCCGCTGGAGCTCCGAGGCTGCGTCTGCAGGGCGCCTGTGCTCTCCTCATCGTGTGGGTTTAGCGGCCTCATGACGTGGCACCGCTATTCAGACGTGGAAACAAGCTCACGGGCCGCCAGCGTTTCCTGTGGCGTCTTCGTGACACGAATGCCTTGTCTGGATCAGGGCTGCTTTCTGGAAGGAACGCCATCTTTGGGGAACAGCTAATATGCTGGGGTTTAGACAGTGGCACCTGTGTGGGTGGGGTTGGCCCATGCCCGCCTGCCCTGGAGCCAGTGCGCCACTGTGGTGTAAGGGGGTCCGGTGCCTGGGCCTGGCGTCTGGTCAGTCCTGGTTTGGGGTGGGGGGGGGGGGTCCCAGCGCCTGGGCCTGGCGTCTGGTCAGTCCTGCTGAGGGGGGGCCCTGGACCTGGCATCTGGTCAGTCCTGGTCGGGGGCGGGGGGGCCAGCACCTGGGCCTGGCGTCTGGTCAGTCCTGGTGGGGGGGCCCTGGGCCTGGCATCTGGTCAGTCCTGGTGGGAGGGGGCCCGGCACCTGGGCCTGGCGTCTGGTCAGTCCTCGTGTGGGTGGCCTGGTGCCTGGGCCTGGCATCTGGTCAGTCCTGGTCCGCTCCTGTTGCTGGACTGGCCACGTCGGTGTTGACCCAGGAGGGTCTGCTGAGTGAGCTCCGGTGGGTGGAATCAGGTGGCACCATGTTCACACGATGGGGCGTGTGGTGCCTGTGGACTCACCGGCCTCTGGAGGCGTGGAAGGCCGCTGCAGCCAGCGTGGGCCACCAGACCCCACGACCACAGCCGCTCGCAGCTGCCCCTTGCCTCCGCACACACTTAGGTCAGGTGTCGCATCTTCCTGAGGCTTTCTGTTGTCCCCTGGGGGGGCAGGCCGACCCTCCACAAGTCAGTCTCTCCGGGAGCCTTTAGCCCACACACCAGGGCCCCAAGTGCCACCCGCCACGTTTCCCTTCCCTGCGGAGAGGTGTGGAGGCTCCGTGGGGCCCGTGCCCGGCTCGTCCGCAAGAGCAGGTTCCTGGTGCGTGCCGGTGCTGCTCGTGCCGAGAGGCCGGGGTACAGGGCCAAGCCGACACGGGGGTTCGAGAGATACGGGGTTCAGGTGGCAGAGGAGACGAGAACACGTTGCTCAGAAAAGCTTTGAGCCCAGGATGAGGGTGAGTGGCGGGAGGTGGGAGCCACGCCTCCCCCCCACCCCCCGCCCCCTGGGACATGGAACAGACGGTAGTCGAGTAGGCCCAGGGGTGCAGCGTCGGCCTCCAGTGCACGGAGCCGTGGTCGGTGGGGAGCCCACGGCGTGGGGTGAGCCGTGGGGTGAGTGCCCGGCAGCGGGTGGGGGCAGGCGGCGGACCCGGGAAGGGCGCGGCCTCGCTGCCCTGCTGTCCTTCCCGCCAGGTCATAAACCGCTCCAGCACCGAGCTGCCCCTCACCGTGTCCTACGACAAGATCTCGCTGGGGAGGCTGCGCTTCTGGATCCACATGCAGGACGCCGTGTACTCCCTGCAGCAGTTCGGTGAGGCCACGGGCCGACCTTTACTTCCGGGTCTGGGAAGCCGTGCTCAGGCTCCAGCCTCGGTGCCTCCTGCTGGTGTCCTTGACCATGGCTCCCGGCAGAGCGTCGGGTTTCCGCTCTCAGTGCTGAGAGCTGTCCTCGTCTGTGGCCGTGAGCGTGAGGCGCGTGTCTGGCGTTGGATGTCGCTGACCTGGCTCGCCTCGTGCTGTTTCCTTTTCCGTTCAGGGTTTTCAGAGAAAGACGCTGATGAAGTGAAAGGCATTTTTGTCGACACCAACTTGTATTTCTTAGCTCTAACCTTCTTCGTCGCCGCATTTCACGTGAGTGGGCACCGGGCCGGGGGTTTGCGTGGTGCGGCCTGGCGACCTGAGACTTTGTGGCCGCCACGCTGGGGGTCCCTCTTCCGGCTCAGGACGGGGTGTCTGCACCTGGGGCGCTGATCACCTTAAGGACTTGGGGTTTGTCTGCTGGCCCTGGAGGTCATTTTGAAAAGAAACCCAAACTCCACGAGATCAGTGGAGTTTTGCAAAATAAGTATCTCATTGTATAATTCTAGCACGGTGCTTTCGATGTTGAAAACCCAGCCTTTGCGTAGAATCCCTTTTTGAGCATGGAGTCTTACAGCTGGTGGAGGAAAGCTGTCCCCCACGTGGCAGCCGTGTTAGATCTGAGGTCAAGGTGGGCAGGCGTGGTCCCCCAGTGCCTGGAGATTGGCTGCCAGTCTGGCTAAACTTCCCAAAACCGTGCTGGGAAATAGTGGTTTTGTTAAAGGAGCAGGGTCTGAGAATGACCCGTGTGCACGGCCTGGGCACCAGGTCAGAGCCGGCAGCACCTGGCGAGGGAGCCGGGACGTGTGGCCCACGACGGCTGTCGGATGCCCCGAGGTCCCGGCGTGCTGGGTGGGGCACGAGGCCGTGGGTTTCTGAGGTGTGGCGTGTGGCATCCACCTGGCTGTGACCTTGCGATCCGGGTCCCGCGCACACCTGTGTTCTCGCTCGGCGGAGACGAGCCGTCGGAGCGACGCGAGCCGGACGTTGCCGTCCTCTTCTCTTTCCAGCTTCTGTTCGATTTCTTGGCATTTAAAAATGACATCAGTTTCTGGAAGAAGAAGAGGAGCATGATTGGAATGTCCACCAAAGCAGGTAGGTGCCCTCAAGTTTCGGCCGTTCCCAGAGCGCCGTGTCCTGTTGATGGATACGGATCTCTAGGCTTCACTTTGGAGCTTGGGGTCTGCGGTCGTCTCTGGTCCGTGCCAGTCAGGGAGCCAGCTCTTGCGCGGGCGGCGCCTGCGAGCCTGGCAGAGCCTGGCCTCTGCGAGCACAGAGGGGCTGTCTGTGGCGTGTGAACCCGAGGCCACGCGCCAGGCCCCCCCGGCAGCGACACCAACGCGGGATCTTGGCCTCCATCTGTTTGGCTGCTAATCAAGCGTCTCAAGAGGCAGTTCTTTTCCTTCCACAGAAATGACGTGCCCAGGGGTGGTCCGGGCACCTGGGCTGGCCCCTGGTGTCAGCCGGGTCTCACATCCTCCTGTCCTCTGGTGTTCTTCGGGGGGCACAGGGCCCCTGCTGGGTCCTCCGGCCCTTCCTGGGGAGCAGCCGTGAGCGGGGCTCGTGGGTCCCCGTCGGTGCACACGGGGCAGCCAGGTGTCCCCCTAGCAGGCACCCACGGGGGTTGGCCCCGCTGCTCCTGCCCCACAAGAGGCCGTTAGGAAGGTGCATGTTATCAGTCAGTTGTAGCATTTTGTAAAGTTCGGTCTTTATGGAGAAGGTATAGTTTTTAAAAGATGAGTTTCTCACGGAGTTGGGAGGGAAACCGGTAAGGGGAAGAGGTCAAGGAGGCGGGTTCTAATCCCCACCGGTGACCCCTCTGGTCAGCGTGCTCTCTGTGTGTTTGTGTACCTGCGCGCACGTTTCTGTAGCAAAGGGGACCTTGCGTTCCGTGCTGTGGCCTCCGTGGTCGCTATAGAACATTTGCACGTCACACACACCTTGTCCGGTGCAGTGGATGGAGGGGGTGAAACCCTTGAAGCTTTGTGTACGCTGTGGGGGGGGGGGGTACGGGTAGGGGGGTGAGTGTGCACGTAGGGGGGTGGGGGCGTGATGGGACCTGTCAGGTGGGGTGTGGACAGGGCGCGGCCGGCCGCTCAGCGCAGCCCCCTTTCCTGCCCCCAGTGCTCTGGCGTGGATTCAGCACAGTGGTCATCTTCCTGTTCCTGCTGGACGAGCAGACGAGCCTGCTGGTGCTGGTCCCCGCAGGCATCGGGGCCGCCATCGAGGTGAGACGTGTGGCTGTGCTTGGCCGCACCCAGTCCCGAACCACGGGAGAGACGGGGCCCTGCCGAAGGCAGGGAGGGGCGTAGCAGCTGCCGCGGTTCCGGAACGCCAGAGCCCGGCTGCCGAGGGCCCTGTCGCTGGGGTTGGAGCTTCCGCCCATCACACCTGTCCACGCGACGTGTTTTACCACGTCAGGCAGGGAGCCACACGACTTGTGCCGCCCACCGCATGAGGCCATGTGGGACGTGGTGCCCTGTCACAGCCCGGGCCGAGCTGGGCTCGGAGAGCGGTTCCGTGGGGCGGGTGGCTTTGGGCCAGGACACGGCGGGGAGCAGAGGGGGTGGCGGGCTGGGACGTTCTCTGTCCTCTGGGGCTGCCCTGTCCCGGGCCTCAGCCCCGGCCACAGTTCCCCGCCCTACCCGTGCGCCGTGGGCACCGGCATGTGTGGCCGTTGGGCCAGAGAACGCACTTGGTCTGCCCGTGAGCCGTGCCGCGAGGACCCCCCCATAGCCACCCGTCACAGCGCGGAGACCCAGCTCACCGGGTTGTGGAGGCGGGTCCCCCGAAGACGGCAGGACTCAGGGCAGAGGCGAGGGGCCTTGCAGTGACCACCTGGGAGAAGGGGCCGGTGAATCAAGAGGCAGGCAGGATGGGCCGGGAAGGGGGCCCGGCCCAGAGGACGGCAGCCAGGCCGAGTGCCGGTTCCGTCGGTGCAGAGGGCGGCCGAGCTCGATGTTGGCGTGGAGCCCACGAGCACCAGTCAGGCTTGGTGGTGTGACCAGTCAAGGCTGGGGGCGCGAGCAGGCACACGCTGTGGTCCGTCACCTCCCGGGGGTGAGTCCCGGGGACTCCTGGGTCTCAGAGCCGTGAAAGTGTGTTTCTCGTTCTTTCTTTCAGCTGTGGAAGGTGAAAAAGGCCTTGAAGATGAGTGTTGTTTGGAGAGGCCTGAGACCGCAGTTCCAGGTGGGCATTTGCGCGGTAACAACTGTCCCCCCACCCCATCTGCCCCTGGACGCTCCGTGCCTCCCCCCGCCCCACTCCTCGTCTGCCCCTTGGATGGTCTGTGCCTCCCCTCGCCCCCCCCCTCCACCCTGTCTGCTCCCTGGACACTCTGTGCCTCCCCTGGCCCCCGTCTGCCCCCCTGGACTCTCTGTGCACCGCCCCCGCCCGCTCCCACCACCCCATCTGCCCTGGATGCTCTGTGCCTCCCCCCCCCCCCCCACCAGCAGTCACCTTGTTCCTTTGTGTGCCGGTCGCCAGCCCATTCTCATGTCCCAGAGTGTCTGCCCTGTGGCTGCTAGCTGTGCCCCGATCAGACGCCACACTCGGGGGCTGGTGATCCTTGGGCCACCCGGCCAGCCTCCGGCTCCGAGCCCCCCCTCGGCAGACGTAGGTGGCATCGTGCGGTGGAGGCCGGTCCCCTGGCAGCCCTGAGGTCTCCTGGCGGGCCGGCGTGGGCAGCGGCTAGTGTGGGCCCCACGTGGGCAATCCGTCAGGGACAGAGTGCTCCCCCTGCCCTGACGGGATGGGATGCGGGCGTGCTGGGCTCTGGGCGCTCCTCCCGTGCCCGCAGGCCAGCACGGTGCTGCCTGGTGCCCCGTCCCCGCCGGAGTCCAGCACGTGGTGCTGCTCTGGGTTGGCCCTTGCCCCCGGTGACAAGATTTTGCTGCGCCTCCGGGCAGACGGGCTGGGCTGGGGTGCAGCGGCACTTTGGGGTTTGTGGTCCTGAGCCTGACTCCTGCTGGGATGGACCCGGATCGAGGGAAACTCAACACCCTGTCGAGGATGGGAAATTGGGGACCGGGACAGAGTTTGTCCTATTGGGAACTGGCTCTGTGAGTCTGCCTTCACTGACCTGAGTGCAGTGCAGGGGTGTGGCCATCACCGTAATTGCTGGGGGGGTGCGTGGCCCAACAGGACACACTGGCGGGCGTGCCTCTGCACACGCGGCACGTGTCTGGGCCCCGGGTGACCCTGGTTGCGGGGAAGTGGCTGCAGGGGGCCGCCTGGGCTGAGCCCCCTGCACCGCACAGCTGGGCTGTGCACGCCTGCCGGTCCATGTGCAGCTGTCCCTGCCAGCGGCCTGGAACTAACGGGACCGTGTTGGGTTCTGTGACAGTTTGGCACTTACAGCGAGTCCGAGAGGAAGACAGAGGAGTACGACACTCAGGTGAGTGGCGGGGGTGGGAGGGGACGCCAATCAGCCTGGGCTCTCGGACTTGGGGGCAGGCTCCGGGGCGGCTCCACGTCCCGGCCTCGCAGGAAAGCCAGGCCCGGTCTTCGCGGGCGGTCGGGAGGCCTCCTCCTCTCCTGTAACGAGATTTATTTCTGGGGAGTTAGCGGTACGTGCTGTGATCTCCCGTGGTCACCGAGACCCCGGTGACCCTCATCGTCCCCAACCCCCCTGTGCAGGTGTAGCTGCAGCTTTCGGGTTGCCCGGAGACAGCTCCCTTGTGGGGACGGTGTTACTTGCCGCTCGGATGGGCACGTGTTTGTGTGCCAGGGCCAAGGCAAAGCTCAGGGTCAGCATGGTGACGAGCCCCAGCCCCCGAGGGCACTTCGTGCACACGGCTCTAGCCGGGCGTCTCCAGATCCGTTTCCCATCGCTCCTGATCAGTGACCGGGTGTTCACAAGCCGGACGGATGCTGTGAACGTCCGTGCGGTATCAGGCCTAGCTTCTGGAGCCTCGTTCTGCAGGTGTCTGCCGTCCCAGCAGCATCCAGACTTGGTTCCCCAAGGCCGTTGGCCTGTGTGCCCTCCTTGCCGGTTCCCCTGTCCCGGACTCAGGTCCCCAAGGTCGTGGCCCATGTGCCCTCCTTGCCGGTTTCCCCGTTGCGAGTTGGCTTGTCACAGAGGCTCTGTGTTCCCGGCAGGCCATGAGGTACCTCTCCTATCTTCTCTACCCCCTGTGCATCGGTGGCGCCGTCTACTCCCTGCTGAACGTCAAGTATAAGAGGTAGGACGAGCCAGCCTCCGTGCTGGCAGCCAGGGACGCCCCTTGGCCTCCGTGCTGGGCCTGCCCCTCCTCCCCCACCCACCCCGCCCGGGAGACACACGGCCCGCCCAGGGGGCACAAGGCCGGCATGTGGTATTCCCCAGGCCTGTTCCCCAGCAGCGGGCACGGAGGTGCAGGTGTCCGGGGCCCTGGTGTCAGGAACGAGGGCGGACGTGTCTGGCGAGGGGAGCCTAGGGCGGGTGGCCTGGCCAGTGCGTTCGGGACACAGAAGCCCCGGAGGCGCGGCCCTGAGGGCTGGGGCTTCTGACGGAGGACACCGGCCAGTTCAGCCCTGCAGCTACCACCTCACGCTTGTGCTCCGGGAAGAGGGCTGTCCCCGCGGGTCCCCCCACCAGCACTGCAGTTTCCGGGGAGACGGGCGCCGCGGGACAGGGGCGGTGATCACGGTCTCTCTCTTGCAGCTGGTACTCTTGGCTGATCAATAGCTTCGTCAACGGTGAGTTGTGGGGATTCGGCTCCGCCAGTAGCGCCCGTGGCTGTTCCTTGTGGTTCCCGCACATGGCCCGTGTGGTTCGAGGACGGGCAGGCAGGACCTCTGCCGCCAGCCACCCCTGCTCCCTTTGGCGGGGCCCCCCGACACCTGGTTTGTCTACGGCGGCCCCGCTCAGGCTGCCCGTGAAAACGGTTTGGGGCGGGCGGGCAGTAACGCCGTCCGACGTGCAGTTTCCGAGGGCGGCTACGGGGCCTGTGAGCCCTGTGCGTGGGCTGGGTCTGCATCCTCGGAGGGCAGAGACCCAGGACCTGACGGGCCTGGCTTCCTCGCGGGCACTCGCGGGCCCGAGCCGTCTGTGCGGAACACGGTGACAGGCAGCCGCGCTGGGTGGTGGGAGGGGCCGCTGGCAGAGAGCCGGTCTCTGGAGATGGACCCGGGGCCACCCCAGCCTGCCGTCTTTCTCCCCAGGGGTGTACGCCTTCGGCTTCCTCTTCATGCTGCCCCAGCTCTTCGTCAACTACAAGGTAAGACCACGCCCTCCCCGCGCTCGCCCGCGTCCTCCCTACGCCGGCCGCTGATCTGCCGCGTCTCGCCCCCCAGATGAAGTCGGTGGCGCACCTGCCCTGGAAGGCCTTCACCTACAAGGTCAGTGCCCCCCCGCCCCCCCCCCTGCAACTTCTCAGGGCCACCACACCCAGTGGAGGGGTTTTCTCAACCGTGGGCCCCCTGGTGGTGACTTAGGGACGCTGGTTCTCGAACTGTCACAGCAGCACGAGACGAAGCCACATTCCTTTTCGGGGACACGCGTGAGAGCGCATACCCCCAGCCACCCCCAGAGGCCCACGTCCACACGCGGACGCAGACCCTGGGCTCGGGCACACCGGCCGGGCCGTGAAGTGCCGTGACACGCTTGTCAGGGCAGGTGGAATTGAGGTGTGTTTTCCTGTTCGTTCTGCGAAGTAAGACGACTGGCTCTGAGGAGGAAGACGCCGGGGTTTTCAGGGCAGCCCTCGTGGGGGTGCAGTATGTGGAGAACGGGGGCGCGCGAGGGGGCGCCTCGGTGTCCAGCGTCCTTCCGCACTCGCTCCTTTTCTCTTGTCTGTTGTCGCCGGGACCCCGCTGAGCGGTGAGAGGGTGAACGGGCCCCGGCCCCTGGGTAGGCGTCCGGGAGACCCTGACGGCCGGTGTTCACACCTCCCCCACCCCACGTGGCAGGCCTTCAACACTTTCATCGACGACGTCTTTGCCTTCATCATCACCATGCCCACCTCCCACCGGCTGGCGTGTTTCCGGGACGACGTGGTGTTCCTCGTGTACCTGTACCAGCGATGGTGAGTGTGGCCGCCCCTCCCGGGTCTTCTGTGGGCACAGAGGCAGTTTGCAGGTGGCGTGTGTCACCTGCAAGGCCGAGTGAGAGACCACCCCACGGCCTAGTTGGGAAGGACAGGTCTCTGTCTGAGCGACTCCCTCAGTCTCTAAGGAATGCCCCGGCGTGGCGGCAGTCGCTACAAGCACTGTCTGGAGAGCGCGGAGGGGCCGCCACCCCCAGGGCCTGGGGATGGGCACGGAGCTCCGTCCTGACGGTGAACACACGACAGGCGGGCACGAGGGGACTCCAGACATCCCTCCTGCGGCAACTTGGGGTCTCGCGTCCTAACTGCTGGGACTCCAGCCCCTTCGCAGATGGCAGAGCCCGGGGGGCCTCTGTCCTTGCAGGCTGTACCCCGTGGATAAGAGCAGGGTGAACGAGTTCGGGGAGTCCTACGAGGAGAAGCCCCAGCGGAAGCCCCACGCACATTGAGTCCCCGCCCGGCCGCGTGCGGTCAGCCCCTGTGCGGCAGGGCTGGGTTGTCGGCGGAGTATTTTCGGACGCTTCTGGCGGAATTTCCTGGACATTACACCGTGTGCATTGCCAAAACCTGAACGTTTCCCGTCGCCCCCCGAGTCCCTCTGCGTCGTGTTAGGGAGGGGCTCCAGCGGACAGACTTCTGGCCCCCGCATCAGGCTCTGACCATCGGAGGCTCGGCACGGAGGGCGGGGAGCCCGGGCCAGGGGCCTCTCGAGGTGTCCGTGAGTGCTCCCCACACGTGCAGGTGGCTCTTTAAGTCCATTCCTTAGAGACTGGGATCAAACGGCTTTTTTCTTTTTGTTTAAAATTTGACTATTTTAAAGCTTAATGTACGTATGTTTCTATTTTAAAATAAATTTCTTTGGCTGTGACGTTTTTCCTGGCCCGGTGGAGCGTGTCTCCTCTGGCTCACTTTTCCTGTTCTCAGAAACCCACGCACGACGTGGGCTCACGTGTGTGCTTGCCACAGCAGCGGAGGTAAAGACCGCCTCCCCAGCTCTCGAATCGCAAACGTTCCTGAATCTCCGGTGTTGAACGTGTTTTGCACGGTCACCACCTGTCCCCCAGACGGTGTTTTTCAGAAGTGCTCTGGGTTAAGGCGGAGATGAGCTGCATGGCCGGGCGGGCCCGTGCTCCGTGTGGTTCTACGTGTCCGTGAGCACGCGGGCAGCGTGTGCCCTGGGGCTGGCTGTGCACTCCGTCTTCTGCTGTGTCCACCTGGCGTGCTGGGCTCCTCCTCCCGGGGTGAAAGGTGGGGCCGGTCGGAGTCTGAGGAGGCCCAGGCTGAGGGAGCACGTGTGCGTCCTACCTGTCGCCACAGGCCACGCACACTGTCGCGGGGGTCTGTTTGCCGTGGAAACGACACGTGCGTGCCACTCAGGAGCCTGTGGCTTCTGGCTCAGCTGTGTGAGCCGCACGCAGTGAGGGTAGGAAAACAGTTCACGTTGGCCTGATTCAGTTTCGGTGTGAGCACGCGTCAGGAGCCCAGTAAGGAGCGCACAGCGTCCCCCGGGGACTACCCGCCTGCTGCACCCGCAGGGCCAGCTGCTCAGAAGGGTGCAGATGTCCCTGCTGGCTCGGCCTGGGGGCACGGCACCTGCCGGGTGCTGGCTGCGTTGTAAGCGAGAACGTCCGGGTGTCCACCTGTGCGTGGGGCCCGCGGGGCCTGGGAGGTTCTGCCGAGGGGGCCCCTGCAGGTCCCGGGACAGCACCACCGAGTGGCTTTCAACAGCGCGCGCGCGCACACACACACATACGTCGCCGGAGCACCCGGCCAGAGCCCAGCCTTTCCCAGCTCCTGGAGGGGCTGCGTCCTCTGTCTGGGTCCCTCCCTCCACACCTGCTTCCCGCCTCCATTCTCCCATCCCCCCTCCCTGAACTGTGGTGGCCACGTCCGGCCACGGGGCGATCCAGGGCCGTCCCCCCGTGTCCGGGCCGTACCGCAGTCTCAACTGCCGTTCCCAGGCCCTGGGGTGGCACGTGCCTGCCGCAGTCCTCCGGTGCCTCCTTGGCACCCCGCCTCCTCTTCTTCCACCCTTCTGTGTCCTGCCGTCCAGAGTGCCTTCTGTGCCCCACACTGCGGGGGAGCACTCCCTCCGTCTCTTCACACGGCACAGGGACAGTGGAGCAGGAGCGTGTGTGTGTTCTTGTACCCACCACCCAGGTGGGGCTCCCCCATGCCTCCTGGCTGCTCGTCCCCAGAAAGCATTTGGCGACCTTTGTGCCCATCGGCTCCTGGGCCTGTTCCCAGCCCCACCCAGAATCCCACGCTCGACTCTGGCTGCCTGGCTGCTTTGGTTCAGGATTCTCCCTGACCTTCATCCCAGCCGTGGCCGTGGCATTCGTTTGTCCCACGTAGTCTTTAGCAGACTGTGGACAGACGGCAGGGTTTGGCCCACTCTGGTATTGGGAGTGCGTGGGCGTGTCTTCTGTGGACACGGGGGTCCTGGCGAAGCAGAGCCGACGCCCCCGAGCCCCGTGCGGCACACCTGCCTTGCACCGAGTGCTGCCCTCTGGTGCCCACGAAGGGCGACCTTACCGAGGCCTGGGTTCGCATTTCCCAGGCAACAGATGGTGCCGAATGCCTTCTCATGTTCCTCCTGTCCATCTCCACACCTTTCTTGGATGAAGGGCCTGTTCTCTCTTTCCCTGTAATCCTGTTTCTAACCGCATTCGTGCCGCCCTGCTGGCCGGAGCGACCTCACATAAGGCCAGGAGTGCGCATCCCTGTTTTCTGCTCTGGAAAACCTCCTTTTGTGACCGCTGGAGCCTCTGGGCCCCGGGCTTCCTTGCTGGCTTTCACCGCTGCCTGCGTCTCTGCTGTGGTGAGAGTCCCACACGGGCATGCTCCTCTGGAAGTTCTGTTCCGTCTGTCTAAAGAATTTGTCCATCTGGCCTAAGTTGCTCATAACACCCTCTTGTGCTTCTAGCCTGTGGGGCCGTGTCTGCCCTCCGCCCCTGGGTGGTCGTGTCCCCACAGACTGGGTGGTGAGCCGCTGGATGACTAAGCGGGCAGGTGTGCCGCGGGAGTCACACGGGCGGCCCTCAGACCCCGCAGCTGGCGGTGGAGCCGGCGGGGGGTGGGGGGGGGGGGTCCTTCTAGAAAACTGTCGGCCTAAACGGCATTTGTTCCATCCTGGAGACGGAGGCTCGGATGCTGAGGCCGCAGGGCCGGCTCCTTCTGAAGCAGAGGGAGAGTCTGTTCCCGCCTCTCTCCTGGGCCGAGAGACGGCCACCGTCCTCCCCACGCGACGTTCTCCCTGAGTGTGTGTCTCCAGGTTTCCCAGTTTGATGAGGACGCAGTCACGTCAGGTCAAGGCCCACCATGAAGACCTCACCTGGGCCCGGCCGCCTGCAAAGACCCCGTTTCCAAACAAGGTCACACTCGTGGCCTTGGAGGTCAGGATGCCACCACGACCCTAACACCTTCTGACAAAAGCATTTGTATTTTTTTCTTAATTAATCTGCCTTTGTCAGTTTTATTGTTATGGGTTTTTCCAGAAAGAGTAAAAGCTTAGCTTTGCTTGTTCTTTATATTTTGTTTTCTCCTTCACAGATTTCTGCTCAGGTCTTTATTACGGGTTTCTCTGTATGTTTATTCGATGTATTTCAATACCCTCTTCCATACTTTTGGAGATGGTTAATTGGCTCATTAATTTTCAGCCTCTGTTTTTCTCAAACAAGACATTAAAATTGTGTTTTGGGAGTTTCTACTTCTGGACAGGGAGAGGCAGCAGGGTCCCATCCAAAAGGACGACAGTGGGAAAAAATATGTGAGGTGACTGTCCTGAAAACCTGGACATCAGACACGGAGGGCGGGGGGTGCGCCGGGGCCCCAGGTCTCCCTGCGAGAGATGGGGCTGGGAGTCTCGGGGGCCGAGGCGACCAGGGTGCTCAGCACCGGTGCTGGATGGGAGGGGGCTGCACGGGGCCCCCTGCTCGTGTGTGTATGTCAGGAAACGACAGCCACTGGCCAGGATCTGAAGGAATGATCCGTGCAGCTCGCACACGAACTGCAGTTGAATCAGCCAGGGCAGCAGCCTCACGAGTCAGGAGCACTCGCAGGGGTCCAGCCTCAGTACTTGGGGGGAAACCTAATCGCCAACTAAGCACTGCTTCTGTCCCACCAACAAAGTTTAAAGACAACATCTAAATGGATCAAGCTGTTTCCGAGGACTTAGTGTTTCCCAGTAAAAAGCTTAAAAATACCCTTCATCCAACAAGGTGAAATTCACAATGTCCGCGTCCGAATTACAGATCTATAAAGAAGCAAGAAAATGAATCCACAAGGAGAAAAGCCGGTCAACTGTAGCTGAACCAGATACGGAGACAAGGTTATTGAAGCAGTTGTTAAACAGATTCTACATGTCCAAGTAGCTAGCTGGGAGATTAAAGAATTTAAGTGGAAACAGGAAAATACATTGGGCAGGATCACTGGAAGATGAGGTCTTGCACAAGAAGAGATTAATGAGTTTTAAGACAGCAACTGTGTGAATGAAACAAAAGAGTGAGGAAAGACAAGAAAACAGCATCCGTAAACTGTGGGGGCACCTTGGGGGCTGCTGTGTATAAGCAGACCCCCCCCCAGCAAGGGAACAGGAGCTGGGGAGACATTTGAATAAATGATATCTGACAACCTGTCAGATTTGATTAAAAGATTCAACAAGCTTACCAAAAACCAAGCAAAAGAAACAGGAAGAAAACTAAAAACTGTGCCAGAGAAACAACATGCATGATATCCAGAGGAACAGCAAACAATACAGGAGATTTCTCACCAGAAACAATTCAAGTTAAAAGATATTTTTAAAATACTGAAAGGGAAAAAAACCTAACTGAATTCTTTACCCAATATAAGTAAATATAAAAATATATTTACTTAAAAATATATTTAAAAATTAAGGACTTTTACAGACAGAAGCTGGAACAGCAAATCTGTTCTATAAGAAGTGTTCAGGGGCACCTGGGTGGCTCAGTCGGTTAAGCGTCTGACTGGCTCAGGTCGTGATCTTGCAGTTTGTGGGTTCGAGCCCCGCGTCGGGTTCTGTGCGGACAGCTCAGAGCCTGGAGCCTGCTTCGGATTCTGTGTCTCCCTCTCTCTCTCTGCCCCTCCCCTGCTCTTGCTCTGTGTCTCTCAAAAATAAGTAAACATTAAACAAATTTTTTTAAGTGCTCAGAGGAGTCCTTCCAGCAGCAGATGGAACTCTGACCTGAGAAATAGTAACTATTGGGCAAATATAGGCACTTGTTTTCTTACTGCTTAAGTTGTTTTATTTATTTTAAAAAAAATTTTTTTTCAACGTTTATTTATTTTTGGGACAGAGAGAGACAGAGCATGAACGGGGGAGGGGCAGAGAGAGAGGGAGACACAGAATCGGAAACAGGCTCCAGGCTCTGAGCCATCAGCCCAGAGCCGACGCGGGGCTCGAACTCACGGACCACGAGATCGTGACCTGGCTGAAGTCGGACACTTAACCGACTGCGCCACCCAGGCGCCCCTGCTTAAGTTGTTTTAAAAGATAACAGGCCACTTGAAGCTGACATACAGACAATGTTCTGTGGAGTTCTCACACATGGAAGTGACATGTCTGCAACAGTCGCACGAGTGCAAGGAGGGCTGTGCACGGACACTCATGAGGTCTCACGCTGGATGTGAGGACTGATATGTTCTCGGGTAGATGAAGAGAAGTTAAACACGTTCTATAAACCCGACAGCAGCCTCTCAAATATACAGTTACTGCTATTAAGCCAAAAAAGGAGATAAAATCATCATTGAAAAGTACTCGATGCAAGAGAAGGCACAAAAAATATGAACAGAGGAACAAAGAACAGACGGGACAAACAGAAAAGCCAACAGCAGTGCAGATTTCAACCTGTCACAGCAATGCTCACAATAAATGTAAATGGTGCAAACACCCCAGTTAAAAGGCAGAGACTGCCAGACTGCATGAAGAAGTAAGGCCCAGTTGTGTGCTGCATATAAGCAAGCCACGCCTTGGAAATACAAGGACACAGACAGGTTCAAAATAGAACACTGAGAGAAGACCCACGATGTTAACACTCACAGAAGGGAAGCTGGGGTGACTGTATTAACATCAGGAAAGTAGATTTTAGAGGAAGAATATTACCAGGAAATAAAGTCTTTGCATCAAAATAAAGGTATAATAAGTTCATCAAGAGGACAAGATAATCCTGAACGTTTATGTGCCCAATAACAGAGCTTCAAAATATATGAAGCAACAGTTGTCAGAACTGCAGGGAGACATGGGCGACTTCAGTGTCTCTCGGTGATTGATGGGCCGATGCAGCAGGCACACAGCAGATACGCGAGAACACGGAGCAGTCGACCTGTGTGACCCACAGAGACGCACCACCCGGCACCAGAACACACACTCTCCTCAGGGGCACACAGGACAGTTACCAAAAAAGACTGTTCTGAGCCACGAAACAAGCCCAAAGAAGTGTAAATGGTTCCACTCAGACACATTCTGTTATGTTAGAGGCCAGAAACAGACCTCTGGGAAACCTCCAGATATTTGGAAATTAAATATCACACTCTGAGATAACCCGTGGATCAAGAAAGAACTCAAAAGGGAAATTGGTAGGTATTTTGAACTGAATGAAGGTAAAGGTTGTTATATTTTGACAGTGAGGTCAAAGTCCAGCTGAAGCTGCGTGTAAGGGGACACACCTTGTGCTAAAAACCTAGAACAGAGAAAAGGTTTCAGTGTTCTCAACTTCCACCTTGAAAAACTAAGAAAGCATGGGGTGCCTGGGTGGCTCGGTTGAGTGCCCAACTTCAGCTCAGCTCGTGATCTCACAGTTCATGAGTTTGAGCCCCGCATCGGGCTCTGTGCTGACAGCTCGGAGCCTGGAGCCTGCTTTGGGTTCTGTGTCTCCCTCTCTCTCTGCCCCTCCCCTGCTCATGTTCTGTCTCTCTCCTTCTCAAAAATAAATAAACATTAAAAAAATTTTTTTAAAGACACCAAAAAAGCAAATTAAACCCAAAGTAAGTCAAAAAATACAATAAATATCAATGAAACAGAAAAAGTAATTCCAAAAGTTAAACTCAAGCCTTGTTCTTGGAGAAGATGATACAGCTAATAAACCTGTAGCCAGGCCAAGCAGGAGAAAGGAAAGCACGCATTTTGATATCACATGTGAGGGAGATGGCCTCACTACAGAGGCCACACGTGTTTACAGAACAGTAACAGGATGGACAACTTTATTCCAATATGGCCAACGATCCGGACAGATGCACGGACCCCTTGAGACACACAAACCACCAAAGTTCGTGCAGGTAACCTGGGTAGCCCTCCATTTATTTAAAACATTGAATTTGTAGTGAAAATCTTCCCACGACGGAAGGACAAGATGGCTTCGTGGGTGGATTCCACTGAACGCTGAGGGAAGAAGTAATAACGCCACACAGAGTCTTCCAGAAAACTGAAGAGAATGGAGCGCCTCCCGTCTGGCCACACCCTCGTGTCAAAGACGTTGCCGGAAAAGAAAACTATGGACGGTGCCTGCCGAACACGTGACTCCAACCAACCACTGCACCCACCACCACTCCCGTCCCGCGTCACACTCGTGCGTCCGCATCCCTGCTCACATTGCCTTCCATCATCAAGGGCCATCCCTCTCGAAGTCCATTCTTGCCAGCAGAATCCTTCAAGGTTGGTTCAGACGAAAAGGTCCTAATGCCCCTCATCTTTAAAGGCCACGTGTTTCCGGGGTGCCCACCCCCACACTGTCGGTGGGTCCTCATCAGCCTGCAGTCACGCCGTGTTCCTCTGTCCATCCTGGCAGAGTATTCGTGTCTTCCTTCAACAATAGAGAAATCCCAGCCACTGTCTCCCCGAGAGCGCCCCTCCCCTCTTCCTGTTCTCTCCTTCCAGGACTGTGGTCTTTCCTTCCAGGACTGTGGTCTGTTCTGACCTCTTAATCGGTTGTTTCCTGTGTCCGGCCTCCTGCTCTCTGTGCGTCTTTCAGTCCTGTTTTCCACGTCGCTAAGTCTCTCTCCTTTGGTACCTGATTCTCCCTATTTAATCTTGTATTATTTGCTAACGCACATAATTCCAGACGTTCTATTTGACTCCCTTCAAGCCGCCTGGTCTGATTTCAGGGGCTGGCCCTGTACTCATGCTGTACCTTCCGCTGTCGTTCCCAGATGCAGAAAACAAGTCCCGCCACAATATGGACCCTTCCCAACAGCTGCAGAATTTGCGTATCTGGTTCTGCTGCTTTGTTGTTTGACCCTGCTCACCCTCAGTCATGCTTTGTCGTGCGCTTGGAGGGTTTTGATTGTGTGTTCACATGTGGCTGACGGCAGGAATCCTGAAACCCAAAATGTTGAAGACTCCTTCCAGGAGGAGCTGGAGCGTGGCCGTCCACATCTGCTGGGAGCCAGGGTCTCTGTGGACATGTGATGTGTGGGTCTTCCCGGGGCCTTGAGTCACACAGGTGGAGAGACCAGATAAGGTAGATTTCTGAAAATTACAGTAAAAAGTGTAGACTCTATTCCTGGAGCCACGAGCAGATGTTAACAAGGACAACCAGACATGCCGTGTTCTTATCTGCTCTTCGAAGTCGTTCTGGATGCCGTGAGGCTGGGGGGGGCGGTGGGGGGGGGTTGGTGAGCGAGATAGGAAGCCTGTTGCAGCCGACCAAGTAGGAGGTGAAGCAGGGGAGTCGAGGACGTCTGGACCAGTGGCTCTGATCGTTATCCTTCACGGCGGCAGAGCCGTGCCCCTTGTGACCACTGGGGTTCTCGGGGAACAGGCAGACGCCCGGGTCTGCTGCCCTCACCTCCTTCCCTGCTCCCTGTCGTTCCCCACCTCGTGCCGACGGCAACCAGCGGCCAGTCACTGGTTTGCCCCTTCCTCAGTGTCCAGGAAGTCAGCCTTGTCGCTGGGCCTTGCCCGCCAGGGAGCCGGGATGCGGCCGGCGGGGGCGGGGGGCGCGTGCTGTTCGCAACATGAGAGATTAAGGACATGATTCTGTAAGTAAATTCCACCTTCCAGCCTCCAAGTGGGTAATTTTATCTTACCATTTTCTTAAATTTCGACAAATAAGTTTTAAGAGTGCGGAAATCCAGAGCTGGGCACACAACAGGAACCGAGCTGTTTGCCAAGATACGAGAACCAGATACCTGCACTCGGAGGGATTTTAGCCCTAAGTGCTTTTTATTGGTTTTCCTCGGGCGGTTGAGGGCGGGAGAGGGAGTACACAAAGCGGTGGAAGTAGGTCAACGTGGATTAACGTCGCAGAGCAGCCAGGGGAGGGGGCGAGCGGCGTCTCCCGCTAAGGGGACGGGAAGCACGGCCCTTCTCCCGGGGAGCTGCCACCCGGCCTCCCGGCCCCAGGGGCCGCGTTTCCCGAGGCCCCCGCCCCAGCTCGCTGCCCCGCACCAGCCCCAGCCGCGCGCGCTGCGGACACGGGCCCTGCACTTGGAGAAGCTGGGTCTGTGTCTGGCTCCGCCCCGAGTGATGGGGGATTTGGGGAAGCCGCTGCCCCTGAACCTGTAGGAAAGGACGATGCTCGAGCACCCGCTTCCCAGGCTGCTCAGAGACAGCAGCGAATGTGCGAAAAGCTGCCAACAAGGCCCGTTGTCCCTCTGCGGCTCCTGCTCACCAGTAAGGGCAGCAACCCCATGGGGCGTGGCCTGGGCGACGCGGGCGCCAAGCAGACACCTTTTTACTCTGCTCACAGGGACCTGTCCCGCAGAACGGGGCACGGAAAATAAAACGGGGGCTGCTCTCAGCCCCAGGTCGGGGTAAGAGTAGCAGCAGGAACCAGGGGCTCCCTGGATCCAGAGAAGCTGGGAGACGGACAGACACCGAGGTTCCGGGGGCCACCCGCCACCTGGGCGACTGGAAACCGGCAGGGCTGGCCGGGCGGCCGCTGCTGCCCACGTGGGTGCTCCACGCTGCCAGGCACGCGGCCCGTGTCCTCTGCTCCGTCCCCGTTACGTGTTGGTTTGTTACGATTTCAAATCCACTTGTTTGTGACTTAAGCTGTCTTGATGTCAGGGTGAATTTCTTTACTCTGGGGAGGCTGATGGGGGGTGTTGTCTCAGACACCTGTTGCTGAGAAGCACTACGGTGCAGCTGTGGGTGGGGACGCAGAGATGGGGGCGTACGGAAGAGCGGCCCTGATGGGGGGGGACTTAGGGGGGCTCCCAGATCTGGCAAGGCCGGGCTCCGCCGGTCTAAACAGCTCGGCCGCGGCCAGGCGGCTGCCACCGCGGTGAAGCCGTGCAGCAGCCCAGAAGGGGTCCCCTTCCCGCCGACACAGCGCCCACCCCCGGCTGGCTCGGTCGACACCTCTGAGAACCCACTCGTAGAAAGGTGCACCCCAAGTGAGTCGGACACATTCCTTCCATCTCCCCCTTGCCTGGGACACTAGTGTGACGTGTGACCCATCTGCCATTGGCTTCAGTGTGCTGTTCCCGCGTTGTTTATTCAGAGACGTCATCGCACACACGGCCGGCTCGGGTGAGAACCCCCACAGCGAGCCTGTGTTAGATTCGTGGGAAGACAGTGACAGTCTCGAAGGGCGGTTTGCCTCAGACAAAAGAACCCTCTTCCCAGTGGGGACATGTGGCGGCTTTGGGTCCCTGGGGTGCCACACGGAGGTCCCGCTACACCGCCCACTTTGCTTCCGGAAAACACCCCCGAGCCCCAGGTCCCCAACCCTGCCCTCTGCGCCCCTCCCTTCAGCCCGTGTGGTTTGGACGGTGCTCCTCCCGTGACTCCTCCCCCGTGCTCCCTGAGCCGCGTTCCCTGCCCACGCCCAGGCGCCCCCGTGCCTCCCTGGAGGCCTGCGGACAGTCCACACCACCTCGGAGAGGCCCCCAGAAGAAACGGTGAGGGCAGCGAGTGCTGGCGAGAAGCCACAGCAGCGGAGCCCTCTGGGGGCCGGTGCCGCTGGGAACACTCAGCCCTGCAGACACAGTGGACGGTGGGACCCGACACGGCCCTCCCGGACCTTCATCCAGGAAGACGACGAGCTACGTGGTCAGGCACAAAACCCCGTCTGCGAACACGGACAGCAGCTCTATCCACAACAGCTCTGAGGCAGAGGGTCCCAGATGTCCTTCCAGGGGCACGCGGTCACGTTAACGTGCGTCCCCGGCACAGGACCGCGCTGCCCCCACAAGAATGGTGCTGAGTAGAAAGTCAGTCTCCATTTACATCTAATCCTCAAAACGACAGTTTGGCTGCAGAGCCGGCCGGCGGTTGGGGCTCGGGTGCCAGAGGGCGGGGGGGGGAAGCAGCGCGGTGCCCATGGAGCTGGTGGCACCGGTCCGCATGGTGACAGCAGCGCTGGTCACGCCCACGGGGCGGAGAGAGGACAGCGGGCTCTGTGCACGTGCCGCCCCAGGCTCGGCGTGCTGGCTCTGGCCGAGGGTCAGCTGGGTCCGGGAGATCATCCGTCGGGGCACCAGGACCAGCACCCGGAGCCACAGCCTTTTAACGGCTGTGTTCTCTGTCACGCTGAGCGTCGAGGCCACAGTGGGCCAAGGATGCCACGTCCTGTTCCGGACCCTGGGGATGTGGCCTTGCCTGGCACCAGGGACTCACAGCTGGCATTTCTCCAGGAGGGTCAGAGTCGGGGGCACGCAGGCTGAGGCAGAGGCTGGCATCACAGCAGCTTGGAGGGCGCGGCACGGAAGGCCCTTCCCGGGAGCAGGGACCAGCAGGGCTTGGATCGCACCGGCCCGTCTCTCGGACCCCATTTCTCTCTTGTGCTGCCTTCACGGACAGCCTCCACGAAGACGCCGCCTTGCGCTGTGTTCGTGTTGGCCGTGGCCTAACGGGCTGACACCTGCCGGGAGTTGGTGCGTATTTGCCTGGGAGGTAAGGGGGAGGGCACCCGGTGGGGGAGGGCGCCTGGCCAGCATGCCCCCCAGAAGCCCCCCCCCCCCCCGTCCCCCTGCAAGCCCCTCCCCGCACTGCCACCCAGAGCCGGCTCCCCTGCCGGGGCGGCCTGCCCACGCCAGCCCCCCAGGCCCTCAGCCCCGTGGCAGCCCACGAGCGTGCGGAGCAACTTGCTGCCTGCTGGGGAACCACGGACTGACCCTCCCCCCTCCCCCCTCCCCCCCAGGGCTCAGGTCAGGCCTCCCTTTGCTCAGACCACCCTCGTCACTTTCTGGAATCCCTCGTAGACCGGGGACAGACGGCCTATGGACACCCTGCAGCTCCTCCCCCAGCTCCCTGCACGCATTGTCAGCCGTCTCCTGACGTCAGCCTCTCTCGCACGTGCTGCGCCCCCCGTGCATGGGCTGGGGGGCCCTGCAACTCATGCACCGAACGGACAGCACGGCGGCATTCTGGGCTCCTGGCACAGACGCCACTCTGTTTAGAAACCTGGAGGGGGGAGCCGTGACGCCCACAGGCTGCCTCCCAGAAGGCCCCGCATGAGACCGTTGTACTTTATCTTAAGCCAACAGCACAACTTTCTCCTTGGAACACTGTTCAGGTTTAAGGCGCAGTGACTTAAGACCACCCACTTCTCAAGAGAGGTTAACCACACACTACGGCCAGGGGGAGTGTCCTGGAGAGGAGTGATTTCCATTCAAGCCTGGGGGCGTTTCCTCACCGTCAACACGGTATTGATCACGCCGGTGGTTTTCTGCCTCACTTTCTCCCAGCCTCCTTTTTCCTTTTTAAATATGTTTTCTGAAGTCTCTCCAGATGAACCAGAGTAACTTCGTTTTTGGAAAAGAACAAATTTCCCCCAGCAGTGCCAACCCTCCAGTGGCCGAAATGAGCAGTTCTCAAACAACCTTGAAGATTCCAGTGCTCCCTCCGCAGAATTCTAGAACAGCAGCACGTAATCCGAGTATTCCGCAGAAGGGCAGACTGCCCAGCGAGCCCAGTAACTATGCAAACCCTCTGCCCCCTCGGGGCCCAGAGGGGAGGCCTGTATAAATGCTACAGCCAGGAATAAAAGCAATTTCCCGACTCAGCTTCTTACATTATTAAAGGTTAACATTTGTTTGGCCATCCAGTGTTTGCCAAGCTCGGGCACGTCGTCCCCGTCAGCCTCCTGAGACCCAGAGGTTTGTCTGCTTCTTAGGGAGTCAAACTTGGACACGCGGTGGCACCTGGGTTCAGGTGAAATCCCATCTGGGGGTCTCCTCCGAAGTGCCTTGTTCAAGTGTCATGACCAGCATTGTCAAAACTGGCCCCCTGGTCTGGGTGGGGGGCGGTCAGTGTTGTGGGGAGTTTCTAGCTGGGCCGCACGGGGGGCTTCTGGCTCTTCCAGGGGCGCTGCAGGCTGCAGGCAGGTCCGTGACCTGCCGGCGGAGGCTCTGGGTCTGAAAGGAGCCTGCAGATGATGCCGCGGGGATCGTGGGCCTCCGATCTCTCCCCTTCCTGTCTGGACATGGTTTAGGAGGGAATTGATTTAGGTTTTTTGTTTACGGTGGGGCAACAGAAGCCTAAGAACCTGAAAAAGAAAGCCCACAGCTCAGGTCAGGAGGCGGCCGTGCCAGCAGCTAAGTGCTGCCGCCACCAGCTCACTGCCCACCGCCCTCAGCTACCCCCCAGGCCCACGTGGACCAGCGCTGACGACCTTGGTCCTTGCGCATCTTCGCACATTTGCAACCCTGCTCCTTCCACCCCACTCCCACCCCCGGCTGGAGCCCCAGCTCAGTGCCTGGGCCACGGCCTACGTGACAGTGACAAACCACAGGCCCCTCTCAAGAGGCGCTGAGCGCGCACCAGGTGGCCCACGTTAGGGCTCCCCCCGGGGTACTCCCCAGGTGATCCCCCTGACTCCATCGCTGCCCACTGTGCGACCCTCGCTGGGACCGCAGCGTCCTGGAAGGGCTCGTGGTCCCTGGGCGGGGAGGCTGCGGTCAAGGGAAGCAGGGGACTCGCCACACCTTGGTGCGAACACCCCGAAAGGCGCCTCCCCGGCCAGGCCCCGCCCCTTCCTCCGCGAAGCCCCGCCTCTTCGCACCGACACCCTCACCCCCCCCTCCGGGCCCGCCCCTTCCTCCCGCGGACCCCGCCCCTCCCCGACCATGCCGCGCGCGCCCAGGTGCAGAGCGGTGCGCGCCCTGCTGCGTGGCCGCTACCGCGAGGTGCTGCCCTTGGCTACCTTCATGCGGCGCCTGGGGCCGCAAGGCCGGCGGCTCGTGCGGCGCGGGGACCCGGCGGCCTTTCGCGCGCTGGTGGCCCAGTGCCTGGTGTGCGTGCCCTGGGACGCGCGGCCGGCCCCCGTCGGCCCGTCCTTCCGCCAGGTGGGCTGCCCTGGGGACCCCGCTCGGGCCTGCCGGGGTGGGAGAGGGAGGGCTGCGCGCTCAGGCCCCGGGGCGCCTCCGTCCCCAGCACCTCAGGACCCCTCCACCCCGCAGGTGTCCTGCCTCAAGGAGCTGGTGGCCAGGGTGGTGCAGAGGCTCTGCGAACGCGGCGCCAGGAACGTGCTGGCGTTCGGCTTCGCCCTGCTGGACGGGGCCCGCGGCGGGCCGCCAGTGGCCTTCACGACCAGCGTGCGCAGCTACCTGCCCAACACGGTAACCGAGACCCTGCGCGGCAGCGGCGCCTGGGGGCTGCTGCTGCGCCGTGTGGGCGACGATGTGCTCGCCCACCTGCTGACGCGCTGCGCGCTCTACCTTCTGGTGGCCCCGAGTTGCGCCTATCAGGTGTGCGGGCCGCCGCTCTACGACCTCTGTGCACCTGCCGCCACTCGGCCCCTCGCCACCTCCGGCCACCGGCCTGGGACCCGGATGGACCTCAGACCCACGCGCCAGGCCCGAAACGCGGGCGCGAGGCGGCGTCGGGGTGGCGGCGGGAGCAGCCCGCCTCTAGCCAAGAGGCCCAGGCACGACGTGACCCCAGAGCCCGAGCGGGGGCCAGACAGGCCGTCTTCCCGGGCCCCCCCGGGCAGGGCCCACGGGCTGAGTGGCGGCGAACCTGGCGCAGTGACATCTGCCAGGGCCGCGGCGGAGGCCAACTCCGGGGAGGGAGGGCCCCCTGGGACTCGGCTCACCTCCGCAGCAAGCGCACAGCTGTCTCGGCCCCGGGGCGTGCCCCTATCACACCTATCACACCCTGAGACCAAGCACTTCCTCTACTGCCCGGGAGGCAAGGAGCGGCTGCGCCCCTCCTTCCTGCTCAGTGCCCTGCAGCCTAGCCTGACAGGGGCCCGGACACTCCTGGAGGCCATCTTTCTGGGCTCTAAGTCTCCGCGGCCAGGGGCTGCCCGCAGGACTCGCCGCCTGCCCGCTCGCTACTGGCGGATGCGGCCCCTGTTCCGAGAGCTGCTTGCCAACCACGCCCGGTGCCCCTACGACGCGCTCCTCAGGACGCACTGCCCGCTTCGAGCCCCGGCCCCTGCGGAGGGGTCTAGCGACCGGGCCGGCCGGGGGGCGGGCGGCTGCGCCCTGGGGCGGCCCCCGGGAGCCCCCGGAGGCCTGCTCCAGCTTCTCCGGCAGCACAGCAGCCCCTGGCAAGTGTACGCTTTCCTGCGGGCCTGCCTGTGCAGGCTCGTGCCCGCTGGACTCTGGGGCTCCGGGCACAACCGGCGCCGCTTCTTGAGGAACGTGAAGAAGTTCGTCTCCCTGGGGAAGCACGCTAAGCTCTCGCTGCAGGAGCTGACCTGGAAGATGCGGGTGCAGGACTGTGCCTGGCTGCGCGGGAGCCCAGGTGAGGAGCCCGGGCGAGCAGGTGCCTGCTGGACCCCTCCCAGCCTTCCCGCACAGGGGATTCCTGCCTGAGGTGGGCGGTCCACCTGACTCCACCTCGGACCCCCTCCCGGCCTGTTTGCATGCACCTTCGAGGTTCTGACGGATTCAGGCAGGCCCTGGGTGCCAGGGACAAGCGGTGATCAGATGTGACACACACACGGGCAGGGCTATGGCAACAGACGGAAGTGTCCAGAAGCTCTCACGAGCGTACCTGCACGTTGTTCGTCGTCCTTTTTGACTTCAAGGTTTAGCACCTTGAAACGGCGCCGCACGGATAGGAGTGGCCGCTGGGATGAGAGTCCGCTCCTCTGGGGGCGGGAGATGAGGCTCCAGGGTTTCCACACACATCCGCTCAGCCAGCATGCGGGTCCGAACGCCAAGGCAGGGCTGGCGGAGGAGGATGGGGCCCCAGCCCCATCTTTTGGAACAAGGGGGTCCCCGGGGAGCAGCGGGGTGCTCTCCTGCCTCAGGGAAGTGGGCTGCCTGTGGGGCCTTGACTCTGAAGCTGGGCCCGCGGCCTCCCTCCCGCTTTCGTTGTCTGGGCTTGATGTTGAGTTTTCTCCCGTCCAGCCACCATCCAGCCCCCCCGCCGGCCAGCACCCTCCTCCTCGGCACACCGGTGCCCGGAGTGCCAGGGACCAGCCAGGACAGACCGGGTGTCTGCCACTTGGCCTCTCCCGGGCTCCCAGACGTCTAGATCGAAGAAGACTGCGGAGGTTGGCAGCTGGGCTGTATGTCGCAGGCTCCGGTGGTGGGGAGGGCTGGCCATCTCCAAAGACCTCCCTTCCAGTGGCCTCTGCGGGGGGCAGTTCCCTGGAGGCTCTGGGGCCAGCTGCTGGCAGGCAGCCAGGGCGACCTTCTGATAAGTTGGGTTTGTAAGTTGTTTTTTTTGAAACTGGGAGAACAACACACAGCAGCGGCCTGTTCTCCCGACAAATAACTGTGCAGGAGACACTGCCGAGCGTAAGCGTGCTGTCACACGGCAGACCTCTAGAACGTTCTCGCCTGACGTGCTGATGTATCCATAACCAGCGGCTCCCTGCCCCGTGCCACGTGGATGGGCCTCGAAGGGTCCGGCACCCTCGGACAAGCCTCCACAGGGCTTGCGCTCTCGGGCCGTGGCTCACTTTGTGCAAAGGGTTGAGTTCTGTGGCTCCGTCCCAGCTTCACACGAGGTCTGCCTTGCCTCTGTGCACCGCACACGGAAGGGGGCTGGTGCTCCCCTGGGGAGGGGGGGGCCGAGCCCCTGCACCTCCCTGTGTCCCTGCACACTCGAGCTGTGGCTCTGGCCATCTGCTCCTTCCCAAGGCTGTGGTCGCACCAGTTGCCCACCGGGCCGGATAAACGATGCAGGAACAGCCTTGGTCTCTAAGCTCTGCTCTGGCGGTCGTGTCTTCTCACCCCCTGCACCCCCCCCCCCCACTGCTGGAGCACCCCTTCCTCTGTGCAGGTGCTCAGTTCGCAGCTCCCGGGCTCCCTGGCCTCTGTCAAGCCAGCCCTGACCATTGTCCTGCCTACTGACTCCCGTCAGAAACCTGGTCCCCATCCCTGGTGGCCAGACGGCCGGGCTGTCCACGTCCGCCTCCGGGTGTTGCTAGACGTCACACAGTGAATTCCTGGTGGAAACTCTGGAGGTGCCTCAGCACCTCCCACTCACTGCCTGTTCCCCGGAACCTACCATGGGCTGGCGGCTGCCCTTGTCTCCTTACCCTGGGCTCACGTGGCTCTTGTAGGCTGTGCTTTGCTCCCGTCATCCCGTCCCGTTGACTTCTCTGTGACCACGCGATGGCTTTTCCTAACTGTGGGTGGGAGTGTGCCCCCCACCCCCCGCCGGGGCCCCTTTGACCCTTGGAGTAGAAAATGCTGTCTCAGGGCCTCACCGGCTCAGCTGGGTCTCTGGGGGCCGCATCCCACCTTCCCCCAGGGCCACCCGGACTCCCTTCCTAACTTCTCAGGGGTGAGCGGCTGTGATTCCCTCCTGGCTGTGCCTTAGCTGTGCCCCAGGTTTCCACGTGATGCATCGTGTTCCCATTTCAGTCTCCATCGGCCAGTTATTCAGCTGCTTGTTACTGGTTTTATTGACAACAGGAGCTGTGCAGCAGTGTGTGTGTTAGACCCATTTCTCTGAAGCTGTGCAGACACGTGTTCCGTGTGCAGACGTGTGTTCCGTGGGCAGCTGGTCGCCCGCGGCAGGTTGTGGTGCTTGTGCCCCAGGCGTCTCCCTCCCCGAGGGGAGGCGCTGATGGGGGTGTGGGCGTCCTCGGGGGTGGGCTTGTAGGTTTTATCAGGTGGGAGCACATTTCAGAATCCTGATGTCCCTGACGATCGCCTCCGAGTGCCTGTTCCCTTGAAGTGTGTGTTCGTGCCTGCAGGGCGCCCGCTGGCTCTCTCTGGAAGGGTGCTTGCCTCGTGCACACTTCTGATCCGTTGCAGCTCGTGCCTGGCCCTCCCACGGCCTCGTGGTTTGGCTCAGACCAGCAGCACCAGCTGGAGTGTTCATCCTCCCTGCCGTCCAGCCTGGTGATCTCTGCCACTGGCCTGCAGGCTCTCGTGTCTTTCCCGTGACCACAGTTGAGCCTGGATGCCCCCCCTTTCTTCCCGATCCGGCCGCCTTTCCCACGCGGGTCCTCCTTCCCGGTCTGCCCCCGTGCTCTGCGTCTTCTCGGTTTCCCTCCCCCTGAGCAGCACAAGGGCCTAACCCCCACCTCGGTTTCCCCACTGCCTTAGTTCTGTCCCAAGCTGGGGGTCGTTGTGTGCTCTGTGGTCAGTGTGGGCGAGCTTTGTCCCCCGCCCTGCCCTCTTTCACCGTTGTGTCCTCTGTCCCAGACCAGCTTCTGGACCCCCTTTCTTCTCCTTTACGGTTTCTTCTGTGTCAGTTATTGGTGGTGAAGCCCCCAGCCGTATACATGCCACCGCCTCTCACCCTGTGAGACCTACTCGTGATGTTTCTGGGTGCACGTCCCCTGCTGTGCGTCCCACAGGGTGGGGGGCCCTGGTTCATGTCCCTGGGCCCCTGGCGTGCGTCCCGAGGAGGCAAGGGGGCCCCGGTGTGCGTCCCCAGCCCCGTGTGAGTGTTCGCGGCCCCACGGCGTCTGGCCGCCCTTAGCTCCTGTGTGGCCACCTCTGCTTGTCTGAACCTTCGCAGGTTCAGCCTGGGAAACCGCAGGCATTTCTGGGTCCTGCTGCGGCTGGTGATGCCGCTTAGCGTCCGTGCATCACCGTGTGGAGAGCACGTCTCTGCTTCTCCGTCACCCTGCTTGTAAGCCGGGACTGATGATGGAGCCTCGTCATCTCTGGCCGGTAGAAACGTAACGGAGGCACGGGTAGTTCGGCTTTCTGGTAGCCACGTTACAAAGTAAACGAGAGGTGGAGCTAATCTGCTGATGTCTTTTCTTTTTTTTTTTTTTTAATTAAAAAAAAAATTTTTTTTTAAACGTTTATTTATTTTTGAGACAGAGAGAGATAGAGCATGAACGGGGTGGGTCAGAGAGAGAGGGAGACACAGAATCTGAAACAGGCTCCAGGCTCTGAGCCGTCAGCACAGAGCCCGATGCGGGGCTCGAACTCACGGACCGCGAGATCGTGACCTGAGCGGAAGTCAGATGCTTCACCGACTGAGTCACCCAGGCGCCCCTACTGACGTCTTTTCTTAAAGCCCAGCGTGCCCAGAACATTCTCCCCTCAGCGCATGATCGCGAGGAGCATCATCACTGACGCGCGCCCCTCCTCTGGCTGCGTCCCAGGCCCCCCGCCCCCTTTCAAGCAGCCAGTGGTGGCCGCCACGGGCAGTGCCAGCGAGGGGAGCTCACCGAGCGCGAGGCCGAGGCCGGGTTCTGTGCCTTTTCCCGTTTCAGGGGCCCGCTGTGTCCCAGCCGCCGAACACCGCCGCAGAGAGGAGGTCCTGGCCAAGCTCCTGTGCTGGTTGATGGGCACGTACGTGGTTGAGCTGCTCAAGTCCTTTTTTTACGTCACGGAAACCACGTTTCAGAAGAACCGGCTCTTCTTCTACCGGAAGAGTATCTGGAGCCAGTTGCAGAGCATAGGAATCAGGTGTCTTAGTCAGCGTCACTCGGTCGTGTCTCGTCTGGTCCGTGCAGATGAGAGTCCCGAGTCCTGCCCACCCAGCGGGCTCTGGGCTCCCTGCGGGCCCCTTGCCGGGGGAGCCACGCTGGGCACAGACTCCTGGCACCAGCCCCCTCCCGCCGCCGCTTACCTGTGGAGTCAGAGTTTGGGCCAGCTGGGCTCTAGGGTCTCAAAAGCACAAGTTTGTGCCGAGCGGAAACAACCGTACAGGCAGGTTGTTGGCTCACCCCTGGCCTACGGCTCAGATTCTGTTTTAGTTCACACAGAATAAATGGGACTGTGTCACAAGTTGGTAAAACCTGGCCTATTTGACGACATACCTGGGGGAAGTGTCTGGGGACAGAGGCATCTTTGTGAAACTGCCCCGACGCAGTAAGCTCCCGCTTGAGTGGCCTCCAAGTGGCTGCTACATCTGTCTCCGCTGCCCAGAGGCTGTTTTATGTAAAGGACTGAAGGATTGTGGTGAACGTAGGCTGGACGGGGTCCGGTCAGGGGATGGCGTGACTGTTGGAAACCCGAGCCCTGCATCTCTGCAGCCCGGCCGATGTGCCCAGCGTCCTCTCGGGCCTTGGCAAGGACCCTAATGGCGGGACCAGGGGTGCTGAGCCGTGTCTGGCATGTGGGTCAAGCCCACGACCTGAGTCAAGATGTCTTCTGCGGAGGAGGCTGGGCCGGAGTCCCCTGAGCCACGTGGCGCTGGGGCCCGTGTCCTCCTGCATCTGGAAGAGGGTCTGGAGGCCTTTATCGTAGGTTTGAGTTAATAGACAGCACGGCCTATTTAATAACTTAAATATTTCCTGGTACCAGACCCAAAGCAGCCATTGAGGCTTCTTGCGGGGACTGTGGAAACCATCCCCCTGCCCCGGGGGGGCATGTGACTACCACGGTGGGCTGGGTGGGCCACCAGCCCAGGGAGCACCTGCCCCTGCCTGTGGGTGGTTTTGAGGGAAAGGGTGAAGGTCACAGGTGACGAGCCAACAGGTCCACAGAGAGATGATTCTCTTCCCCTGTGGGGGCCACACCAGTCACTGCCTCCCCCTACCCTTGCCCAAAGGTCCCACCTGGTCCCAGCCTGTGCCACTGGCGGCTCTGTGCTGGAAGGAAGCAGGTGTCCTGGCACCCTCGGTGGGAGGGCGCTCCAGCAGGCAGCCGGCCACGGCCACAGCCACAGCGTCCTGGGTTGCTGGGCGCCTGACTGTGCCAACATGCCAGCACTGGTGCTCTCTTCCAGGCTTGCCCACCCTGGGCTCTGGCAGGGCTGTTGAGCTGTATCCCACGAGGTTCTCTGTTTCAGACAACACTTCAATAGTGTGCATCTTCGAGAACTGTCAGAAGCAGAGGTCAGGAGACACCAGGAAGCCAGACCCACTCTGCTGACATCCAAACTCCGCTTCCTCCCCAAGCCCGGTGGGCTTCGGCCAATCGTGAACATGGACTACGTTGTGGGAGCCAGAACGTTCCGCAGAGACAAGAAGGTCATCGCTATTGTTTCATTTCTAAGCAAAGTGCATTTAAACCCCAGCTTGGTTTTGAGGCCGACAGGAGGCCCAGAGAGGGGCCTGTGGCATTGCCAGATCCACAGGAGGGCAGAGCACCACGGGTGGGCCATCCATCCAGGTGTGGAGAAGGAGCTCAGTGGCAGGCCTGTCTTAGGAGATGCCCAAGGTGTCCCCCCACCCCCCATCTGTGGCCGGGGGCTCAGCAGGTGAAGGGTGAGCCCTGTCACCAGCTGCAGTTTGTATACGTAGTTTCCAGGATCGTGGGACAGGTCCCAGGGAGGCCCCAGGGGCTGGGGGTGGGGCATGGTGGGATCGGCCATCTGGCCCTTCTGGGCGCTGGGTGGGTGAGGGGACGTGCAGAGGCAGGGAGCCGCCTCCTCTCTGGGGGCCCGGTAGGTGGGGGCGGGGAGGTCCGACCCGGGCCCCCTTTTGCCTGGAGTTCTCTGATGATGCTGCCCGTGTGCCTGGCTGGCCCCACAGGTCCGGCACCTCACCTCGCAAGTGAAGAACCTGTTCAGTGTGCTGAACTACGAGCGGGCCCGGCGGCCCAGCCTCCTAGGGGCCTCTGTGCTGGGCATGGACGACATCCACAGGGTCTGGCGTAGCTTTGTGCTGCGCGTGCGGGCTCAGGACCCAGCGCCCCAGCTGTACTTTGTCAAGGTGGGCACCTGGCTCCGGTCCCACCGTACCAGAGGGAGAGCCAGCCGGGGACACGAGGCCCATGGGAGCGGCCCCCCCACCAGCTGGCCCTGCACCGTGGGCTCTGGCCAGGGGGTGGGAGCGGCTGGCCTTCAGGCCCCTGCGTTCGCCCCAGTGAGGCGCCCCTCGGTGGAGCCACATCACATCTCGGGGAACCTGGAAGGACGCAGGCCTCCGCTGGGGTGCCGAGTCTGGGGGCCACGGGACAGGTGTGTGCGGGGGCAATGGGGGCTGTCAGTGGGCATCAGGGTCTCTTACCTGGGTCTGCTGATGGCAGGACCTGGGAACCCCGGGGGCCGGGTGAGCACATGAGCAGCTGTAAACAGACACCTCCATTCCCACACAGGTGGACGTGACGGGGGCCTACGATGCCCTCCCTCAGGACAAGCTGGTGGAGGTGATTGCCAACGTGATCAGGCCTCAAGAAAACACGTACTGCGTGCGCCAGTATGCAGTGGTCCAGAGAACTGCCCAGGGGCACGTCCGCAAGTCCTTCAAAAGACACGTAAGACCCAGAGGGGCCTGTGTTCCACACCGAGGGTGTCTGTGGTGCGGGTGTTTCTTCCCAGGCCCCTGTGCTCACCGGGGAGCCCCCTCCTCCCACCGCTGCCCCCTGTGCTCACCTGGCTTCCTCCCTCCAGGCCCCAGGTGGCAGCTACGGGCTGTGGTCATTGCCCCTGTGCAGCCGGAGCAAGCCCCTCGGGCACCTAGCACTGAGGGTTGGTAGGACTCCGGAGGGAATCACGGCATCGGCTCGTTTCCCTGAAGTCCCTCCTCCCCGGACCTGCCCCCGTCCATCCTGGCTGCTTAGGTGGCCCCGGACCCCAACCGCCATCCGCTCGGGCTCCACCTGCCACGACAGAGGCGTCTCGGGAAGGCGGGCTGCCCCCAAAGACTGGACCCCCAGCGGCTTCCTTCGGCATGGCCTCAGTTGTCAGGGGGTGACCAAGGGGCTGTTCTGTGGTCTGTGGCCGTGACCTGCTCCCGGGGCCGTTCCCAACCTCCACTGTCAGACGGCCTGCCTGCCCCTCATTGCGACTAGGTCTCCCGGCCCCGGGGGGTGTGCACCCGTCTCACGCCCCCTCCTCTTTGCCAGCAGGTGTCCACCTTCGTGGACCTCCAGCCTTACATGAGACAGTTCGTGGAGCATCTACAGGAGACAAGCTCCCTGAGGGATGCCGTGGTCATCGAGCAGGTGGGGGTCAGGCACGCAGCTCGCTGCCAGCGTGGGGCGTGGACGTGGCTGAGGCCGCCGTCAGGCCGGAGGAGCCCCCAGGGCAGCCTCTTAGTGAACCACACTGGCGGAGGCTTGTAGCTGCCTGTGGCTGCCTGTCTCCCTTTCCCACCTGGCCAGGTTCTCTGCTGCAGCCCAGTTTGCTAGACGTCCCTCCCCTCAGCTTTGACCAAGGCTGAAGGAACAGGTGCCCCCTTCCTTGGGACAAGTCGGACTTGCTCTGTAGCCCCACCTGGGATCGACCACCTAGTGGGAACCCGTTTTTCCTGCATGTAAGCAGGGGCTGTTCCTGAGTGCGGGGCCCTCGGTGACGGACCAGCCCACGCAGAACCATAACTGGTTGGTGCAGAACCAGTTACCAGGGACAAGCTGGCCCCCCCACTGAGGCTCTGACGTCCCGACCCCTTCTCCGCAGCCGGGGCCCCACCGGGTGATGCAGGTCACACCCTGACGCGTGCCGTCTGGGCCTGCGTGGCTGGAGCCCGGCCGGGGCCACGGGCCACCCGGAGCAGCGTCCGGCACGGTGCACCTGCCTGTGTGCGTCACGCGCCCTGGCCCGCCCGTGTCTCCCTTTGTTCCCCCAGAGCTCCTCTCTGAACGAGACTGGCCACAGCCTTTTCCACCTCTTCCTGCGCCTGGTGCACAACCACGTCATCAGGATCGGGGGCAAGTAAGTCGGGTCCTTGGCACCTTCCCGTCCTGTGAAACCCTCTGTGCTGGGTGGGGTCACGGTCCGGACAGGCGCTGTGGCCACTCGGCCGGCATAGCAGAAGCGAGGCTCCTGGGGTTCCAGAAGCCCTTTGGCGTTTAAATGCTGGTAGATAATTTTTCTGTCTGTGCAAACAAGACTTAGCTTCCCTGGGTAAGCAATTGTACGAGGACCCCAGGGTGTGTCTGCTGAGAGCAGGTCCTGGGGGTTCAGGCTTACAGCCAAGGTCGTTGGAGGTCGGCCTGGAGGGTGGGCACCTTCCGTGGGACCACGCCCTGTGCACTAAGGGTGGGAAGCTTTCTGGGAGGGGCTGTTATGTTATGAATGACCGTAGTTCTTATTAAAACGTAACTACGTGAGGAGGATAAGCCAGCATCTTCCTGAAAAGCACCCTCACAAGTGCACAGCAAGGTGAGCCTTGACGAAGGAAGTGCACCTGCACGTGCATGTGAGTGGCACTGAGGTCAGAAGGGGACTTTCTCCGTGGACAGGGCCACGCCCGTGACACCCGCTTGCTGTCTGCTCTGATCTTTACGAAAAGGGTCGAGCCCCTTGTGGCCATCGCATGTGTGAACAGACCGGTTCACACGCCCCCAGGTCTGCGTGCCTGCGTGTCCGCGGGATGTACAGGAGGCCCACCGTGGCCTGCTGCCACCCGCCGCTACCCACGTCCCATCCCCCAGGTCCTACGTGCAGTGTCAGGGGATCCCCCAGGGCTCCATCCTGTCCACTCTGCTCTGCAGCCTGTGCTACGGGGACATGGAGAGCAGGCTGTTTTCCGGGATCCAGCAGGACGGGTACAGGTCCCCTTTGTGTGTGTGTGTGTGGTCCTGCCTCCAGCCGCCTCGTGTCTCGGGTCCTCTTGACGCGGACGGGCCACCCTCTCGTCTTTGTGTCGGGTCACGTGGTGGTGCTTGCTAGCAGGTCGTGAACACAGGCTCGTAAGCTGCTGCGAATGCGGCCAAGGCTCGGGCTCCCACCGGAGCCGCACCCTGGCCCCAGAGCCCGGCCGCCGCCCGGCCTCCCCCCCCTCGCCCCGCCCCGCCCGAGGTGCGAGCCTTGGGTCAGGTTCTCTGGAGAGAGTTACTTCGTTCCCGTCCTGGTGAACCCCGACACGGGGTCCCCCGCTGCAGTGCTGGGCGGTCCTCTCGTAGGGTGCTCCTGCGTCTGGTGGACGACTTCCTGCTGGTCACGCCTCACCTGGCGCAAGCCCAAGCCTTTCTCAGGTAGGGGCGCTGCCCGTGTCCCACGGCACGGCTGTGGCTCATGAGCCCTCGCCGACTCGACGGGCGGAGTAGTAGTAATTCTCGCCTGGCGGCCGTGCCTCCCAAGTGCCCCAGCCTCGGGCGAACGGCGCACTGCGCTGTCCCGGCTGTCCTGAGAGCCAGGCGGCAGCCACGCTCGCTGAGCCCCGAGGGGGCTGGAGCCGCGGGCGTGGCGGCAGGCGTGCATGCTGCTGTGGGTGGGGGGAAGCGGGCTTGGGTGGCCGGGTGGGCGGGGACTGTGTCCCCGGAGGCCCCCTGCAAGTCAGGGTGTGCGCTGTTCTGGGCAGACAGCAGAGGGGGCAGGGACACCCCCGATGGGGCTGTGCCACACACGGAGGGAACAGAGGTGAGGGCTGCACCTGCCCATACGGCTCCTGGGGCATCTTTCTCTCTGCAGGCCACGTGGGAGGGACAGCGGGCTCAACGGTGCTCCGGGGCCTGGGACCACGTAGGGGGCTGGCTCATTTCTGCAGAGTGAACATGTGGGGGGCCGGCTCATTTCTCCAGAGTGAAGTCTCAAGTTTGGGGTCCTTGCCTTGGGAAGGGCATCCCCAGCACTGCCCCTCCGGGGCCCCAGGAATCCGGGGCTGATTTTCTTTTTTTTTTTTTTTTTAATTTTTTTTTTTTTTTCAACGTTTATTTATTTTTGGGACAGAGAGAGACAGAGCATGAACGGGGGAGGGGCAGAGAGAGAGGGAGACACAGAATCAGAAACAGGCTCCAGGCTCTGAGCCATCAGCCCAGAGCCCGACGCGGGGCTCGAACTCACGGACCGCGAGATCGTGACCTGGCTGAAGTCGGACGCTTAACCGACTGCGCCACCCAGGCGCCCCCCGGGGCTGATTTTCAAGTGTGCTTTTCCAGAGAAGGAGAAGATCATTAAACCCAGGGGTGTTTGCTCCGGTCACTGTGCTATCGTTGGACAGAGCCATCTGGGCAGCGTCCCTGCACCCCGAGCCTACCCACAGGGGTTCCCGGCAGCCCGGGGCAGGATTCCCACAAATGTGCACTCCTCAGAGTTCAGCCCAATGACAAATTCGGATCCTCAGGCACAGCCATGTTCTAAGAGCTCCTTAGCCACACGTGGCCAGTGGCTGCCTGGGGGTTCCGCACGGGGTCCTGCTGCCATCACAGAAAGTTCTAGGGGTGACGCTACAGGCAGGTGGCTCAGTGTGTGTCGGGGTTCCACCCAGGATGCAGACCACTTGGGGTAGACATCCTGTGTCCAGGGGGAGATTTTTGAGGATTCATTCAGCCCTGGCACCGGCGTGGGTGGGCCTGGAGGCCGGAGGTCCACGGGGCAGGCGCTGGGGCTGTGGTCTCAGGAAGACGCTCCCTCCTTGGTTCACCCATCCTGTGTGTCAGGCCCTTCCTGATGCAGAGCCCGCCCCATGGCAGACAGTCACTTCCTTTAAAACTGGCATATTACAGTTGTGGACCTTGTCAGCCGCCACTGTGACACCGTGACCTGTAGCTGTACATGTGGACGCGGCTGGCTGTCCCCAAGAGGGTTTCAGCCCCTGAGCTCGGCCTGCCCCCCGGGCCCCGCCTCCCCCATGGTCAGCTGGTCCCGAGCTGACAGCCCACCTGGGACCTGGGGCCTGGGACCTGGGACCAGGGTCGTCTGGTGTCTGCTCATCCCCCAGGTTTCAGCCTTAGCCCTTCCCTGGCCCAGCCACCCTGCTCTGGGCGCTGGCCTCGCTCACCCAGAAGCCTGTGGGCACGGGCCCCTGGAGTCAGAACAGGGCCCTGCCTGGCTTCCTCGGGCACCTCGCTGGGGCCTGCAGACCCCCTCCGGTGGCTGATGCGGCCTCTCTGCCCCAGGACCCTGGTCAGCGGTGTTCCTGAGTATGGCTGCACAGCCAACTTGCAGAAGACGGCAGTGAACTTCCCCGTGGACACCGGCGCCCCGGGCAGTGCGGCCCCCCTCCAGCTGCCCGCCCACTGCCTGTTCCCCTGGTGCGGTTTGCTGCTGGACACGCGGACCCTGGAGGTGTTCTGCGACTACTCCAGGTGCGTGTGACGCGGGTCGGCATTCCCCGTTCCTGCCTCCGCGTGACCCCGAGAGCTCAGGCCAGGGGTGCCCAGCTTCAGAGGGCGCGGTGGGCACTCGCCAGGTGAGCGGTTTCCTGGGCTTGTTCCTGGCAACAGGAATTTGTGCAGCAGACTTGGGGGTCACCAGTGTGTTCTGCGGGGACCTGCTGGGCACAGGTCTCTTTAGGACCAGGGCACATGCCGTAATGGCCACCATGGCCTCGCTGGGTCGCCTTTACCCCTCGGGAGCGGGGCCGTGGAGCGTGGGGGCTGCTCTGGACACAATACCGTGGCACCTCAGGCTGCCGGGAAAAATGCCACGGGCAGGGCCGCTAAACCAGGTGTTCATGCACTCACATCCTGGAGACCGTGAGCCTGGGATCCAGGTGCGGGTGGGCTGGTCTCTCCTGAGGTCTCTCTCCCCTCGGACCTCCTGCCCCCCATGTTCAAGGGTCACTGGTGTCTTTTTCTTCCTCTAAGGACATCGGCCCTGTTGGATCTGGGCCTATGGCCCTAGCCTTAATCACTTCTTAAAGACCGTGGGGTCGCGTGGGTTAGGGCTGCCACACATGGATTTTGGGGACACAGTTGAACCCCTGACAGCCAGCTTCCCTGAGCCCGCGAGCTCCCAGGCTGAGCTCGGGCTTGGTGTGGACACAGACTCAGGTGGATGTGGATGCACGAATCTGCCTTTTTATGGATAAAAAGTACAGATTGCAGATTCCAAGGCAGCGGGGGATGGCGGGCCTTCCGCTTTGCTGTGTTGGTGACCAGCTGTCCCGGCTTGAACACTCCTGGTCACACTCGGTCCCGTTTTAGGGGTGCTCTCCGGGGAGAAGCGGGTGCAGACGCTCCCCGCTGCCTCAGCCCTGCTGCCCCCGCCCCTCGCTCCGGCCCTCATCCGTGCTCCGTCCGGGGGGGCCCTGGCCTCTCCCCCTCCCCCCGCGCCCCTGTCTTTGGTTGTTGCCGGCTTCTGGCCCTCCCTTGCCGTCTGGGCCCCATCACACTGCCCGGCTCTCTGTGCCCCAACCACACCACTTGGTCATAAACTGCACGCCAGTGTCCTGCTCCCCAAGAAGCTATGGCCATTTTGGGGACAGCATCCCATCCGGGGACTGTCCCTGGGTAAGGACGATGCCCCAGAACAGGTGGGTGTCGCCGGGCAGCTCTGCTCCCGCAGGCCCTGTCAGCAGGTGCCCGTTCACAAAAGCAGCCCCAAAGACCCAGCCGCGGAGGCAGAGGCGCCTGGGAACCCGCGACGGCACTCGAAGCAAGGGCTCGACGGGCTGAGGAGGAGGGTGAGCGCCGTTTCGGGAAGGACAGTGACAACGCAGACCTCCCAGTCTTCCCCGAACCCCAGATCAGGCGAGGTGGGGGAGTGGGGGGGGTTCTGGGCAGTCACACCCGGTGACAGGCGAGTTCGCCTTGGTGCGGCGGGTGGAGCCAGGGTGACTTTATGTCTGGGCGAGTCGGCCCCAGCCCTGGCACCTGGAGCCCAGGAGACAAAACAGCAGACCCAGCGCAGCAGGTGGGTGGAGGCCACCCTACCTGGTGCCGGGGGCGGGGGTGGGGCGTGCAGCCTGGGTGGGCCTCAGGCCAGGGGGAGGCGGGGAGCAGCTCTGAGCACCTGTGAGCAGGGAAGGGAAGGCCACCTCGCAGCCACGTGTCCTCGCTGAACCCGATGTCTGGGGCCCACAGCTGCGTCTTGGGCATGTCCTTCGGGGGCGGGTTAGGGACCTGCCCCGGGTCACCCAGCCGCAGGGAGCGGGAGTCGAACGCGGGCCCGGCTCCAGCACTCTCGCTTCCGTGCACCGAGCTCTTCACGGGTGGACGCGGGGGCTTGTAGCAGACGGCAGCAAGAGGCCACGGTAGCCACCCGGCACGGAGCAGAGGGCGGCGGTCCTGAGTGCGGTCGGCCGGGACCAGCCCGTGGAGGCCCTGGCGGAAGGCTCTGCCCACCCACCTAGGGCGCTCAGGCCCCGTCCGTCCCTCGGGCCCCTCGGCAGTGCTGTGGCTAGCCTCGTGGGCACATTCCTGAGGGTGGGGCAAACTGGACCGACTTTTCTGGAAAGCAATAAATTCACATCATGGTCCTTGAAACGGTCATACGTTTTCCCGGTAACTGCACATCCAGAAACCCGTCCTCAAGAAAAAAATTCCTGGATGTTATCAGAGGTTTCACCTGACCGTTTGGGCCGCGTGACTTAGCACAGCTAACAACGAAACGACCTAAATCGCGGCCGCGTAGGTGTTGATGCCTCACCAAGAAGAAACCTTATTCTGCCATTAAAATTGCTGTCAAGAGGTGCCTGGGTGGCTCAGTCAACTAAGCATCTGGTTCTTGATTTCAACTCAGGTCACGATTCCAGGGTCCTGGGTCCGAGCCCTGAGTCAGGCTCTGCGGTGACGGCACGGAGCCAGCTTGGGGTTCTGTCCCCCTCTCTCTTTCTGAAAATATATAGACGTTTTTAAAAAATTGCTGTCAAATAACATTTAATAAGATGAGAACTCGGACTCGAGATAAGTGTGTCCTAAGCTGGTACAAAGGAACACGTCCCAGGACACATGTCACGCGGGTCAAGGGCTCATTTTGGGGGCTCAGGTGCAGGGAGGCGGTGTGGCTGGAACGCCCACAGGTGTCACTGCTGCCGAGTGGGTGACTTTCCTCCCATTGCCCGTGTCCTCCACATTTCCCACCTTGAGACCACGTCAGAGGGGTCAGGCTGTCTGTGGGGCAACCTCCTCCTCCGAGAAGCCCTCGGGGCTGTCGGAAGGCACCAGGCTGTGGCCTGAAGGCCCCAGCTGCCCGGCCGAGCCTGACGAGACCCCAGCCAGCCTGGACCCTCTCCCAGGAAGGCGCGTGCTTGCGTGCGGTCAATGCGTTGGTTGAATCGCACAGATCTTGCTGGTGCTGTGTGCCATTTGTCAATAACAAACACGTAAATGACCCGCACCGTGACCCAGATGCCTGTGGTGCGTGGGTGCCCCACCCTGTCTGAGTCCTCGTGCCGTCTTGCCGCTGCCACCGGCCCTGGCTTCACACGCGGGCGGGGCCGGGTGCGGGCGGGCCGACTGCACGCCTGGCGTGTGCGGAGGGCTGGAGTCTCGGGGGCCCCCGCTCTCGAGTCTCAGGGGCTCCCCTCTGTGCCGCAGTTACGCCCAGACCTCCATTCGCTCGAGCCTGACCTTCAGCCAGGGCACCAGGCCCGGGAGGAACATGCGTCGCAAGCTGCTTGCGGTCATGCGGCTGAAGTGCTGCGCTGTGTTTCTGGATCTGCAGGTGAGCCCGCGGCCAGGGGGTGCCAGCAGGTGCCCGAGCTCAGCCCGGCCCGCTGAGAGCTACGCGTGTTAAATACATGAGTGTTTGTGTGTGTGCGAGTGTGAACACACGGGTATGAATGCCCTGAGTCCCGCCTGGGCCCCTCGTCCTGGGCACCTGGGTCCCTCCCCACGGAGGGGTGGGGGTCCGAGGCCTTGGGGCTCAGGCTCTAGAGCCACTGGGCGCTCACGTCCCGTCCCTCCCTGACTGTCCTTCCCTCCAGCAGCCCCTGCCACCATGGCAGGGCGGGGCCGCCCAGGCCACTTCCTTCTGCCTCCATTTGACCTGGTGACATAAATTGACGTTCCAGAGGCATTTGCAATGTTTTTCTTTCTTTGTGACCCAGGTAAACAGCATCCACACGGTTTATACAAACATTTACAAGATTTTCTTGCTGCAGGCCTACAGGTGGGTTCACCAGCCACACCACCACATGCCACAGGACCCTCTGTGCCCTGGACCTCCCTCGGCCTGGAGCACACCCTACCCTCTGGGTCCCAGTATCTGCAGAGTTTTCAGTCGCACACGCTTCGGCTTCGTGCATGTACACGGATGCTTCTCAGTGTGGGAAGTGCCTGTGTCACCAGGCAGTGAGGGGTGACCAGCGTGGCCTGGGGTGTCCCCACTCCTGTGCCCTGACCCAGGACCTCGCAGGGGCCTCGGGTCTCAGAGAGGATCAGGCCAGTACCGATGAGGGTCCACAGCCCTCTGATGTCCCCCGGAAATGGGTGGTGGGACGTGGCTCCCGAAGAGCCCAGAGGTTATTCTCGCCCCACTGATCATGTGCTTCTGGAACATTCTCCATCCCTGGGAGCTTCCAGGTCGTCCCGCTGAGAACGAGGACGTGGCTGGGCAGTCGTGGATCCCTTCCGTGCCTGTGCTTTTCTGAGTCGTGGGGCGGGGGGGACGTTTCCCCCTTCAGGCTGTGCCGATGCCTCAGGTCACATCACCGGCCCTGGCCTCAGGGTCGCAAAGTCGGGCTTTGCTTCAGCTCAGGGGAGCAGGCAGCCTCTACCCACAGTCAGGACAGATGGGTGTGTGCACCGCGGGGCCAGACAGGGGCCGAGCATCTGTGTAGAGCCCCCCTGAGTCCGCGTTAGCTGGTTGTGTATTTGTTGTGGAATGAGGCAACTGTCTCACGGGAACTGGGCACGGCTGGGTGGCTGGGTTTCCTGCCAGAAACCCCCTCCAGGCCCCAGAGCACCTGTGCCCCTTGCGGCCGTGGGGGCAGAGCCTGCCCGTCGTTCGTCCACCGTCGTGTCCTGGGAGGGCCTCGCTCAGGGCTCCTGTCCTGTGCTCTGTGGTTGTAATGCTGCCTTTCCCTGCGTCTTCCAAACCCCCTGCCTCTGCTCTCGTGGGCGAGCTGCCTCGAGGTCTCTGACAACGTGCTCGCTATAAGCATGAAGGTGCCCCCACCCCCCTGTCCCGCCACACACAGCTAAAGACTGAGGTGGACACACCCTTGCTTTGCAGCCTTCCTGCAAGGGCAGGCCAGTCCCCCAGCCAGCTCCACGCCCCGGTGGCCAGGTCATGTGTACCTCAAGGAGGGGCCCCACTCTCGTGTCCCCACTTGTGGACCTGTTCTTCGTGAGCCCAGGCCCGGGACACCTGCCCACCAGGGAACATATTCAAATCCTGGGTTCAGGCGAGGCACCCTCGGCAGCTCTGTGCTCCTCATGAGGGCACATGCGGCCCCCAGACGGCGGGTACCCAGAGCTAATGGCTTCTCTGGCCACATGCAGAAGCATCAGCCGTTTCCAAATACAGAGGCTGTGGCAGGTGGGAGGCCCTAAGAACACCACCCTTTCTGGGGCGGGAGTGTGGAAATGTGAGGCTGGCCGGTGATGAGTGGGCGAGGCCGTGTGTGTCCACGTGGCCCTTGGGGCAGGACCCTCTCGTGCAGTGTCCGATCGGAACCCTCGGGCCCAGCTCCTTCCACAGCTGAGGGTGGGCGTCGGGCTGGAGGTGCTGGGAGAGCAGCGTCCACTCAGGAGGGGTTCTCCACCTGCAGAACGTGCTCCCCCCCAGCGCCCTCCCCCAGGGCTCCAGGGACCGTGCTCCCCCCAGGGCCCTCCCCCAGGGCTCCAGGGACCGTGCTCCCCTCTAGGGCTCTCCTCCAGGGCTCCAGGGACCGCGCTCCCCCCCAGGTCCCTCCCCCAGGGCTCCAGGGACCGCGCTCCCCCCAGGGCCCTCCCCCAGGGCTCCAGGGACCGTGCTCCTCCCCAGTGTCCTCCCCCAGGGCTCCAGGGACCGTGCTCCCCCCCAGTGTCCTCCCCCAGGGCTCCAGGGACCGTGCTCCCCTCTAGGGCTCTCCCCCAGGGCTCCAGGGAATGTGCTCCCCCCCCCCCAGGGCCCTCTCCCAGGGCTCCAGGGACTGTGCTCCCCCCCAGTGCCCTCCCCCAGGGCTCCAGGGACCGTGCTCCCCTCTAGGGCTCTCCCCCAGGACTCCAGGGAACGTGCTCCCCCCCAGGGCCCTCCCCCAGGGCTCCAGAGACTGTGCTCCCCTCTAGGGCTCTCCCCCAGGACTCCAGGGAACGTGCTCCCCCCCAGGTCCCTCCCCCAGGGCTCCAGGGACCGCGCTCCCCCCAGGGCCCTCCCCCAGGTCTCCAGGGACCGTGCTCCCCCCCAGTGTCCTCCCCCAGGGTTCCAGGGACCGTGCTCCCCCCCAGGGTCCTCCCCCAGGGCTCCAGGGACCGTGCTCCCCCCCAGTGTCCTCCCCCAGGGTTCCAGGGACCGTGCTCCCCTCTAGGGCCCTCTCCCAGGGCTCCAGGGACCGTGCTCCCCTCTAGGGCTCTCCCCCAGGACTCCAGGGAACGTGCTCCCCCCCAGTGCCCTCCCCCAGGGCTCTAGGGACCGTGCTCCCCTCTAGGGCTCTCCCCCAGAGCTCCAGGGACCGTGCTCCCCCCAGGGCCCTCCCCCAGGGCTCCAGGGACTGTGCTCCCCTCTAGGGCTCTCCCCCAGGACTCCAGGGAACGTGCTCCCCCCCAGGTCCCTCCCCCTGGGCTCCAGGGACTGTGCTCCCCCCAGGGCCCTCCCCCAGGGCTCCAGGGACCGTGCTCCCCTCCCCTGACCCTGGGGCATTTGTGCCTTCCAAACCCATTTCCGGTTCCTGCGGGTAGGAAGTATTTCGCACACCAACATGGTTGCCACACCTGTGAAGACAGGTTACTGGTGGGGCGACGCGCACGCAGAAGGGGCCCGGGTGGTCAGTGAGCACCCGGCGAGGCCTTGTCGTGTGGTCGGCCGCGTGCACGTGCGTCCACGCACACACATGCCCGTGCGCGTGCCTGCCGGCCGGGCACGCGTGCACACGCACGTTGCAGCCAGGGGACGCCGCGCTGACCGGTGTCCCTCACTCAGGTTCCACGCGTGCGTGCTCCAGTTTCCGTTCAACCAGCCGGTGAGGAAGAACCCCTCCTTTTTCCTCCGTGTCATCGCGGACACCGCGTCGCGCTGCTACTCCCTCCTGAAAGCCAAGAACACAGGTGTGCGCAGTGAGCCGGCGCGGCTGGCGGGTTCGGGGGGGGGGTCACTCGGGGTGCCGGCAAAGCCCAGGCTGCTCGCCCGCCTGCTTCCGATCCCGGGCGCCGTGTGTGCTCCAGGAGCCCCCGTGCTGCACCTGCCGCCAGCGGAGTCGTTGGGGGGGGGGGGGGGGGGACTTAGGGAGGCCGGCTCGTGCCGCCTGCAGATGCGGTGGCCCTTGCGGACGGCGCACTGGCCTCTCAGCCGCCCTCTGCCCGAGGGCAGCAGTCCTGTGTGCTGGGAGTGTGACGGTCATTCCTGGCCTCCTCCTGGTGGGCACCTCCGTCAGGCCCGGGCGTGTTCACGCCTCTCCCCGGCCACTTGCGCAAAGGCGGGCCAGGGGTCGGCAGGGGGCCGGCCCCCGCACCGGCTGCCCATCCCAGGGGAACGTGAGGGGCGCCCACGTGGGCCGCTGGCCCGCCTCTGCCTGGGGCTCCCCGTCTGCAGCTCGGCCTTCCTCCGGGCACCCCCAAGGATGGTCTCCGCTCCCCGTGGCCTCTCCAGAAGGTTCTGGTCCGTCTGCAGCCCAGGCCGAGCCGTGTCCCCAGGGTCCTTGCTGTTTTCCGTTTTGTGCAAGTTTCTTCGGGAAAGTGGAAGGAAGCATTTCAGCCATTAGGGTCCCTGGTGCTTGTGTTGGGGCCGTCCTTGAAACAAAATCACCTGTTTGACCCCTGGCCTCTGCCCCTGCTCCTGGGCTCGGGGTGGGGGGCAGGGACCCCAGCTGGCATCGGGAACATCAGAGGGGAAGAGGGTGGGCGGGGCCTCAGTGGTCCCTGTGTCTCCCCCCCCCCCCCCCCACAGGGCTGTCCCTAGGGGCCAAGGGCGCCTCCGGCCCATTTCCTTCCGAGGCCGCCCGGTGGCTCTGCCTGCACGCCTTCCTGCTCAAGCTGGCTCGTCACAGCAGCACCTACAGATGTCTTCTGGGACCGCTCCGGGCGGGTGAGTGGCACAGCGAGCACCAGCCCCTGGAGCGCCCCGCTGGGCAGGCACAGGGCCCTGTCCTCCCATGTGCTTGCACGGGCAGCGTGGCCCCTCCACGTCTCACTGGTGGTGGCTGGGTCTGGAGCCCAGGTGATGGGGTTCAGGTGTCCCGGGTTGCAGGCTCTTTCTCACCGCAGGACCTGGACACCCACCAGCCACCCCACCTCCCCACACCTGCTGTCCGTGGGGAGAGGCCCCCCTCCCTCCACAAGGGAGTCCCGCAGGCCCCTGCCCCGACACTGGCACAGGGCCCCCAGCAACAAGTCTTTCCCTAACGCCCCTCTTGCCCTCCCCACCTGGTGCCCAGAGCCTGGCCTGTGCACACAGACCATGCCTGCCTGGCCTTCAGCGGAGTCCCGAGGCCCGGGGTTGGGGAAGGCGTTTCTTCCAGGCCGGTCTGATTTCACTTGTCCCTTACAGCCAAAGCACAGCTGTGTCGGCAGCTCCCGAGGGTCACCCTGGATGCCCTGGAGGCAGCAGCCTCCCCGGGCCTGCCCGCAGACTTCAGGACCATCTTGGACTGATGGCCCGTCCTCCTGGCAGGCCAGGGCGGGCTCCACGTGGCTCCACGTCACGGGTGGGGGGGGCCAGCTGACCATGCACCGCTGGCCAGGCCAGTGCCCGTGTCCTTGTGGAAGAGAGCCCACCCACCACCAGCTAGCGATTGGAGTCCTGTCCCTCAGCTGCTGACCGAAGGAGGGGGCAGGTGGGAGAACCTGGCTGGGGCGTCAGGCCGTCTGAATAGAGCACGTCCCGACCTTTGTCACGCCCCCATCCCACCCCCTGCTGTGGGGCAGCCCCAGTCTGGAGTGCGGGCGCAGAGAGGCATGTGGGGTGCTCGGCGGTGGATGTGGGCTCCTTCCCTGAGCTGCGTCCAGATGCGTGCCCCATCGAGCTTTCTTCCTCAGAAGCCAAGGGCCCAGTCAGCTGTTTGAGACCCATCCCTGCCCCTACCTGTGACCTTGCCCTGCCCCTCCCCCCACTTCCGGACTCTTCCCTGCTGGCCCTTGCTCAGCACACGGTGGCCCCAGGTTATCCTGGGGGTGCTCCTCTGCTTGGCCTCCTACCTCTGCACCTGCCACCTCCCCTGTGACTCCTAGGGGCCACGGGAAGAACACTCTGAGCCCTTGTTCTCATAGGCTTAAATGTTCCCACGTTTGCATTAAAGCACACACTGTGTGAGGTATCCATGCCGATCTCTGTAATTACAGAGACTTACACTTGTGTCCCTGCATGATGTGCGGGGTCCTTGGCCTGGCAGGGGTCCCAGGGGGCTTCTGGGGCAGGGATGTGGAAGGGGGGAGGGGGAAGGGGCGCCTCCCCGGGGCAGGTGCGGCTGGGTAGGGAAGGCCCCAGCCCAGCACGCACCCTGTCTTCAGCCGGCTCTGGCCGCACCATGGGCTCTGGAAGGGGGGGGTGGGCCTGTGCCCAGGACACCGGGACTTCGAAGCACGTTTCTCCTCTGGCCGCTAGCTTCAGCGTCCACATGATCGGCGCCTTCCAGAGGGTTCCTCGGAGTGGACAGTGGGGGCATGATACGGGGGCTTGGGGGGTGGGTGGTAGCCCACTGCCCTGCATCCAGCCCTGTTCTGGACCTGGGCCAGTGGATGTGCCTGTCCGCCTGCCCTCGTCTGTTCTCTCTGTCACTCTCCCATTTGCACATCCTGACCGCCGTGGGGCTCCTTAGTTCATGTACAGTCACATCTGTTTAGCTGGACTGTCCGTGCTCGTGTAGAGCAGACCGTCGGCCAGCAGCATGGGGGCCTGGGAACAGGTGTCCTGCGTATGGCTCTGCAGGCTGGGCTGCCTGAGCGGGGTCCCCGAGGGTGAGAACTCCACAGGGGATCCTGCTCACACACCTGCGGGCCTCCCCGGCTGGACAGCAGCAGGGTGCCCCAGACAACCTTTTGGGGGAGGCAGAGCAGTTAGAGGTGACCCGGGGAGGTGAGATGGCAGATGTCCTGGGGGTGTGACTGCACACAGGCATTCCCCACCCCAACTTTCTGATTCAGCAAATCTGGGGAAGGCCTGGGATTTGCACCTTTATGGAGTTCTAAATGAGGCTGGTGCCATGGGGGACCCCATGCTGAGAACCAATTCAGGGTGGATGGGGCCATCTTTTAAGCAGTGAGTGGCCCCCGGGGCAGAGCAGGCAGTGTGGCTCCAAGGTCAGGGTTAGGAGTTTGGAGGTGTGTAGAGGGCAAGGTCATGGGGGACGCAGCTGAGGCCATCGGGGAAGTGACCAGAGGTCCTGGAGAGGACTCATAGAAAGTAGAGGGTCAGGAGCCCCGCCCCGGCCCCTTGGCCTCCCTGGTCAGACCCTCACCCAATAGGCCACCCCGGGCTCACAACCCCTGGGAGGTGCCCCAGGAAAGGATGTGCTGTCCTTGGGGCTGTGGGCTTTCTCAGGGTGCCCTGCTTCCCGTCCATTAAGGATGAGCCCATGTGTGGGAGACACTCACGTGCCCTTGCAGACCACCAGGTGGGGACTGTGCTGTGCATGTGGGGCTATGCAGGGTGCTGGACAAACATCTTTGAACAGATGGAAAAAGCTGGAAGGATTGTGCAGAGGGTAGCTCAAAGGGGGCATAGCCTGTGAAGAAAGGGCCCCACCAGGGAGCTGGCTCTCTGCCCTGTCCCCCGCAGCAGTGGGAATACCCGTAAACGAGCAGTTCCCAAGGCTTTCTTCCAGGGTGTCCCTGATGGGGCCACATGACAGATGTGATGGGATACCATCAACTGGACATTGGACGGGGTCGGTGCTAATGCAGCCCAAGTTATCCAGGAGCGAATGTGTCTCATGTTGGGGTTTATGGATATTGTCTTTATGGCCGCTGCCAGGCTGAGCATCCAGATGACTGAGCTGACACGTTTATGGCCGACCCAAGTCCAGAGAGGACGTCGTCAGCACACCGGAGGTGAGCAGTGCAGAACTGAGCCCCACCCAACCCCCCCCCCCCGGCCAGCCCTGTGGTGCCCTTGCTTTGTAAACACAGGGAGGACAGACTGCCCAACACGGGGGACACCCCCAGGACCCCTCACCGGGCGTCTGGGCACCCGCTGCTGGCCCCCACCCACTCACGTGCCAGGGGCCCGGTTCTGACGTTTCCGTCACAGACCAGACCCAAGATGGCACCCACTCATCCTCTACACACACCAGAGTCTTCTGGTACAGGTATTTTGTCGGCATTTTGCTCAGGATCACGAATCTGTTTTGGAGTGTTAAACCCTTGAAAAGACATGTGCTTGGTCAGGCTCAGTCACTGAAACTTCCTGGTTTTCCTCTTTCGAAAGCCACCGTGCGCACTGCCAGACCTCCTCCAGGTGAAACGTGGAAATAGGATTTGTAAAAGGCAAAGGAATTCAGTTTTCTGGCCTTCCTTAGATCTAAGCTGCATGTAGAGAAGCTCTTTCACTCATGCACCCTGCAAACGTGTGTGCAGTAGGTGAGTTCAAGGTGAGTAGCTCAAGAGGAGACATAGATGGTGTCCCCAGGACCCCCGAAGCGCTGAGTGGTTTACCCCTTGAGCCCCGGTTCCTGCCCCTCCCTCAACTGCCATACCCCTGGGTGCGTGCTTGGCACCTGGCCACGTGAATACGCTGCTGTGGAGGACACTGTAGAGTAAAGGGCTTCTCAAACCTGGGTGCCCTCAGAATTGCCCAGGCACTGTAGGAGGTGGAGTAGCGACCCCCCAAGAGCACCTACTTCCTAACCCCAGAACCTGCAAGTGTTGTGTGACATGGCAAAGGGGAATTATGTGTGCAGGTGGGATTAGGTACCTTATCAGTTGACCTCAAGATGGGGAGATCATGCTGAATTACCCAGGTGCACCCAGGGAGATCACAGGGTGAAAGGAGGGCGGAGAAACGCGGGGGGAAAAGACTCGCTGACCTCACTGGCTTGTCCAGGCAGGAAGGGGCCACGAGCCCAGGATGGCAGCATGGGGGCCAAGGTGCAGAGCTACCCGTGGGACTTGGGGCACATTTCGGGGGGGGCACTCTTGAGTTAAATCCTTTGTAATACTCAGCTCCACTTGGGAGTGGGGGAGGGGGCAAGAGCAGCCGCGACAGGCGTCCTGGACAGGGTCCCCTGTGACCCTCCAAGAGACTTTGTCGGCCGGGACTTTTCAGCACCCCGGACAGCGTTTGTCCTGCCCAACAACAGGAAGGCCATCCGTGGTCTCCTGTGGCAAAGTCACACAGCAAGCCTGTGTGTCGGGGCCCACCTCCTTAGATCTGATGCCTGGTTCACAGTGTTGTCAGAGGAGAGAGAGAGGGGAGGAGGAGGAGAGGAAGGAAATGGATGGAGGGAGCGAGGGAGGAATTGGATAGAAGAATGGAGGGAGGAAGGACCTGGGTGGCTCAGTTGGCTAGACATCTGATTCTTGATCTCAGCTCAGGTCTTAATCCCAGGGTCCTGTGCCCTCCTGTGCACCCCTTCCTCCAACTCTGTGTTGGGGTCCATGCTGAGCGAGGAGCCTGCTTGGGGTTCTCTCTCTCCCTCCCTCTCTGCCCCTCCCCTGCTCTCACTCTCTCTCTCTCAAAAATAAACAAATAAATATTTAAAAAAATAAGAATGGAAGGACAGAGATGGGGGAGGGAGGGAGGAAATGGATAGATGGATGGAAGGAAGGGGTTGGAGGAAGGGGTGCATGGGAGGGCCGGTGGGGGTGGTGAGCATGCTGGAGCTGAGAAATGAGGAGGCGCCCCTGCACGGAGGCTGCAGGAGGCGTGGTGTGCAGTGAGTGGTGCCACTCTCCTCTGGAAACAGTAGGAACCTGTTTCTGTTCCTTCTTAACACATATTCGAGTCTCTGAGAAAGTGTTTAAAGGACAAAGGGTAGTGTTTCTCAGAAAGAAGGTCGGGAGAGTGGCCAGCACTCACTGGCGCTGGCTGTGGCTCCAGCCAGACCCCAGCCCTTGCCTGTGCTCACCCAGGGAGGACCCATCCTGGGACGGGAGTGGCTGGGCCATCGCTCTGCAACGGCTCCCCGCACGTCGCTCATAGCAGACTCTGCCCACGCACAACCCAAGTGCTCCAGGCACAGAAAGGGGCTTCTGTGGGCGAAGGCTTCGCTTCAAGCTCACCATGGGGACAGCCTCCACTTTTCCTTGGAGGTCACCCTTCAGGCTCCCTCAACTCTTACGGTGCCAGGCCCTCGGCTGCACAGGCCCTGAGATGTCTGCACAGCAACACGCCCCCCCCCCCCCCCACCGCCCGTCCTTCTGCCCGTGGATTCCCTTGCTGGGCTCAGCATCTGGCCACCCAGGTGGCAGGGCCCCAGGAGCTGGACACCAGGCTCTCTCCCATTTGGAGGACAGTGCGGACCATGGGGATGGAGGCAGGCTGTACCCAGAGCAGGGTCTGGGGAGCGCGACGGTGTTGGGAAGCAGCAACCACAGGCCTCAGGATGGGGGCAGGTGTAATGTGAGCACGTGGCACACGGGCTGGCCCTCCCCGCCACCCCCTGCCCAGCCCTCAGCAGGCCCCTCCGCCCTACAGCTTCGGGCACCTGTCCCGCCCCGTGTCCTTCTTCCGTCTGTGTGCAGCGAGCAGCTGGGCCAGTGCCACGGCCGGGACCCACAGTATAGGCAGGAAGCACAGGAGGACACAGGCGGCCTGCACCCAGCCCGGGTAGGACTTCTCCTGTCGAGACGGGAACCGCACCTAGAGGGACACGCGGCCACGGTGACTGAGCGGTGTGGGGCGGCCTCACCCTGCCTCTTCTCCAGGGGAGGGGGAGCGGTACGGGGCCCTGAAGCTTCGTGGGGATTGGGGGTCTGGGGTTCGGGACACTGTGCCCTGCAGAGAGCCTCCCACCGGCCTGAGGGGCTGCTCCAGCCTGACCTGCTGGACGCGGGCGGACCCTGTACCCCCCCGCCCCCCGCTCCCTTCTCTGTAAGGCGGGGCAACACCGCCCACCTGACTTGAGGCACCTCTTTTGAGGCCAACGTGAGGCACTAGCGTGTGAATCTGATAGGGCAAAATTCGTGAAAATTCTTGACAAATGTGCCACTGCTCCTTCTGCAGTGTCTGGCAATGTCACACTGGGGAGAAGACGCTGCAGCACAGACGAAGTTTTGAGGGGCCAGAGGTGGCGGCCGGTCAGGGCGTCACAGCTCCGAGTGCAGCCCAGGGGACAAGGGCTGGCCCCAGGGAGTGACCTATGCTCCTGTCCTCACGTGGCTTGGTGGCAGCTCAGCAACACGCATCCTGCACACCTTCCTTCAACTCGGACCAGGAGTGGGCATCCATGGGCCAGCCCCAAGGTGTGTGCGAGGGGTGGCTCGAGGCCACGTCCCTGCGTGAGCCGCTCCAGGATCTGAGGGTTGCTCTGGTCCCCCCACCACTGACCGGGGCCCACGGCCCCTGCCGGAGTCAGCTCTGATGCTGGAGTTCCGGCGGCCTAGGGTCTCGGCAAAGGCGGCCCACAGGGTCACGCAGGGCAGCACTGGGGAAGGGCCGGGCCAGGCCCCCCAGAGGACGTACGTATTGGGCGTCCCAGGCCTTGTAGCTGAGCGGCGTCCGGGCCAGGGTGGCAACGTAGGCCACAAAGATGGTGAGCAGTAGCAGCGGGCTGACAACCTTCCAGGTCACCTGCCAGTAGAGGCCGGGCCGCCTCCCCGTCATGCTCTCTACGTCATCGCTGAACCTGCCACAGGGACACCGGGCTCGGGCTCACAGGGCCACTGAGATGTGGCCCACGGGGCCGTCCCCCACCTCCGCGCTGAACTTTCTGAGCCGCCGCCAGCTGGGGCAGCACTCTCGGGTCCTGGCGGGGACTCACCCCACCCCCCCAGGCCTGCGTGGAAAAGGTCCGAGCAATCAGATCGATCGGGGGAGAGGGCTGGACAGGCGGGCCTCCTGGGGCCTCCCAGCCTCTGCCAACCCCAAGGAGGAGGCCGGCCCGGGCCCTAGTAAGTTGCCCCGGGCAGGCCCCGTGGACCTCCCCCTCAGGGAGGCTCCAGCTGCCAAAAGACAGTGTGGGCAGTGGAGCCCCGACGGGCCCCAGCCGTCCTGAGACCCCATGGCTGGTTGTACCCAGGGCTCACCGTGTCTCCCCATGTTGTGGGCCAGCCCCGCTCCTGCCTCTCTAGGTGGCCAGCGTCCCTCCTTGGGACGAGACCTCTGGGCCCTGTACCCACAGAGTAGCGATGAAGGCCCTGGCATGCAGGGCCTCCCGGGACCCCTTGAGGAACAAAGACAGAGGTCACAACTGCTGGGACCATCTGAGCAGGGCCATGGTTGGGGCAGCAGGTGTGTGACAGGTGAGACTGACAGGTGTGAGTATAGGTGTGAGTACATGTGTGAGCACAAGTGGGACAGGTGTGAGTCCAAGTGGGACAGATGGGCACGGATGTGGGGACAGGTGTGACAGGTGTGAGAGCAGGTGTGCAGTGGGCCGACACGGGCGGGATGGGTGGGACCGAGAGGGGCGTTCTCAGAGGCCTCTGGGATGGGGGCGACCTTAGCAACCTGCCCTGCCTGGTTGGAGACCAGCCATCTTGCCACCACCACCGCCCCCCCGCAGAAGGTTGAAGGTCGCACAGCCAGGGGGAGTAGAGCCCCCAGGGCGCTTCTTGGGAGCTCTGGGAGCCGCCCCGTTTGTTTTGGGGAGAGGCTCAGGCGGTCCCGCCCCGTCCTGTGCTGCCCGGGAGACCAGTTGCTGGATGCCCGGACGCCGTACCCTCAGGGGCGCAGGGAGCAGAGGGCGGGGCCCCGAGGGGCGGCTCACTCACCGCTGCACCCCATAAACGTAAGCCACCCCGACCACTTCAAAGAACGCAAAGACCATGAGGTTCAGAGGCGCAGCGTAGTTGTCGAAAATCTCCAGCCAGTAGTTTCCCGACTGCAGCGTGAAGCAGATCGCCGAGAGGAAGCAGACCAGGCAGGCCAGCCCTGGGGGAACGGGGCCCCACGGTCTGAGCGGCACCCGGCCTCCGCGGCCCCCGCCCCGGCCCGTGCGCCCCCTCTCCTCGTCCGCTCCTCCCGCCGCCGCCCTGCGCCGTGGCCAGAGACAGGAGGGCACGGGATGGCGGCTTGGCGTCGGTGAGCAGTGCTGGGGCCGGTCAGGGGTGGGGGGGCCGGTCTGCGCCTGCCCGGCCCCCTGCTCTCCTGTGCTGGCCCTCGTGGGCTGTTGGGTCAGGGAGAGAGCCACCGAGACCAGCCCCGAGGGGTGATGAGCCAGACCCAGCCTTCCCCCGGGACCAGGCCTCAGCCCCAGAGCCTTCGTGGACGAAGGGTATCAGGACGGCGGGTGGGAGGACGGGGGATGGGCCCGTCCACTCACCAGTCAGGACCTCCTTGGGGATGAATCTGTGCGTGACCCCCATATCCAGGAGTGGCGTAATGATGCTCTCCATGTTCCCGAACATGGACGACAGGCCCAAGGTGAACAGCATCCCAAAGAAGAGCACGGCCCAGCCGGGGGCCCCCGGCATGTGGAGGATGGCTTCCGTGAAGATGATGAAGGCCAGCCCCGTGCCGGAGGCGCTCTGCAATGCACGTGCGCCAGCAAGACCCAGGTGACACACCGTGGTGACCGACAACCCCTCCCCAAGGGGAAAGCAGGGGCCCCACCCTTTCTGGCCGCAGGACCAGCCACAGCTGTGCCCCTGAGGGGACAGAACCTCTTCCCCTTTAACACCTCGCAGCCAGCGGGTGACCGCGGGCCCCGGGACGTTGGGCTCAGGTGCCCGTCAGCTGCCCCGAGAACCCGCCTTCTGATGGCCCACCCCAGCCTGCTGCCCCACCCGCGTGACCCGGGCTCTGCGCACCAGCAGCAGCCGGTGTCCCGGGCCGGCCCACCCCAGCCTGCTGCCCCCGCCAGACACACTGCATCTGAGGCCACAGGCGCTCTGGAAGCCAAGCCTGGCCGAGGCACGGGGTCGGCCCAGTGTCCTTTATCCACAGCCCTCAGGCCGGTCTGGGCCAGGCCTGTGGAGAAGGTTTGCGGCCCCTCGGGTACCTTGTCCAGAAAGTCTTCCAGGCGGCAGGTCTCCAGGCAGAGCCGGGCCACCCTCTCGGGCTGGGTGGCGTTCAGGTGCGTGAGGACGGCAGCATAGTCGTCCCTGTTGACGCTCTGGTCCGGGAGCTCGAATGCGTTGATGAGCCGGAGGATGTTTCTGCAGAGACAGAGGCCGGCGCACGATGGGCTGGGCGCCCTGCACCCCGGAAGCACCCGGGAGGACAGCAGCACTCGCAGGGGGTGCTGAGGGACCGGGCCTGCGGGGACGCTCCCCGAGGGCCACAGTGGGGTGGTGGCAGCACGCTGGCCTCCTCGACCTGGGCCCCGGGGCGGCGCCCTGGAAGTGTTTCAGGAAGAACCGGGGCCCCTGCTTTCCGGCCGCCTGCTGCCTCCGTCAGTCGCTCCCTGTTTTCAAGGCTGGCGGCTCACGCACAGGCCGGTAGGCGTCCCCGGGCGTTTCGATCTGCCCACTTGCTGTGTGCGTCCGTGACCCTGACGTTAGGACCGGTGCTGCTTCTGGGGTTGGCAGTGGCCGGGCCCAGAATTGCACCGACGCCCTGCCTTCCACGAACACCTTCACAGTCCGCTCAGCGCCGTCGTGATCGCGCTTTTGTGCTCTTTGCCGGTGATTTGCTATTTAAAGTGTCCCCCGAGGGGCGCCTGGGTGGCGCAGTCGGTTAAGCGTCCGACTTCAGCCAGGTCACGATCTCGCGGTCTGTGAGTTCGAGCCCCGCGTCCGGCTCTGGGCTGATGGCTCAGAGCCTGGAGCCTGTTTCCGATTCTGTGTCCCCCTCTCTCTCTGCCCCTCCCCCGTTCATGCTCTGTCTCTCTCTGTCCCAAAAATAAATAAACGTTGAAAAAAAAATTAAAAAAAAAAATAAATAAATAAAGTGTCCCCCGAGTGCGGCGCTCGAGTGCAGTCTGGTGTCCCACGTGCCAGGCGGCCGAGCCGGGGCGCACAGGGGAGCCTCGTCAGCCCTGCCGGAGTCACTGCCGCCACCCTGGGCAGTGTCCACGGACCGACACTCGTTCACAGTGCTCCGTGGAAACAGCTGGAAGTACTGACCCCCCCCCCCGGCCCCCACTGGGGGTCACGCTGTTCACCGTGTGGGCGCTGCAGCCTCTGGAACATTCCGCAGGGTGCACGCACCCCGCTGTGCCCAAGCTCAGGCTGCCCGTGGCACAGCTGCTCTGTCTCCCCCTCTGCCCTCAGCGTGGCCCGAGCGTGGTCAGAACAGGTGGCGCTGTGGACAGGGGCCTGGTCATGGGGCCACTCTGGGCGCTGTGGGCGCTTGGCAGCTGGTACAGGGTGTGCCTCTGCTCCGCTCTGGTTTCTGGCGGGTGAGCCACCGCCGTCTGCAAGCTAGAATCAGCCGTCTTGGCACAGCTGGGCCATCGATGCAGTAGCTCCAAATGTGAGGCCATCCCGACCGCCTCCATGTCCTGGGCTGTTGTGGCAAATGACCACAGACGGCCTCGAAGCAACATTCATCCTCCCCCAGCTCTGAGGCCGGAAGTCCCAGGTAGGGGTGTGGGCAGGGCTGCGCTACGTCCTGAGGCTCCGGGGGAGGGTCCTTCCCGCCTCTTCCAGCCCCTGGTGCCCCAGGCGTCCCTGGGCTTGTGGCCGCGTCCCTCCAACCCCTGTCTCTCTCATCCCATGGCCTCCTGCGTGTGCGTGTTCACGCATGTGTACACACACGCATGCCCCTGCCTGTCTCTCATGAGGAACCCGCTCACTGGGTCATGACCTCATCTTAACCCACATCTGCCAAAGACCCCACGTCCGCATTAGGTCACATTCCAGGCTGCAGGTGGACGCGGGCTTCTGGGGACTCTCCACCTCACTCCCTAGGGATATAAGAGTGGTAGTGTGGGGACCTGTGCTCCGCGGACACCTCGCCCTCAGAGCCACCACGGGCACCGTGCTCACCTGTCCAGGCAACGCCCATGGTCATTGGCCGCCTTGAATCCCAGAACGGAAAACATAGCAATGGACGCGTAGAGGGAGGTCAGGCTGTTGACCAGGGAGATGATCACTGCGTCCTTCTCACAGTTGTTCCTGGCGGACACACGCACACTGTGCCGCTGTGCTCCGGGCCACTACGCACACACCCCCCCACGCCCCACCCTGCACACGGAGCTGGTATGCCGGCGGCCCTGAGCGCCGGCGCTGTTCCCGACGGTCTCCGGACTGGCTCGGACCCCTCCCCACTGACCCCCTCCCTGCCCACACCACCCTGCTGACCCCTCCCTGACCACACCTCCCTGCTGACCCCTCTCTGACCACACCTCCCTGCTAACCCCTCCCACTGACCCCTCCCTGACCACACCTCCCCGCTGAGCCCCTCCCCACTGACCCTTCCCACTGACCCCCTCCCTGCTAACCCCTCCCACTGACCCCCTTCCCATTGACCCTTCCTCACTGACCCCTCCCTGACCACACCTCCCTGCTAATTCCTCCCACTGACCCCTCCCCATTGACCCCCGCCCTGACTACACCTCCCCACTGAGCCCCTCCCCACTGACCCTTCCCCACTGACCCCTCCCTGACCACACCTCCCCGCTGACCCCCTCCCTGCTAACCCCCACCCCAAAAGCCTCCCTGCCACGCACCCACCCCAGCTCAGGGCTGTGGATTGGCTAAAGCCCTCAGCCCCCACCCTGCCCCCAAGGCCTGGGCACAGGTCGCTGAGGATGACACAGGGCACCATGGAGCAGCCTTGCTGAGATGGTCTCCGTGTGAGAGAGCACCCGAGCCCCTTGGAACAGGCTGGGGCGGTCACTTGTCAGGGGCAGTCGTGCGAAGCACCCAGGCCCAGCACCTGCATCCCCACCCCTGCGCCTCTGAGGGGAGAGGTCTGGCCTCCTCGTAGAACCATGTTCGTGTGGAGGTGGCCTGGTTTACGACGCGGCGGATGGTGCGTTAGTGACCGAGCAGCTCGGGTCTCCCCCACGAGGTGGGAGAGTGAGCAGTGACCAGGGAGGCTGACACACACTGGGTTTCTGCTTTTCTGGCCTTGTGCATGGCACACATACATGGTCCCGTTGGCGTCAGCCTCCGTTACGGCCTTGTCCCTGGGATTGATTATCCGGCGCTCTTCCTCCGGAACACGCCAGAAGCTGCCGTAGGGGCCCTAACCCCAGCCCTCAGGGGATGGCTGAGTAGCTGGTAGAATCCCCACGAGTCCCTTCTTATCACAGGTTCACAGCAGTTCACCCTCCCCCTGCGCAGGGTGTCCCGACGCGGGCGCTCTGTGCTGCTCCCAGGAGCTTGGGGACAGGAGGCCCGGAACCCGCCCTGAGTCCGGCCCCTACCTGTGCGGGTTGTAACTCGCAAAAGCGATGTGTCCTCCGAAGGCCAGGGACAGGGAAAAGAATATCTGTGTGGCTGCATCCAGCCACACGCGGGGGCTCTGGAGAATCCGCACCTGGAAAGACAGGGGGACCCCGTCGTGCAGCAGACAGGCCACACTGACCGGGGAGCCCACAGCCCCGGATGTCCCAAACGGGACATGTGAAATAAACCCACGGCTCCCATCTGCGTGGGGCACACGGGCTCTGAGAACGCGGCCGACAGGCCTCTCAGGGCTGAGGTCCCAGTGACAAGACGCGGGCATGCTTCCTCTGCTCCTCGAAGACGTGGGGGCTCTGAGCGACTGAAGGGCCCCGGCAGCTCCACGTGCACGCGCTCCCTGGTGTTTCTGCTGCGGGGGACGGGACGGGCAGGCCGAGCCCACACCCTGTGCGGCCCCCGGAAACTCCCAGGGGACGCCGGGGGCCCACAGAGCGTGGGGTGGTCTAGGAGGGTGCGGGCTGCGGCCCTTTACCTGGCGGGGTGCACTCAGCGGGAGAAGCCCTTGGAGGTGGGGGGTCTGGGCACTAGGGGTGGGACGTCTGGGGCCCCGGCCGGCTTCTCCTGTGAACCCCACCCGCAACATCCCTCAGGCACCAAAGTCCACGTGTCACGAACCAAGCCCTCCGTCTGCTCCCTGCACTCTGACCCTACCCTCCTCCCTGAGACCCCATAGCATCCCCCCCACCCTCACCCCCACACGGCCCCGGGTGCCCTGGCCTGTGGCTCACGGCCATGCACATGGCCAGGGGATGGAGTGAGCTGGGCTGGGCTCTGGGTCTGACTCAGGTGTTTCCAGAAGCCCAGACTTCAGTTCAGACCAACTTACATCTGGCGTGAACAGGTACGTTAACCCTTTGACCGCCCCGGGCAGGCTGAGTCCTCTGATAAGGAAGATTGTCAGGACCAGGTAAGGGAACAGGGCTGTGAAATAAATTGCCTTAAGAGAAAAAAATCGTTAGACTTTGCAATGGTATCTGTTCGGTACAAAACCTTTAAGAGGCAGACGTGACGTGAACGCCTCAGTGGCCAGGCTCCCGTCTCTCATCCGGGATTCAGGCTGGGGGGAGGCGGCCAGCAGCCCGGGGCCTGGGGGTGTGGGCCCCAGTCAGTCTCTGAGGGTTGGGGGCTCACGGGGACGGTCACACGTGGGTTCACATATGCCCTTGTGTCTGTGGGTGGGCACGGTCCCCACGGGGCAGGTGGGCCTCCCTCCTCCCCCGCCCCCCCCCCCGGTGCCCACAAGTGGCCACTTCGCAGGGACCACACACCCACCCGCACCCCTTTCCCCAGCCTAGGACCAGGGCCCCGTCAGGTGTGGTCAGGGGTCCACACAGAAGGAATCCGCAGACGACGGACGGTCTTCCCTCCCCACCGCCCCCAGGTCCCCGAGCACAGACTGACTGGGGAGTCGCCCGGGTGCCTCTCTAGGGCGTCTGCCGCAAGGTCATTTGGAGTTTCTGGCTGGCTGGTTGGGCCTCACGGTTGCTTTGGTCTAATTCAGTCATTCCGGTCCCCTAAGTCATGAAGATGCTCACGTGAGAGCAACTATAATGCTCACACCCGACTGAGTAAGTGTGCAGGCACGTGCACACGCCGGGATCTGTGTGAGAGGGCACAGCTGTGTGTCGGGAGCCGCGTCGCTGGCGTCGTGAGGGGGGATGCGTGAAGCCCCGGGCCTGTCCGCGCCCCGGGAGAAGAGAGGGTGCACGCCCGAGGTGGGCTCGTGGGCCCGGGGCCCCCTGGGTCCTCTCTGCTCAGGAACCACGTAACTATCGCTACAAGACGGTAAGCTGTTGAACACAAATGTGCCAGCCACGCACCCGCTGCTCACAGCAGTGTTTGTGAAATGTGTGCCAGTCGGGGGAAAGCGGAGGGGGCAGTGCAGCGGGAGCGAGGGCCCCTGCCTCACTCGGTGGGCAGCATCGCTCCCAGAGGGACTGATGGCCGAGCCCCGAATCCATCCCTGAGACTGAACGGTCGCCGCCGAGAAGCTGGCACAGGACGTGGACGGGCATCACCAGAAGTACCCGGGGACCGGGAGAAGCGGGGACGGAGAAGGGAGGGGACCCGCGGGACACAGGATGGCGGGCTGAGACCAGATTCAGAGTCGCACCGAACGCAGATGGTCTGAACAGCCAAACAAGGGCAGGGACTGCCAGCCCAGGAAAAGAAGCAAGACCCGAACCGGGTGTGTCGACGAGAAACACACCTGACACGTAGAGACCCGAACAGGTTAAAAGGAGAAAGCGAAACACCTGCCACGTTCACAGAGCGGCGCAGGGTCCTCACATCTGCACCCTCCCAGCAAACACTGAGCCGAAGGGAGCTGGGCAGTGGGGTCTGCCCCAGGGGCTCACCTTCCCCGTGGATTCGATGCCTCTGATGACACACAGGTACACGACGGCCCAGGACGCGGCCAAGCAGGCCAGCAGCCGCCACTGGATGGAGCCGCTGTCGCTGATGTCGGCCGTGATGTTCAGCGTCCGCCGGTACCAGAAGTAGCTCACGGGGCTGCTGGCCTGGCACTCTGCCTCGAACCCTGGAACCCGGGAGGGCCCGTCAAGGGCTGGCCACGGGGCTCGGGCCTGGATCCGGGCTCTGCAGGCCTCCGCCCAGGGGTGCAGTTCGTAGATCATTGTCCTGGGGCTGCTGGCTGAGCACCAGGCACAGCAGGTGAGACCCGTGCCCTCTGCTGCCCAGGGTGTCCAGCTGAGGCCTAGAGGGCTGACCCGGGGAGCTCCGGGGCCCAAACTTGCCCCCCCCCCCCCCGCCCAGTCTGGCCTTGTTCAGAACGTGCCGAACTCAAGTTAGTATCAGCAGAGGCAGGAAGGGAAGGGGGGGTTGCACAGCTGGGCAAGCCAACTGGAAGACAGCTTTGACGCTCTCCCCTGACGGAGCGCTTGGCCCAGGTCTGGACTTAAGTCAGCAAGAGCCGAGGTGACAGCCACTCACCCTCCCGCCTCCGGGCAAGCACGAAGCTGTGCTGTGAGTACAGGGGTCCCTGGGGGCCCCGGGTCCATCAGGGGTTGGAGTCAGTGGGGTGAGAACGGGATTTCAAATGTGATGCTTCGGGGAGCCCGTGCGGGGCCCCTGGGAGCCGGGGCACTGAGCCTCCCAGCCCTCAGCACTACCTGTGCGGTTGAGGTCCAGCGGGCACGAGCCCCAGGGGAGCGGGTTCTGGAAGGAGTTGAGGAAATACCACAGCACCCACGTCAGGACGCTGTTGTAGTACAGGCTGACCAGAAAGGACACGGTGAGGCAGCCCAGCCCTGCGGACGGGCGACAGTCGGCGCCTCGCCGGGGTCCCGGCCACCCCGCTCCTCCTCCCTGCCGTCCCCAAGGCCTCCCGCCGCCCGCCCCGCCACTGGCCTGCCTCTGGCCGCACGCACTCGGGGGCCACACGCCGTTTCCACGGCCGCGCGGCACTGCCCTCAGCTGCGCTACGGTCTGCGCTTCCGCTGGCCACCGTAGCCACCCGGCGGGGGGTGTCGCGTCACAGACCCAGGGGTGCCGCTCGGCCCCCCCCCCCCCCCCCGCAGCGCCCACCTCACAGGCACCCCAGGCCCGGGCCTCTCCTCTGCCCGGGGCCTCCCCGGACACTCGGGAGCTCCCAGGGTGTGTGTGGGCTCGGCGCCTGTGGGACACACACCCACGTGACGGGGGACAGCCCGCTGCCTGCCTCCTCCTCGCGCTCTCTGGGGTCACCCCACACGGCGCCCCGCACCCGGGTCCCCGCTTGGGCTTTGGGGGAAAAAAACGGCCTCCTGGGATGGGCGTCCTCAGACCGTGACTGGAGCTAGCTTCACAGGGGCGCCACCGCGTGCGTGTCCTGCCCCGTCACGTCCCCATCACGTCAGGGCGTCTTTGGGGCGGGTGTGAAGCCACCAAGCATGGCCTGGCGTGACAAGCCGACACGGGGCTCCCGCGGGACCCGCGGTCTCCCGCCCTCCCAACCGCTACGGGCGGGGGGGCAGGGGTGGGGGCAGCCTACCCACTCCGCCCAGGTAGGGCGACACGGCCTTCCACACCCCGACGCTGCCCGTCCGCAGGTGCTGGCCGATGGCCAGCTCGATGTGGAAGAGTGGGATTCCCTCGAGGACCAGGGCGATGAGGTAGGGGATGAGGAAGGCCCCTGCGAAGACACAGTGGTCGCCGGAGGGTCACTGTCTGCCCGGTGGGGCCTCGGGCTCGGGGAGAGGTACCCGCGGCCTCCTGAGAGGGGACCCGGGCCCGCACGTCGGGCCCTGGTTCTGCCACCGTTTGAAGTTGCTCGACACGTCCCACCGTGTGACGCTGTGGCGGAGGGTTTCCCGCCACAAAGGGCAGTCTTGTCCTTACGGGGACGCCCCGAACCCCCGTTACGGGCCCTCCTGTGACGTGGGGCTGCTCCGTGCTCTTGGGGGAGCGCTGGAGCACGGTGACGTCCCGCCTGAGTACGGGCTGGGACCTGTCTCTCCACGCCTTGGGCCGAGCGGGGCCTCTGCTCCCTGTCCGGGCGCCGGGAGGTGTGGGGCGGGGGCTCCAGAGGCCTCCAAGGGGACCCACACGGGGTGGGCCTCCAAGAGCACCCCTTGGGGTGGCTGGGGGAGCTACGCCTTTCCACGTGGTGAGCCAGCTGTAGAAGGAGCGGAAAAGCCACGGGGTTGAGGAGTGAGGCGCCCGGCCTCTCCTGGAGCCCACAGCCCCGAGGGGTCCGACCTGGTCGCCTGGGGGGGCTCCTGTGGGGAGATGCCGGTTCCCTGAATCCCGCTGGACTCCGAGATGCTCTCATTCTGCCGGGGGGAGGGAGTCCCGGTCCCGCTACGGTGGGAGCCGCATTTTCTTCCAGGTAACCACAGTCCGTGGACACACTGGCCCTTAGACGCTCCGGGACTGACAGCCACTCCTCCCCCCTGCATGCACGGGCCTCAGAAACGCCAGGGAACCGCACTGGCCGAAATGGGTGCAGGGCAGCGACCGTGCTCCCCGCGTCTGCCTGGCTCGGCTGAGACTGACTCTCCCCCGTGAGCCGCGGGCTTGCCCTCATCGTCTGCCAGCCTCCCCCTCCTCTCTTGGGTCGCCATCAGACGTTTTGGCACGGAGTTGGGGCCCCGGACGGGGCTACATGGCTACAGAGCCCTCAGCCCACATAAGCTTCTGCACAGGGCTCCCGTGTTTGGGGCAAAACAGTGCTTGCTGGGGTCGTCCATGTAGCAGCGAACAGGTGGAGGGTCAGGAAAGTACAATTCTGAGGACACTCGGCCTCAGTGGCCACCCCGGGGAGGGGCGGGGAGGGGACAGGGCCTCAGGGGCTGGCTGAGGTCAGTCCGGCAGGAAGCACCTGGGAAGGGGGGACAGGGCCGAGGGCGGGGAGGGGACAGGGCCTCAGGTGCTGGCTGAGGTCAGTCCGGCAGGGAGCACCTGAGGGGGGGTGGGGACAGGGCCGGGGGCGGGGAGGGGCGGGGCCTCAGGGGCTGGCTGAGGTCAGCCGGCAGGGAGAACCTAGGAGGGGCAGGGCCAGGGAGGGGTGGGGAGGGGAGCTTGTCTTCGTAGCTAAGCTGGTGCAGCTGAGTCTGCCGTGCTTGGGGGAGAAGAAACAGAGCAGGTCTGTGATTACAGAGACCGTGCGGTTAGGAGGGGGCATCTCTGTGCGTGAGGGGCATGTAAGCCCTACCCAGAGAGCGTGCCGACCGCGGCTTAGGTGAAAACCGCGCCTGTCGGGGGATGGCTGCTGGTCCCAGGAGGACCCAAGCATGTGCTTAGAGGAGTGGGACTCGAGCCCCACCAGACCTCCAGGCTGGCGATTCGGTGGGCTGTGCCTCCGAGCGGAATGTCCACGAGACCCCGAGCCACCCGGTTTGGAGAGCTTCCAGGCCGGTGAACACAGGCGGTTTTGGGAGGGCGCTGTGCCGGGAGCTCTGTCACCCCCACACCTGGCCCTGTGCACGCCTTCCGTCTGGCGGCTCCTGAGCCGTGTTCCTTATAAAAATCTGGTAACAGTAGCGAACTGCTCTCCTCAGTTCTGTGAACCTGAGGTGGGGCTGGGCGCAGCCCTGAGTTTGTAGCAAAGTCAGGTAAGAGCTGTGGGTCAGCAGGGGACCCGCCACTTGAGGTCCGATCCTGAGCTGGGGGCCGTGCCGTGGGCTGAGCCCTCGACCTGAGGGGTCTGTGCTCAGTTCAGGGAGATGCGGCGGAAATGGGTTAAATTCTGCCGAGTCTCGGAGAACCGGTTGGTGTGGCAAACACCCTCATGCGTCCGCCGTCCGAGCTCGAGAGAAGCGGGAACTTTTCTTGTCTCGTCCCCGCCGGTCTCCGGGGCCGCTGAGACCACACTTCACGTGCCCACGCGGGGCGTCTGGGAGAGCCCCGTGCATCACCAGTGCCATCACCACGTGAGGGTGCCGGAGGCGACGTGTACCCGTCCCACGTGCTCAGCAGGTGGAGGAAAAGACGGCCCTTGCGTTCAGAGCCCCACACCGCTGAGAATCAGCAGATCAGGATGGAGAGAACGGCCAGGGGACAGAGGAGAAGACAGGAGAGTGATGTGCTGTCTGTGTGGAGGGTTGACGCGGTGTTGCCAGGGGGAAATCCTTCCCCACGCAGTCCAGACCCCACCCGACGCCTGCGAAGCCCTGAGAGTCTCGTGCGCGTTGACGACCCGGCCGTAAAGGTCACGTGGGAGGTCAACAGCCAATACAGAAGCCAGTGCAAGAGAGGAGAATGGCGACTCTCCCTACGGGACGGCCAACCGCAGTGATTAATTCCGTGTGACTTTCCGGGCAAGGTTCTGTCGCCTGGATGGAGCCTCCGGAAACGGAAGTCCGGAACACGGCAGTGCGGAAATCCTGGACCGCTTACGAGATGACCCACTTGTGTTGCCACAGACGCAGTTAGAAGGGTTCCTGGGCTGAAGCCCGAGACCCCGGCAGGTGCGCGAAGAGGCCACTGGCGGGTTCCACGTCCCTTTCTCTGGGAAGCGCTGACCGCTCACCAAGAAGCCGGGTGGGTGTGAGAGAATCACGTGGAGGTGCGCCCAGGGTTTTGCTCAATTCTGTGACGATGTTGCCCTTTACAGACCTGAATAATCACTAATGAGAGAGAAAGTATCCACCCTCAGGAGCGTGAGTTCGCGCAAAATAAAAATGTGATCTGTTATCTGCTTATCACTTACATCTTCTTATCGAAATATTCAGTAGTGGCCAAAGTGAGACAAAATAGGGCATTCTCACACGTGAGAGTTCCTTGTTCAGGAAAAGTAGGAGTTTTGAAACGTATTTCCCGACATTTCACCGAGAGTTTTCACACCTGGAAATAGGGCCTAAAGGAAGCATTTGGACACCAGGACCCCCTAGAGCCCAGGTGCCGGGGACTCAGACACCCTGAGCCCTCGGGGAAGGCAGCCCGGCGCATGACCTGCGGCGATGAGGGTTCCGGAAGGTACGTCCCTGGACGGTCCTGGCACGTCGCAGCGCTGAGCCAACGGGCTCCCGTCTGTGTAGGCTCGACACGGCGCACGGGGCTGCACGGGGGCCTAGGGAGCCAGCCGGTCTTCCGCCCCGGGCTTTGCGTGATCCGTGCCCAGGAGCCTCTACTCTCAGGCGCCCGCCCGCCCCCGCCCCCGCCCCCATGGAAGCTCCAACACCTGTGGGCCAGCGGTTCCAGGACACGGGTCTCTTCCAGCTTCTGGTAATCAGAACAAAACTAATAAACCTTCCAGAAGCAGTATCCTCATAAACAGGGAAGCCACGCCAGACAGTGGCCCGGCCACGCGGCTGCCGGAGACCCCCACCCACATTCCCCCACATGGCCTGACCACTGTCTACCGCTGCCAGGGGGGCCACTGTGTGCCCTTGAAAGCGGGAAGGACGACTCCCCATCGGGAAAGGGCGGCGTGGGGTCACCCGTGCAGATTTCCGTTTCTTCTGGGGGGGCTGACGAATCTCCCCTGCAGGAGACGCTCCCCACATTGCCAACTGGATGCCTGGGGGACCCGGGAAGATTGCCCCGTGGGACTGTTGGGGGCCCTCGGGTCTTATAGGTGCAGAAGGAGGCTTGAGGGCAAGTTGACCTGGCACCAAAACCAGACGGGGCCCAAGGTCGGACCCCAGAAAAGGACCAGCCTGGCCCGGGCGACGTTCCGTGTCAGCTCCCGAGGGCCCTGGGTGACAGGGCAGTCGCCTGACACCACCTCGGACTTGGGAAGAGATGAGGGCGGTCTGGCCGTGCAAAGGACGGGCGGTAGGCGGCCCGACCAGCGCGCACCTGCAAACCTCAGGGGAACTCGGGGGAGGGCGGTGTGCAGAAAGCACCCCTAGTCCCGTAAGGCCGAGACGCCCTCGGACTGGACCTCGAGGGCCGGGATGCCCCCCGGGGACGGGCCCGGAGGCCCAGCCCACGGCTCACCTCCCCCGTACGTCTGGCACAGGTACGGGAACCTCCAGATGTTGCCCAGGCCCACGGCAAAGCCGATGCAACTCAGGACGTACTGCAGCCTGTTGTCCCAGCTGGGCCTCTCGTGCCCGCCGCCGGCCCCGCGGGGGTCTGGGCCCAGGGCGCACGCCATGCCTGCCACTCGCTCCCTCACGGTCCCCCTCACACCCCACGCACGTCCGCGTTATTTAAAGGAAAACCAGTGGAGCCAGTTAATTGGTAACTCGGGCTGGGCTCCTGCTCTAACTCGGGCGGTTGCTCCCTGACCCCACGGCCTCTGCCCGCCCCCCGCCCCCCGGCTCCTGCCCGGCCGGTGCGCCACCACCTCGAGAACATGCCCGCAGGGGCTCCCTGCTCCCTGTCGGGGACCTGCAGGCCCCCAGCACCGGGGCACGGTGGGTTGTTTTATGAAAATCGTTGCCCTCCTCATCAACTGATTGAGACACGGTTGCAGCCTCACACGTCGCCATGAGCAGTGGCCGAGCCCAGGCCCCGCGCCCTCACCCGCTTTCCCCCGATGGCAGACACCCTGTCCAGTCCCAGTGGGACGCTGACCGGTCACCTCGGCACACGCCCGCCACCTGAGGGTCCTTCCCGGCCCCGTCTCTCCTCTGCACTGCACCGTCATCTCAAGAAGGTTATGCGAGCGGCACCCGCGTGTGGGACCTGGGGGCGGGCCTGCGCCACGCGGCCGTGACCTCAGGCGGCCCATCGGGGGCACGACCGCCAGGCTGTCCTCCTCACGGTGGCCGTGGAGGTGCACAGTGCGTTCACCACGCAGAAGAGCGTGGTCTTCGTGCAGACGGGGGACAAACGTCCAGGGAGGGAACAGGTGGCCTCTGGTGTCCTGTCCACTCCTAAGCCACGTTCATTTTCCGGAGACTGAGTGCAAACTTCTGGCCGGTGGCACATGTCCCTCTTCCAGGGACGAGCACACGAGCTGAAGGCCCACCTCACCCCTGCACGCCCGTGTCCCAGAGGGACTCCCCAAGGGGGGCGAGTGTCAGGGGTCAGGGCCGGGGGTGGAGGCGGTTCTCTTGCTTCCCAGCGCCCACCGGCACCGCAGGCAGCGGGTGGGATGGTGTGACGCCCACAGCACGGGGGAGGGGTGGGCTCGGCCAGGCCGGGGGCCCCCGCGCGGTGGGCTCGAGGGGGACGGGCAGGCGCAGCAGACTCAGCCCGGGCCACCCGCTGAGGCTCCGGACCCGTGGACGCCCCGTGGATGCCTGCGGGAAAGACGGGGACCCCAGTGGACACACTTCCAGGGGCTCCTTTCTGGGTGGGAGGGGGAGTGAGAAGGCGAGGGGAGGGTGTAGCCCCCGCCCAGCCCACCTGACCTCTGACCTCACAGGGCGCCGCGGCCTGCCCTTCACAGGGCCTCTCACCACGCCCCGGGCTCCGCGGACACAGCGACGTGGACGTGGCGTCCACGTGGCGCCCCCCAGCCAGACCCGCAGTCCACGCCGCCCGGAGCGACTGGGGCTCCACCGTCTGCTCATCCCTCTGCCTCCAGACAACGTTTAGGCCGAGAATATGAAATGGCGATTTATTTAGACCGGTACACGTGATGCCCACGAGACCTGCGTTTCCAACAACTTTCAGAGACGCCGAGTCTGTGAGCAAGGCACTGGCCAGGGGTGGGACGACCGGATGATCCCCCCCGGGTCACACCCCCAGAATCCTCTCCACACGCCCCAGGGGGCAGCGCACGGACCAGTTACTGCAACTGTGTTCTCACAGCGGGGGTGGGAAGGCTTCGAGGAGAGGCCGAGGGGAGGGTGGAGGCCGGAGCGGGGCGGGGCGGGGGTCCCGGGAAGGCCCGGCACTCGGGGCTGCAAGCCAGCCGACCACACTGCCCCGAGGATTCCCCAGGTGACGGCACAGGACTGGACACGCCCCGATGTTTGGAGGTTCGTAGCGGGGGCTGCAGGGCTCCGCTCCGTGGTCACTGCCAGATGGGAGGCGACGGGACAGGGACGTCCCGGTGGGGGGGGACACGGCGCCAGGACCCAGGTCCCCACCCCTGCCCAGGGGATCCTCAGAAAGTCCAGTTTAACTTAAGTCTCCAGGCTTTTTCTGTGGAGGGTGGAGGCGACCAGCCCATTAAGAAAACCACCCCAGGGGGCGCCTGGGTGGTTCAGTTGGTTAAGCGTCCGACTTCAGCTCAGGCCACGATCTCACGGTCCGTGAGTTCGAGCCCCGCGTTGGGCTCTGGGCTGATGGCTCAGAGCCTGGAGCCTGTTTCCGATTATGTGTCTCCCTCTCTCTCTGCCCCTCCCCCGTTCATGCTCTGTCTGTCTGTCTCAAAAAAAAAAAAAAAAAGAAAAAAAGAAAACCACCCCAAGTGCCACGTGACTGAGACTGGCTGTCGAATCCCAGAAGACAACCTTCACGAGACAGGGAGGGAAGAGCCAGAGCCCGACTTCACTGAGTGGCACCGAGCGGTCAGGCCTCCCGGTCCTTGCCGTGCTCGGGACCGTGGACTGTCCTCGACCGTGGTGGCCACGGCCGAGTTACCGTATAACTGGCCTTTCCAACACCTGGCTACGCGTTCATGCGGTTCACTTCCTTTTAAGGAAAACACAGAGGTGGTTTCCGCCTCAGCCTGGGTCGAGCTGAGCTCCGTCTAACTGCTCATCTACCTGCGGCGGCAGAAACAATGATTAACTGGCTTGGAACTCACTGGAATTCACCGAGCTGGCACTTTGCCAGAGCTCGGAGCTGGGGGGGGCGGGGAGGGGCAGTGGCGTGGTCAGGCCTCCGAAGGACCCAGCCGAGTCTTCTCAGGCTCACAGCCAAGGGGCCTGAGGAGGGCCATCCTCAGGTGGGGCACCAGTGTCCCGACCTCACAGGTACCTCCTAGGTCAAGGGTCGACAGCAAGGTGAAGGAGGGTGGCAACGAGGCCGGTCCTGAGGGGCGCAGGCGAGCAGTGCAGACGCGGCCTCCCCAGGACGCCGCAGCTCCGACTGTCCTCGGAGCGTGTGCACACAAACACGTATGCACGTATTTATACTCGTGCACACAATACATCATACACATGCCCACCACGTACTCACGCACGTGTACACACACACATTTCAACATATATACACACACAGACATGCACGCATGCTCACATACACCCCCCACGCTCACATGTGCACTTGTGTATATGCTCACGTGTACACGCACACACGCACACATACACACGTGCACACATGTACACACGTGCCTATGTGTGCACACACATGTACACACAGTACGCACATGCATACACTCATCTGTGCACACATACACAGCCACACGTGTATATACACACACACGCACACACTTTCAAGTGTGTGGCCTGGACTCCCCCCTCACTCTGACGGCCACACGCCCTGGGCCAGGCCGTTTAGTACTTCAGGTCCCCATTGATGGAGGTCGTGGACACCCTGCTGACCAGCCCCTGGCGGTCCCCCCGTCTCTGGCAGTGGTTCCTGATGAGCTTGTAGATGGCAAAGCCAGGGATGGCCAGGCAGGGCACCCCAGCCACGATGACCACCACGGCATACACCCAGCCTGGGTACGTGACCTTCTGGGATTTAGGAAACTCCTCCTGGGGAGAGAGCAGGGGTGACAGCCGCATGTACAGCCAACAAGGTCTTCTACAGGGTACACGCCCCTCCCCCCGTAGGTCACCTCCCGGCCCTCGCGGCAGAGGGGAGGGGCACCCTGGGCTCCCGACCCCACAGGGAGCAAGACCCCCGCTGCCCCCTCCGCTGCAGCCCCTCGGCTCACATAGGCAGGGTCCCAGACGCTGTAGATCAGCTCCTCATTGACCTTGACCACAAAGAAGAACAGGAAAATGACCAGCATAAGCAGTGGACTGACCACCCTCCACGTGACTTGCCAGAAGATGTTGGGCTTGTGGCCAATCATGAACTCGATGTCCCTGTTGAACCTGGACACGGAGGTGGGAAGAAAGCTGTCACCGGGACATGGTCAGGCCTACGGTCCCCTCAAGGTCGAGGGCGGCTGGCCTGTCCAGCCCAGACAGACGTCGCCGTCTGCAGCCACAGCCTGGCCTTTCCTCTGACCGGAGTCCCGGCCGTCCCTGTGCACGGAGACCTGCCACCTCAGGGACTAGCCTCTGGAGGCCCAAGGCGCCACGGCCAGGGCTCCAGCCCGCAGACTCGCCACGTGGAGGTCCGGGCAGGCCTCGCTGAGCAGGCTTAGAGCTCTGGGGACGAAGGGCAGGCTGGGAGGCCGTCCCGTCCCAGCCTCCCTGCAGGGCAGCGACTCCACAGCTGGACAGCCCCGCCCCCCGCCCCGGGCCCGACTGCCTTCTGCACCAGAGCCTGCGTTCCGCAGGAATGAGCGTGGCGCCCACGGAGCGTGGCCACGAGCTGCCCAGGACACAGAGAATCCAGAGGACATTCCTGGGAAGGTACCGCTGCCCAGGCCTCAGCCTCAGGCTGGACCCAGCAGGGCCAGGGAGGCCGTGGCGCGTCTCCTCTGTGCCGGTCCGTCCCCCCGTGTGTCGTGCGGCGACCCCCACGAGCGTCCGGCTCCGCGCCGTCCCGGGGCGCTCACAGACGGCCGTGCCCTCATTCGCTCGGTCACGGGCCTGCATCACAACTCTCTTCCCCGAGTCTGCTAGAGCAGTGAGCGCGGGGCGCGTTCCTCGGTGGCCCCAGGGCTGGTTCGAAGCGTGTTATGTCCCAGCGCGGGCAAGCTCTCGCGGGTACAGAGGCTGCATCCCGACATCGGCGCGCCTCCCAGGGCTCGTGCGTGCGCACTGGTGCTGGGCACCGGCCGGCGGTCTCTGAGGCCCTGGTGAGCCCGGCCCCTGGCGAGGGCACCTCGGCCTCGTTCTGGGCCCCGGCTCACCTCCGAGCGGGGCGTGATGCCCTGAGCGTCCGGCCGAGCAGACCACTGACGGGCCCACTCACCACCTGTCTTCACCTGGGGCTCCGTCTGGCTGCGTGGCACCGTCTCCCCTAGAAAGGCCCAGAGCCCCCGCGCCACGGAGCTCCCCTGGCCACGCGCCCCCAGTTGTAGTGAAGCACACAGCACCCCCCTCCCGGGCCGGCAGCCCTGGGGCCCCACAGGGAAGCCTTGCTCCCCACGGCGAGCGCCCTGCCCCGGCCGTGTCCAGCTCTCGCTTCTGCCGCTCGCGCCCCGGCCCCGCGGCTACTCAGCCCCTCCTCGTCCACCTGCGCCCGCGTCTCATGTAGTTCAGGGCTTCGCGGCCTGCGAGACACGACAGTGCTTCGCCTCCGTGTGGCACAGCTGTCCTCAGTTAGGAATTTCCTTTTTTTTTTTAATTTTTTTTTTTTTTTTTACGTTTATTCATATTTGAGACAGAGCACGAGCCGGGGGGTGGGCAGAGAGAGAGGGAGACACAGAATCCGAAACAGGCTCCAGGCTCCGAGCTGTCAGCACAGAGCCCGACGCGGGGCTCGAACCCACGGACCGTGAGATCATGACCTGAGCCGAAGTCGGCCGCCCAACCGACCGAGCCACCCAGGCGCCCCTCAGTTAGGAATTTTCAATCGCATGGTCAGACCGGAGGGGTCTGTTTCTGGTGGTTGCCGATTCCTCTCTCCCACCCCCAAGACCGCGTGGCCTGTCAGTGCTCATCCGTGCCGGGTCTGGAAGCACCCACGGCTGGAAGTTCACACGGCTCCGGGCGGCCCGTCTCCTCTGCCCACGGCCCCGCCGACCCACGCCCCGCGCGCTCTCCAGGGACATGCACGCTCGGCCCCGCGTCACACACACGCCCGTCTCCCCCTGCCCCGAGCGCGGGAGCTTCCTGCCTCCCTCTTACCTGTCCACACCGTACACGTAGACCACGGCGAACATCTCGCAGAAGGCGACAATGAGCAGCGGGATGGAACCGGCGTAGCTGTCCAGCAGGGACAGCCAGTACTGGCCCGAGTTCAGCGTGAAGATGAACGCGATAAGGTACATCCCCAGGCAGATGAGGCCTTCGGGACAGAGAACACGTCTGCTGCGGACCCAGGCCCCGCGCCCCAGCCGAGGCCGCAGCCTGGAGGCCGTCCCGGCCCCACATACCTGTGAGCAGCTCTTTGGGCCACTTTTCGGGGATGATCTTGAGGTCCTGCAGGGGCACGACCACGCCCTCCATGTTGCCAAACATGGACGACAGGCCCAGGCAGAAGAGCATGATGAAGAAGAGGACGGACCACAGCGGGGACACGGGCATTTTGGTGATGGCCTCCGTGAAGACGATGAAGGCCAGCCCCGTGCCCTCCACGCCCTGCAGGGTGGGCAGCTCCATCAGCGAGGCACACGCCCCCCCGAGGGCCCCTGTCCTTGCCCGACCCCGCACCTGCTGAGCACCCCTCCTCCGCCCCCCGCACAAGGAAAGCGCTGATTTCAGCCACCCGGGGAAAACCACCAGAACTCATCTCTTGGACCCAACTGCATTTTTAAAAGCTGCCTGAGTTCAAACACCAGGAAGTGGGTGGCACTGCTTGGCAGCAGTCAGGGCCCCACGTGGCCCAGACAGACATGTGGCAGGCACGGCAGACCGTCTGCTCGCTGACAGGTGTCACCCCACAGGACGCTTCCTGAGCCGCTCCCCACACAGCTGGGCTCAGAGCTCAGGATGACTTTACTAGCCTGAGCACGCGTCCCGAACAGACGCCCTAGGGCTGTGAACAGCGGGCCAGGCTGTGCGCGCCGACGGGCTTGCGGACGCAGAAGTGCCAGGGCTCCGTGTGGCACCCCGGCTGACCCCGTGCCCCTGCCTTTGGCCCCACGTGGGTCAGCGAGACCTCTGCCTTGGCTCCTCCCTCCAGGCAGCAGGTGTTCCTGGTGGGGCTGAGAGGCTAAGTCGGGAGCCCGGGGCCCCCGTGTTCCCTGCAGGTCACGGGCTCCGGTCCCGGGGACCCACTCAGAAGTCAGGGACCCCAAAGTAACTTCACGGCATCTACGTGAGTCTGTGGAAAACGTGCCGCTGCCCTCCACACACCAGCTCCGCCCTGCGGGGAGAGCCAGGACTTCGGGAGGACGTGGTAGCGAAGGGCAGCGGTGCGCCCATGCGAGGAAACTCAGGATGCCCGGGCGAGCCCAGCCAGCCTCGGGGCACAGACTGCAGCAAAACCAGAGGCAGACGCAGCAGCCTCGTGGCCTGGGGCTGGGGATGGGGCGGCGGGGACCCACTGCTGATGGAAAACTCGTGGCCAGGGCCTGGCGGCATGTGGCATGCCCCCAAATACCGTGCGGCTCCAAATAAGAAAATTGCAGAATTAAAACTGGTAAATTCGGGCTCATAAACCTTAACGATATGGAAACCTTACTCATCATTAAAATGGGACTTAGAGGGGCGCCCAGGTGGCCCGGTCAGTTGAGCGTCGACCTCGGCTCGGGCCACGACCTCGCAGTTTGTGAATTCGAACCCCATGTCACACTCTGTGCAGACAGCCTATCCGTGCAGAGCTTGCTTTGGATCCTCCGTCCCCCTCTCTCTGCCCCTTCCTACCTTGCGCTCTCCCAAAAAGAAGATACTAAAAACATGTTTTTAATAAAAGAGAAAATAAGACTGGAGTTCAAAGGCAGTGGCACATTAGAGCAGATTTGCAGCTGTACTAAGATGCGTCAGCCTCCCCGAGTGACATATGCCAATCAAACGAGATTGCAAGACGGTTATAAGGACACTGGCGTTTTTGTAGGAGGAACTATAGTAAAAGTAGCCCACGGGGTATTTTCACGTGTTTGACGTGAGGCACTGGAGGAGGCCAGGCCCGTGGGCACCGGGCTCGCAGGGGAAGCTCAGCGCCCGCCCCCTGCCCCCAGAGCCCGAACCGCAGGGGCGCCACCCAAGGCACCGACCTCCGAGAGGAAGGAGTTCATGTCGCAGGTCTGGAAATGCAGTTTCGCGTAGGCCTCGGGCTCCGTGGCATTGAACCACTGCTGCACCTCCGCGAAGTTCTCCTGCGTCACGTTGCCCTCAGGCAGGTCGAAGCCATTGATAAGCGTCAGGATGTTCCTGGAAGAGAGCCAGGCTGGCTGCAGGCCGGGGGGGGGGGCTCCCTGGAGGCAGTTTGCAAGCTCCTCAGGGCGGGCGAGCCACCTACGTGTTGAAGCAGTCGTCGAAGCGCTCGGTGGCACGGAAGCCGATGATGGAGTAGACCACGGTGGCCGCGTACACGGACGTGAAGCTGTTGATGACCGACACGATCACCGAGTCCCTCTCACAGTTGTTGCTGCAGTGAGAGCACTGGCTGGTCACTGACGGCCGGGGACGCCCGCCCGGCCCGTGTCGGCGCTCAGCGAAGACGGCGCAGCCGCGTCCCGACCCCGCTCTGCCCTTCTGCCACTTCCCCACGCCCCCATAGCCGCCAGTCCTGGAGACCCCGGGTTCAAATCCCTACTCCCCTGGGTCGTGAGGCTTCGAGGTGCTGGGCTTGGCCAGGACCCCCAACTCCCCCTGGACGCCCAAAGCCCCCCTGCAGCCCAGAGGGCCCAGAACATGGCCCCTGACCTCCCACCCCCACCCGCTGATGCTAACACCCTCCTTCCAGATGCTTCTGATGGCCGGCATCAGAAAGTGGGATAATAAGGTGTTGGCGAGGGTGTGGAAAAATCGGGCCCGCCACGGGACGGCTGGGTGAACACAGCGTGCCCATCCACACACCGGGCGTGGCTCGGTCGTGGGAGGAAGCACGCCGCGACACAGGCTGCAGCAGGGCCGGACCCCAAGGACATGGTGCGGTGACGGAAACCAGACGCAGAGGACGACTCCCGGGTGTCCGTGCCCTCGAAACAGCCCAAGAGGCGGCGGCTGGTTCAGGGGAGGGGGCACGGGGCTCCCTGGGGCGGGCGGCATCTGCGGGGCCTGGAGGCAGCGGTGGCACGACCCTGGGAACGTGGGAGCCCAGCGGGCGAACGGCCAGGGGGGGGGGGGGGAGGGGGGAGCATGTCCTGTCCCGCCCAGCACCACGGCCCCTCCCCCTCCGCGTCTGCTCCCGAGGCTCGCTCGGCTCTCTGCTGGACCACTGGTCCCAACCCGATGGTCCTGGAGACCCTGGGGGTTTGGGCCCCTGCCATGTGGGTGTCGGCCTGGGCTGGGCTGCAGGGACGGGTGCCCCTGGGGGTCCTGGGTGCCTGGGGGCGAGGGGGGTTGAACACCAGGGCTAAGGGTCACGGAGACCGAGGCGCCAAGGGGAGGCTGGGTCGTAAACGGGCCTCACTGGAGGGACCCCCCTGGTGAAAGCCCTCTGGAGTCACCAGCCAGCCTCTATGCACCCTGTGGCCACCCCCACTGCTGGGACCCAGGTCCCTGTACCCATCCACCCCCGCCCTCGGTAGGGAGGCCCGCCCACACTCACTGCACAGAGTTGTAGCTGGAGAAGGAGATGAGACCCCCGAAGGCCAGCGAGAAGGAGTAGAAGACCTGAGCCCCCGCGTCCAGCCAGGTGACCGGGTTGGCCAGCTCCGTGACCTGTGGCAGGACAGAGACCCCTCAGCCTCACTCCCAAGGTGTTGGTTGACACACGGCCCGGTGGCGGCCACCCTCTGTCCACACAGCTGTACTTGAGCCGATGGGCCCCTGACGCCCCCGGCCGGGCCACCCCCTGCCTCTGAGCGGACCTCACGGGACTCACGTTGGGTGTGAAGAGAAACACGATACCATTGGTGGCTCCCTTCAGTGTCAGACCCCGGATGAGAAAGATGGTCAGGACGACGTAGGGCAGCGTTGAGGTGACGTACACGGCCTGTGGGCGGGGCAGGTGCAGGGGGTTGGGAAGAGAGGGCTACGGGTTAGGACCCCCTCCCGGGTGCCCCTGGCCCCCAGACTCCAGGCAGGGAGGTGTGCCCGGCCCTCCACTTCCCAGCGTTCTGCGTGACTGTGACCATCTGGTGCCTCCCGACTGGGGATACCGTGGGTCCCACGGCTTCCTGAGCACGTGGGCAGCAGAGGCCCCGCCCAGAGCATGGTGGGGGGGAGGGGTCACAACCCTCACAGCAGCTGAAGGTGCACGGGGGCCCCCCAGCCCCGCGGGCACCTTGCCGGTGGTCTCGATGCCGCGGATGGTGCACACGTAGAGCACGCTCCAGGCACAGGTCAGGCAGAGCAGGACCCACCACTGCACGGAGCCGGAGTCGCTGATGGAGGTGGAGATGTTGAGGGTCTCCCGGTACCAGAAATAGTCCACGGAGGAGCTGCGCGCGCACTCCTCCACGTAGCCTGGGGGCGGGCACTCGCACACATCAGAGCGGGCACGGGGTGCGAGCCAAGGTGGGGAACAGGGGGACCGGGCCCGAGCCACGAGAAACACAGGTCGTGTTTTTGAGACATTGACAGTGGGGACGTTGTATGTGCCCGTGCACACCCACACATGCACACCCGCACACACACCCATACACGCGCACATGCACACACACCCATACACGCGCACGTGTGCACACGCACACCCACACACCCATGCACACACACCTGCACACCCACACACCCGCATGCCCACACATGTACACCCACACCCGCACACCCACGCATGCACACCCACACCCGCACATACACACATACACATGCACACGCGTACCCACAAATGCACGCCTACACATGCACGCGTACACCCGCACACCCACACCCACACATGCACACCCACATATGCATATGCACCCACACACGGTGCACATTCACACAAATATGTACACACGAGTGTACCTGCACGTAAACACACCTCCCATGCATACATGTGTGCACATGCACTCAGACCTATGTGTACATGCGCATATGCACACCCACACACGTGTGCATGTGTGGGGTGTGCACCCGGGCCTTGACTGCCTGCCCTCTCCCTCTTGTCCCTGCTGCGGGCAGACAAGAACCCCACAGGCTTGGCCCCGGGGAAGGGCTCACGACGCCGTCCCAACAATGTCGGGGAGCGGCTTCCGGGACACCCCACGCACACCCCACCGGCAACTCAGAACCCCACGCACGGCTGTCCTCGCTGCAAGGCCCAGGCGGATGGGCAGCACCCCCTTCCTGGGCCACACCGCCCCTCCTGACGGGGAAGCCACCATTTTTAAGGGCTTTTCTCCTGCAACGTGCCCTTCTTTTAATGCCCTGTTGCCTTAAGTGTGCCCTGGGTTTTGCCCGACCTGAGCTCCAGGCATCCAAAATCTGGAAAATCAGAGGGCAAGTGTCCGTGGACGGTCAGCCCGCGTGATCAAAGGTGCAGCCTCCCCACCCTGCCAGTGGCAGCTCCCCAGCTCCCCGGCCCTGCCCAGGGCTCACCTGTCCTGTTGGCGTTGAGCGGACACTCACTCCAGGGCAGGGGGTCCTGGAAGGAGTTGAAGAAGTACCACATGACCCAGGCGATGATGGTGTTGTAGTAGAGGCCCACCATGAAGGACACGAACATGGACGCGATGCCTGGAGGGACCAGACGTCACTGCTCAGGAGTGGGGGCCACTGCTGGGTGAGAGGTCAGTGCCGGGGGAGGGGTCACTGCTGGGGGAGGGGGCAGTGCCGGGCGAGGGGTCACTGCTGGGTGAGGGGTCACTGCTGGGTGAGAGGTCAGTGCCGGGTGAGAGGTCAGTGTCGGCTGTGGGGTCACTGTTGGGCGAGGGGTCACTGCCGGGCGAGGGGTCACCTCCGGGTGAGGGGTCAGTGCTGGGGTGAGGGGTCAGTGCCAGGCGAGAGGCCAGTGCCGGGCGAGAGGTCAGTGCCGGCCGAGGGGTCAGTGCCGGCCGAGGGGTCAGTGCCGGCCGAGGTGTCACTGCTGGGGAGGAACCTCCTTGCTGACCGTAAGGAGTGGACGGAGGAAACTTGGAGAGCAAGAGTGTGGCCTCAGCAGTCAGCCCACCTCCGGGGCAGGGAGTCGGCAGGGGCGGGGTCTCTACTCTCCCCGTGCGTGCGTCTACACCCTCCAACCCGCTGGTCGCCTGGGGACTCAGGATGGTGTCCGCTGCCCCGCTGGGCCCTGGCGGCCAGCAGTGACCCAGGCCCTGACCTGAGCTTGTAAGGAGGGGTCTGCGAAGGCCCGGGGGGCGGGGCCCAAGCGCCGGGCCCCTCCTCTCCCTGAAATCTGGCGGTGAAGGCGGGAAGGAAGGAGGGGCGCCTGCTGCCAATACGGGACCCCAGCAGAGCCCGGCGGCGCACCTACGCCCTTCAGGGCCGGGTGGATGGAGCTCCAGACGCCCACGCTCCCCTTCCGCAGCCTCTGCCCGATGGCGAACTCCAGGTGCAGCAGGGGGATACCCTCCACGACCAGCAGGATGAGGAACGGGATCATGAAGGCCCCTGTGTGGGCAGAAGCGACAGCGTGTCAGAGGACAGCTCACGGGAGGGCGACGGGCCACCCCTGGCGACGCAGGCGTTTGTAGGAAGCACCCGCAGAGACACAAACTTGGGAGCTTCCCGACCACAAGGCCACGAGCACCGCCGCGCAGGGAGCCACCACGCGCCACCTCCCGGCGGTGGCGTCCGTGGGCCGTGACGGCAGCCCCCGGAATCAGCGGAGGCGTCCGCGTGCCGGGGGGGAGCTGGGTGCGAGGGTCAGAGGGGAGAGGTCACGGGAGCGGAGGGTTCAGACACCGACCCAGGGGGAGTGCACGCCGGGGTCCTCGATCTGAGCCTCCGGAGGCTAGCTGGGGAACACTGAGGGCCTCGGAAGGCCCTGACCCGGAGCCGCGACCACATGAGGGGATGCAGGGACCCCTGGGACTGGGGGCACCAGGACCAGGCTGGCTCAGCTCAGGACGACAGGTCGAGACGGGAAATTAGTGAAGGTGGCGGGCTCGGGGGCCCCTGGGCCGCTCCCTCCTCAGGCCGAGCGTGACCTAGCAGAGACCAGCGCAGCCGAGGTCAGCAGAGTGTGAACTTCGGGCCAGGTCGCAGCTGCGCTGTAGGGACTGCTGACGAGGGTCTGGACACACCGATGGCTTCAGGACTGACTGGTGCGGTTGGCGGGGGGTGGGGGAGGGGCGAGCATTCGGTCCCTCCCCTGGGCCATCTCTGCCAGCATCAGCCTATACCCCCTCTGCCCTGGGTTCGCTCCCTGCCTCTTTCTCCTCTGCGGGGGCCCTTGTGTTGGGAGGGACAGCCCCCCCGCCCCCCGCGCGGAGCCCAGTGGCGCTCCCACCCCGCAGTGGGCCATCCTCGGTCTGCGTGCTGGACTGCCTGAGTGGCCTCCCTCCCAACGCGGGGCTCCAGGGACAGGCCCCTTCGGATGCCGAGGTCAAAATTCCAGGACAGCAAGGGGCATGGGCCACGACTGGGGATGTGGCCCTCAAGGTGACAATGACAGAAAATCAAAGAGCGAGGACGGGCACGGGGAACGGAAGACCCACCAGCTGGATCCCCTTGGGTCTAGGGGCCCAGCCCGGGCCACAGGCTCACGGGCAGGGGCCACCTACACCCCACCAGGACCTGCTCACTGGGTCACCGTGTCACCGTGTCCGTGAGGGTTAAGATAAAATAAAAGAGCTGCCTCTCCAACGTTTTCTTAGGGGCTTGATTTGAATCTCTAAGCGGGGCGCCTGGGAGCTCCGCCAGTCAAAGGTCCAACATCAGCTCAGGCCACGATCTCACTGTGAGTTCGAGCCCTGCGTCAGGCTCGCTGCTGTCAGCACAGAGCCCACTTTGGATACCCTGCCCCCCTCTCTTTCTGTCCTCCCGCCACCTCGCATGCTCTATCTCTCTCAAAATTAAACATTTTTTTTAAATAAAAGAGAGAAAGAAAAAAAATCTCTGAGCAAAATTACCAAGAAAACAAGTCCATTTGGGGACAAGGCTCCAGAATGTCCTTCAATCTCCCCTTTTCTCATGACACCACTTTCACCCACCAGCCTTCTGGTCCCTCCATCCCCATCAGGAAACTCCTATTCATCCTGGGAAACCCCATTCGGATAGCCCCTCTTCCAGGAAGCCTCCTCGGCTCTCCTGGCACCCTCCCTCACACAAGCTCCTCCAGGTGGGCGGCTCCCCTGAGTGTGAGGCTCCGCCCCGGTGGGCACAGCCAGCGGGGGAAGGGGGGGAGGAGAGGTCAGGCACATGCCCACTCCACCCCCAAAATGAGCCGTCTGTGTCCCCATGTTGTGGGGCCCATCCCAGCGAGGCAGGTGGGTCTGCCTACCCAGTACCCCGGCCCGGGGCAGCGTCCAGCCTGGAGCAGCCCCTCGGCCCCATGCTCTTTCCAGGGATGAGAATGTTCTCCAGCAAGGCCAAGAGCTCTTTACAGATTAGGCCCTGGGGGATACGTGGCTTTTTTTTTTTTTTTTTTTTTTTTTAAACCCAGCTACTTCTTTCCTTCCCGTGGGTAAAGGTGGAGGAAGCAGGGAAGGGCAGAGGAGGGAGAATGGCCAGCGGGCACCGTGGCGCCCGGATGTGGTTCCAAAGGTCCCTGGAGACGGGCGTCCCTGTGCTGCCCAGGCTTCCGCACCGGTGGACACGCGCGCACACACACGCAGAGGCAGCCCGCTGCACGGGGGAGGGGTGGACGGCACCCGAGGGGGACAGACCCGCCGGTGCGGAAGCACGGCTTGCGTTCTAAGGAACCGGGAAACAGGGCGGGGAGTCTGGAGCCCCACGGGAGGCCCAGTTGTGTTAGTCCTGAGGGGTAACCATACTCTCAACAGGGTGGCACTCATCACGGAATTGGTCCCGGGGAAACTGGCATCATTTCCCCAGGCTCCCGTAGGCGATGGCGACAGATGTGCGGGTGGGGGACCAGACTCCCAGGACACTGCCTGCCTCCCCCAGGGTCCCTCCCCCCCAACCCTTTCACTGTCACCCCCAGGGTCCCTCGCCTCCATCCCTGTCACTGTCATCCTGAAGGCAGATGTGGGTTGCTGCCCCCCATACCCCCCACCCCCGGGCCTTCCCGCCTTCCGTCCACAGTCCAGACCAGACTGAACTCTCCAGAAATCACCCAAACGCCAGAGAGCCATCTTGGGCGAGCAGTTCTGCCCTCCCTGCCCCTGGGGACTGCACCTTAGAGCCCGTGCCCAGGTCCTTTCCAGGCCCGGGAGGACAGCACGGGGTCACCATGGCCAAGGCACAGAGGGCGATACTATCTGAGCTCATAGAGGAGGAAACTCCTAAAGAGAAGTGCACCCGGAGACGCGTCTGACATGCGGCAGCAGTGACTCTGGGGGAGGGGACAGACAGGGACCCTTGGAGGAGTTCCTGATGCAGCTCTGGGCTCAACTCATGTGCCCCTGCCCAGCACCCCGGCCCAGGCCCAGGTCCACACGCGGGTTTCCTCCTAGGACAGCGTGACCCACAAACCCTGCAGCACCTTCCCATACCCACCCCAGTCCCACCCCAGTCCCACCCTAGTCCCACCCTAATTCCATTTGCATCCTATTCCCACCCCACCCCCCTCCGATGCTCTCTCCTGCCCCAGGAAGCTTCCCTGTGAAGGCACGTGCCCCGTGCCTGCTCTGGGTCAGGGCGTGGGGTGGCTGTGTGCCACCCCACCATGTGATGTGGGGATAAACCTGCCCTTCAGGGGCTCGTGGACCTGTGTCACTTGCAGGCGAGCACAGAGCCCGGTGCCCAACTCCCACTGAGGTGGGACAAGCACTAGCCAAACAAAGCCCCCTGAGGTGGTGCAGGCGGACGACACAGCCCACCCGGGAACCACTGCACCTGCGCCCTTCACAGCGCTGCCCCGGGGACCCCAGAGAGACCCAGCGTTGGGGACCTTTTGAGTGACCACACAGTCTCCTAACGCCATGCGCCGGGGGGGGGGGGGGGGGGGGGGGGGGGGGGGGCACTGCGCGTGGGTGCACGCGCGCGTGGGTGAGTGGGTGTGTGCGTGCATGAATACGTGCGTGTGTGGGTGCACGGGCGTGTGAATGTGTGTGTGGGTGCGTACTGTGCGCGCATGCGTGCATGGGTGCGCGCGTGTTGTGTGGGTGTTGCGCGGATGTGCGGGGGGCGTGTGTGCACACGCGTGGGTGTGGGCTGCGCGCGTGTGTAGGTGCGTGCGGTGTGCACGCATTGAGAGCGTGGGTGCGTGCGCACGTGGGCATGTGCGTCAGTGCGTGATGTGTGCGCGCAGGCGTGTCGGGTGGGTGCGTGCGTGCGCACCGCCGCGGCCACAGCGGATGCGGCAGAACGTTGTCGGCTGAATCGAAATCAGGGGCCGGGATGTCGTTTTGTCTACTTTTCTGACTTTTTTTTCCCCAAAATATAAAGTTAAAAATAAAGTAAATGAATATTTGTCGTACTTTGCATATTACCCAAAAGTCCTGGAAGTAGTTGGAGGCATGTTACGTCTTCACGGAACCATCTCCCTCAAGTCACGCCACCCCCCCCCCCCACCCCTTACAGCTGGGGCCGCAGGCGTGGGAGGCGTCGCGCGGAGGGTCACTAGCTGCGGTCACCTCCCTGCGGCCCTCCGCCTCCTGGGCTCCGCTGCTGGCCTCCCGGTGAGCGTGGGTGGCCTGGACGGGACAGAGCGTGAGCCACGGAGGGTCCCAGAGCTCAGAGGTCGGACCCCCCAGCCCCGCCGCCAGGGTGGAACCTCGCTGTGGGGGCGCAGCGCAGGCCTCCGCTCCCCGGGCTGACTGGGGGACAGCCCCGTCAGTCTGCAGGGTCTGGGGGCACGGTTCCCACGGGTGAACACGGCACCGGGACCGCAGTGCAGGGGTGCAGCCAGCCCCCTTCCCTGTCCAGGGGGCAGGAAATCTGCGGGGTGCTGGGCTCCCAGTTACAAGTGAGCAGGAGCAGGCTGGGACCCTCTCTTAGGGTGGCCCTGTGGCACGTGAGCGGGAAGTCCCAGAAGGAAGGGGCAGCGGCCCCAGAGGCAGCCGGGAGGCAGGCTCACGGTCGGACCGCAGAGGCTGCACTGCTGGGGCCCCTCCTCCCTCTGGCTCCCCCTGTGCTGTGGCTGCCGCTTCCGCTTCCGGAGTCGGAAGCTGGACCAGGGGTCTGTGAGACACACCCTCCCAGACCTTGGGAAGCTCAACCCTGGGAAATTCAGGGCCCCTGAGGCTGACCCAGGAACGGGCACTTCTGCCTTTCCCGGGGATGCTTTTAGATCACAAAGCCCAGGTGAGAGCCTGCGGGTGCTTCAGAGTAAGAAGCAAACAAACAGCCCCGCAAACACGTCACTGGGGCGCCCGTCCCCGGGACAGCCAGCCCACTCTGCATAGCCGGTGTCCCCAGTGAGCACCTGCCCCTGCCCCTGCCCCTGCCCCTGCCCCCTCCTTGTTTACAGCTCAGCCCCAGCCCAGGGTTCCCCAGGGCTGCGGCACCCCTCCCTGGGCCCAGGGCCCGGCCGCGGACTCATGGGGGTTCCGTCCCTGTCGTCCACAGGGACCGGAGGCGGGTGAAGCGAAGATGGTGAGGACACAGAGCCAGCACCACAGGGCTGGGGGAGAGGGAGAGGGGCAGCCTCGGCCTGTGGAAGGAGACCCCTGCGGTCCAGGCAAGGCCCTCCAAGGCCTCTGGGGGTGGCAGGGTGGCCTGAGGTCAGGGAGTCCTTCTGTGGGTCGCCTGCTCCCGGCCCAGCTCCCTCCTCTGTCCAGGCAGGAGTGCGGTGCCCGCGTGGTGGCCCTGTGAAGGGCTGTCCCCCGCTGCCCCTCCCGCTCTCAGAGAGGGGGCTCCATCCAGAGGAGTGGCCGGTTCCCCTCAGACCCCTCACACCCAGGTCAGGTGTGCTCTTCGAGGACGCACACAGACGCTTGGATGCGCGGGTCCGGGCGGCAGACATCCTTCGCCGGCCCCACGAGCCAAGAGCAGAGCGCTGTGGGGGCCCGGACCGCCCTGCAACCCTGCCCAGCCCTGCCCCCGCTGCGGACGTGGAGGCTGAATCCACAGGGGAGGCAGGTGGCACTCCAGGAGGACGGCGTGTGTGACCACGGCCCCCCCGGGACTCCTCCCCCTCCCTGCGAATGCGCTCCTCGGTCCGGGGCCCCATCCCGTTGTTCGCAGGCGGACCCCCTTCCAGCCCGGGGCTCACCTCCGCCATGGCTCTGGCACAGGTAGGGGAAGCGCCACACGTTGCCCAGGCCCACGCAGAAGCCCACGCAGGTGAGCATGTACTGGGCCTTGTTGTCCCACTGGGGCCGGGAGCCGGCCTCCTTGGCCTCGATGCTCTCCAGCTGGTCCAGGGACGGGATCCGGTCCTCCAGGCCCGGGTTGGGCAACACGAGCCTCACCATGGTGGTCGCAGGGCCGGTCCCTGGTGGCCCAGGCGGGTCGGGAGCCAGAGGGCGAGTGGCCGCAGGCCCAGAGCCCCAGCACTTTATAGGGAACCTTTGGCACCTCGCCCCGAGCACCTGGCGTCAGCAGATCTGAAGGTGAGTCCGCCCCAACTGTTAATGCCTTATCTGTGGAGGCGCCGCAGACCCTCGGGACTGCCCCACAGGCGCTGGCCGGCCCCTCCCACTGAGCAAACGCAGCCGCCAAGGCTCCCGCCCCCAGGGTGCTCCCGAGGCTGGGTTCCCCCCCCACCTGCAGGACACCGCTGCTCTCCAGACCCTGGGATGCTCGGCTCACCGTCACACTCCCCAGCGGCAGAAGGAGGTGGGGCGGCCCTCCCTCTCCCCGGCTCTCTCTGCCAGCAGGCTATGTGCGGGGGCATCCCTGCCCCGCCCCACCCCGTCCAGGGCCGTGAGGTGGACCTGGGCCCTGGGAGCAGCCCACTGCCCTGCTCACTCGGAGTTTGGAGCTGCCTGGACCCCTCCGGGCCCCGAGCACCAGGCTCTAACCAGACTCCCAGGGAGCTTTGGGTCCCCGCTGGCATCTGGATACCGAAGCCCCTTCAGATGCGGGGTGCCTGTAGGTGGACCCCTGGGACCCACAGCAGCCCCCAGGGCGCTCGGCTCCCCGGGTCATCACCCGGCTGTCCCCCAGCCTCTCCGGGCAGCTGTGGGATTTCTGTCCTCCTACCCAGGGCCGGGCATGGGGCGGCCCCGAGAGGGGTGGGGGGACAGCAGTGGGAAACGGGGCTCCACTGCGGTCCAGCAGGGAGGCTTGGGGGGCCCACAGCACACGCAGAGAGCCTCGTAGCCTCCACCTGGTGCCCTCTGGCCCCGGGTGCCCTCCAGCCCAGCCTGGCCTCTAGCCTGGGAGAGCAAGAGAAGAACCCCACCCGAGGGTTAGGACGGCCAAGCCGATCCTGAAGGCAGAGCAGAGTCTGGGACAAAGTTAGTGTGGGCGGGGGCGTGCCCACCAGTGATCTGCACCTGGCAACCCTTCCGGCCCGCTGCCACTTTTCCTGGGGTCACTGACCAGGCCACACCCAGCCCCCTCGGGGCCGTTCCCTCGGGAGCCCCCTTCACTGGCCTGCGGGGCCGGCTGGGTGCAAAGCCCTCTCTGATGGCCCTGTTGACCGGCCTCCACTCCCACCCGGTCCTTCCCAGAGGGATGGGCGCTGTCGCTGGGAGTCCTTTGCTTATCTGTCTCCCCAGTGACCCGCTCCACTGGACAATAACGTCCCTTCCGGCCCCGGGGCTGCCTGACCCCGACCCCACCCCACTTGACTGGTTCATGCTGACATTCGAGGAACAATCCAGGGAAGGCGGGTGAGGGTCACTCGGGAGGGGTGAGTCAGGAGTCCGACCTTTGCCCTTAGGACAGGGGACCTGGGGAAGGGTGGAGGCCTGAAGGGAGGAATCAGGTTAGAATTTAGGCGCATCTGGTTCCTGAGACGAGAGCAGGACAGGCAAGCAGATGCCACCACAGAGACAGAGACAGAGGGAGAGACAGAGGGACAGAAGGGGAGACAGAGGGAGAGAGATAGAGCAAGTGACAGAGACAGAGGGACAGACAGAGGGACAGAAGGGGAGACAGAGGGAGAGACGGAGACAGAGGGAGAGATGGACAGAAGGGGAGACAGAGACAGAGGGAGAGATGGAGACAGGGACAGAGGGACAGAGACAGAGGGAGAGACAGAGACAGAGGGAGAGACAGAGGGACAGAAGGGGAGACAGACAGAGGGAGAGACAGAGACAGAGGGAGAGACAGAGACAGAGGGAGAGACAGAGGGACAGAAGGGGTACAGAGGGAGAGACGGAGACAGGAACAGAGGGACAGAGATAGAGGAAGTGACAGAGACAGAGGGAGAGACAGAGGGACAGAAGGGGAGACAGAGACAGAGAGAAAGACAGAGACAGAGGGACAGAGACAGAGGAGAAACAGAGGGAGAGACACAGGAACAGAGACAGGGAGAGACACAGGAACAGAGACAGAGACAGAGGGAGAGACAGAGACAGAGGGAGAGACAGAGACAGAGGGAGAGATGGACAGAAGGGAAGACAGAGACAGAGGGAGAGATGGAGACAGGGACAGAGGGACAGAGACAGAGGGAGAGGCACAGGAACAGAGTCAGAGACAGAGGGAGAGACACAGAAACAGTGACAGAGGGAGAGACAGAGACAGAGGGAGAGACAGAGGGAGAGACACAGAGACAGAGGGAGAGACAGAGGGACAGAAGGGGAGACAGAGACAGAGAGAAAGACAGAGACAGAGGGACAGAGACAGAGGAGAAACAGAGGGAGAGACACAGGAACAGAGACAGGGAGAGACACAGGAACAGAGACAGAGACAGAGGGAGAGACAGAGACAGAGGGAGAGACAGAGACAGAGGGAGAGACAGAGACAGAGGGAGAGATGGACAGAAGGGGAGACAGAGACAGAGGGAGAGATGGAGACAGGGACAGAGGGACAGAGACAGAGGGAGAGGCACAGGAACAGAGTCAGAGACAGAGGGAGAGACACAGAAACAGAGACAGAGGGAGAGACAGAGACAGAGGGAGAGACAGAGGGAGAGACAGAGGGAGAGACAGAGGGAGAGACACAGAGACAGAGGGAGAGACACAGGAACAGAGACAAAGACAGAGGGAGAGACAGAGAGACAGAGGAAGAGACAGAGACAGAGGGAGAGACAGAGACAGAGGGAGAGACACAGGAGCAGAGACAAAGACAGAGGGAGAGACAGAGACAGAGGGAGAGACACAGGAACAGAGACAGAGACAGAGGGAGAGACAGAGACAGAGAACAGAGAAACAGGGAGGAAAGAGGTGCCCCAGGCTGGCCCAGGTCCAAGGGGTGGGGACGGGGATGGCGGATGGTCTGGACACAGGGCGGAGGTGCTACCTGGACCCCGAGGGCCAGCGAGGGAGAGGAGTCTGGGCTGAGGTGGGGAGCAGCCCAGGGCTCTGTCCTGGGTGTGTCCGGAGTGGGGCCCCCTCCCCACAGGAGCCCTGGGGTGGGGGAGGGTCCCCGCCCCACCACAGGCCCCCCTGAGGGGTGTACCTAGGGCTTCCTCCGGGCAGCTCTCTCTGGAAGCTTCCACAGGAACCCAGACCCCGGACCGCCTTCCCTGTGGCGGCCAAGGCCCCCACCCCTGCAACCGAGCCTCAGCCCCAGATCAGGTCTCGGGGCTCTGAGCCCCAGCTTCCCCGTCTGTAAAACGTGATCGCGGTAGCCAACTCCACGGCTATCTGCCGGGAAAATATCTGGAAAGTGTACGTGGGCGAGAGAAGGCCAGGTGCCTGAGAGCTAGGCCTGAGCAACCAGGGTCCCCGCAACAGGGACAGGGGCTGCAGCCAGGCCCCAGAGCTTGCTTGGGCCCCGCAGCAAAGCAGTACTTTCTGCCCTGCCCTGGGGTGCAGCGGAGTGCCCCCGAGGCCGGGTGCCCGGGTGCCACCCACGGGCTCTCCGGGCTCTGCCCTCCTAGGTGGGGGGCCGGAATTGGGGTGTGGAATGCGGGGCACAGACATAGACCCAGCATGAGGCGGGGGGCTTCTGCCACAGCCCCCATGAGGCTGCGGGCCCTCGTGCTCCCCTGCCTCCCCCCGCTTCCCCTGCCCCCTCCTGCCCCCTCTTTCCCCCTCCTGCCCCCCTAGAATCAGCTCCTGCACTCTAAGGCCAAGGGTCTCAGTGCCAGGAGTCCCACCCGACCCGCCTTGACCCCGACCCTGTCCCCCCACTGCAGCCCACCGGGCCCACATCCGCCCCAGGGCCTTGGCACTCTGGATGCTCCCCCTGCCCGGCTCCCTGCAGCGTCCACCAGGCCACGGGCCCCCATGGTCAAGTGGTGACGTGAGCACACAGGGCTGCCCACTGCCCGCCCCTCTGCTCCCCTCTCTACTTTCCTTCCCTGGTTGGTGGCATCATTTCCTTCCGAGGTGCGGTTCATCCTGCTATTTCTCTAACTGCTTTTCTTCTCTCTTCCCCCGAAGGCCCGAGGCTGCCTGGGCTCTCACGGTTGGCCAGATGAAGGGGTCCCGCGGCTGTCCCCAGATGGGTGCATCCAGGGAGGTGGCTGGACAGGCACCTGGGCCTCCGTCCCCAGCTTCACTTGCCCAGGGGCCACGGGAGCCCCGCAGCCACGCTCAGTGGTCTTCGTGGCAGGAAGTGCCAGGCAGTTCCGGCGAACAGGTGAACCGACTAGATGAGCCTTTGCTTTTACTACGGTCGTGGTTGGAAACAGACTGAGGCGCTAAAAGCATCCCCACCTCCCGACCCCTGTCCGGATGCCGGGTCCCGGGGCCTGAAAAGTGATGGCCCCAGCCTCGGCTGCACAGGGTGGTCACCTCCCTCAAAGCCCAACAAAAATGAGGGCGCGTTGTGAGCAAACGGAGGTTTGTCGTGGGACCGGCGAGGACCCCGAAGTGGAGCCCCTCCCGCCCCCCCTCCACACCTCAGACCGCAGCCCCTCCCCCACGTTTGCCCAAAAATTTCTTTTACAAAAGAAGGTAAAGGCCCCTGAGCGTTTTCAGCCCCCCACGGCGGATGAGCTAAGCGTCCCCTCCCCTTGTTCCGTGGACCCCAGGATCCCCCACGGCCCACCAGCCGCCCCGGGACACTCCGGGTCCTGATAGACGCGGGACAGGACGATGAACGTATTCTCCTAACTCGGCTGGTCTGCTCTGTTGTACGAACAGGGGACAGGGGACATGTAAATCACAGGACACGTGTCCAACCGCTGCTTGTGTCATTGGTCAGGCTTCCAGGCAGCAGGACACTGCGAGGAGGGAAGTTTTCAGATGCCAGAAGTTGCACGTGGGATCTCTACTGCAGGGTCTGTGCACAAGGGCCGAGGGTCACCTGGATAAGTGTGCACGTGCGTGAGTGACACACGCACCCTCACTGCCTCACTGCTTGAAGTTATACCGTCTGTGCATGATTTTTATTTCCCTTTTATTAAATTAAAAAAATTTTAAACTGAATGTACAGTTTCATTTCATTTTTTTCACCTTCTATTAAATTTTTCTTTCCGATGCCATGTTTGATGTGGAACACGAGAGGTATTCAGTGTGTTGGGAGTATCTTCCATGATTATAGCAAATTTCCCGAATGTGGCTCATCCCCGCGGTGTCCATTTTCCCTGAAATAAATGTATTTGTACGTACGTGTATTTGTTACTGTCTTATGGGTTGATGAACTTCCATAAAGCAGGCACATCCGGGTAACAGTCACCCAGACAAAGGCATAGAACATTCCAGAACCCCAGCGCCCGCCCCCCCCCCCAAGAGAACCGCACAGGGGGCTCAGCTCTGGTGGGCTGTCCCTTCCTTCCCTCCCTCGGAGATGCCTGCTCAAGTGTCCTTGTCTCTGGAGGCTCTGCCCCTTCCCGTCAACCTGCAGGGCGGCTTGAAACATCCTGGAACATGTGTGCCGTGAGCTTCCTCCCCACGCAGCCGCTGTCCTGGCCTCGCTGTCCCTGGCGTCTCCCTGCTCCCTGCCCACACGATCGATGGTGAAGATGCCCTCATGCTTTATTCTGGAAGCAGTGGGGTTTTGCCTGAGACTAAGTGCCCCGCCTCGAATTGTTTCCAGGGCAGCAGGTTCTCCAGAGGGGTTTACCCCGGGGCTGTTTAGACGTGGCCTCCCCGCCTTCCGCAGGGCCGCTCGGCCCACACTCCTGGTGCTGCCCCGTCTCCCGTCTCTCCCTTCTCCTGTCTCTTGTCTCTTACGTCTCTCCCGTCTCCCCCATCTCTGCTGTTCCCTCAGCTCCTCTGCACATTTTGTCGAGGGCACACGTCTTGTGTGGCCTTATAGTGAGTGCACCTGAAAAAGCGTGTCCCCCTCTGCTCTCCTTCGCGAACGTGCTCTGCTCACACGTCTACATGTGGCTCACACGTCCACAGCGAGCCACCCCCACGGAGAACCTGCCGGATTTGCAGCGGTGCTGGGTGCCTGCCGGCCCTCGGATGGAGGCCATGGGCCCAAGGAGCAGCAGGTTCTCCTCCCGCAAAGGAGCAGGTCCCTCCGGGAATCCAGGCCTCCTCCTCCTCTGGAAGCTCCGCGGCTTGGGGGTGGAGGTCCTGAAGGCCTGTCGTGAGATCCGGTCCGGGGTGTGTGTGCGCTGCTGTGAACCGCGTGGCTCCTCAGCGTTTGCCTCCCGGCGGCCTCCCCTCCCTTGGAAATCCGGTTCTAGGACTTGTGATCTTTGATTTTTACAGATAACTTCAACACAAAATCACACCGATGGAAACGACGGTTTTTCATCCTTTTGCCTTTCATTGTTCTTGCCTCATGACAGCTCGTGGGGCACGACGCGGGCACACGCGGTGCGAGCCACGCTCCCGCCGTCACCCCTGGGCCCGTCAAGGACGGCGGGGACTTCTGCACAAACACCCACTGGCCTTCCTTCTCCCGGCAGCAGCTTTACCAGTGATTGTGAACGGGCGTCAACTCTATGAAACGCCTTCCTACGTTTGCAAGAGGGTTACCAACTTGCCGCCCTTCGTCCTCTCGATGTGGCGATTACATGCCTTGACCTTGCCCCACGAAACAGTCTTGCATTCTTAGAGTAACGCCACTGTCCCTGGCGCACAATCATTCAGTCACCGGATTCGGTTTAGCCCAGGTTAGTTTGTGGTTTTTACAACTGTTCCTGGACCATGTGAGTCAATCCACAATCGGAGTCCCCCCCGCCCCCCCAGGCAGCCGGCTGTGCGGAAAGAGGGGACCAGGGCCGGTGAGTCACATGCTGGCCTGCTCACTGCATTGTCAATAACAATAGAAATTTTCACTCAGAAATCTTTGCTAGTTTCATAAGTTTAAGAACCTGTGAGGGCACCTGGGTGGCTCAGTCTGTCGAGCATCCGACTTCAGCTCAGGTCATGATCTCACAGTCCGTGAGTTCCAGCCCCACGTTGGGCTCTGTGCTGAGAGCTCAGAGCCTGGAGCCTACTTCCGATTCTGTGTCTCCCTCTCTCTCTGCCCCTCCCCGACTCATGCTCTGTCTCTCTCTGTCTCAAAAATAAATAAACATTAAAAAAACAAACAAACAGGGCCGCCTGGGTGGCTCGGTAGGTTAAGCGTCCGACTTCGGCTCAGGTCATGATCTCACAGTCCGTGGGTTTGAGCCCCGCGTCGGGCTCTGTGCTGACAGCTCGGAGCCTGGAGCCTGTTTCGGATTCTGTGTCTCCCTCTCTCTGTGACCCCCCACCCCCCCGTTCATGCTCTGTCTCTCTCTGTCTCAAAAATAAACGTTAAACAAACAAACAAACAAACAAACAAAAAAAAAAAACGTGTGGCTGACAGGGACCAGACAGCTGTGGAAGCTGTTACAAAGTGGATCTGATCCTTGGTCAACTTTGTGGTTTGGTGTGCCGGGTTTTATTTCAACAGGCCACAAGTTCAGCGTTAGATATTTTACACCTTAGTCTTCGGGGAAGGAGGATACCCCCCTTTGAAATCATGGAGAATGGGTGGAGGCGTCTGCATGCTGGGCAGGAAGCCAAGGGGAGGGGCACCGCCCTGGGACGTCCCTCCCCCAGGGCGTTAAGGACAGGATGTCACCCTGAAGCCCTGGGGCCCCTGGCATTGTGGAGGGGGAGGGGATTGGTTGCTTGTGACACACGCCCAGCTTCTGCTGTTCCCTGGAGCTGAGGACCGGCCACAGCAGGTGAGGGCGGGCCCTGGGCTGTCCCGTGATCACCAAAGTCATTAACCTTTGTCTTAAACGGGGTGGTTTGTTTTCATGAAGGAGCCTGAGCCGAGTTACTGAGTCATCACAAGTCACGGGATGGGATGTTTGATGCTTCCCCGCCTCCCCGCCCCCCCATTCCTGGACTTCACCCCCACGGAGTCGCCTCTGATCTGTTATCTGTCTTTCCTGTGCCTCTGCCTTCCCAGGGGAAGGGGGAGCACTGTCTCTGCAGGGTCAGGGGGCTGAGGAGGCAGAGGGAGAAGAGATGGAGACAGACGGAGAGTTGGTGCCCCTCTGTCCTGCTGCCCGGCACCAGCAGGTGCCCAAGGTGATGGCACGCATTGGCAGGAGGCTCTGTGCCCACAGGCTGTGCTCACTGGAGCAGTTGCCCACCCCCCTACAGTGCAGCTGTCACTCACCCTGGCCCAGAGGGAGGCCAGAGTCACCTGGAGTCCCATCCCTGCCTGTTTGTTTACTGCGAGTTATCAAGAGAAACGGTTGTTACTGACCTGGGTCTTTGAGGACATCCCCCCAGATAGGCTGGGAGGGATGCCCCGATTCTGCCTTTGCTGTGATAAGAGCGGCCCTGGTGGGGGCGGTGGGGGGCGGGGAGCCTCCCCGGGAGGCCCAGGGTCCAGGCACAGCCTCCCCAGCATGTTGTGCAGCTGGGAAAGCAGACATGGGGTTGGATGGAGGGTCTGGGGTAGTTTTGTCCAATGAGTAGTAATTGGGCACATTTCTACTTCTATAACTTTCGTGATCACAAAAGTAACACATTTTTGTAACCTAGTTGGCAAATGCAGAAAGGAGCTGAGTAAAGGGTGCTCATTACCTCACCGGGCACGGGGTGTGGGTAAATCCCGCGACAGCATTTTCTTCTGATAGATGTGCGCGTGCACCCCAGCCACCTATACGTTCTGACACACGTACTCACGACGGGGGTCTGTGCTTACCGTACGGTGCTCGTCCCACCCCATAAAACCCCACGGCGCACGGGGCCTGTGCTGGGATCCTTCGTTACCTGTTTCTCTATCGCTGGGCACTTATGTCGTTCTGGGTTTTATATATTGCAAATATCGCTGCACTAAACATCTTTGTTTAAATACCCTTTTCCCCATCTTTTGACTTCGGGGACACATTTTTCTGCATAGAAGACTATGAAAACTGCTTTCTGGAAAGATCTCGAAGCAGGAGCGTCCGCTTCACGCAACGCCTTGGAAGCGGTGGGTATCGTTTTAATTTTTGCCAATTCAATGAGTAGGAGTTGGTATCTTAACAGTATTGGTTTGTGTGTCCGATTCCTGGCTATACTATTTATTTCTTCGTGTGTTTCTTTACCTATTTGAAAATGTCCGTTATAAATTGCAAGGCCCCCTTTTCCTGGAGTGAGGGCCTCTGGGTAGTTGTCTGGCCCCTCATGTGTTTGGGCCTCCGTCCCTCCTCCCCGCGTGATCGGGTTCTGGGATGGGCCTCTCCGGACCTCTCTCCCCACCTCCCGATCAAGATGGCCCCCAAGCCCCCTGGGCTATCAGCAACCTCCACGGGCTGGCGTCCCTGAGCCAGACTCTTGGGGGAGACGCTGTCCCTCAGTAAGAAGCGCCCACAGGGGCGCCTGGGTGGCGCAGTCGGTTAAGCGTCCGACTTCAGCCAGGTCACGATCTCGCGGTCTGTGAGTTCGAGCCCCGCGTCGGGCCCTGGGCTGATGGCTCGGAGCCTGGAGCCTGTTTCCGATCCTGTGTCTCCCTCTCTCTCTGCCCCTCCCCCGTTCATGCTCTGTCTCTCTCTGTCCCAAAAATAAATAAACGTTGAAAAAAAAAATTTTTAAAAAAGAAGCGCCCAGAGGCCGGGAGGGTAGGGTTCCCACCTGTGGACATAGAAATCCCAAGGGCGTCCCAGCTGGAGCTCTTGATGGGATCAGTGCCCGGGAGGAGGACAGTCTCGGCTTGAGGACCGCAGGAGACACAGATGCAGGTGAAGGTCCAGCCAGGTGAGGGCAGCCCAGGAATCCAGAGGGGCCCGGGGGGGAGCCTGGCCTGCAGGACAGCGCCGTGTGAGGGCCCAGGGCCCAGGGAGGGGGGAGTCAGACCGTCAGATAGTCTGGGGCAGCACCCGTGTGTGGGGCCAGGAGGCAGCGGGCAGCGGAGACCGGGGCTGTGGAGAGGGCAGACGTGGGGCTGCCTGGCCATCCTGCTCCTACGTCTACCACGTGTGGCCACTGGGCCCGGGAGCTGGTTTCCGGAAGACTGGACGCCGCCGAGGAAGGCAGTGTCTGCCCGGGGCGCGATCCGCGAGCAGGACTGGGGAGGCCACAGACGGCCGAGCCCAAACTTCAAGGAGGGACGTTACAGTAGGTCTGGGGGTTCCAGTCATGCCTTGGAGCAGTTTCTGGAACTTCGAGTGAGGCTCAGAGAGGACACTTTGCCTCCGTGTGGGATGACGTGAGAGGATGGGGAGGGGCCGGGAATGGGTGCCCCCAGTGCCACACCCCTGCTCCCCTGCTCCCCTCACACAGACCTCGGCAGGAGGGTGGCAGGGTGGGGGAAACGGAGTCCCGGGCACGTGAAGTCCTCCTAGGCTGGAGGCCGAGCGGAGACCGACCCCTGGCTTCTTTCCTCCCTGCTGCTGCCACCAGGCCCCTCTGACGGCAACTCCTGCCTGTCCCCAGCCCCCCACGAGGTTCCACCAGCCTCTCCCCAGGGCGGCACCCTTCCCCCCTGGGGGATCCAGGGCCCATCGAGGGCTGGGGGTGGGGGTGGGGTGGTTGGTGAAAAAGCCCAGACCCCAGAGCAGGAGCCCAGAGAAAGTCAGAGGACAGTGGGCCCTGGGCTCCAGGGGGCCCTGACATGTAGGGGGGTCCTCACATCTGTCCACCTGGCCCCAGGGCCTGTGGGGGCAGAGGGCAGTCCTGCCCACATGCTGTCACTAGGTCCTCCCCGCTGCGGGCATTCCCAGAACTCGGTCAAATTGTTTTCAAGGGGACGCACTCGATTAACCATCAACCTGGGAGAATGACTTCTCAGTGGACTCCGGGCTGCTGGTACTTTTCCAGAGCCACTGTGCCCCAGTCCCCACCCAGTGTCCCTGGGAGAGTTCCCAAGCTGTGGCAGAAGGAGTCCAGGAACCCCACCTTTGCACCTGAGGCCTTATGGGGGTCCCCCCGCAGCACCCCGCAAGGCACCATCCCAGTTCCCAGTTCAGACCCCTTCTCCCCAGACCTCCCGCCCCCGCCCCCCCCCCCGACCCAGGCTCAGTCCAGAGCACCCCCAGTGCCTTCCCGCACTCCCACCGCTCAGTGATGTTCCAGATCCTTCCTCAGGGCCTGAGGGACCCGGCCCTGGGGCTGCCTCCGACTCCCTCCCCACTGTGGACCCTTAGGTGCACACAGATGACACAGAGTAGGTCCAGGGGCTCTGCCTGTGGGAGGGGTGCCCCGAGCCCACACGTCAGTGCATTTGTGCTCTCGAGCTGACCACGGAGGCTTCGGCAGGGCACCAGGGCGCAAGCCAGCTGTTTCCGGGGAGCAGGGCAGCCGCGCGTGAGCACGTCGGTCACTAAAAGGACATTTGGCTTCAGGCTCCTCGTGTGGACCTTTGACAGGCAGAGTGAGCCTGTGGGGCAGCCTTGCTGTGAACAGGTGCACGTTCAGGAATGTAGGTGGGGGTGGGGAGCGCGTTCAGCACCATTTCTCCGGGGACCAGGGCTGGCTGCGCGCAAGGCACCAAGCGGCAGACCGCACCCGGAGCCCAGCGGGCCGCGGGACGGAGCGGTGATGCTCGCACCGTGCCCGTCCGGGTTTGCTGTGCTCCCACGGCACTTACTCGCCTGCCTTCCACGAGGGGCCACAGCTGAGCAAACGGGGGCGCGTCCATATGGCCGTGCTCATAACACCCTCCGCACCACAGCCCGGGGCGGCCCTCCCACGGGGGTGACCAAGCGCTCCCTGGGCACCGCTCCGTGCGGGCACCCTGTGTGCCTGACGGGACAGCAGACACCGGCCACCATCACTGCCTGCGTCCGCGGAAGTGAGCAGGAGTGGAGAGGAGCCCGCGAGGAGCCCCAGGGACCCCACAGTCAAGGACGACCACGGGAGTCAGGTCTGGAGAACAGGCCAGAGAGATGAGCAGGGGGCAGGCCCGCGGGGGGGTGGTTCATCACCCAGAGAGTGAGAATTATTCCACGCCGGGAGGCGGGGTGAGGAGACCCCTCAAAGGTCCTGCCTGTGGGAGAAGTATGAATGGAGAGGGCAGGGGGAGGCCCTGGCCCAGGGAGGGAGCACCGGGGATGGGCTCACCTGGGCACCGACGGGACCCGAGATTGCCAAAGGGGAGTGGGCTAAGAAGACCCCCATCTCCCAAGATGCAGCTGCCCCGGTACAGGTGTGGCAGGTGTCCTCCTGAAGACAAATCTGCCCGCCCCCCCCCCCCCAGCACAGGTGCAGGTGTCTCCTGAAGAGGCAGCCACCCGCCTCCCCAGCCTCACCCCTCCAGCACAGGTGCAGACGTCCTCCTGAAGAGGCAGCCACCCCCCCCAGCCTCACCCCCCCCCAGCCAGGTGCAGCAGGCGTCCTCCTGAAGAGGCAGCGCCCTCCCCCGCAGCGCCCTCCCCCGCAGCCTCACCACCCCCAGCACAGGTGCAGGCGTCCTCCTGAAGAGGCAGCCACCCCCCCAGCCTCACCCCTCCAGCACAGGTGCAGGCGTCCTCCTGAAGAGGCAGCCACCCCCCCCAGCCTCACCCCCCCCCCGGAACAGGTGCAGGCGTCCTCCTGAAGAGGCAGCCACCCCCCCCAGCCTCACCCCCCCCAGCCAGGTGCAGGCATCCTCCTGAAGAGGCAGCCACCCCCCCCCAGCCTCACCCCCCCCAGCACAGGTGCAGGCGTCCTCCTGAAGAGGCAGCCACTCCCCCAGCCTCACCCCTCCAGCACAGGTGCAGGCGTCCTCCTGAAGAGGCAGCCACCCTCCCCCCCAGCCTCACCCCCCCAGCCAGGTGCAGCAGGCGTCCTCCTGAAGAGGCAGCCACTCCCCCAGCCTCACCCCTCCAGCACAGGTGCAGGTGTTCTCCTGAAGAGGCAGCCACCCCCCCACAGCCTCACCCCCCCCAGCCAGGTGCAGCAGGCGTCCTCCTGAAGAGGCAGCGCCCTCCCCCGCAGCGCCCTCCCCCGCAGCCTCACCACCCCCAGCACAGGTGCAGGCGTCCTCCTGAAGAGGCAGCCACCCCCCCAGCCTCACCCCTCCAGCACAGGTGCAGGCGTCCTCCCAAAGAGGCAGCCACCCCCCCCCAGCCTCACCCCCCCCAGCCAGGTGCAGGCATCCTCCTGAAGAGGCAGCCACCCCCCCCCCCAGCCTCACACCCCCCAGCACAGGTGCAGGCGTCCTCCTGAAGAGGCAGCCACTCCCCCAGCCTCACCCCTCCAGCACAGGTGCAGGCGTCCTCCTGAAGAGGCAGCCACCCTCCCCCCCAGCCTCACCCCCCCAGCCAGGTGCAGCAGGCGTCCTCCTGAAGAGGCAGCGCCCTCCCCCGCAGCGCCCTCCCCCGCAGCCTCACCACCCCCAGCACAGGTGCAGGCGTCCTCCTGAAGAGGCAGCCACCCCCCCAGCCTCACCCCTCCAGCACAGGTGCAGGCGTCCTCCTGAAGAGGCAGCCACCCCCCCCAGCCTCACCCCCCCCAGCCAGGTGCAGGCATCCTCCTGAAGAGGCAGCCACCCCCCCCCCAGCCTCACACCCCCCAGCACAGGTGCAGGCGTCCTCCTGAAGAGGCAGCCACTCCCCCAGCCTCACCCCTCCAGCACAGGTGCAGGCGTCCTCCTGAAGAGGCAGCCACCCTCCCCCCCAGCCTCACCCCCCCCCAGCCAGGTGCAGCAGGCGTCCTCCTGAAGAGGCAGCGCCCTCCCCTGCAGCGCCCTCCCCCGCAGCCTCACCACCCCCAGCACAGGTGCAGGCGTCCTCCTGAAGAGGCAGCCACCCCCCCCAGCCTCACCCCTCCAGCACAGGTGCAGGCGTCCTCCTGAAGAGGCAGCCACCCCCCCACAGCCTCACCCCCCCCCCCCAGCCAGGTGCAGCAGGCGTCCTCCTGAAGAGGCAGCGCCCTCCCCCGCAGCGCCCTCCCCCGCAGCCTCACCACCCCCAGCACAGGTGCAGGCGTCTTCCTGAAGAGGCAGCCACCCCCCCAGCCTCACCCCTCCAGCACAGGTGCAGGCATCCTCCTGAAGAGGCAGCCACCCCCCCCAGCCTCACCCCTCCAGCACAGGTGCAGGCGTCCTCCTGAAGAGGCAGCCACCCCCCCAGCCTCACCCCTCAGGCACAGGTGCAGGCGTCCTCCTGAAGAGGCAGCCACCCGCCTCCCCAGCCTCACCCCTCCAGCACAGGTGCAGGCGTCCTCCTGAAGAGGCAGCCACCCCCCCACAGCCTCACCCCCCCCCAGCCAGGTGCAGCAGGCGTCCTCCTGAAGAGGCAGCGCCCTCCCCCACAGCGCCCTCCCCCGCAGCCTCACCACCCCCAGCACAGGTGCAGGCGTCCGCCTGAAGAGGCAGCCACCCCCCCAGCCTCACCCCTCCAGCACAGGTGCAGGCGTCCTCCTGAAGAGGCAGCCACCCCCCCCAGCCTCACCCCCCCCAGCCAGGTGCAGGCGTCCTCCTGAAGAGGCAGCCACCCCCCCCAGCCTCACCCCCCCCAGCCAGGTGCAGGCATCCTCCTGAAGAGGCAGCCACCCCCCCCCCCAGCCTCACACCCCCCAGCACAGGTGCAGGCGTCCTCCTGAAGAGGCAGCCACTCCCCCAGCCTCACACCCCCCAGCACAGGTGCAGGCGTCCTCCTGAAGAGGCAGCCACTCCCCAGCCTCACCCCTCCAGCACAGGTGCAGGCGTCCTCCTGAAGAGGCAGCCACCCTCCCCCCCAACCTCACCCCCCCAGCCAGGTGCAGCAGGCGTCCTCCTGAAGAGGCAGCGCCCTCCCCTGCAGCGCCCTCCCCCGCAGCCTCACCACCCCCAGCACAGGTGCAGGCGTCCTCCTGAAGAGGCAGCCACCCCCCCCCAGCCTCACCCCTCCAGCACAGGTGCAGGCGTCCTCCTGAAGAGGCAGCCACCCCCCCACAGCCTCACCCCCCCCCCCCAGCCAGGTGCAGCAGGCGTCCTCCTGAAGAGGCAGTGCCCTCCCCCGCAGCGCCCTCCCCCGCAGCCTCACCACCCCCAGCACAGGTGCAGGCGTCCTCCTGAAGAGGCAGCCACCCCCCCCAGCCTCACCCCCCCCAGCCAGGTGCAGCAGGCGTCCTCCTGAAGAGGCAGCGCCCTCCCCCGCAGCGCCCTCCCCCGCAGCCTCACCACCCCCAGCACAGGTGCAGGCGTCTTCCTGAAGAGGCAGCCAGCCCCCCAGCCTCACCCCTCCAGCATAGGTGCAGGCGTCCTCCTGAAGAGGCAGCCAGCCCCCCAGCCTCACCCCTCCAGCACAGGTGCAGGCGTCCTCCTGAAGAGGCAGCCACCCCCCCCCAGCCTCACACCCCCCAGCACAGGTGCAGGCGTCCTCCTGAAGAGGCAGCCACCCGCCTCCCCAGCCTCACCCCTCCAGCACAGGTGCAGGCGTCCTCCTGAAGAGGCAGCCACCCCCCCCAGCCTCACCCCCCCCAGCCAGGTGCAGCAGGCGTCCTCCTGAAGAGGCAGCGCCCTCCCCCCCAGTCCCAGATGCAGGCGTGGCAGGTGTGCCCCGCGACTCCATCGCAGCTGCTGGAGGACACAGAATGGAGGTGGCTGGGGGTCAGTGACCGGGTCACGACGCCCGCGGCTAGAAGCCAGAGTGGGTCTTTAAAAGGTGAGTGAAGGGGCGCCTGGGTGGCGCAGTCGGTTAAGGGCCCGACTTCAGCCAGGTCACGATCTCGCGGTTCGTGAGTTCGAGCCCCGCGTCGGGCTCTGGGCTGATGGCTCGGAGCCTGGAGCCTGTTTCCGATTCTGTGTCTCCCTCTCTCTCTGCCCCTCCCCCGTTCATGCTCTGTCTCTCTCTGTCCCAAAAATAAATAATAAACGTTTAAAAAAAAATAAAAATAAAAATAAAAGGTGAGTGAAGAGTAAGATGGAGAGGACGCCCCGAATGGAGCGTCACCTCCTCATGTTAAACCGCACCTTTCCCAGGAGCTCATGAAGACAGAAGTTAATTCCTTCAGGAGAGTTGCCCTGACCGAGGGGAGAGGAGACCAGAACAAGCCAGGCGACAGGCAGGCGTTGGGTCCTCAGCCCACCAGCCCCTCAGGCTGTAGGGGAGAGGCCGAGAGAGGCAGGGGAGGGGCTGCGGAGGGGCGGAGGGGGTGGCTCTGAGGGTCAAGAGCCACTCCGGGCTTCTGGAGGCTTCCGGCAGGTCTGGGGGTATGGGCCTTCTGGAGACTTCTGGCAGGTCTGGGGGTGTGGGCACCTTGAAGGGCTGGGCGCAGGAGGGGGGCAGTAAATCAAGCAGGAGCTCCCAGAGCTCCTGGGGACCCTCTTTTGAGACAGAGGGTCAGAGAGCACCCCTGGGGGAGATGCGGGGCCGGCCTGGAGCGGTATTCAGGAAGCTTGGAGGATGGGGACAGGAGGGTCACCTACCGCCCTCGCACTTTCACCGGGGCTGTGTCTAAGGTTGGTGCTTGGGAGAAGGTTCTAGAGCATGAGGACAGGTGAGGGCAATGGGGGAAGGTTGACGACGGAGGCGAGCCTGCCCAGGATGTCAGGCCCTGAGGCAGGCTGGCCAAGGTCCGACTGGGGAGAGGCCAAGGGCACTCAGCAGGCCAGCTGGCAGCACAGCCCTGGACTCTGGGCCGGACTCGGGGCTGGGGGTCAGACTGGACCCCGGGAGCAGGGGGTGGGGGTGGGGAGTGGTAGGCCTGTGGTGTGGTCTTTAGTGGTGGCCAAGGTTCAGAGGGCAAGGTCACTGGCTGGGAGGCTGGAGGGTGGGGTGGGCAATGCCTGAGTCAGCTCTGCGAACAGGTAAGGAGCTGAGAAAGTTGTCACATAGGGCAGAGAGCCTGGCCAGAGTCTTAGGAGGAGGGACCCCGACTCAGAGAGGTCAGAGGTCAGAGGTCAGAGGGAGGGAGAGGAGTAGCTTGGGCGGCGGTTTGGGAAAGGCAGAGTCGGTGATGGTGGGGAGCAGGGCAGACCCTAAAGTCCAAGGGGCATCCGGGGACACACCTTCCTCATGTTCTCAGCCAAGCGCCCCTTGGTTCTCTCTCCACGCTCAGGAGCCCAAGTGTCTCTCCAGGGACAACTACAGGCTCCTTGCTGGCATCGCGTCACATGAGAGAAGCCAGGTCCTCCCCTCCCCCTGTCACCATCCGGGGACTCTGTCTAGGATCAGCCCTCGAGGCCCATCCCTCCCGGTTCACCTTGGCCGCGGGGCAAGGCCTAACCCCGCCACAGACCTTCAACTTCAGCGAAAACCCGGCAGAAACCGTAAAACACTGGAACAGCTTTTTTGGGTCTTGGGAGATGGAGACAGAAAGTGCCCTGTGGCAGAGAGTTTATAAGGGCCAGAGCCACAGGCTTAAGGAAGTCCTTTGGAAAGAATCGCCATTGGGGTGCCCGGGGGGCTCAGCCAGTTGAGAGGCCAACTTCGGCTCAGGTCATGATCTCATGGTCCGTGAGTTCCAGCCCCACGTCGGGCTCTGTGCTGACAGCTTGGAGCCTGGAGCCTGCTTCGGATTCTGTGTCTCCCTCTCTCTCTGCCCCTCCCCCCCCTCACTCTCAAAAATAAAACAAACGTTAAAAATAAAAAAAAGAAAGAATTGGCGACTGGTGCAGGCAAAAATAACGAATGTGGGTCTACATGAGACAGGTCACCGTGCTGGGTGCTGGGTGCAGGTTCAGTGAGCCGCACGGGATGTGCCGGCTGGGCAGGTCTACAAGCTCCCGTCCCAGGGCGCCTGGGGGCTCCGTCGGTGAAGGGCCCGACTCTTGGTTTTGGTTTAGGTCATGATCTCAGTTTGTGAGTTCAAGCCCCGAGTCAGGCTCTGTGCTGACAGATCCTCTCTCTCTGCCCCTCTCTTCTGCTCCCCCCGCCCCCCCCCCCCCCCCGTGCCCTCTGTGTCTCAAAATAAACTCACTTTAAAAACTCAGGTCACATGCAGGCGTGGGCTCCACGCCAGCTTGGGGCCGCCTGTGTCCTTCGCATCAGCACAGCTCCGAGCCCGAGGCTGGCCTACCTGGCAAGCTCCGCAGGACAGCCGCACGCCTGACTCAGACCATCCGGGGCTCTGCCCGCAAGACTGGATGGCCCACAGAGGGCGTGTGGAGCCCACGTGTGGACTGGAGAAGAGTGAGGTGCCCGAGGCCCCTGGGGACGAGGGGCCCCTGGCGGTGGTGACGGGTGGCACTCACCCCACAGAGTGACGGGTGTACCCCCTCCAGGCCCCGGGGACTTGGGGGACACTCGGGGGCTCATAGCCCGCAGGAGACGGACGGCGGGGTAGGAGCTCCTGGCGCTTACGCGGTGCTGGCCGAGGTCACTGACTCGAGAGCGCTCAGCTCTCGGTGCTTGCTTTAAAAGCTGCCCTGGGAAGAGCAAGACAGAACGGGTGAGGGGCTTCCCGAGCTCGGGTCGTGTCCAAATGTCCACACTCCGGATGCCAGCAGGTGGCCATTCGCCACGGGCCCGGGCAGCAGCTCAGAAGGAGTTGTTTTTCTCATCACCGCGGGGCCATCCAGGGACCCACCCGCCCCCCATCCCCGCCGGCCCGCAGCAAGCCAGGGAAGCGTGCAGGGGTCGGGGCGCCGGGGAGGGTCGGCTGCCCTTGGTTCCAGCAAAGCCACCGGCTGAGCAGTAACGGGAAAGGAGGGTCCCGGCACGTTCTCTGCTCTGAGCCACCGCCGTCCTAGGAAATACTCCAGCAGGCAGCCAGACCACCTCTGTGGGCAGCCCCTCCTGCCGGAGGAGGGGATGGGGCCCTGTCCCTTCAGGTTCCCCAGACCCTGTGCACTAGGGGGTGATATGCTCAGCCGAGGGGGCTTCAGGGAAGGGGGTCCTGAGGAGGGGGAGGGGGTCTTGACGAGGAGGAGGCGTCCCTGAGGAGGGAGGAGGGGCCCCTGAGGACGGGGAGGGGTCCCGTGGAGGGGGAAGGGGTCCCGTGGAGGGAGAGGGGTCCCGTGGAGGGAGAGGGGTCCCTGAGGAGGGGGAGGGGCCCCTGAGGAGGGGGAGAGGTCCCCGAGGAGCGGGAGGGGGTTCTGTGGAGGGGGGAGGGGTCCCAGAGGAGGGGGAGGGGGAGGGGGTCCTGTGGAGGAGGAGGGGTCCCTGAGGAGGGGGAAGGGTCCCGAGGAGGGGGAGGTGGTCTTGAGGAGGAAGAGCGGTCCCCAAGGAGGGGGAAAGGATCCCATGGAAGGGAAGGGGCCCCTGAGGAAGGGGAGGGGCCCCTGAGGAGGGGGGAGGGGGAGGGGCCCCTGAGGAGGGGGAAGGGGTCCCGAGGAGGCGGAGGGGGTCTCGAGGAGGAAGAGGGGTTCCCCAAGGAGGGGGAAAGGATCCCATGGAGGGGAAGGGGCCCCTGAGAAGGGGGAGGGGCCCCTGAGGAGGGGGGAGGGGGAGGGGTCCCTAAGGAGGGGGAAGGGGTCCCATGGAGGGGGAGGCAGCAGAGGAGACCCCGTGGAGCAGAAACCCCCCCACCGCAGCACAGATACACCCAGAACAAGGAGTGTGTGACCCGGGTGACCAGACCCCAGGAATGGCGCATCTCTGCCCCGGGGGAGACCCCTGGGAGGGATGGGGAGAGGCCCGCTTCTTCTCTCCAATCGGGAAACCCGATGCAGCTGCCCAGACTGCCTTCCGTCTTTCCACAGGGGTGCGGGTGGGCACAGAGGGCGTGGGGTCGGGGGCCTTGTCCTTCCACCTGCGAAGCTAGGGCCCCCCTCTGGGCCTGCTCCCCTCCTCCGGTGATAGTTTAAGTGACTCCTCTGTGACAGGGACCATTAAAGGCCACCTTGTGTTTTGAAAGCCCCCTCTAAGCTGTGTGCTTATTCCCTGACCTCACGCTCTGCTTAGACAGTAAACGCTGGTGTCTCTATTTGACAGGCGGCAGCGTGGGAGCCCGCCTGGTGACATTCGCAGACTCAGAAGCACACGCTGGAGAGTAAGGGTGCCACCAGCCCCACCTCAGACATGGATGGGACCCCAGTGACGGTCTTCCAGATCTGAGTGTCGTGTTGGGACAGACAGGGCAACCAGGGGAAGGCACGGCATCAGTGAGAGCCCGGCCTCCTCCCTCCCAGCCTCCTCCCTCCCAGCCTCCCTCCTTCCCAGCCTCCTTCTGCTCCTGCCCTGCCAGCCACAGCATGGGTGATAGAGAAGCCACCACTGCAGCTTCCCCTTCCAGGAGAGCGGAGTTGGCTGTCGGAGGCCTCCTGTCCCTCTGAGCTCTCCACACGGGTCCTCATGGATTCGGTGCCCCGCCCCCGGGGAGCCCCACCGTGCGCCCCCCCAGCCCTGTGCATTTTACATGCACCAATGCCCTTGGAGGTGGGAGCTGCCAGTGTTCTCACTTACCAGATGAGGAGACTGAGGCACGACAACGTTAAAGACCTTGTCCCGAATCATGGCCGGTCATGCCCCGCGCCCGTCTGCCAACTCCTGGAGGGTGGGAACCACTCTGCTCCCATCCGTGTTCCTCACCAGGACGGAGATGACCCCAGAGCACCTGAGTCAGATCTGGTGCCTGAATGAAGCGGTGGGAGCGTGGATAGATGGAGGGACGGCGGGTGAACGGATGCGCACAGGGACGGCCGACGCGTGACTGACACAGCTTCTCGTGGACTTGCTCTGGGACAGGCTCACGGACTGCCCAGCTCCAGCCCCGCCCCCAGATCTGTCCACACAGGGGTGCACGGGGATCCGTGCCAGGGACTGGGCCAGCAGTGCAGGAAGGGTGCCCAGCAGGGCAAGGAAGCCAACGGAGGAGACCTGCTGGGTGGGTCCCAGCCCCCACTTCGGCCCTGCAGTCCCCCAGAGCCCCTCTGCACAGAGGCCCAGGAGACAGGGGAGAAAGGGGCGTGCAGGTGCGTGCCCAGCGCGCAGAGCTGAGCGGGATTCAAGGGGGGCCGGAGCAGAGATGACACCGAATAACTGCGCAGATCCTGGCAAACAGCTCCCTGCAGAGGGGCTTGTTCTGGAGCCCAGGGAGGTGTCCTCGTGGCCCCGAGGCCCAGGCAGGGGTGGGAACGAAAGGCAGCACGTGGGGGAAGTTTTCCAGAAACCAGTGACCCTTTGAGCAGGACCTCCTCCTCAAATAAAGAGCCAACATCCCATCTTCCCTGGGGCTAGGGGTGTCCACAAGAAAGAGTATACGGAAGGCAGGTGTGCAACCCCTCGGGAGCGTTCCTAGAGGGAGGGGAGGCCCTCTCCGTCCCCTTCTTCCTTTCTGCTGGCTGGAAGGCACATGGGATGACTGGAGTCTCAGCAGCCATCTTGGGCCATAAGGATGAAGCCCCTGCTGCTGACACCGGAGCAGTGAGTCAGAGAGACCGAGGAGCCTGTGTCCCTGACACCTGGAGTCCTGCACTGGCCCTGTGCCCCTCCTATGGGCTTCTCTGATGAGACAGAAACAAGCTTGGGCGAGTCTAAGGCACTTGGGGTGGAGCAGGAGAGGGGGTTACGTGCACTTCCTCTCCTGGCCGAACAGTCACTGTCCTCCAGGAAGCTTTGCTGATGCGCTGTCTGCATAAACCAGCAGAGGGCGCACACACTCAGAGAAAACGAGGTCACACACACGCGCGTGCATGCACGTCTGCAGGTGAACACACACACACACGCCTGAAGGTGCACACACGCACGTGCACACGCACCTGCAGGTGCACATGCATGCGCACGCGCACACACACGGCCCCCACGACTCCCCTTGGGACTGAAGTTTGTAGACCAGTGATGAAAGCTGCACACATCTGCCAGCACTGAGAAGTCCCGGCCTTATGAACGCTATCGGTCAGCGCACAGATGCGAACTTCACAGACCACAGAGTAAGGTAGTGACGTCACTGGGCACCAGGAAGAGCAGGGCCATCAGATGTGATCTGCCCTTGAGCTTCTCGGCCTCGAGGACGGTAGCTGAGGATGAGGGAAAGGGTCACATTCTGTGAGAACGTGGCCTGGCCCCTGGGGAGGCTGGTTGGCAGCCGCTCACCCCGGGTTCTGCAGGCTGAGGTCAGGCGGAGCCCCGTCTCAGAGTGACCCTGCTTCCTGGACCAGGGGTTGCCTTTCTTTGTCCACATGGGGGTCTGAGGGCGGCCTCCGCCATTCCCTCCGCCTGGCCCCTCCCCAAACTGGGGCCCAGGTGACCTCTGGAGGCAAGAAAGGGGCCGCTGGGCCGTGGGAAGGGAGGTGGGCGCAAGACGGGTCAGAGGGCTCCCTGAAACGGGCCGGGAAGAGGGGCTTCAAGCACCTGCTATGGGGACAGCGGGGGGGGGGGGATCCCGGGGGGGACACTTCCCACTGATGTTGTCCTTCCTGGTAATATACCTGTGAGAGACTGACCCTCAGGAGGAGTGACCCTCTGACCCATGACCTGCAGCCCGTCGTCTATGGCAACCGGCCAGGGTGCCCCCAGCCCAGCCAGCTCTGCCCCAGGTCCCCCCTGGTTGATGCCCAGGACCGGCCTCTGCCTCCTTGGAAGACCACCCGTGGGCCCTGGGCCTCCACAGTGCCTATGCCGCGTGAAGCCCGGGTCGGGGCGCCTCAGCGGCACAGACCCCGGGGAAGGCCCAGTGAAGCTGAACTTGGAGCCGAAGGAGGAGGGTCTCCGGACGCCCTGCCGTCGGTGGACAGCCTCCCGCCAGCTCCTCGAGGCCCCCTCACACCCTGTCGCCTCCACAGCGGCTGACGCTGAGCCCCCAGCTGGGTCACCCGGTGCCAGAGCGACGTGTGAAGTGATGTCCTCAGCCGGGCTGACCGGGGGCCAGAGGGGGGGCGCCACCGGGAGGGCTCTTGGTGATTATCACAGCAGAGGGATCTGGACACGGAAGGCTTTGCAGCTCAGTTTGTATTTTTCTTTATGGTTATCATCCATTTTTTTCCTGCTGCAAGAGCTTTATTGTTTCCCTTTGGTCAATGGCTCTGGAGCCGGCTCCCGCGAGCTTGGAAAACTGTCAAGTGACCACAGGGAGAGGCTCAGGCACCAGTCGCGGCTCCAGGGGGACACCACAGGGGCCCCTCAAAGGCTGCTGGGCTCGGAGGCTCCCAGTCGTGCTTGAGGGTGAGGCCTTCAAAGGGATGCTGGCCTCGCCCAGCCTGGGGGCAGCCGGCCTGCAGGGGTAGGTGAGGGGGTCGCCCATCTCCTTGACAGTTCTCCTCCTCATCCAGGAAGGGCTCACCAGGAAGTCACAGAGCTGGGGGGCTGTGTGGGCAGGACCAGGGCACGCAGAGCCCAATGGGCCTGGTTCAGGCTCTTCTCCAGAAGCAGGCGGCTTCCCCGGCGCCCGGGGTTTGTCCCCCTCGTCCGGGAACGGTTTCTGCACATCCTGGAAGAGGGCATGGCCGTCGCGCTGATATTGTGTCTTCGAGAGATGCCCACGCCCTCCGGAGCCACGTGGTCGTGGTGGAGACAGAAGAGGGCCCGGAGAGAGGGAGACAGGGGGCCCACAGGTGCACGTGGACCAGGCAGTTGACCGCGGTCTCCACCTCAGGGGAGTTCTGACGAATCTGGTAAGACATGGTGTTGCAGGGGGTGGCCGGGAAGACGGCTCGAAGGTGGAGACTGGAAAACAGGTTGGAGGGTGGTCGGAGGCCGGCAGACGGGGCGTCCCTGGGTCTGTTCTGTCCAAACACCGTTGAAGCAGGAGGCAGGTCCGCGGGACCACGGGCGCATCGCCGCAGCTCAGTTTTTAAAGTTGCCGTTGTTTGAACACAGCTGAGCAGACGTGTCAGCTGACTTCTCCAGTCTCCTCTCCCTGCTGGTGTCGTCGCAGGTGAGCAGGGCCTCCCTGAAGCCTCACCGGCGGCCGCAGCCTGCCGTGCACCAGGGCACTGGGCTTCCCGCGCCTGTCTGACCCCCCCTATTCTGCCTTCTGCTCCCAGGTATAACTGCCCCTTCTGGGCGACCCTCACATTCCAGAACATCCTATCTTATGGAAGGTGAATGGAGCTCCTGAGAGCGTCCAAGGCCTCCGTGAAGTCTGAGAGCATTGAGGGCGCCAGGCCCTCGGGACGGGAGGACGGGAGGGGACCGCCAGGCTGGCAGAACACCGTGGACGGCCGCAGGGTGCCGTGGACGCGTGTGGATCCGTAACAAACGCGGAGATGGTAAGGCCAGGGACCACCGCAGCCCCAGGCCAGCCGGGAGCAGGGCCCAGCACGCCCCCAGGGCTGGTGGGGCGAAGTCCAGGCCAACCGGTGCCCTGGGATCCAGAGGACCAGGGCTGAGGCCTGGAGAGGGGACCCTGAGTCGGGCGGCGGAGGAACACAGGCTGGAAGCAGGGCCATCAGGGGAAGGCCTGGTGTCGGGGGGTCGGACAGGGGCAGAGGTGGAGACGGGGAGCAGGGGCGTGTCTGAGGAAGGGTGAGCTCCCAGCGAGCAGCCCTACTGGGCAGGGGCCAGGCGTGAAGGGGCCCCAGGAATGATGGTGGCCGACCGCCCCTGCTGCAAGGACCCCACAGAGCCCCCAGGAGGCCGGGACCCCTCAAATGCAGCGACTCTCGAGAAGGCCCCTGGGGAGAGTCTGCATGTGGAATTGGTCCTCTCCAGACCCTGGTGGAGCAGGCTGGCACAGCAGGGGCCCCGAGCCCCCGCCCCCCAACCGGCCCTTTCCTGGGTTTTCCTGGTCCCGAGGGCCCCTTCTGTACGGAGCAGGCCCGCCCAAAGACCTCATCATCTCCAAACAATCACATTGTCCAGTGCTGGGGGTAGGACTTCGGCACACGAATTCGGGAGAACGCTCTTCAGCAGTAACAGCTGAGCCCGATTTCTCGTTGCTAGATCATCGGCAAGTCCGAGTTACTCCATTCACAGGCCTGCGATCCCACGGGGCACCGGCCGGTGCTGGCAGTGTCTGGCCCCGGACACACACTGAGCCTGTGCCGCCTCCAGGGTGAGGGCCGTGACCACACCCTGCACCCGCGGCTCCTGAGACCTGCCGAGAGCGGCTGAAGGGACAGCCAGCTCTGGATCCCGTCCACCGGCAAGACCCTTCGCCCGGGGCTGAAATGTCTCGCGCACGCGGGTCCTCGGATCCTGGCCGTTTCTGCCACATGGAGGCCTGGAAGCGTCGACAGCACGACCTTTCCTGTGGCCGTAGCGCTGGCCTGGGAGCTCCAAGACGGCCCGTGCAGGACGGGCCCCCGGCACATCTGGGCCGAGACGGGAGGCTGGACCACACGGCAGAACACGTGGACGCCCCGGGGGTGCGGGAGCCACAGGAGGGGGCCGGGCAGGGAGGAGCGTGGAGAGGCTGGGAACGAGCCAACCCTGGGGGAGGAATAATCTCTGGGGGCAAGCCAGGGGGCCGGCGATGGACCTCACGGGCAGGGCTGGCGTCCACGGCATCCACGGCATCCACAGAGGGGAGGGGGAGGTGGATGGAGTATGGAGAGCGGGGAGGAGGAGCCCCAGGAGCCCCGACAGCCACACAGGAGTTAGCCTCGGAAATAGGGAGCCACCGAACGACCCAGGTGGAGGGCAGCCTGAGTGGAGGAAACAGGAAGCACTGGATGAAGGAGGTCACGCCCTTTGTTTTCATTATCACTCTCCGGACCCCAAGTGACAGATGAACAAGTTGAAAATGTCTCAACAACAGAAGAAAGAGGCCACTGCAGCTCAGGAGTGTGACAGGCAGAACGTGGTCAGGACGCTGACAGCAGGACCAGTCTCCCATCTTTCCTCTGCTTCAAGCTGCCTGTAGCCTGGGGCCTCAGCACAGACGACTTCTGTCTCTTCCTAACTGCTCTGAACCTCCCCTCATCTTGTCCTGATGGGCAGGTGGACCCCATGCTCCTTCCCCATTGTACTGCTCACCACAGCTTTGTCCTCTGGGCCCCTCACACATACCCTTGACTCCCCTTGCTTTCCTCCTGATAGAGTTGCCTCTATCAGGAGAACTGCCACAGGGGCCCCATTTGTGTCCCCAGCCCTGTGTAGGTTCTAATTTTCTTCATTCCCTGTACCATGATGGATGCATGCATGGATGAATGGAAGGACGGTGGCTGGACGGATGGATGGATGGATGGATGGTTGGTTGGATGATGGATGGGCCATGACAGATGGGTGTATGATGGATGGATGGGTGATGGGTAGATAGGTGATGGATAATGGATGGGTGGATGGATGGATGGATGGATGGATGGATGGATGGATGGTTGGATAGATGGGTGGATGGGTGGATGGGTGGATGGATGGATGGATGGATGGATGGATGGTTGGATAGATGGGTGGATGGGTGGATGGGTGGATGGATGGATGGATGGATGGATGGATGGATGGTTGGATAGATGGGTGGATGGGTGGATGGATGGATGGTTGGATGGATGGATGGGTGGATGGGTGGATGGGTGGATGGTTGGATGGGTGGATGGGTGGATGGGTGGATGTTGAATGAATGGATGGGTGGATGGATGGGTGATGAGAAGTACATTGCATGTACTGAATGTGTCCTGTCTTAGTCATTCTCAAAGAGCAGACGATCTGTGGTGTGAGAAGCCTTTGAGATTCAGACTGCCCACCTATGGGCAGCACCCAGGCCACCTAGAATGGGAGGCAAATCCAACTGGGGTCTGCAGCCCCTTGAAGCTTGAGGGCCACAGGCTCTGACATACTAGGGGCCCCAAACCTTGGGAAGTAGCTTGGGGAGGCCCAGAGCCAAGGTTACCCCAGGCACCCTTCGTCTGAGAGGCTGAGATGTGCAGCCCAGGAAACCTGACCTCCCAGGGGACTGAGGGACCAAAGGAGCCCAAGGGGATCGGGTCACTATGCTGAGCAAGGCAGCAGGTCGGGTGGCCCAAGTTTCCGTGTTTACACGTCCAAGTGGGGCAGGTCTCACCATAGAGAGGGGCCCACGGCCAAGTACCGACCCAGTGATCTGGGAGCAACGTGGCCAGGGTGGGGACAGGGGCTTCCAGGCAGGAGAGGTACAAGGTGTCCATCATGGGGCCGTCTGAGCATCTTGATCCTGGGATCCCCCGACACTGATTTCAGAACCTGGGCTGACCTGCCCAACTTGACCCCCACAGCACCAACATTGCTGCTGAATGAGCCCAAATAACGCCCAGGCTACCACCCACTGTGCTGGCCACAGGGTATGAGCAGATGGACCGCATACCCGGGCACAGGGGTTTCCACACCCCTGCCTTGGGCCGGAAGAGGAGACCGCCACTCTAGCTGGAACATCGTCACCTAGCCCCACAGAAATCGTTCCCAGAAAGCAATTCCTCTTTCTCCCATCCTTGCCCCTCACATCCACCCCCACGGCTCATTGTCTAGACGCCTGCCATCCATCCACACCAAGACCCGGCAAAAGCAAGAGGGCGGGTCTGGTTGGGGCTACGGAGATCGGCTCAGATTGCGAGCACCTGCGGGAGTCCATCCAGCGAGGTAGGCGTCCGGACAGACCCAGGCTCCCCCAGCGGGGTAGGATGACAAGAAGGGATGGCCGTAGGGCTGGAGGGCAACGGGGCCACTGCCTGCGGCTCAACTGCCCCTCCCATGTGCTCCTGTGTGGCCTCCCCCAGCCCCTTGCTTCGGCTTCTATCCATTCCCATCAGATGATCCCAGCCAGCCTTAGAGACAGCTCACCATGTCTGGAGCCAGTCCCGGCATCTTCCCCGGCAGACTCCTGCCACATGTGCCTCCCATGTGCCTGGTTCCTTGCCTTTCTTCTTTCCCCTCTCTTTGGCTAGACTAAACTCCTTGAGGGTTTAACCTACCTTAGCACACAATTCAAGGGAGACACAAAAGTTAAGCCAGAAAGCCCTGAGGATCGAGGGCAGGCAATAGCCATTCCAACGCTTTCCAGAAGAAAATACTAACGAGAATCAATATTCGCTGAATGTCAGCCCTTCTGTAAGGAAGTTCCAGACATTTACCCATGCTTCTATTATCCTTCCACCCACCACTCATCATCCCTCCATTCCTCCAGCCAGCCAGCCATTCACCCACCGTCCTCCTCCTCTATTATCCCTTCCCCTATCCATCCGCCAGCCCTCCCGCCCTCCCTCCAGCATCTCTCCATCCTTCCGCCCGCTCGCCATCCATCCACGCACCCATCCATATATCCCTTCATCATACATCCATCCGCCATCCATCTAGCCGTCATTCCATGTTGACTCAGGAAAGTTAGAGGCACCGTATGCCATCCTGGATGCGGAAGCAAAGCGGGAACTAACACGGAAGTGTCTCCTGGGAGAACCAAGGGCCACGCTCAGCTGCTTCTGTCCAAGAAGGTGTGCTGGGTTGGCGGGAGCCATCAAACAAGCACGCAGGGGACCTCTTGGTGGGCGTTAAAAAGTGGGGAAGTGACACCAAAAGAAATACAACTCCCCGTAGGTTGTCCTGGGGACCCCGTGTGTACGGGGCCCGGCTCTGTCTCCCCCAGATGGCCGACGAGATCCTTTGTTGATACAGTGAGGACCCTTCAGCCAGGAAGCATCCTTCAAATTCAGTGGGGGTGGGGGGAGGGGCGGGGAGAGGGCGGGTTATTGGTTAGACCCTCCCTGCCGCCACCTGGGTCTTGAGTGTGAACGCTCCCCGGCACACGCCCAGCACCGGCCACCCCGCCCTTCGCCCCCAGCCTTGCCCCAGTGCCCGCTCACTGCATCTGTCCCTCGAGCTCCCGATGGCGAGTGACCGCGGGCTGCAGCAGGAATCGGGACTTCCCCGCAGCAGGGCACGCGTGACAGCCACCCCATACACAGGCTCCGAGCCAGGACATCGCACCGCACTCTTCACGGAGCCGGGACACGCCCAGTGGCCCGTGGGCCCATCCGGTCCCGGCCGCGTATAGAGTGGGTGACGGGGGCAGTGGTCACCGGTGCTGTGCGATGAGTTCCCGTGACCCGAGACACTCCACCTCCGCACCAGGCCTGTGCGGAAGGTGCCCTCCCGATTCTCTTTCCAAACGGGAGGAGACCCAGCCTTTGCGAGGATTTTCCTGGGGTGTCACTTAGCCGTTCCGCCCAGCGCTGTGACTACCCCCTCGGGCCTGCGTGGCCGGGCCAGCCGGGGCCCAGTCCGTGGCTGCCCAGCCTGCCCCAATCTGCAGGCTGGCTCTGGGGCTGTTCTGGGTTCTTCCTCCTCCGAGGGCAGAGGCCAGCCAGGAGTGTTCTCCTTGCGGTGACAGAAGAGGTCGAGTCCCACCTGACGCACCATCGGCCCGAGCGAGCCGCCTGTCCGGCCCAGCACCACAGGGGCAGTGCGGCCCCTGACCCTGGGAGAGGCGGGCAGGGGGCGGTGTCTGCGGAACCATCGGCCAAACTCTCCCGGTGAGTCTGTGACAGGGTGAGAATGGAAACCAGCCCCTGGGGCCACAGAGGGAAGGAGGGCGGGTGATGTCGGCGGAGTTAGCCCGAGCTGGCCGCCTTGGACCCAGCATGTGCACCGGCCAGAGCCCTTCAGCACACGGTTCCGGGCACCCCGAAAGGAGCCCGTTTGTGGAGGCCCGCCCAGAGCACACGGGAGGCTTCCTGTGCCTCTTGGGGAGGGTGGGTGGGCGCCGTTGTGGGAGCCAGGACTGGGCCCAGGAAGGCCAGGCAGCATTTAAAAAGCGAAGGAGCAGAGGGAAATCGGATCCCACAGCCTCCGAGCCCCCTGGGGGAGCCCGAGAACACCCCAGAGTGGCCACCAAGTCCATTCCCTCCCGCCCCCCTGCAGGAATGAGGGGGGCTCCCTGCCGTCACAAGAGGACGGTGCCTTTCACACTAAAGGTGGTGCCCCGCTTTCCCCGGAGCCTGGATCCCAAGTGGCATCTTGTCGCCCTCCATCATCGAGCCCGGGGGCGCTCGACCTCCAGCTGGCTGTTTGAGAATAACGGTTCACGGGTTGGGGGCAGGGTTTGCGCCACGAATCTTGGAGCCTGAAAAATAAAAGTCAGTTATTCTTCCAGCAAAAATGGGTTTATTTGGAAACCCGTGCTCACGTGGTCAGTTAATCTTCGACAAAGCGGGAGAGAGCATACAGTGAGGAAAAGACGTTCTCTGCAAGAAAGGTGCTGGGAAAACTGGACAGTGACGTGCAGAAGAATGAGCCTGGAGGACTTCCACACGCCACGCACAAAAAATAAAGTCCAAACAGATTAAACACCTAAATGTGAGCCTGGAAACCGTGAAAACCCTAGAGGAGAAAACAGGAAGCAATGTCTCTGACCTCGGCAGCACGACTTCTTACACGTGACACGTCTCCAGAGGACGCGGGAAACAAAAGCAAACGTGAACTGCTGGGACCTCATCAAGATAAAAAGCTTCTGCACAGCGAAGGAAACAATCAACAAAACCAAAAGGCAGCCTACGGAATGGGAGGAGACATTGGCAGATGCCGTACCTGATAAAGGGTCAGTATCCAAAATCTATAAAGAATTTCTCAAACTCAACACCCCCAAAGCCAAATAATCCAGTTAGGATATGGGCAGAAACATGGCCTGGGTGGCTCAGTTGGTTAAGCATCCGACTTCTGCTCAGGTCACGATCTCGAAGTTGGTGGGTTTGAGCCCTGCGTCGGGCTCTGTGCTGACGGCTCGGGGCCTGGAGCTGCTTCGGATTCTGTGTCTCCCTCTCTCTCTGCCCCTCCCCTGCTCACTCTGTCTCTCTGTGTCTCAAAAATAAATAAACGTTAAAAAAAAAAAAAGAAGAAGAAATGGGCAGAAGACATGAACAGACATTTCCCCAAAGGAGATATCCAGATGGCTAACAGACATGAAAAGATGCTCAACATCCCTCATCATCAGGGAAACACAAATCAAAACCACAATGAGATACCACCTCACCCCTGTCAGAATGGCTAAAACTAATAACACAGGCAACAACAGGTGTTGGCGAGGATGTGGAGAAAGGGGAGCCCTCCCGCACTGCTGGTGGGAATGCAAACTGGTGCAGCCACTCTGGAGAACAGTGTGGAGGTTCCTCAAAAAGTTAAAAATAGAACTACCCCATGACCCAGCAATTGCACTACTAGGAGTTTATCCAAAGGACATAAAAATGCTGATTCAAAGGGGTACGTGGACCCCAATGTTTATAGCAGCACCATCGACAGTAGCCAAAGTATGGAAAGAGCCCCAATGTCCGTCGACGGATGAATGGATCAAGAGGATGTGCTTTATGCACACGACGGAGGATTACTCGGCAATCAAAAAGAATGAAACCTTGCCATTTGCAACGACATGGACGGAGCTGGAGGGTATTATGCTGAGCGAGATAAGTCGGAGAAAGACAAATATCATATGATTTCACTCATATGTGGAATTTAAGAAACAAACAAATAACAAAGGGAAAAGAGACAAGCAAAAAACAGACTCTTAACTGCAGAGAAGGCTGGTCACCAGGGGGGAGGTGGGGGTGGAAATAGGTGATGGGATTAGGGACTGTCCTTGAGACGAGCGCAGGGTGCTGTACGGAAGTGACCGATGACTACTGTGCACCCGGAAGGAGTAACACCGTAGGTTAATGGGACTCGAATGTTTGAGGAAGGGTTTATCCAGGAACAGCAGGGAACTACGGCTCAGGACTTGCCAGCTGGAGTGAGATGGGAGGCGAGTCCGACCGACAAGGGGGAGCACATTTATTTGGTGGAGGGGGGTGGGAGGAGCTGTTTTCTGGAGAAAAGCGGAGCTCAGGGTGTCCTCGGATTCCCGTCGGCCGCTTTCCTGGAGGAGACGTTGTGGACGCCTTCCTCCGGCCGGGCCAGCGACTGTGCTGATGCTGGGACCTGGCTGACTGCCCGCCTCGCCTCCCGGTCTCCAGGCTCCGCTTCGGCTCATTTTCACCAGCGGAATATTTACAGGGGAGACTCTCTGATGGCTGAGGTTCTGTTCAAAATGATGCAGGCTGGGGGTGGACGGGAGGGGTTAGCGCCTGAGCTGCGGGGGGACGGGCATCAGATCAGGCTGTCCACTTGGCTCACGCTCAGGGCCCTGCGATAAAGGTGCGGAGGAAGGCCTGGAGCGGCTCCTTCTCACTGTGGTGGCTTGTGCCACGTGGCCCAGACCCCTCGCTGCACAGGCCCAGCCTGCCCAGCGTGGACCACCAGCCACGGCCCAGGACTGCACGGCTCAGCCGGGTTGGGGACGCGGCTGCTGGGCCTGGGCCCGACCAGCCTTCGTGGCTGGGCCCCTGGGCCCCACGTGTGGCCCCGTCTGTGCTCATGGCTGAGCGTAGGGCCCAGGGTTGGGCTGGGGGAGCGGGCAGGCAGGGCCTCATACCAGCCCTGGCTCTCGGGGGCCCTGGGGCAGCGAAGTTACTTATGTAGGTCGGGTGCCTTTTCAACCAAAGCATAAATGTATTGGGGTGAAACTTCCCCCAAATAACTCAAATGCTCATCTTGGGCAAAAGTACAATGGGCAGAAAGGGCCTAGAAAATATTGGCTGAGAATGGTGGGGGAGGGGCAGGGCTGCGGTCCCCGTCTGTGCCGGAGAACCGGGGTCTGTGGAGACCCCTCCCCTCACCTGGACGGCCTCCAGAGCACCCAGATGAGCCCAAGGAGGTTGTCCAGGAATAGGATGGGGTGGCCAGGTGTGCCCAGGTGTGCCTTCCAGGGTGAGGACTCAGGCCCCTGCTGTCCCCTCTGTGCCACGTGGGTGGTGGGGGGGGTGGAGTAAGGAGAGGGCGGGTGCCGAAAGGAGTTCTCAACATCCAAAACCTTGGATCTTTCTTTCCTCCTGTGCTCACGGTGCCCCTAATACCTAACCTTTCATTATTCCTCATTAACAGAGCCTCCCAGACCTCAGCAGGGACATTTCCCAGCCTGCTTCACGGGCAAATGTGGCCATATGACTAAGTTCTGGCTCTTGGGTCAAGCACAGGTACTGTGTGTGACTTCTGAGTTCTGTTCTTCTGAACACAACTGCCCTTCTCTTGTCTAACTAACTGCCCTTCTCTCGTCTCCTCCCTCTGCTGCTGGAATACAAATGTGATGGCTGGACCAGGAGCAGCTATCATGGGCCATGAGGCAAATGAGTAGAAATCACACACAGCTGATCACTGGCCTTCTTTAAGTCGCTGCTCAGAGATCATCTGGATGCCCCATTTACAATATCACCTTTCTAGACCCTTTGTTTCTCCATCACAGCTCTGATCTCTGCCTCCCTTTCAGAATGTGTGCTTCAAAGTGGCAGGGATATTTGTTGAACAAATAGATGTACAAAACACGTTGAATAGGGGCACCTGAGTGGCTCAGCTGGCTAAGCATCCAACTTCGGCTCAGGTCACCGTCTCATTGGTCCCTGAGTCTGAGCCGGGTGACCGGCTGCCTGTCTTCAGTGCAGACCCTGCTTGGGATCCTCTGTCTCCTTCTCTCTTGGCCCCTCCCCAACACGTGCGCGTGCTCTCTCAGAAATAAACATTTTAAAAGAGACATTGAAAATTGTAAAGTGCTTTCCTGAAAGATGAAGTGGTAGCAGTATTAACACAAAATTAACCTGTGGCGGGTTGGCGCATTGCAGGCGCCCAGAAACACACGGGCTAGTTTTCCCCACGTTTCCTGTCCACTGTTCCCAGGCCTCACCTCCGCCTCCTCCTCCTCAGCTCCGCTCCATCCCGGTATCCGCGGCTGAGGCCAGCTGCCCCACGGAGACCGACTGACCTCCCCGGCCAAGCGCTGAACACCCCAAAGGTCAGAGTCAGGGGGATGGGGGCAGGGGATGGGGGCATGCCAGGCCAGGGGGTCCCTCCCCGAGACCCTCAGTCCAGGATGCCTCCACCCTCGCCCACTCCAGGAAACTCTGGCCCTGGCCTCATTGTGAGTGGTCCCCGACTGGCCCGTCTGCTTCTGGGGGTGGTCACCGTCCCAGACCAGAAGGAGACCTCCTGTGTTTCCCAGGCTCTGGCGCTGACCCCTGCGGCCTGGTTTGGGCGAGGGGTGTCTCCAGGGCCTTGCAGACAGACCCCCAAGGCTCTGCTGTTCTGAAGGGACATATTGGCTTGGAGATCAAGACTTCCGTGTCTCACGAAGCCAATGTGCCCCTTTCCCTGGTGACCGCGCCTGAAGCCCCCGCTCCTAGCTGTCCCTGCGGCCACCCCTCTCCGCTGCCCGCCGCCGCCGGGTCCCCTACTCTCGCGCCCCGGCCGCCTCCCGGCTCCCCGAGGGGGGGCTCTACCCCTAGACCCCGGCCCCCAAGCGCGCACCCGGGCCCCGCCCTCCCCTCGCGGACCCGGGCCCCGCCCCCCCACGGCCCCGCCCCCGCCCTCCCCTCGCGGACCAGGGCCCCGTCCCCGCCCCGCCCCCGCCCTCCCCTCGCGGACCGGGGCCCCGCCCCCCCGCCCCGCCCCCGCCCTCCCCGCGCGGACCCGGGCCCCACCCGCGGGCGCACTGGCGGGGCTCGAGTCCCTCAGCTTTGGCTGCGCCCGGGGACCAGGAGGCTGGTGCTGGCGCTCGGGCCACCATGTCCCAACGATTCATGGTGACCCCCGCGGCGAGCAGGGCGGGGGACGCGGGGCCGAGGCCCGAGGGCGGCGGCGACCATCTCCCCAGCCCCGGCCGGGCCGCGGACCTCGACCCCGCAGCCGCCCCCGAGTCGCCGAGGGTTGACGCGCTTCCCATCCTGCGCTACTGCCGCGAGCCGAGCCGCTACGGTAGGTACCGGCCCGCGGGGACGCCCACCGAGGGCGCCCGGCCACCTCGTCTGTGCGCCGGCCGGGGCTGCGGGAGCGCTGACGGAGCGCCGGCCTTGGGGACAGCCGCGGTGGCGGCGGCGTCAGCGCTGGGGTCGAGCTGGTGTGGCGCGTGCCCCGCGCGCTCCTCTGGGGACCGTGGCTGTGGCCCCGATGCCGCCTTTCTGCCCTGTCGTGCGCCCTGGAGGGCGGTGTGCGTCCCTGGGGCCATTGTCGGGGCGGGGGGTGGGGGCGGGGATTGACGGGTGATAGCTCCTGGCATCCTCTGACCTCGTTGCCTCCGGAGCGCGGAGCGTCCAGGGAAGTCACGTTGGAGTGTGGAGGCCGAGTTGGGGCGCCTGGAGAGCGCCCTGGAAATGCTGGGCCCCTCCTCGGAGTGAAGACGGCCCAGGGTCAGGGAGGCCTGGGTCAGAGCTGTGTTTCTAGAACCCCACGGCCCTCTGGTCAGTCCCTAGGCTTGTGTCCTCTTCCCCGTGGGCCCCGCACTCCCTCGCCTTTAATCATCCAGCCCGTACCAGCGACTTTCCTTGGGTTTTGAGGGCGGTGCTGTGCCGGCGTCGCGAAGTGCTAGCGAGCCCCCGGGTGGTCCCGGCTCCGCCGTCGGTGTGTTGGGGTGTACGGACAGGGCCCCTCCTGGCAGCCCACAGCCCTGGGTGGGGGAGGGGGCAGAGGGGGAGGACAGGCCTTGTCCTCCAGCCTCAGGCCGCTCCTGGGGGCACCCAGCCCTGCTGGACTGCGTGGCCTCCACCTCTGGGCTGATGTCCCAATGACCTGCGGCTTCTCAGGTGCCGGGTCTGAGGTTTCCTGCAGGTCAACGGGGGTCCGTGGGCTTCTGGGCAGAAGGGCCTCAGTCCGGCCCCCAGCGGGGAGGATATTACAGGAGAGCCTGGCCTTCGCTCACGGTGAGGACCAGCTCCAAGCAGAGAGCGGAGATTTCAGATTCTTTCCCAGCAAGGCCTTTGTTGAGTCGGGACCTTTAACGTTAGGATGAGACCTGAGCGGGCGGCCCTCGGGAGTGATGGGCACTCCGTGTGCACACAGGTTGCAGATGCCCTCTCTCGAGACCGAGACCCCCGAGACCCTGGCGGTAGGACACGTGGTGGGCGCTGGGGTGTGTCTCCATCAGGGGTCGCCGTGACACTTGTCACTCTGGTGGCCGCGGGTTCTCAGGTCCCGCTCCCTCCCCGTCAGCCTCTTACTCGGGGAGCCATTGTTTGGGCTCCTGCTGTGGGCCAGGCAGGGCCCTCCCCCACGGTTTCCCTGCTAACCCGGGACCCCTCGGGAGCCCCGTCTTGTTTGCTCTGTGAGCAGTGACTCTGCTGTTCCTGTTCATCGGTTAGTAGGGGTCAGAGCTGCTAACTGTTTCTGGGGCCGCACTGTCCCTCTGTTCTGAGGGAAAAGGGAAATCCGCCGTGACAGTTGAAGTCAGTAGAGACCGGGGGACCTGGGTCAGCACGAGTGAGGAAAGAGCCCCCCCACTCCCCCCCCCCCCCCCAGCAGCGGCAGGCAGCCTGCGGTGTGGCCTCTGAGAGAGCCCGGTCTCCACTCCCTGCCCCGGGGGACCCTGAGGCCCCGCCACGGTTTTCCCCACAGGAACTGGGGCCTTGGAGGCCGTGTGGCCGGAACGTAGACTCTCAGTGGGCACCGTCCTGCGTGGAGCTGTTCTGCCCAGCAGGGCCCAGGTCCTGCCACCCCGGGCAGGGACATGGCCCCGGGTCAAACTGACCATCCGGGTCCTCCCAGTACCTCACTGCCCCTTCCGGCCCCCTCTGCCCCTTGCCCTGGGTGGCCAGTATGCTGGCCGGTGCCCCTGGGGAGAGGGTCTGGTGCCAGACTTGCTCAGGTCAGCTTGTCCCTCTGCCCTTCCTCGGGCGACTGATACCGTTACCCTCACGCTGACGCGGGAGAGGGCATTTCACCAGGGTCCTTGACGTGGTAGATGGCAGGCAGGGGGCTGTTTGGGGCCAGGGACACCCGCCTGACCTTAGAATTCGCCCTCACACACCTCCCCCTCTTCCTGTGGGTCAGACCTCCCCCCTCCCCCCACCTGGGGGCTGAGCCACCCCCTCCACCCCCTCCGCCCACCTCAGCCCTCAGGCGCGGCAACGGTTCTGAGCTCTGGTCCCCCGGCTGACGCTGGGTCCACAATCGGGCTCCAGCGGCACCGTTGGGATCAAAGGATGGTGTGCTGTGCCCTCCCCGGGGGGACAAAAGACCGATTATCTGACGCTGCCCATGACGATGTGCACTGAGCATAAAAAGCAACTCGGGTTTTCTGGTGTCGCCCTCCCACTTCTCCTTGTGACCCAGGGGAGCTTTCTGACCCTTGGAGGGTGGCAGCCTCCAGGCTCAGAGGCTCCCCAACTGCGTCAGTAACCGTCGTGCCCCCTGGAGCCGGAGCAGGAACCCGCCAGGCTGAGCCTCCGACTTTGCCCTTAGACTGGCTCCCCTCCAGTGAGTTTGCCCTGGTGCACTTGTGCAGAACGGGCATGTCGGTGGGGTGTCCCTTCTCTCTGCCACGGGACAGGACAAAATCCCAGTCCTGGCGCCCCGTCCCTGTGCCCCGGGCTCAGCCAGCCTTTCCCCGGTACACCCCGGCTCGCTGAGTCTCCTTAGCCTTCTGCGGGCGGCAGGGCTTTGTGTTGGGGCGGGAGCTGGGGTGAGAGGCTTGCTGGCCCGCCCTTCCCGGCCCGGCCGCACCGCTGTTCCAGGCACACCAGGCAGGAGAGTGTAACTGGGCAGTGACAGGGCCGCGGTACCAGAAGGTGAGGTGGCTGAATTAGGGCTGTGCCCCTGTTCCCAGGAAAGCTGTGGTGCCAGCTCCTGGCGCAGTTCCTCTCTGGGATCGCACAGCGGCCCCACATCCAGAATGGAGACCCCGAGGCCATGGGACACCGCACACAGCCGGAAGGGCAGGGAGACAGGGAGAGAGTGTTGGCCAGCAAAGTTGGCCTCGGGGAGGCACAGCCACAGGCCTGCCCCTCCAACCTAGGGCCACACTCCTCGGAGCTCAGCCTGGCTCCCCAGGGGCCAGACTCCCGTCAGCCACCTCCCTGTCTCCAGTCTGGACCGGTTTGCAGGTCTGGGGCCATCAGACAAAGGCCTGACGCTGAGAGTCTCTGGAGAGGTCATCCCGCCCCACCATTCACCTCTGTGGGCTGCCCTGAGCCAGTGCTCCTGGGGGGGGGGGGGGGGTGGGGGGGTGGGAGGGGCTTCCCCGAGTCAGGCGGACCCTCGCCCTAGCGTTTGCCCTCGGAGCCGGCAGAGGCCCGTTTCCCCCCGCGGCAAAGCTGACCTCTCCGTTTCTCTGAAGCTGATGTTGGGCGTTAGAGTCCTGCAGAGCCTCGGAAGGACAGCTGCAGGGTGTCGTGTGCGTTTGTGCATCTGCGTGTGTGTGTTGTGTGCGTGTGTCTGTATCTGCGTCTGTGTGTTTTGGCTCTTTCTTGCTCAGGAGGAGGTGAGGGTTTGACCGCCCAGCCTTGCAAGGGCTCTGGGTGGAGCCGCGGGACGAGGCCGGGAGTGTGCTCGGGCACGCTGCTGGCCCAGCCTCTGCCAGTTGCTGGTCCCAGACCCCGCTGTCCCCAGGGAACAGGCTCCCCAGGCCACCCTCTGGGCTGGGCCCTCTTCCTGGACCCCAGGAGAGCACACCTCCACCCCCCGCCCCCAACCCCAGACGGCGCGTCTACACTTGGTGCAACTTCACAACTGGGTCATGGGTTTCTGCTCCAGGGACGTTTCAGGGGAAAGTCCCATTTCCCTGGCTGAACTTTCTCGTCGGGAAGGAGGCCTGGCGACGCCCTCAGCTGCCGGGGAAGGCAGGCTGAGCCGGAGCCCAGGGCGCGGGCTGCCTAGCTCTGGTGTCAGAGAACCCGCCACCCGCTGGGCACACTCTGTTTTCTCTTTACTTAAATATTTCATGGCGCGCGCGGCCGTCGCGCAGACCCGGGAGCCGCCTCCAGCTCTCAGGGAGCAGCGCTGCCCAGAGCACGCTCGGCTTTGTCATTGTCACTGGCCAGAGAATTCTCACCTTGGTGGTTTCTCAGGGCATGTCGTCACTTCCCTCCTTTGCTACTTATGCCCAGTTTGGCTTCTCCGTGGGGTGGTGTCGTGGATTTGGAGACACCAATTCTCTTTAAACATCAAGAATCACATGATGGGGCGCCTGGGAGGGGCTCAGTCGGTTAGGCGTCTGGCTCTTGGTTTCAGCTCTGGTCATGATCTTATGGTTTGTGAAGTCGAGCCCCATGTCGAGCCCCATGTCAGGCTCTGTGCAGACAGCACGGAGCCTGCTTGGGACTCTCTCTCTCCGTCTCTCTCTGCCCCTCCCCTGCTCACCCTCTCTGTCTGTCTCTCAAAATAAATAAATAAACTTTTTTTTAAAAAATCACATGATAAGTCTGTATTCAGTTAGCCACTATGCACACTGAAGTCTGTATTCAGTTAACCCACTAGGGGGCTGTGCAGGCAGGCCCAGGACCCCGGCGGGAGCCCCCATTCTGCCCAGGACTGCCCTGTGCACAGGGCCTTCCCCGGGCGCCCAGCTGCTCTGCCCTCGCCTCCCCTCCCACCCAGGCCTGTCCCTGTGAGCAAGGGCTCCGCCGTGCAAACGTGGGCTCGGGCTGGGGGTTCCACAAGTGTGTCCAGGGATGTTGGCTACTATACAAATATGTAGGGGGGGTGGCAAAAGGCAAGAGGCAGCTACAAACAAGCACAGGGTTAAAACATGCAAACATGCGTCAAAGGACACTATCCAAAGCACCCATAGAATGGGAGGCAATGTTTGCAGACGGTGTATCTGATGAGGGATTAATATCCAGAATATATGAAGAACTCTCACAACTGACAACAGCAAAGAGCAGTTTAAACAATGAGGAGAAGCCTTGAACGGACTTTATAAGAATGTCCGGTAAGCACATGGAAAGAACGCCCAACATCACCGACCGTTAAGGACATCAAAATCAAAATCACAAAAAGGTGCCGCCTCGCGCCCATTTGAATGGCTATGATACAAAAGAGAAAGAAGCAGGTGTTGGCGAGGCCGTGAGAAATCAGAACGCTGGGCGCCGCCGGTGGGGACCGAGACCGAGCACCTGCCGTACAGTGTGGCGATTCCTCAAAAGACTAAACACAGGGTGACCGTGTGGCGCAGGGACCCCACTCCTGGCCACGCACCCGGAGGGTCTGAAAGCAGAGACTTGGACAGGTTCGTACGCCCAGGTTCACGGCAGACAAAAACGCGGAAACAACCCAGATGTCTTGTCGAGGGAACAATGGGTGAGGAAGACACGGTCCCTCCGCGCACAGGACTATTTGCAGCCTTGAGAAGGAGGGACATCCTGGCACCCGCTACCACAGGGATGGACGTGGGTGACGGTGCCCTGGGAGCTGAGACACATGAGTGTCCACATGGGAGGTCCCGGGAGGAGTCCCAGGAGGGCCGGACCGCGGGGGCGCCAGGCCCCAGGAGGGGCTGGAGAGAGAGTGTTTCACGGGGACAGAGTTCAGGAAGAGGGGCCGCCGTGGAGATGGCTGCCCAGCAGCTGAACCGTAAAGACCATGGCTGCAAGTTTTTAGCTTCATGTTGTATATATTTTACCGCAGCAAAAAAAAAAAAAAAAAGCACCTATGAGAAGAGCAAACCAGAGAGGAGGGCGAGAGGAAACCAAGTTCATCCCCTCCCCCACCCGCCCCTTGCAGAGACCGGGAGGGGGAGGAGGCCTGAGAGGCGGCTTTGATTAAATCGGTTCTCGCCAGCCAGCTCTCCCAGGGGTGACCCCATTCTCATCTAAATTACTCTCTGCAAGGCGTGACCTCAGGACTTTGGCAGGAGATGTTTTTGTGCAGGGACCTTCCTGTTTCAAGCAGCACCCAGGAGAGTTTGGCTTGCTGCCCTGTGCGGAGGAGCTGTGGGCCCGGGACGATCCCCCCCCCCCCCACCAACTCCCATACTGCCCTGCCCCCAGCCCGCTCCTCCAGGGACCAAGAAGGAGCCCTGGGCCCGGACCACCCAGCGGGGAAGCCCCCCACCCCCACCCCGGACACATGGGGGACAGCACTCTTGGCCACGAGGCCCACAGCCCCTCGCCCTGCTATCCTGAATGCCCCGAAGCAGGAGTTCTCTAGTTCTCCTCTGAAGGAAGGGCGGGTGCAGGGCACCGGGTGGTCTGCCTTTGGCTCAGCTTGGGTGGCCTGTCCTTAGAAATGGGGACGGCGGCTGCTGCCGCACCTTTCCCTTCCAGATGCAGCACTTACTGGTTTTTGCCTCAGAGTTGGCCTTGCTGGGGATCAGGGACCCAGCTTCCTGCCCCTGGAGGAACCTGAGACGACCCCCCCCACACACACACAGGAGGCAGGCAGCCCCCCCAGACGGCCCCCTGGGTTGCCGTGCTGTGTCTCAGCCACAGGCAGGGCGTGCGGGTGTGTGTGCATACCTGTGTGCGGTGCGCGTGTGTGCAGGTGTGCATGCACGCAGGCGTGTGTGCCCGAGTGTATGCGGGCACGTGTGCAGGGGTGTGTGCACGTGTGTGTGTGTACGTGTGAGGTCTCTCCTGCCTGCAGGGCGGGCGGCAGAGCTTTGCCTTCTGGTGGAGACTCCCGCATGATGCCATCAGGAGCCGGGCAGACGCGGCCCCCAGTCCTCGCTGGGCACAGGGAGACCGAGCCCTCCTTCCTGCAGCAGCCCCAGGCCTGGTGCCACCCCCAGTGGGCCGAGTGGGCGCTTCAGGGCACCAAGTGCTCTGAAAAGTTCCCTAAAAACTGTGGTGGAGCCGTGATGCTCACTATAGGCACCTGGGGAAATGTGGAAACTTCCGTAGTTGGGGCCCACAGAGAAGTGGAACCAACAGGACGTGTGTATAGAGAGAAAGACGGGGATTTATTTTGACGAGTTGGATTGTTCATGCAGCTGTGCCCTGGTGAGTCTGAAATCTTCAGGGTGGGCAGCAGGCAGGAGACCCAAGGAAGGGCTGTCGTGCCCACAGGCTGTCTGCTGGCAGGAGTCCTTCCTGCCTGGGGAGGTCAGCTTCGGTTCTATGTAGGCCTTTGACTGATTAGACGAGGCCCACCCATGTCTGGAGGCGGGGGGACCGCTTTACTCAAAGCTCCCCACTTTCAGTGTTAATCTCATCCAAAAAGCATCTTCACAGAAACACCCAGAATAATGTGTGACCTAACATCTGGGCATTGTGGCCCAGGCAAGTTGAGACATCGAATGAACCATCACAATAATGGAAAGAAAAAGGCCTCAGAAATAGTCACTATGAAAAAGCCTCTTCCAGGCCGCCTCTGTGTATCTGTGTGCACACGCACGTGCGCGCACACGGGGATGAATCGTGGTGCATATGCTCTTTCAAACTTTATCTCTTAACGGAAATGCTTTTTCGGAGCAAAAGTGCCTTCATTCTCTGGCCCTGAGTGTTGAAGGAAGCCCTTATAAAGCCCCCAGGACACAAAGCTTGAACAAGGAGGCTTCCAGCCCTCGGCGAGTCTGCAGCAAAAGGCTACACGTTTATTTACCAGTCCTGTTAGGCGCCCTGGGTCCGTGCTCCGAGCCGTGCCCCAGAGCTGGTGGCTCGCTCCTCTGTCATGCTTGTGGCCGACGCTGGTGTCACGGGGTCAGTTTCGAGTGGCTGGACACGTGCTTCACGAGCTTTGGAGGCTCTGCTGGGATTCGGGGACTCAGAGAGGAGACAGCGTGGCTGTGTGGCTGCGTGGCTGCGTGGCGCTCTGGAAAGGAGGGAAGGGCTGCGGGGGGGGGGGGGTTGGAGGCGAGGGCCTGTTTTTCCTGTTCACGCAGATGGTCGCTTCAGAAGAGCACGGCAGCCACCCGCTGTGTCCCGTCCGTCCTGTTTTCCGCCCCCCTCCCCCGACCCGCACACACACTGGACGCCAAGCTGCTGTGCTTGAGGGACCTCCCTGGACGTCGTTCTGTGGGTGCCCGCGGGCGGTCTGTCTGCCCCTCGCCCCGTGGTTGGGCTGCACCCTCGTCTCTCTGTGGTTGGATTCGGGGGACGGTGCAGGTGGGCGGCCTGGCTGGAGACTATTTAGAGTCCGGATTGGAATGGGGGACGCGGGGGTTTCACTCGGTGGGGCCAGGTGGCTGGGGGTGCCCCAGAGCATGACCAGGTGCCTCCCTCAGGTCGCTCCACTCCCCTCGACTCCCCTCGGTGGGACCAGCGGGTCCTTTCAGACACGCTCTGTGAGGACAGTGTGCATGGAGCCTGGCCGCACTGCCTGAGCTCAGGGAGCAGGTTCAGGGCACTGTGGGCGGAAAAGCGGGACTGGGTGTCGGGGAGGACCCCAGGGAAAATCGACGGAGACCCAACATTTCTCCTGTTTTCGGAATGTTCTGGAGCTCCAGAGGCTCCCCTTCCTGGGCTGTGGAGGACTCTGCCTTCCAGGAGGTGCTTTCACTGGAGCACGGCTGTCACACACGGGCTCTCTCCCGACTGCACGCCCCCGCGTCTGGCACAGGACAGGGCCTCCCTCTGCCCCTTCATGGCCTTGCCGAGCACACGCACGGGACACAGCACCACGCCGAGGCGGGGACGGGCCGAGTGGAGTCCCTGTTATCGTCCTCCTGCCCACCTGCTTTTGTGTGTTCTGAGCTCTGCACGCGTGACCCAACGAGCAGAAGCCACCAGAAGAGCTGGGGGTGGGGGGTGGGGGGCGTGTGGAGGCCCCTCCCGGCCGGGCGTCCACTGCTGGGGGTTGGTATTCTGGGCAGCGAGCTCAGGGAGGGGAACAGAGGAGAGGGAGGGAGGAGGGCGGGGACAGCGGGAGGCAGACGGTGACCTCCCTCCCCCGGTTGGGGCCACGCCTGCCCGGGGAGCTCGTGGGGGCCGTGTGAGGGGCCCGTCCTCATCCTCGGTGGCCGGCAGGGCCCAGGGGCGGGCGGGACGGGTGAGGCCGAGGGGCGTGACTGTGGCCGCGTGGTGCGGGGAATGGCGGTCTCTCCAGGGTAACAGCGGCCGGCGGCTCCTGTGTGCCTCTGACCCAGCTCTCGGAGTCTCCTGACGGTGTCCACGGTAACGGTGCCCGAGACAAAACAGCTCGTTTTTCTCTGCCCGTGTGGTGCCCGAGAGCCATTCACTCGCCCGTCATTCTTTCCCGCCCACCCTCGTGCCCCGTCCTCCCGGTCCGAGCTACCCGACAGGCCGCGGGCTCCCCGATGGCAGCCACCGGCCACAGGTGGCCGTGGACATGTGGACTGTGGCTGGGGCCCACCTAAGAGCTGGATTTAAATTATTTAAATTTTTAACTAATTTGAACTTTAACTTAACCAACCACACGTGCTGAGTGGCCGCGGAACCGCAGGGCCGGGCCGGCGTGGAGGGCCCGGCCCAGCAGGACACGGACCAGACCCACAGCTCCAGAGCGTCTGCTCCAGGATTCCGACGATGGAGCAGGGGAGCAGGGAGGCAGGGCGGCGTTAGGGCTGAACTGTGTCCCCACAAAATCCTCCAGCATGTGACCGCACTCAGAGAGGGTCCTTGAAGAGGAGGTTAACAGAGCCTTCCGCATGCCGAGGATACCGGCCTCAGGGGAAAGCGCCTTGCCCACGCCCGGCTCTCGGACTCTCAGCCTGTGTGCTGTCTACACCGTCAGCCTGGGCAGCCTGTGTCAGCTCAGCCTCCTTGGTGCCCCCGGTGGCTCCCCTGAGCAGTCTCCCCATTGTGGTCCATCGCCAGGGCACTGAGCCACAGCCAGCACAGGGACCCTGCGCCCTCCCCGGCCGGGGGCTCCTGGACTGCCTCACCTGGACCGAGGCACACGCCTGTCCCTGCAACTGCCTCCCTGTGGCCCCCCTGCCCCTCCCCCGCAGGCCACCTGAGCCCTCCCCGGGGCCCTGGGCTCCTCCTCGCTGCCTCTTGTTGCTTGGAGACCCGAGTGTCCCCGTCCCCCTGGACTAGAGACAGAGTGGGGTGGCCGGCTGGGTTGCTGTGTCAGGCTTCCCTCGGGGGCTGCTGGAGGGGCTTGAGGGGAGCAGGTGACGCCACCAGGCCTGGGGCTGTTCCTGAGGGTCCTGGGGATGCAGACCAGTGGTTAGGGTCGCCCCCAAGAGACTCCAGGGACACCCCCCACTGAGCCACCGGGAGGGAAAAAGCAGCCAAGATCAGGGTCTTCCTCCTGAGGAGAACGGCCTGTATGAGCTCACACAGGCTTGTGGCTCCCACCCCCCGGTGGGGGCTGTAGGGTCCTGTGGGTCTGGCTGCCCCCACTGTGGCCCGCAGGAAGAATGAACCTGCTCGTACTCACACAGCTCTCTGCAGGGCTCCCTCCTACCCATGGATCCAACCTGGGCCGAGTGACTGCCCTGAGCTCCCCAACCCAGTGTAGATGTGGGCTTGGAGTCCTCCCAGCTGAGAACTGTGCTTCTCGGGGGTCTTGTGAGGGTGGTTCCTGGGGGGTGCTGACCCATGCAGGGAGGAGCGAGCCCCTCAGCCAACACCCCCCTGGGCCTGTCCCATGTCTTTGGTGCACTGAGACTCAAGGCTGTTCTGGGAGGCAGAGGGGCGGGCTGGTGGATTCTAGCACGTTCCAGCACACTTAGCACCTGAGGCCGGTCTTCTCAGCTGATCACTTCTGGGACCGGTGGCCCGAGTCACACGCACCAGAACTGTGCTTTAGGGACGTGGAGAAAGCACTCTGGAAACCTCACCGCCCTCTCCCCAAGTGTTCGGAGGGCCAGCATGAGGTGTGCCCTCGGACAGCGGGGCGGAAGGAGCTCACAGAACCACGTAAAATGACGCTGCCCCGGGGAAAAGCAGGCTTGCTGCTGGGGTGTGTGTGTGTGTGGGGGGGTGACAGGTTGTAGAAATGGCTGCCCAAGGGGTCAAGCAGGCCATGCTGTGGAGCCCCCTTTCCTCTGCGCCCACCCATCGGGACCACTTCTCTGAGATGAGCCACTCTCCTGGGTGGGCCAGGCCTCACTGCCTCTGCCCACTCACAGCTCGGGGAGGGGACCTCCTGAGAACGAGGCTGGCTTCCCGCCCTGTCCACCCCCACCCCGTGCTGCCCTCGGCCCCTGCTTTGTGTGTGGGCCCACGCATCACGGTGCCGGGGGACGGTGCTGTCACCAGCCCAGCTCCCCTCCACGGGGGACTTGCCAGGCCCCCGCGAAGGCCGGGGAAAGCACGCCTTCCCTCCTCCTGCCCGGGGCCCGGCCCACGAGGGTGAGGGTGAAGCCTGGCTTGTGGGGCCGTTGGGGGTCCCAGGATGCACCTGTTGCTGGCCTGAGCCCCTCCACCCCTGGCAGCCCTTCCAAGCTCAGGACCTCAGCTGTCCCCCTTTGAAAGGCCGGATGGTAGGTGGGGGTCCATAGGGACAGGGCACGGTTGGTCTCCTGCCCCGAAGCTGCTCCCTGAGGACACGTGTTTTATGACCGTGGCAGAAAGCCATGCGTTTTGGGTGAGTTAGTGGCAAGCAGACAGCCACCAGGGGGCCTGCCAGCCTGTCCCGCTGTCCGAGATGGTCCCACTGTGTGCCGAAGGCCACAGAGAAGCTTTGGGGTCTGCCCCTCCTGGAGCCCCTTCCCTGGGAACCAGAAACCTCCAAGTTTGGACCTTATCTTGTGTTGGTTTTGAGGCTAGCAGGGGGGCTGAATGATGGCCCCCAAAGGATACGTCTGCATCCTAGCCCCTGGTGCCTGTGAATGGGCCTGGTTGGGAAAAGCGTCTCTGCAACGTGATTGAGTTAAGGATGTGGAGGTGAAGAGGTCATCCTGGGTTCTCTGGTGGCCTGAGTCCATAACCACTGTCCTTACAAGAGACACAGAGGAAGACACAGGCATGCACAGGAGAGACCACGCGAGGAGGAGGCAGAGGTTGGAGGGCCAGGCCCTGAGGGAGAGGCAGGAGGGAGCCCCCGCCCCAGGGCCTCCAGAGGGAGCACAGCTCTGTGACCCCTGGCTGTGGGACGTGTGGCTCCAGAGCCCTGAAAGCAGGCTCCCGTGTGTTAGACCCCATATGTGGCTGGGTTCCAGCAGCTGCGGGGTGCTCGTCCTGTCAGGGGTGCCAGAGGGGTGGGCTGGGTTCACCTGGGAGCCGTTTCTGGAGAGGGTGGGGCGCAGGAGGAGGTGCACAAGCTCGGCGTGTCCCGCTCAGGTGGCATCGTTGTGGCTGGTGCCCTGTATGCCGGCTGCTCCTGGCGTGGGGCTCAGCCCCGCCGTCCGCATCTACAGGGGCGAGTAGCCCCCAGCCCCGCCCAGGCCGATCGCCACGGACCACCTGCTCGAGGGCTTCCCGGGGCCTTGTCCAGCCGCCGTCCCTGTAGGGAGAGGCTGGACCCCAGTGGGGAGGGGACAGCTGTGTCCCACAGCGAGTGGATGACGGACGGAGCAGGGCCGAGGGGTGCTGGAGGGGCCTGCGAGGCTGGGACCTGACCCGACACCTGGGAAGCGCTGGGTCAGCTGCTGTGTCTGCAGCCACCGGTGTGGTGCCGCCGGCCGGCCGCCGTCCCCGCGGGGAGAGCCGCATCCGCCGCCTGCTCACACGGACCCCACGGGACGGCCCACGTGGGCTTCCTCGCGGAAGCCACGAGGGCAGCCCCGGCCGACGTGCTCCCGAGCGCGAGCCCGCGGAGCTGAGCCTGTTTGCGAATCAGCTTTTGCGGAAGCGGAAGCGGAAGCGAGCGGCCTCCTCCGGCCCGCGCTCACTCCGGGCCACCCGCTGTCTTAACCCCGGGGTCACTGGGGCTTGGCTCCTATTCGGAAACATGCTTTCCTCGAAGTGCAGTCGTGACGGTAAGACCCAGCAGGGGTGACGCTCCTGGTTGGGACATCGGGGTTCGGAGCGTGCGGCAGTAAGACGGGACGCAGCCCCGAGGGCCGTGCCGCGGACTGCCCGCGTTTCCGTGCCTTCGTGCGCACGACACCGTCCAGAGCGTGTGTGCGGGCTCCCGCAGGAGGGCACACGCGCTCCGTGCCTCTTTCGCTGCGTCTGGGGACGGGGGCAGCTGTGGGGTCAGTGAGCCGGCGCACATGTGAGCTGCCGCGTGCCTTTTCCTTCTTGCTGGGCTGACGGGGCGGGGGAGCCCGGACTCGGGGCGGAGAGCTCAGGGCGGGGCCCTGGAACCAGGCGGCCCCGCGCACCCCCTGCGCCAGGGACTTGGTCCCCGCCGCCCACGGCCCACGGGCGTCCGGGGAGGCGTCGCACACCTGCGAGGAGCTCCCGGTCCACTTTGCAGACCGTGGCACCCCTGTGGCAGGACAGCGTGGCCGGGGACGGGCAGCAGGCGGGCTGAGGAGCCCGGACAGGGCCCGTGACAAGAGCGCGGTGACGGGGCGGGGGTTGGGTCCCGGGTCCCCCTGGGGTCAGCGGGTCTGGGCCACAGGGTCAGGCGCGGGCCGTCGTCACGGGGAGAAGGAAGCTGGGGCTTTTCCCCGGGAGTGGTGCTCCACCCCAGGTTTTCTCTCCCCAACATGGTGACTGTCACCCAGCCTGCATGAAGGACGTGTGATTTAGCGGCAGTGGGAGACAGCCCGGCAGAATCCATTCCGTGGTCTCGCCTGCTGAGGGCCAGGTCCCCAGCCAGGTGCTGGGGGGCAGGCCTGGGGCGGATCTCGGCGCGGGTTGCCACTCCCCTCAGCCTTGTGAGTTCAGATGACGCGCTGCAGCAAGGAGCAAGCAGGAAGGGCCTTGAGTGCAAAGGTCACCTTCGGAAAGTTGCCCTAAGCTGCCCAGATGTCCAGCCCAAAGGCGACAGTGCAAAGGCCCTGGGGCAGTGGCAAATTCAAGATGGGACCTTGGACATGAAGAAGACATGGGGCGGGCACTGGCAGAGGGAGCTGTGGTGACGGGGTGGGCGCATCACTGATCTGGCAGACACGCCCAGGCGGGCAGGGGACTGGCAGAGTGTCACAGCGGAAGGGCGGGGGCTGGCAGGGGTGGGGGCGGCGCTGCGGATGCAGGGACGGCAGGGATGAGGAAACTGCCCCCTGTGTGGTTGGTTAGGGGATGGAGTTGGCTTTCCGTGGCCAGTTCTGGGTTGCATGCGCAGCGGTCACTGGTCAAGTCTTGACCGTCGACCGATGGCGCCAAGGCCGTGGGCAGGGTCCTGTCGTCCTGTCCTGTGCCCTGAGGCTGCATTGGGAGCAGGCTCCGGGTCACCCCTGGGCTTGAGCCTCTGTTTGCCTGTTTGTGTTCAGATTTCCACGAGGTGGGAGGACAGCCCGTGAAGTGGAGGCAGGATGTGCTTGAAGGGGTGGAGACCCCAGGGGATGGAGCGACCTCGAGGTGACCAGTGAACAGCTGCTGGCCGCGCACCACGGGGCCCGTTCGTGATGGTCCTGGAGAAGTACCTTCCGCAAGAGCAAAGGCCCTGGGGTCACCCGTGCGGGGCACGGCTTGCAGGAGGCTCCCAGCGGGGACAGCACACTGGCTTGCTCTCTCGCTCTGCTCTCCAGGTTTGGGGGCTTCCTCGTGCCCACCCCCGGCGCCGGCTGGGCCGGAAGACACGCAGACAAGGCTGTGCAGGTTTCTTTCGCCGTCTGGGCCCCGTTGGCCTCTCTGCCTCGGGTCGCTGGCCTTCTCGTGCTGGGAGGGGGTTCTGTCCTGAGGACGGGTCCTTGGACGCTGAGCGGCTGGCGCTGCACCCCCTCCGTCCTGTGCGGTGCCCAGGCCTACCCTGGAAGCACGTGGCTGGGGCACCCTCGCCTTCCTGGCAGGAGATCGTGTGGGCTGTAAGAAATGATGAAAACATGCACGTGACTACCTTGCTCCTGCCTAATTCCCTCCCTGGGGGCAGAGTCCCCAGGGAGCACTGGAAAATTGCACACGCCCTGGGAGAGGCAGGCTGGCAGGGACCCTGAAGCCACCGCAACGCAGAGGGGTCGCGGCCGGCTTTGTCCGCCCGCACCCCCACCTCACGCCGCGAGCGTGGGATGGCCAGGCCCAGCGGCCGGCAGGGCAGTGTGCCCGTGACGCTTCAGTGTCAGGTAAACACGAGCAACGCGAGGAAGACTCCTCACCAAAATAAAAGTCAGCATGTATCTGAAACTCCAATTTGACCAGGCACCCTGTGTGTCTCTCACGACCCCATCTGGGGTCCTTTGCCCACGGGGTCCTGGAGGGAAGGAGGCCGGGACCACACTTAGCGGAAGCACCCTGAACGAGCTGAGGTGTGTGGGGGGGGGGGATGTTGGAACAGCTTCAGCCCAACGAGTGGGGGTGCGGGGGGCGGGGTGCTCACCGCAGAGGGAAGACCATCTACGCAGGTGGTTGGGGGACTTCCGGTGTCCCTCTCGGGAGTTGGGTCCTGGGGGTGACACTGCCCATCTCCCTGTGCCGCCAGGCACATCCTCGACAAGGGGCTGGTTGAGGCACCAGGGCGGGCTCCCACCGCTCACCAGGAGCGGGCTTTCGAGGCCTGGGGAGGGACGGGTCACATAGGGCGCCCAACACAGAGCGGGAGGGGAGATCCTGTGCCTGGCCGCCTCTGCTGCCCTCACAGCCTGTGGTGACCGCCCACAAGGGGGCCGTGCAGGGCTGTGTGTATCTGTTGAGTCTCCAGAACCTTCTGCGTGTGGTGCCGGCACCTGGCTCTCTGGTGCGGGCTCCCACACAAGCTGGCAGCTTCTGGACAGACAGGGTCCGCCGGGCTGGAGGGCAGCGTCCAGGCCCCTCAGGCGAGTAACAGGGTGGCCAGCAGGGGGCGGACAAGGACCTTGGGAGCCTCAGGCCGTGGTGCCCTGGGGTCACCGTCAGACCCGCTCCCACCTCGAGCTCGGCTGGAGGCCTGTTTTTTGGTGAGGCCGCCTTGTCCTTGGCTTACCTCTGAGACCTCATCCACACGCCAGACCCTGCTTGTTCCCTTGCTGCTGTTGAATCCTGCCGGGAGGCCAGGGGCTGGAGGAGGAGTTCTGGAAAGTTCCAGCCCAGCCTCAGGGCCCTGACTCCCACCCGGTCCCATCCTCCTGCCCTCCCCCAGCTCCCACTGGGGAGTCAGGGGCGTCTCCCCCACCCCAGTGTCCTAGGCCCCTGCAGCCCCCAGGCGGGGCTCCCCGTCAGTCCAAGCTGTCCCTGAGGCTGCAGCGGCCCTTCGGAGAGGCGTGCCCTGCCCAGGACACTCCCGAGGGACCTGCCCCGGGGACCCCGCCTCAGGCCGGAGCAAGGGCTGGGGCCTCTGAAGATTCTGAAGGGTTCAGGAGCTGCCCAAAGTGGCTGCCTCAGTGGGGTCCAGGGGGACAGTCACCGCCGCAGCTAAGACTCGAGTTAACCAAGTATGTGCAGTTTTAGGTGATTTTCCATGTACTTTCTCAACCACATCCAGAAATAAAGTCTTGGAGGTGATATCAAGGACTTGGTGGGTTTGCTCACTCCCCTCTTTAGAGGGGAGTGGGGGTGTGTGCAGGGCAGTCCCCTCCCTGGACACGTGACCCCAGCCCTGAGGGCTTGGCGCCCAGGACCTGGGGGACCGGAGGACAGCAGGGCGGCAGGGGACTTCCCACCTCCGACACAGTGCGTCTTCCCCTTTCGAATCCCCAGGTCTGGGCATGGCCGTCTGGCAGCTCCTGGAAGCTGGGCTCCAGGGGGCCTCTGGGCACCACCCCAACCAGAACCTTCTGCTGTCTCCTTTGGTCACGCCTGTCACACCCGCCAGGGCCCAGGCTGCTGCTTCCCCCAGGACTCCCAGGTGCTCTCAGGGTTCTTCCTGTGGGGCTAGGAGGCCCTGGCCAGGCCCCTGGTTGAGGCCAGTGGGACCCGGGGGGTCCTGCGGCCGGTGTGTCCTGCTCTGGTGGGGGCCTGTGCTCCCCAGGAGGGGCTGGAGGGCAGAGGGGGAAGCCCTGGGAGTTTCTGGGGTCTCGGGCTGGTCCTGCATGGTCCCCTGGTGACTCTCTTGGTGGCCTGGGGCAGGGTGTCACCAATGTGCCCTGGCTTTCACCGTGCTGGAGGCACTGCTCAGCCCGGCAGCCCTCTCCACTCTCAGACTTGCTTAGCTGAAACTACACAGACTTGTAGAATTTAGCTTTTAATTGTGGCAAAATAGGGGCACTCGGGTGGCTCTGTCGGTCAAGCGTCGGGCTCTTATTTCAGCCCCGGGCACGATCTCACAGTGCGTGGGATCGAGCCCCGCATCGGGCTCTGTGCAGACGATGTGGAGCCTGCTTGGGATCCCTTCTCTCCTTCTCTCTCTGCCCCTCCCCTGCTCGTTCTCTCTCTCTTTCTCAAAATAAATAAAAATAAACTTGAAATAATTGTGGTGAAACGTACAAAACACAAAAATTTCCAAGCATCTACACTGAGTGCAGCCGACCCACCGGCCATCACGTCACCCTCCCAAACCGGAGCTCTGTCCCCAGGAAACACGCCCTCCCTGCCCTGTCTGACCTCCAGGCCTCGGGGGCCCTGGGGGGAGCCGAGTGGGTGCTCTTGGACGCCTTCCTTGTCTTTACCGTGGTTTTACCGGTGAGCTGGAGACTCGGCCTGGCTTGTCTCCTGTCTTCCTGTGAGCTGCCCGCTGCCCCACGCCCTCCTGTGCCTGCCCTTGGCCATCCAGAAACGCCCCCGGACACATTCGGCAGCCACTGGCTGGCTCACACTTGGCGTCTGCATCTCGGTGGCCCCCTCCCCGCCTTGCCGTCCCTCTGGCTCCCCTCCTGCACGCAGAGGCTGGGGCTGCTCCCAGGACGCGGGGGTCCGGCTCCCCTGCCCCTCAGATGGTACCCACCCCGCCCATCGGCTGGTGTGGCACACGGCCACGGAGTCCCGCCGTGCTGTGTTTGCTCGGACAGAGGTGTTTGAGTTCCAAACACCTGCAGCCCCACCTGGTGCCGCCTGGGCGGGTCCAAGCGGGCACAGGGGCTCTGCCTCTCGGAGCCACGAGGCACGGCCTTCCCTGAAGCAGTGAGGGGCCCATGTGGCTACCACACCCACCCTGTGCCCTGTGCCCTGTACCCCAGGGATGGACGCAGGGGCGGCACCATGGCCTGGTGGTGGCTGTGGGAGGCTCCTTGGGAAGGTGCCCTGACATCTAGAAGACATGGCTATACCTCAGGAAGGGCAGAGCCCTGGGTGGACACACACGTGCTCTCTCTCTCACACACACACACACACACACACACACACACACACACACATCCATGCACTTCACGGGGACTGATGGGAACCAGGGAGACTGCCTCCTGCCTCCCACCTCCCACCACTGGTGGGACCAATCTTGGGTAGCCAAGCTCATTGGTTAGCAAATACTCATTGAGCACCGTTGGGTGCTGTGTTGGGTGATGGAGGACAAGACACATTTCCTGCATCTGAGAAGGGTAATTCTAGAACCTTCCATCAACAGGGTGAGGAGGAAAGAAACCAGTGTCCAGAAGATGTGCCTCAGGATATCAGGAGACTTGATGGCCCGGGACCAGCCCAAGGTCCCGGCCTCCCAGACTAGCTGACTGGCTGGTGGGTCTGGTGCTTGTTTACGTTAACTTTGTTTCTCAGCGAGAGATGGTGTTGGGTCTCCAGGCACCTGCCCGGTTCTGCGTGAGAGCTGTGTTGTCATTCGGGTCCTGTTTCTTGTGCTGCGGACAATAAAGACTTTATCTAGGCAACTGGGGCTAAGTGACCTTGATTCACTGGACTCTGGATTGACGCCCACTTCCTGCCCAGGCGGGACTGGTTGGCACGGGGCGGTGTCCCAGCCACGCCCCCTCTGCCCTCCACCGCCGCCCCTAGTCCTTCTGGTGGACACACGCGCGCTTAAGTCAACTTGCACCGACTTGTGATGCGAGGAGTCAGAAATGCACAATTCCTCCTTGCGCTTCTTCCTGAGCGGCCGGGAGGTGATGAAACCTCCCCCGGGATGAAAACAGGCCGCCGTATCCCTGCAGTCAGGGGCACGTTAATGCGTTTGCCGGCCGTGGCACGTCTCTTTGTGGCTCCCCCTTGCAGTTCCTCGATGACCAACGTTGATTCGATAAAACAGGCTAGGCAATGTTGCTTTTTTTAACTATCTGTGAAAGTTGAATATAGTTGGTGTTATTTCTTCTTTAAGTGTTTAGAAAACAACCCCTAGGCGGCCATCTGGGCCGTGGGGTGTGTGTGTGTGTGTGTGTGTGTGTGTGTGTGTGTGTGTGTGTGTGTGTGAAGGTTTTAATTTCCTCACGAGATACCGTGCTCTTCAGAGCTGCTCTTTCTTCTTGCGATACTTTGGGTAGGTTGTGTTTCCCAAGGAATTTGTCTACATCTACACTTTAAAAATGATTATCACCAAGCATTCGTCATATCTCCTGTCAGTATCAATGTCACAAACCAGGGATGTGAAACAACAGAAGTGCTACCCTCCGCCATCCAGCCGCTACGGGCCCTGTGTCAAGGGGTAGGCGCTGCCCCCAGAGGCTCCGGGTGGCCCTGGGCTGCACGGCTCACCCTGTCTGTGTCAGGCCGAGACTGCCTCCTCCTGCTTTTCAAACCTGTCTCCTCAACACCACCAGTCATCCTGGATCAGCGCCCACCGGCCCCAGGGTGACCTTGCTTGAACTTGATGACTTCTGCAAAGACCCTGTGTCTAAATGAAGCCACATTCACAGTTTTGAAGTGGGTTGAGATTTGCTTGTGATTCTGCCGGACGTTCACGTGTCTTTGGGGAGAATACGCTGTGTGGCTGTTGGGTGTGTGTTCTAACATCCGCCGGTGAGGCCGATCTCGTTACACATGGGAGCAAAGTTCATTTGTCTGCACTGAGTTTTTGTCTTTGTCCACCCATTCCATCAGTTACTGAGAGGTATGTGCGAAAACCCATTAGCGTGGACGTTCGTCCCTGTTTGCTTTTGGGGACAAGGGTGCCGGGGCACACGTCCTCAGAAGGGCTTGTGGCAAGGCGTCTGGGTGGCTCAGTGGGTCGAGCGTCCGACTGCGGCTCGGGTCATGATCTCTCAGTTCATGCGCTTGAGCCTCGCATCAGGCTCTGCAGAGCACGGAGCCTGCTTCGGATTCGGTGTCTCCCTCTCTCTCTGCCCCTCCCCCGCTCACACTCTGTGACTCTCTGTCTCAAAAATAAGTAACAAAAACTTCCAAACAATTTTTAAAAAGAAGGGCTCATCAGTGGTGCGTTCACCCGGTGAGCCAGTGCGGGATCCTCTCTTCTTGCCTTCTCTGGTACTAAACGTGTATTTTCGTTATTCCGTTTCCTCCAGCGGCTTCCTGCGACTCTCGTGGCTGTGCCTGGCTTGTTGGGGTGGGTGTTCACATGGTCACCTCTCACCTGTGGGGCCCGTGCTCCTGAGCAGTTGAATTCAGTAGACGGACTTCGCGTCTCGTGCGTTTGCCACCACGCCGTGTCGCCGTCACTGTGTGCGTCCTGACCCACCTCCCACCTCCTCCCCGGTTAGCGCAAATCTCCGTGCTGCTGTCCGGAACCGCCTGACTTCAGCTTGGGAGGAATTTTCTCGGGTGTTGTTTCCTGGGAATGTCATTGTCTTCCCTCGTTTTGCAGGACTGTATTTGCTGGTGTAGACAGCGAGGTGGCCAGCTGTGGCCTCCGTCCCGTGGTCTGTGGCGCCCGCGGAAGCCGACGTGGCAGACGCTCTCTGGTTCTGCTTCTGTAGTGTGTGTGTCCTCCCTCCCGGAAGCAGGAAGTGGCAGCCACGCGGTCTTAGTCAACCTGCTTTCCATTGTTTTCTCTGCGCTCATCACACTTTGACATGTTTTCGGGCTGTGACGCTTGTCTCTGAGAGGACCTCGCTGGTCACCTTCGAGGTGTTGAGCTATAAGGCCCGAGCGACCTTGCTGTGCTCCAGTCGTGATCAAAGCTTTTTTTTTTTCGTAAATGTATTTTTGACTCATTGCCCCAAGAAAACAGAAATTAATGACTTGTGGCATTTACACAAAAAGTATTTCTCTGTGGATGGCGGCGAGGCTTCTAGCACTTTCTCTGTCAGCTCTCGTGTGATTCAAGCCAAAAATTTAATGTTTGAACGAGGCACTTAAACCCAGAGATAGTTATCTCACTCAGAAACTGTGGCTCAAGCGCACTGCCCCTTCCTTTTCTCCCCCTAACGGAATAGAAGAAAGTCCAGAAAAAGGTGAATTTGGGTTCAGGCTGCCAAGCAAAATTGGCAGTTTCGAGCTTGAGGCGATGGCTCAGCCGGTTGGAAACCATCCAGCAGGCAGAGCGCGCTGGGTCTCTGTGTGCCCTCGCCCCCGGCTGCCCCTCGGGGTCCACGGCCCCCAGACACGCATGTGTGTCCCCCAGACACGCACACGGGCCGCGCTGGTGAGGAGATCTCAGCCCGTGGCGGGGGGGCCGGCGCTCCCCGTGTCTCCGGCCCGGTGGCCTTGCTGTGCGGCCGCCCCCGGGAGGTGCAGGGGGAGGGCTGGCGGGAGGCCTTATGCATTTCTCGGAGGGTCCTCCTGCCTGGATCCTCGGGCGTCTGTCTGCCTCCAGGGGCAGGGCGGCTGGAGCTGTTACGCCCAGACCCCCAGGACCCGCCCAGAGCCTGTCTCCCCTCCTCGGGGCTGGCGTCTGCGCAGGCCCCCAGCCCTCCCCCAGAGAGAGTCCAAAACCCTGCGCGGCTCCCCACCTTCCTGGGATGATAGGTGTGACCTTGAGAGAGGCCGTTGGTCACCTTATCAGTGCTGTGGATAATAATAGGATCGAAATCACCGCCCTGGGCGCCTGACTGTGACCTGCTTATCTCGGCCGGCAGCAGCTTGTTTAATTTAAATGATTGTGAAGTATTTTTGTCTCAGCAGGGCTGGCTCACCCTGCACGCTAGAAGGTACGGGGGGAGCGTCCCCTTCCTGTGGGCCCAAGGAGCCGCCTCCCGCCTCCTCCCAGAAGGCTGGCGTGGGCGCCCGATTCCTCACAAAAACAGGAACATAATCCCGATGCTTTTCTTTCTTACTTAGACACATTGCCTGGAAATCGCCCCACCTCCATCCAGGGGACGTCACTTAGTGAAACACATGATTCACAGTAGCCAAAAGGTGGAACCAGCCCCCGTGTCCGTCGACAGACGGATGGACACAAACGACGTGGCCCATCCGTGTAGTGGCACGGTGGTCAGCCTGGACACACGACGTGGCCCATCCGTACAGCGGAACGGTGGTCAGCCTTAAGGAAGAAGGATACCCTGCCACCTGCCACGGCATGGATGGACCCTGAGGACCTTGTGCTCCGTGGAATTGGCTGGTCACACGGGACGTATCACACGTGACTCCCCTGTGTAAATCATACGTAGAGTCAGAAAGGGGGACGTGGCCTCCAGGGACTTGGGGCCTGGGGTCCGGGGTCAGCGTTTCACGGGGACGGAGCTTCAGTCCTGCAAGATAGAAAGAGTTCTGGGGGCGGATGGTGGTGACGGTTGCACAACAATATGTTAAAAGGTAAACTGAGGCACCTTACAGGTTTTGGGTTTTTTTTTTTTCCCCCAGAGTTTATCTGGAGCTTCCCCAGCAGGAGTGCGGGAGGGGTTTGTACAGGACAAAGCCAGGAGGTGACCTGATGGGTCATAGGGCACGTGGCCAGCTTATTTGTGAGGCTGCCTGCCTGCCTGGCTGCCTGCCTGGCTGTTCTCAGGCCCCCTTCTCTGTTGGCGCATCAGAGCACCCATCCGGCGGCCTCCTTGTTTGACTGTGTTAACACTCGTGAGTGTACTTAAAGCCCCTGAACCACAGTTAAATATGGTTAAAACGGCCAATTTTTTATTCTGTGTGTTTTGCCATAATTAAACAGAATCCATTTTTCAGAAAGGGGAAGAAAAGTCAAAATGCAGACGTTTTTGTCCAGATGCGAGGTTGGATGAAGGAGGCAGGGAGGCCCGTGTGGTGGCAGGATTCACGGCAGCCACGTCCACAGGGCTACATGCCCACACACGGTCACAGCGTGGCACTGGGTCGCTGTGACAGCCCCCAAGCTGGGGTCTTCAGCCCCACTGACTACATTGTGTGAGACCCCGATGCTTGCCTCCCTCCCGAAAACAGTCACCCAGGCCCTAGCATGGTCCCGAGTGGGGGTCCCGTCCTCAGAGAGGATGCTGGTCTGGTCACGAGGACTCTAGGATGACCCAGTGACCACCCCCACGGGACTTGGGGACAGCGGGGGTCACCACAGGCTCCCATGAACAATAGCCACAGGCCGTGGTGGCCAGCCTTGGCCGTCCCCACAATGTCTCAGGAGCCTCAGGAGGGGTGAGCTCGCAGAAGCAGGGTGCCGCCACCGTGGGCCTGGGGGTTCAGCTGCCGTGGGAAAGCAGTCTCCGAGGCGGTGGCCCCTGTGCAGGGCTACCTGGGGTGACCTGGGCAGTTTGTCACTTTGGAGGGGTCACTCCTCCAAAGAAGGGACAGCAAATGAACAAGGGCTGGGGTGGGGGCGGCAGGGGTCTGGTTAGTGTTTGGCCGCTGGCCCGGGCAGGCCCCTACGGCCTCGTGGTGTCGAGGCCATACTCCGCCTCCCCAGGGACAGGGTCCAGGGAGAGAACCTGGATGACCAGCCAAGACCCTTGAGCAGATGCTGGCCCTGGAGGAAGGCCAACGTCTTCTTGGACCTGGTGTGTTCTGTCCGCCCACCTCCCTGCCTCTGCACCCCTGCACCTGCCCGTAGCCGGGGTCTCCTTCTCCCAAGTGCCTCCCCGCTTCCCCCCAACCCGCCCACCGCACCAGCACTGTGCACAGCCTACCTTCCTCCTTGAGGCCTGGAGACCTTGCCTCCTATACCAGATGGAGCCTGGGATGTGGGGACCCACTGGCCCCCACTTTATGTGTCCAGGGACGGCCGCGGTGCCTGGCACGGTGATGCTCGGTGACGGACTGTTGAATTCTTAGAGGAACTGGTCAGCAAAGGAGCTCACCTTCCTTGGGGGTCACATGACCCCTACTGTTGCACAGCTTGTCCAGACCCCACCGCCCGGTGTTGGGGTGGGGGGCGGCGACCACAGGACACTTGGCCAGAGTCCCTTTCCAGGCCGGGTGTGCACACAGCTGCCCTTTCCTGGGAGAGCCCGTGCCAGCTACTGAGGGTGGCCCGTGGCCCTGTGTCCAGGGCTCCGCCTTCAGGGCCTGGGCGAGGTGTGGGTGGGCAGTGGGCTCGGGTCCCCGGAAGGGCAGCTCCAGTCTCCACCCCCTGCCCGGGGTCTGTGGACTCTCGGAGCTGCCTGCTGTCCCAGCACCCCGCTGTGCTGTGTGACATCTGGCATCCACTCGGTCTTTCTGGGGCCCACAGAACGGGCATCATTGCTGTTGCTATAGATGGTTGTCTTCTTTCTGAGTCAACTACTCAACTGTGAGTAGTTGGCACAGCACAGACAAAGGCCCTGAGCCACGCCCGCCAAGGGAGCTTTGGGACATTTCCTGCCCCAGGGCTTGGACTCATGAGCCCCGGGGGCTGACAGACCACCCACCTGGGACCTCCAGCCGGGACAGGTGCACCAGACGGAGTTCTTTGTGATGTGATGGACAGTTCTCGCTGGCGCTCACCCACAGAAGGACGTGGGAGACGCCGCCCCGGGTGGCCCACTGCCAGGGACACAAGCGACTCGGGGCAGGGGGAGGCGCACCTGGGGCCTCGGGCATGCTGCCCCCTCTCGTGGAGCTGAGCTCCGTCCCAGGGCATCGGGCTGAGCCCACCTCCGCGTCAGAGGCGGCTCTGAGCTACGCTTTCTCCCCCCAGTAAGGTCACACACGGGACCCACCGCGGAGCCCAGTGGTGTGCCCAGGGCCACCGTCCTGGCGCCTGGCCCTGCCTGCACGAGCTGTCACTGAGCTCTGCACCAGCACGCATTTGCACAGCTCGGACCCTCCCGTCCGTCTGCCTGTGGTGTTGCTGGGCTTGTGGCTCATCTCCCGCCTGGCTCGCGAAGACTGCGCCGCTCCGAGCATCCAAGTGTGTGTCTCTGTGGGGAGAGGGACCGGGGGCTCCTGGCCAGTGTGTGTGTGTGTGTGTGGGGGGGGGGGGGTTCCGAAGTGGCCACACGCTTCCCACGCCCCGTGTGAAGCACAGGTGGCCCCCTGATGAGGTGCCAGTCTCTCCTTACTGATCCGTGGGGCTGTCCTTACAGACTCCGACACAGGCCTGGGCTGGCTGCGTGGACGACCGTGGTCCTGGCGCCCCGGGGGTCCACCTCTCACTCTGAAGGGAGCCCATCGACGAGCAGAAGTGCCTGATGGTAAGGGAGAAGAGTTAGGCAGCTTTTCTTTCCGGAACAGTGCCTTCGAGGCCGCAAGGGAATCCCATGGCCACCATTTTAATGTCAATCTCTTTCATGGCCCCTGACCATAGACTGTGCTCCTGCAAGCTTGGGGCCTCCTTGATGGTGTCGCCTCACACCCAGGCCCAGCCTGGGGTGGGAGCCATTGGGGGTGTCCCGTGAACCTGCCTGGGGAGCTCAATGGGGGCCTGGGGGTGGAACCTGGCCAGCACCGTCAGCAAAAAGGTCCCAAGGTGACATCAGTAACACACACCACAACCTGGGAGTCCCATGTGATGGCTGTGAGGGGGACCAGTGGCTGGGAACAGCCTGCATGTGGACCTCAGGGGGACAACAGGGTATCTGGGCCTGAGGGGAGGTCAGGGGCCCCAAGGCCCAAAGCTGGATGCTCCTGTTTCCCCCCCCTCCACCCCCCCCCCGCCCCATCCCCTGGAACTCCCCTGGGGAAGTCCAGAGGCACAGGGCACACTCAACAGGCTCCAGAGAGGGATGGAACCTGCTGTGCCCAGACCGCGGCCGGGGTCGGGACCGTGGGAGCCCCGGGAGCAGGCCCGGGGTGGGTAGGTGAGGTCCAGGCACAAGGCCCCGTTGCCCTGGCAGTTTCCACTGCCCCTCACTACCGCCCGTGACACCGGCTCCCGGGGGAGCGGCTGAGGCCAGGTTGCCGGCCAGCCTGGGCCCCAGGACACTGGTCTGGGTGAGGCGGGCAGGAACGGCCAGAGAGGTCACACTGAGGGTATGTGGCCTCCGACATTTCTGAAGGGGGTTTGATGGACCTGCGTTGCTGAGCAGGAATGCGTGCCTGTCCTGGTGTTTCCTCGGAGCTGACGGCCCTCGGGGGTCTGGGCAGGCAGGAGGGCCCCGCCTGTGCTGGCGCAGGCCTGCTGGTGAGGCCGCCCCCACGTTGGTCCCCGGGAGGGCTTTGGGGAGAAGGCAATCAGGGCCAGCATCTCATGTTCTCAGCCCCCGAGGGTGTTGCAGTGAGCTTCTCGAGTTTCCACCAAGATTTACGTGAAAAGAAGTTACTTGTGGAACCAGAACAAGGTGTGACGGCAAAGCGGTGTTTTGGCGTCTGAAGCTCTAAAGAAAGTGGGAGGCCTTCCTTTGTTCTTTGATCACGGGTGTCCCGACCGAGGGGTGGGACAGGGGCACAGGAAGCCTGTGCACGAGGACAGAGGACCGAGCCTGGGTGTGTCCGCAGGGCAGGGGACGGTGGGGCCCCTGGGGGGTGGAATCTTCTCGTTAAAGGGCTATAAACCCCGTTTAGTGCTCAAGTCCTACAGGCTTTCTACCTTCCACGCTCTTGGAATGTTACTTGCATCTTGCAAAAACAACATGAAGCCCCAGCAGGGTTTCCGGGGTGCTCTGGAGGTGGGGATACCACCTTCCTGGCTCCAGATTCCGCCCTGCAGACGCTCCTTCGGCACCGCCTCCCACCGGGATCCGCCCGCAGGGTGGGGGCAGGGTGGGGCGGTATAGCCAGTCAGGTGGCAGTGGCCATCAGATTACCCTCCAGGGGGCATTGGAGGCTGTGGAGAGGACAGCGTTTTTAAGACACGGCCATTTGTCACTTAGAGCTACAAAATTATTTTGAAAGCTTTCCAAGCTACAGAAAAGTGCCACAGTCGTCAGAGTGCTCACACCCCCGACAAGCCCGTGAGTCCTCTCCCTCCGTGGGCCCTTCCACCTGGTGACTCCTGCCTTCTTGTTCCCGAGTCCTCAGGTGACAGTGACGTGTTTGAGGAGTCAGGCCATTGTTTTGCAGAACTTGGAAAGCTTGCCCCTCCCTCCTTGAGAGGGACAGGTGTCCCCAGGGCAGGCCGCAGGGCTTCTGAGCCGGGAGCCGCCCAGAGGGGCCAGACTCAGGGTCACGGGGAGGAGCCTGGGGGGGTCGGTGTGAGCCTGGGGCAGAGGGGCCAGACACAGGGTCCAGGCTGCCACTGTGGCACTGTCTGGGCGTCCACTGCCCCTGAGTGCTGCCCTCTTTTGGAGCCACAGCCTGAGGGCCAGACTTGGGGTCTGCAGGGCCCATCCTGGCCGTGGGTGGTCCCCTCAGACAGAATTCTCCCCGTCCCACCAGCCCCGAGGGTCCTGGTGCCACAGAGCGGTGAGGACTCCAGAAGTGGCCTCTCCCCTCCAGGGCTTCTGTCCCCCCTCTGCCCTCACATCCCACCCTGCCAGGGACGGCTCGCCACACTCGTTCTGACCAAGTAACTTTGGCTTCAGGTAAAGGGGTCTCCCTCCCCTCCCCTGCTCCTGGAGCCTTTCTGGTTCTTTCTGCTCACCCCACTTCCTCCTTATTTCCCCTCCCCCTTGGCCCTCAGTCCCAGCAGCAGTGTGGGACATCTGATCCCTTTTCCTCAGGACTGGCCCCAGGCCCCTGGGGTGTGCACCTGGGTGGGTGCCAGGCCGTCCCGGCCTCAAGGCGCTGACTTACTGCCCGAGGTGGTCCCGGGCCTCCCAGAGCTGGCCTCTTCCCTGGACCCAGGGCAGCCGACGCCCCTTCCCTCTCACACCCTCCTTGGTGGGTGGTTCCTGGACAGCGAGCTCCCGGGCTGCAAAGACGAGCTGAAATCTTGAGCCTGGAAAGTTGGAGGGCCAGCCACAGGCTCTGAAAAAGAAGGGAGGAGAGAGTCCTCTGCCAGTCCCCCAGCTCCCTGTGAGTGGCCCTTACCCTCTGGACCTCAGTTCCCTCACCCGTGAAGGTATTGGCCCCACTAAAGAGCTCCTGTGGTCACCTGGCCCTGGCCGCAGACCACCAGGGTGGAAGGGGGCTGGCAGTCCCCTTGCCCTTGCAAGCTCCCCCCACCCCGGGACAATAACTTGAGTTTGGAGAGGCCTGGTCACTGACCTGCCCAGCACCTCCGGGCAAGGTGCCTCTGTTCCCGCACCCCTACCCTTCAGCACCACACTCTAGTTTTGCTGAGCGATGCCCACACCGTTCAATGAAGCTGGCCCTTCTCTGAGAAGGACACCTGGAACCCGTCTATATTTTGGGTGGGTGGCCTTTTCCCCACCTTTCTGGCTGCTGCCCCGGGAAGGCAGCTGAAGCCACCCAATGCCTTCCACCCGACACTCAGACCTCTCTGGGGGACCCCTGTCTCTCCTTTGTGGGAGGCAGGGTGTGAGGACAGACAAGGTACAGTCCTGGTCCCCTGCTGGCCCAGGCCAGCTGCAGAAAGCTAGTGCTCACACTGGGTGGGGGGTGGGAGCTGGGGGAGGGAGGGGAGTCGGGCCACCCTACTGTCTTCTTTTTTCTGTCTTTCATTGGAAATGGATTTTCTGAATTTGTTTTTATACTGTTCGGTTGTTAATATGAAAAAAGGAAGAGAAAATGCAGAACTTTGTAATCCCCAGGACCTCCCAGCTGCCATTTTTTTAGGCCTATCGGAACATTCTCGCACATTTTTCAAACCTGATCAGACCACTCTGCTTATCCTGTTATGGTGTGTATGGTGAAATAGTAGACGTGTTTTGGGGTGGGTCACTGCACCAGATGCCGTAACTCACTTTCCTTTTGGTGGACGTTCTGTTCTCTACTTTTCCCGTGTCCTTTGTTAATGAGCGCACCACGGGGCTGGAAGATAGGGGGCCGGTGCTTCCCAGGGCTGTGCCTGGCCTTCCTTCCCTGGCTGCAGGGCCCAGATGAAGGAAAAGGAGGGCTCCCCAGGGTGGAGGCCGGGATAAGGCAAGGCCGGGGGTCCTCTGTGGGCCTGGACCTGTCTCAGAGCTTCGGGAACTTGTGTCTGGGTTCTGTCAGTCGAGGACTGAGCCCCAACAGCAGCCTCTGCCCCCCACCCTATGCCAGGCATGGCTCCTTAAGGTTGTGGGTGCTCCTGGGGCGCCTGGGTGGCGCAGTCGGTTAGGCGTCCGACTTCAGCCAGGTCACGATCTCGCGGTCCGTGAGTTTGAGCCCCGCGTCGGGCTCTGGGCTGATGGCTCAGAGCCTGGAGCCTGTTTCCGATTCTGTGTCTCCCTCTCTCTCTGCCCCTCCCCCGTTCATGCTCTGTCTCTCTCTGTCCCAAAAATAAATAAACGTTGAAAAAAAAAAAAAAAAAAAAATTTAAGGTTGTGGGTGCTCCTGAGCCAGGCAGGGAGGAGGGAAGGGGGAGACCAGATCCGCGCACGGTGTGGTGAGCGGGTGGGGGGTAATGCTCTGTCCTCGAGGGGGCCAGACTGCGTGTGGGAGGACCTTGCGGGCGGAGGCCTCCAGGGAACGCGGCGGCTTGGAGGCTAGTGCGTGCAAGGGCCCCCTCCGGGCAGGGTGACAGAGCAGGAGCGGATAGTCACCCGCTGGGGGAGGCGCGACCCCGGGGGCGCGGGCCGTCCCCGAGCGCAGGCTGGGGGAGGGGACCTCTGCGGAAGGCGCCCCGCCCCGCTCCGCCCCGCCCCGCTGCGCGCAAACTTTTCCGGAGGCCTAGGGGGACGGCAGGTGAGGTCACGTGGCCAGGGGGCGGGGCGAGCCGGGCCGGGGGGCGGGGGCGGCCGGCGCGGACCCCGCCCCTGCTCCCAAGTCCCGCGGCGCGTCGGCGGAGCGCGGGCCGGAGCGCGGGCCCGAGCCGGAGTCGGAACGCCATGCCCACCAACTTCACCGTGGTGCCCGTGGAGGCGCGGGCGGACGGCTGCCAGGACGCGGCGGCCCAGGGGACCGAGGGGACCGAGGAGCCGGGGCCCCCCGAGGGCGAGCCCGACTGCCAGAGCCCGGGTGAGCGCGGCCGCACCTGCCCGCGGGACAAAGGCGGAGCCGGGCTGCGCGGGGCCCGGGGGCGGCCGGAGGAGAGGCAGCCCCGGAGGGGGCGGAGGGCGAGCCGGGAGGGGCCGGGAGCGGGGACGCGGGGAGGCCGGCCTCCTCGAGGAAGGGGTGCGGGGCTTCCTTCCACCCACTCTCCCCAACTCCTTCCCTTGGAGGCTCCCCCTCCCCACGGTCCCTCTCTCCCCCTGATCTCACCTCCCACGAACCCCCCCTTACCCCCCCACCCCTGTCCCCGCACCCCCACTGCCTGCAGAGCCCCCTCGCCAAGCCTGTCCCCGGGGCTCAGGGCCCCTGCTGTGCCTATGCTCCCAGGGACTGTGGGCTCCGCTTTGCTGCCCCCTGCGTGTCCCAGCCCCACGGGGACACAGGAAGCACCTTCTTTCTCGCACTCTCGGTGGGACGGGAGGAGGTATGGGACGCCCGGTGTAGCTATGGAAACGGGGAGGGGCCTCGCCCTGCCTGAGAACCCCCAGCCCCGGGTCCCGCAGTCCGGGTAGGGCCGCGGGGTTGGGGCCGCCCCAGTGCCTTCCTGCTTCCTTTCCGTTGCCTTTGCTCTGCCCTTGCGCGCTGGGGCAAAGGGCTCCGGCCAGATAAGCCCCGGCTGGGAGCCCAGCTTTGGGCGCCGCCTCGCCTGGCCGCCGACAAACCCGCTCTCTGGGGTCGTCGGCAGGAAGGCCGGCAGGTTCCCACGGGCTGGGGGAGGGGCCGCCCCGTCCTGCAGAGCCTGGCGCCGGCCGGCGAGGGTCCTCCTCACCCTCTTTGTTTCCGGAATCAGGAGACGTCTAGCGCTTTCACTTTCTCTGGGGGGGGGGGGATCCCGGATCCCCGATCCCCCAGGCCTGCTCCCTCTGTCCTGCAGCCTTCAGACCCCGGGTTCTCTGTGGCTGATGAACGGGTCACCCTCAGTAGCTGCCCTCTAGAGTTGGGGGTCGTCAGAGGACAGCCCACAGCCCCAGGTCTCACTCCTCTGCGGTTGGGCAGAGGCTCCCTGCTCCAGGGGTTAAGGAAAGAGGGCCTCAGACCGCCGGGGGCCCTCTACCCTGGCTGGTTAGGTCAGGCATCTCCTGAGAGCAACCAGTGTCAGGTGCCCCGGGGAAGGCGCTGTCCTCATTGGGCTGTCCCTCCATGTCCTTGTCTGCCTGCGGGGGTCTGGGGCTGGTCACCGCCCCTGCCTGGCTCGAGGGCTTGAAAGCGGGTGGCCTGTGAAGGCAGTCTGGGTGCCCGGCCCTCCGTGGTTCTGACGGTGCTCCTGCGTGGTCTTCCCGGGTGCACTGTGTTACAGCGGCCACATCAAGTGCATCGTGTTCCCAGAGCAGCCTCTCCTGCCTCCTGCCCCCTCTGGGGGTCCCGCTTCCCGTCAGCCGGCCCCTTCTCCGGCGGATTGCAGTCCTATCTTTCGAGACTTGGAGTGCATCTTGTTTTGAAGTTGGGGTGATTTTCTTCGTGCCCATTTCCTCCTGCCCGAGGGCCCGAGGGCTGGGCACTGCCGCTGCCCGGAGAGCTGGGCCTCTTGCCCAGCTGGGCTGGTGGGGGGCCGGAGTCCGAGCCCCCGCCCACCGTCTCATCCTCTGACCCCTTCAGTTCTGTCCCGGGCTCCTCAGGAACCTCACTGCCTGTGGGAGCTGAGTGTCGGGAGCTCAGGCAGATGCCAGGCGTGGGCCGCGTGCTTGCCTGGTGACGGAGCCTCGGTCCCCGGGCCGTGCTCTCGCTCAGCTGAGCCAGCACAGAAGTCAGCTGGGTCTTTGAGTTTTGTGTTCTCCGTTCTTCATCTTCCCTCAGGAAGAGACAGGGTGGAGCCCCCTGCGTGGTCACTGCTCGGGGAGGGGCCTCTGCTAGGCTGCACTCTGATGTTGCACATGAGCTTTCAGAGCCCATTTGGTGCTCAGGGTGCCGTGTGACTGGCACTGTGTTGTGTGGCCAGCGTGACGGTCACTCCAGTGGAGGAAAAGTCCTTAGCGAGCTGGGAAGGCCCGGCAGGAGCCTCTCCCGAAGGCTGAGATCCCCGCCAGTGGCCAGGCCTGGCTCCATCACAGGACCGCTGGTGCTTCTGACTGGCCGATCCCCTGGGGAATCTCCTGGCTTTCTGGGCGGGCCTCCCGGTGGTGGTGGCGAAGCAACGCTGAGGGGGCCCTTCTGGGGTGTTTTTGGAAGCCCGGAGCTGTCTGGAAATAGGGGGCCTGAGACTGCAGCTGGGGGTCAGGGGCCAGGGTGTGCTGAGAGCGGGTGGGAGTCGGGGAGGGGTACTGCTCCGCTCCTAGGCCCACCTGGCCTGGCAGAGCTCGGCGGGACTGTCGGGTGTTCCCTGCGTCGGCTGCGGTCCTGAGCTGGACGGGGCCTTTACGCCATCGGCCTGCCGCAGCTCCACGCACGCCAGGCAGATGCGTCATGAAGCTGGGTCCTATCTTGTGGCCGTGGAGGCCCCCACTGCTGCCGGCCTTCAGCATGGAGGCTGGAGGACGCCAGCGCCGACCTTAGCTGCCCGGCTGGTGGGCCTGTGGCTGGTGCTTTAGAGCCGGGAGGACATGGCCCTTCACCCGGGTGGTGCTTCATGCAGGCCTGGGCACGGGGAGGCCAGGGTCGGCACCGGCTTCTGCCGTGAACCCTCCTTGCCTCCCTACCTGCTTCCGGGGAGGTAGGGGGAGGTAGGGGCGTGTTCTGGATGACACCTTTGTCTTGCCTGGGGGGCGGGGGCGGGGAGCCGAGCCTCCCTGAGGACCTTTAATGTCCTGCGTTTGTTGTGACTGGGGATCGCAGGCGGAAAGGATGGGTTAGTTCCGTCCTTTGGTGTTGTGTTTCTTGGTGGGAGTATCTTCCGGGAGGGAGGTGGTGCGGAGTGCGGATGCTTCTTTGCTGACTTCCAAGTGTGGGGTTTTTAGGGACTTCTGGGAACCTTCCTGAGTGTTGGGCCTGGGTGGAGCCCCCTCCAGGCCCTGTGGGGGCTCTGGAGCTGGCAGGTGTGCAGGTGAGGCATGGCCGCAGGCCCTGGGCCCCGACGGAGGTCGGTGGGCTCAGCCCTTGGAGGGTTGACCCGGCCGGTAGCCCTATGTCCCCGTCCCTGGCTGAGACTCCTGTTCCTCACTCCCCAGGGCTCTGACCCCAGCCTCGTCCTCACCCCGTCACTGTTCCCCTTTTTGGATTCCTGTCTGTGACTTCTGCTCTGCAGCTCAGCTCCTGGGGCCACCCAAGGGTCTCCTCCCGGCCCTCTGAAGGGGGCTCTGCTTCCCTGGGCGCGGCAGCCAGGGCAGCGGGCAGCGCTCCGAAGCCACGGCCCTGGACCTCAAGCGACTTCTCTCTCGGCGCCGCGGGTGGCTGCTGCCCGGGGTGGGGGGTCGCCGCTGCCGGAGTGGTCGAGCTCGCCTGGGGTGGGGGCAAGGGTTCAGTGAGCTGTGTGGTTCTGGAGAGCCGCCAGGACGGCGGCTTCCGGGTTCGGTTCTGCTGGGCGAGGACACGGGGTTTCAGGAAGGGAGGGAGGCGGCCCGCCGTCCCGTTGGCAGAGAGTCCGTGGCTGGCGCGAGCTCCCAGCACCGTCTTGGAAACGGCTATCAGCGGTCATTGTGTCTCATTGTGTCGTTGAGGGAGAGGTCGTGATATTAGACGGCGGGTGGGGGAAGGGGCTACCACGCGTGCGCGTGTGCCCAGACTCGGTTTCCGGTGGGGAAGCAGCAAGGTGGAAGCACGCGTGGGGCGTGTTCCCACGTCTCTGTGCGCCTGTTGGGCTCCCAGACGGTCTTCCTGGGGGAGGCCCTTGCCTCGACTAGGTCCCCTGCTGGGCTCGTGTGTGTGCACACGTGGGCTGTGTATCCGTGTGCATGTGTGTGCACGCATGTGGGCTGTGTGTGCACGCACGGGGAGGCGGGCACAGGGGCTTGGTGGTCACGTGGTGTTGGGGTGTCAGGGCATCTGTTCTTGCCCTCTCAGCCCAGTGACGTGGCTGGAGGTGTCACTCAGGGGGTGTCTGTTGCCACCCGGGCTCAGGAAGTGGTGGTGAGACACGTCTGTGCCTCTGATGTGAGATCTGTTCCCATGACCATTATGAGGAAACTTGCCACATAGATCCCTGAGTGTGTTCTAGAAAGTTCCCTAGACATTCTCAGTGTGATGCTGCTATGCTGGGATGGATATCTGAGCTGTGGACACCATTGGCCGTGGTAGCTGCTTGTGGGGGGGGTGGCTGCCGTGAGTTTGGCACGAGGGGCGCCCGTGAGGGTCTGCCTCTCGTGGCCGCTCCCCGAGGGGCTGCGCGGTTACAGGGTCCGCAGGGCAGTTCTGTGAAGACTGGAGCGTCCACCACGGCTGGTGTCCGTTGTGGCCTTGGGTGCGTCAGTGTTCAGATCAGCGTGTGTCCTGCTCCTGGGGACGTGGAGGCTGCGGGGCCAGCACATGATTTGAGGTGCGTTGGGAACAGTGGAGTGCCCTGTGGTGCTGGGTGGCAGCATGGCCTCGTGGAAGGGGACGCTTGGGTGCCGGGATGGTGGTGCCAGGGGGAGAGTGGCCAGGGGGCAGGCTAGGCCTCTCCATGCGGAGACCGGCCTGTTCTGGTTCTGATGTCCCTGGCTGTGTGGCTGTCCTGACTGGGGGGCATCTCTGAGCTGTAGCCTCCCCGTAGGGGTGGGGGAGTCCTGGTGAACCCCCGACACAGTCACCGTTCGCAAGGTGGGCTGTGGCTGACCCCACAGACGGACCCTCTGCTCACTTGGCCTTCCCTGGTGACGCGGGCACTTGGGTCTGTGGCTGTGCCTGTATCCGTGTGCTGGACCAGCAGGGGTCAGGCTGTCTGTGGGTGATCGGTGGCCCCCCTGGAATGCCGCCCTCCCCCCGGGTGTGTGTGAAAAGCAGTGGCCTCCGGGGTGAGCCTGGCCCCAGACAGGGAGGCGCGATGAGTCAGAGTTTGAAGCCACGGGACACTGAGATGACCCAGGGGAATTCCGTGGATGGGCCGGCCGGCGTGGAGCCTTGCTGCCCAGTGCAGGGGGTGGTGGCTGGGGGGGGGCGTGGGGTATGTGGGCTCTGCACGGACTGGGAGGCCGGCCTCTCGTGCCTGTGAGCAGGAAGGAGCCCACTCTGGCGGCTGCGGGGCTTGGATGTGGAGAGGCCACTGTGCTGGGCGTCCTTGGACACCGTCACCTGCCTCTCTCTGCTGGGGGTGCTCCGTGGGGCCTGTGCGTTGTTGGTGTTGTGGGCACGGTCAGAGATTGTGGGGCCCCCACTCACCTTGCTGAGGGGCTGGGGGCCACGGGGCATTGCCCACCCTCAGAGGTTAAGGCTCAAGTGAGTTTCGGGGTATTTCTTTCAAGGAAATGGCCTCAAGTGTTCCCTGCTTACCTTGTGTCCCTGGGGGGTGTGGATGGAGTTCTCGGGGCGTTAGGTGCCCCACAGGGGCGGCCGGAGTGGGCCCGAGGTTCTCGTGCTCGGTGGGATCCTGCGGGTGAGTGGCGGGGGGGTACTGCCCACCGCAGAACCCTCTGTCAGGGCGCATGACTGGGTGACCCCTGGGCGGGCCCGGGCTCCTGCGTCGGAGGACCGGTGACCTTGGGCCAGGAACACCTTCCCAGGGCTGCTGTCCGTGGGGGCCGCCGCAGAAGGCCGTTCCTCATCCCTGCACAGCCGGGGCAGCTGGGTTCGGTTGATTGTGATTGTGGGGACCCTGGCCCAGGGTCTGCCACTGTCACCCACAGTGGGGTGTGCGTTTTGCGAGCCGGGTCGGGCGCTGCAGCCGTGAGCCCGCAGGGCAGAGCGTGTTGTTAGGTGTTACCACCGCCCAAGGGCAGGCGTGCTGGCTGGGCGCCCCCTGCGGTGTGTTGCCATAGCCAACAGCTGTGCCGGGCAGGTGGGCGCCTCCAGCTCTGCCCTTGGCAGGTGGGGCCAGAGGAAGGCCGGCTGCCTGGGGGGGGGGGGGGGGGGGAGCCTTGGACGAGGACCCAGCAGGCCTGCGGAGTTGTGGCACCCGGGAACATGTGAGCCGGTCTCCCCGGCGGTGGGAGTTTGGGCCTTGGCAGTCGGGGCAGCTAGGTGTGGGCACCTGCTGGGGACAGACCCATGCAGGCCTGGGCTCCCTTCTGGGGGGCTCTAGGGCAGTGCTGTTGGGGGAGACAGCACAGAGGCTTAACGTCTCTCCTTTTGTGAAAAGGAGGGAAACTCCCTGTTCGGAGCAGAGGCCTGGTTTGTGCAGATAAGCTCAGCAGCTCCAGCAGGACTAGGGCCGGACAAAGTGAGGTGCCCCAGCCAGCTGTGCTGTTTGCACCCCGGCTCCCTTGTCCGTGGCTGTTGGCATCATGTGGGTCCTCGAACCTCTTGCCAGGAGCCCCGGTGAGCAGGCCTCAACCAGGTGTCCGAGGGGGGACAGGGTGAGTGGCTCCCGTGTCCTGGGGGGGGGGTGGACAGGGTGAGTGGGCCCCACCAGGTGACCCCCGTGTCCTGGGGGATCACAGGGTGAGTGGGCCCCACCAGGTGGCCCCCGTGTCCCGGGGTGGGGGCGGCGGTCCGCCAGGCTGCTTCCCTGGTGGAGGGCTGAGGTGTCCGTGCAAGTCTTGGCCGGGTCTCCCGCTCCTGTGTCTCTGGCCCTGTTGTGCCTTGGGCGGGTTTCCTGTCTTGCGGTTTCTTCTGGAGGGACAGGTGGGGGAGGAGGCGGAGGAGCCGCCGAGTCCTGTGTGGTCTGGGGTGGTATGGGGGCGGCCGCGGAATCACGCCGGGGTGGGGGGGAGCTTGCCGACACCTCGGCAGAGAGGGAGCGGCTACCGGGACTCAGTGCCGGGCCGCTGGGCCCGTGTCTGTTCAGGGGGTGGGGGGACGCGTGCAGGTGGCGTGAGCTGCGGCTTCCTGCAGGGTGCTGGCCGCAGCCACCCCTGCGTCCCCATTTGTGCTGGCCTCTGCTCCCGGAGTGCCGCGGGGCCCGCAGGAGAGCATCTCGTGCCTCAGTTTCCCTGTCCAGGAGCCGGCCTGTCGCAGGGGTGGCCGTGATCTCTCGGCTGTATCGTCGGCTGGTTCCCAGGGAGGCTCCGCAGTCACTGGGGAGGGATCGAGTTGGGCCGAAACCAGAGGAGTGGCCGCAGGTCAGTCTTGGGTTTCCTTCTCCCTGAGCCGCAGGGTCTCCGTCACCGCCAGACGGGAGCCTGTGTCCGTAACAGGAGCTGCCCCAGGAGGTGGCTGAGGGCCCGGTGCCCCTGGCGGAATCTCCCCACCCCCTCCTTGGGCCTGGTCGCCAACTGCAGATCCTGACATGGAGGAGGTCGTGGGAGAGGGCAGACCAGAGTGGGCAAACGGCCAAGTGACCGATGGGAGTGGGGGTCCGTCATTCCTTGTGCGGGGTGGGGGGGGCATGCCCCTTCAGGAAAGGCCGTGAGGCCGTCAGAGGTGTGGTCCCCAGAGACGTGTGGGAGTGCGTGTGCCCGGGCGCATCTGTGCCGTTCATCTGTCATTGTGTGTGTTCGTGCACGTGTGTGGTCTGTATCTGTGCACACGAGTGTGCCCGCGTGCCGTGCCTGTGCCAGCGCCTGTGACTGTGCACACGGGTGGTCTGTGTGTCCTGGAATTTTCCGGGCACTCCTCCCTCTTTGCAGTTTTTCTTCATTGGCGCCTCCTGGTAGCCGAGTGTCCCCTGGGATGTTCCCTCTTTTGGGGCCGTGAGTGTGGGATCTGAAGAAAACGTCCCAGAGGCGGAGTCTTCGCCTGGTCTCTGGGGTGGCGGCAGCGAGTTGCTGTGGTGGCCTGGTGGCCGTGGTCGGGCTGGGAGGGGGCTGCGCTCCTCCAGCGTCTGAAGCCGACCTTCTCCCAGAGGTCCCCGAGGTGGTTCCCCAGGGAGCCTCCCCCCTTTTGGAAGCATGGGCAAGCGGGAGATGGGGGGAGTCTGGGGGGCTTTGTCCCCGAGGCCACACTGCCCCTCCGACCATGAGGCTGCTCATGGGGGTCAGCTGCTTTTGGGTCACACCTGGTGTCACACGGGTGCTGGGGTCAGGATGCGTCTGATGCTTTGGAAGTGAAGGCTCCGTCCTTGCCAGGAGGCCTCTGGGAGCCATAGGCAGGCCCCCCTGCCACTCCCTGTGGTGCTGGGCTCCACAAGGCCAGCCAGATGCACACGGAGGTCACTCATGTGGTGGACCCGGCGTTAGGCAGATCGTGCCTCCGTCCTGTGTCAGGGACCCCAGACTGGAGCAGAAGTGTGACACTGGCCTTAAATAAAGGGATTTGTTTTTGGTGGGCGCACCGGGCGCGGGGTGAAGGAAACAGGTGAAATGTACTAACGTGAGCTAGTCCGTGTGGAACTCGGGGAGGAGTGTCTCAGGCCTCCGTCCCTCCCCCGCGACCCCAGCAGTGGCCCTGCAGGCCCAGGTGGGCGGGCTCAGCGGACACCTAAGGGGGCCCTTGGCTGGGCCGGGGCCGGGCGGGCAGGAAGGGCTTCCGCTTTCCCGTCGGCTTCCCTGTGGGGCACACGCGTCCCTGAGACGGCCCTTCCTTCCGCTTTCCTGGGGACTTGGGGCGGGAAAGGCTGGCGCATGGTCCCGGGATAGGATGCCGTGCATGGTGCGAGCAGGCGTCTGGGGTGGCGGGCGGTGGGGGGTAGTTGTCACGCTTCTTGCCCTCATTCTATTTCCTCTGGTTTCGACACGGAGAGTGTTTCTGTTTTAGCCAGAAACGTGCCGTGAAAACCGCGGGGACTGTGACCTGAGCCTGGCAGTGTTTGCTGGCTGGACACAGAACTCACCCTCCGGCCCAGGAGGAGCCTGCTGGCCTGGGTTCCGGAATCCAGGTTGCAGCACTGGTCCTGGATGTGATGCGTGGAGGGCAGGGGGCAAGGCCCAGGGGTCAGGAATCCGCTGTTAGGGGCTGTGGAGCCGAGAAACACCTCATTCCGGCCGTAACGGGGTTTCAGAGAGGTCCTGGCCACGGGCCGTGCTCCGGGCTCTGGCACCAGATGCACCAGGGGGCCACTGGGGGGGACTCCATCCTGCTGGAGGTGCCCTGCATGTCTGGGGTCCAGCACAAGCAGAGCAGAGCCTGCATTTGGGGGCAGGAGGGGGGTGGCCGCCGACCCTCCCAAGTCAGTCTGTGCCCCTTTCTTGGGAGCGGTTCACGGAGAGACACTGGTAAATCCTGGATGCAAACCTGGAGGCGGAGGGAGGTGGGGAGTGATGTGAGGCTCACTCAGGAGGAGGAGACCAAGCCAGGGGACGGCTGCTGATGGACGCTGTAACCCGAGAAGGGACAGGGACACAGGGGCTTCTGGCCCTCAGGGCTGCAGGAGGACACTGTTGTCAGCAGCAACTGGGGCTCTGGGCTCCTGTTGGTAGCAGACCACCGGGGTCTGGGCTCTGGACTCCTGGTCGGTGGCTGGCCTCCCTGCCTCCTTGAGCCCCTGCCTCCCTGTCCCGGGGCATCCCTGCCCTGCCTGCTGCATGTGCACACACTTCTCTCAGGGACGAGGGAGCCAGGGCTGTGCAGCGCGCCTGGAGTCTGGAGAGTAACCAGCTTCAGGCTTGGGGGAGGGAGGCGCTGTCTGCCAGGATGACCTTGCCCCTGGTCACATCCGATCTTCCCTGACCAGGGGTTGAGATTGCATTTAGCGGAGTCAGAACTGGTGTGGGGTGGGGGGGGTGCGGGGGGTGGGGGGTGGGGAGTTGCCTCCAGGACTGCGGGGCGAGCTCTGTACCCTAATGAGGGCAATTACGGGGGCCTCAGGAGGACGAGGCAGAGTCCCTGTCTGGATGTGTGTCCAGCACTGCGGGGGCAGGGGGCAGCTTTCACAGAAAAGCTGAACGTTTTGTTGAACATTTTGTGTTAAGAACACAATTGTGTTGTGTTGTGAACAAAGCGTGTTGAACATTTTGTGTTAAGATCACGGGGTGAGGTGTGGCTTCATCTGAAGTAGCCTGCACAGGAGGGGACGAGGACAGCGCTGCTGGCCAGGGCCTCGCACCCCACGCCCACCTGTGCTCCTTCCAGGTTCCAGTGACTTCCTGAGACCTTGGGCCCCAGACCGGCAGCCGCCAGCCGTCCGGTCCGCTCCTGGGCGAGCACGTCCGTGGTCTCTGGGTCCCGGGCCAGGGTTGGGCCTGCTCACCAGTCGTGTGTCCCATGGAGCAGGTGCAGGTGTTTGTGGTCGCTGAGGCTGTCAGGCTGCAGAGAGCAGTGATCCCCGAAGCACTGGTTTCCGCAGACGTCTCTGGGCTCGCAGGCCGGGTGGGGGGCTTTAAACAGGCTGATCCTATGTGCCGTGGGGTGGGGCAGGGGCAGGGACCGCTGGGCAAGCTGGGAGCGGGTCAGGGTGGGTGGGAGGCGGGACGGCCACCTCCCTGCTTGGCGGCCTCCCTGAGGATCACACACGGCTGTGCGTTGAGAGCCCCCCGCTGGGCTCTCTGCAGCCTGTGGCCCGGCCACCTGCTTTTGTCAGTAAAGTTTTATTGGCACGTGGCCCTGCTGCTTGTTCACACCTTGTCTTTGGTGCACCAGGTGCTTGTGATGGCACCGTGGCCTTTTACAGAGGAAGCTTGCCGGACCTGTGGTCTAGGACCTTTCCCCCCTTGCTGTCTGTCCTGCCATCAGCACGCTTGAAGGATCTGGGTCAGGAGGCTCGTAGAACGCCACAGAATTTGTGCGTGGCCATTTGCTTGGGGTGGTTTTCAGGAGAAACGCTTTGAGGCAGGAATGCCACGGGGCGTCCTGTCACTGTGTGGCTCGCGTGGCCCCAGACGACCCTGGTACTGGGCACCTCCCCTTTGTACTGACGATACAGGGACCTCTCCTCTGTCTTTCACCCAGGGGGTTCAGGGTCTCAGGTTTTTGCCTGAATTTCTTCACACACTGGTTACGAGTGGTGGTCTGAGTGAGGCCTGTGTGCCAGCGTGTGTGAATGGTGCCTGCCTGTATGTGTGTCTTCCGGGCCTCAATTCTGAAATTTTCAGTCTGTTGTTTCTTCGAGATATAAAACTTGCTTCTTTTTTTTTTTTTTTTTTTTTTTCAACGTTTTATTTATTTTTGGGACAGAGAGAGACAGAGCATGAATGGGGGAGGGGCAGAGAGAGAGGGAGACACAGAATCGGAAACAGGCTCCAGACTCCGAGCCATCAGCCCAGAGCCCGACGCGGGGCTCGAACTCACAGACCGTGAGATCGTGACCTGGCTGAAGTCAGACGCTTAACCGACTGCGCCACCCAGGCGCCCCAAAACTTGCTTCTTTATGTACGAGTGAGCCCTACACCGTGAGAGTTTCTCTGGCTTTGCTTTTTAACATTTGTTTGTTTTTGAGAGCACACGCGAGCATGCGGGGGAGGGGCAGAGAGAGAGGGGGACCCAGAATCCAAAGCAGGCTCCAGGCTCCGAGCTGTCGGCACAGAGCCCGATGCGGGGCTCGAACTCACAAACCGCAAGATCATGACCTGAGTCGAAGTCAGATGTTCAACCGACTGAGCCACCCAGGCGCCCTGCTTGATATATTTTTTTAAAAGCTCTCACTGTAGAGTTTGTAGAAGCTGTGAGGCCGTGGAGAGTCTCTGGGGACCCGTTTCTGCCCCCTCTGCTGCTCTGTCTTCTGAGCCGCTGTGGGAGACGCCTCTCCTGGTAACAGGCACTTTCTCCCTGTTGCGGCTCTTCCTCTGGCTTCACCAGTCGGCCCGGCAGTGTCCTTTATCAGAGGACGTGGGCCACGTGCTGCTCTCCACTGCCCCGTCTCTGTGCTGTCCCTGTTTCCGGAACATTCCACGCCTGTCTTGGCCCTCTGTGGTGTTGCGTCCCTGAGGGGCCGCTTCTGTGCTTGTCTGGCGTTGTCTCAGGCTTTCCGGTGAAGTCACCAGTCACGAGGGTTCTCCCTGGGTGTCGGCTGGCTTGTGACCCTGGTGTTAACCTTGACCTTGGTTAGGTCAGCGGGTCGGCTTCTCCCCCAGGGCGTGCTTGCCTTGTGATGTGGAGCAGGTCTGGCGCAAGCCGCCACTGCAGCCATCGTTCCCGCGGGGGCTTTCCCGTCCCCATCCCTCCCTGTGGCTTAGCGGGCGATGCAGCCTGGCAGGTGCTTGTGCCGTCCCCCGTTGTTCACCTGCGTGTGGACTTGGTACATGTACTGTGACCTTGGACACGGATTGTTTTGGGGGTGGCCAGTGGGAGCCCCGTGCTGGTACTCTGTCCCTTCGATGATGTGCTGGGGTGTCCTCGGCCGACAGGGGGGACAGGCAGGTGTAACGGTCACAGGTGAAGAGCCCGCACCCTGCACACCTGCCCCAGCGGCCTGGGTGTGTGCCGTGCGCTCACAGACACACAGGCCGGGTCTGGAAGCACTCACCCAGGTCTCTGGAAAGGGGACCCCGCTGAGGCTTTGGTCTCCTTAGTTCTCCGGGGTCTGTAGTGCAGGACTCGGTCTGCGCTCAGGGCACTCGGGCCGCTTCTTTGAGCCCCGCTGGGGTGAGTGTGGAGAATGGCATTCAGTGGAATACGGTCGCTTGTGTTCCGTTTACTGTTTTGTTCATCTTTGTTTCTGCTTTTTCTTTCTCCAAGTGTGAGACACGGGTGTGGTTTCAGAGGCCACGCGAGGAGGCTGGCTGGTGAGAGCACAGGGTTAAGGTCCGGAAGAAGCTGTGGGGTGCAGACCTCGGACCGGCTGGGGCGAATGGTGGGTTGTGGAGGTGGGAGGGCCGGGTCTGCCCGCTCGGGCTCCAGGTGCCGTGGGCGGGGACCCCTCCGGGTCTGCCTGGGCTGAGGGATTCTCTGCTGTGCCCAGTGTGGTGGCCCACCATCGCTGCCCCTCATCACCTTGAGCCGCCACGGGGACAGACTGGTGGACACCTCCCACCCCTGAGTGTCTGGGGAGGATGGTGACCCTCCTGTCCTTTGGGGATTCTGTCAGAAAGTTGGACCGTGGTGGGGTCACCCCACAGGGCCTGCTGTGAGTCTCACTCGGTGCCCTGGGGTCTGAGAAAGCTGGTTTTGGAGACTTTCCTGGGGTCCTTGCTCTGGGGAGCCTTCCTGCATGGCGGGTCGTAGGTCAGGACACCAGATGGTGTGGCAGGAGGCGTGCGGCCTGCTTGGGGCTTGGGGCTTATTCCTGAGCAGAAGGCTGCCCCCGAGTCCTCTCCCCGGACCCCGGCAGGTAGTGCCACCACTGCCTGGCATCCCAGCACCCGCGGGTGAGCGCCACATGCCCTTCCCGGGGGCTAAAACCCTGTGGTAGACACATTCTGTTCTGTGCTTTTCTCCTGACGTCCGTGGGTGCTGTTCTGTGTGCCCAGGATCTTAAACTTGGGCAGACCTTCATCGTGGGCTGAGCTGTCTTGAAAACCACGTGCCCGCCGATGGGCTATGCGGTCGCCGAGCAGTCTTTTTATTCTAACTTTTTGTAAGAACACTGCGGGTCTTGGTCTGGGGCCATCTGGTTATCGCAGGGTTTGCAGACGTGGCTGTGCCCGCCTGGACCCGCCCCTGCGAGCCACACTCCCAGGATGCGGTGAAGTCGGGGCGTCGCTTTGCCCTGAACACATTACTCGTGAGGTTGATGGGTTTCACGTGGGTTGGGCGTATACGCTCTTCTTGAAGCCTGTTGGGACCCTGGAGAAATAGGTGGGGGGCGGGAGCCATCTCTCACTTACTGGTCGAGGGCCTGGCTGTGACCCCGCCTGCATGGAGGTCGCCCTTGTCCTTCCTTTCTGATGCCATCCATGGCACAGGGTGGCGGCCGTGCCGAGTGTAGGCTCTTGGCAGAGGGTTGGGGGATGCAGGGTCCGGGGAGCACCGTGCCTGTGGGCGGAGCACCAGGTGGCAGGGCCATGACGCCGGCTTCAGGAGCAGATGGTCAGGGGTCGCCAGCCGCTGTGCAGCGGGGAAGTTGCTCCTTTGGCACCTGCTCCTTCTGCAGACCCTGTGGGCAGCCGTCTGGCACCAGGAGACACTGCCGCGGCCTGTGTGCGGGCGGCTGAGCACCTCCAGCCTTGTGGGTGGAGCTGAGGCACCCTGGCCTGCCCTGGGCCTTTGTGTGGGCACCGAGACCACAAGGTGCAAGCTCCCCCAAGGCACGCAGACCGTCTCCCCGTGGTCAGCCTGCTGCCTGGGAAACGGGACTGTCCTGTCCTGTTGGGGGGGGGTCCTGGATGCAGTGTATGGCCCCCCTTCCCCGGCATGCAGCTTGGGTCTTGCTGAGTCAGTGGGGGCTGCACTTGACTCGTTGGAGTGGGGTCCTGCCTGGGGGGCGGGTGTGTGTGTGCGCGCGCGTGTGTGCACATGCGTGGGGGGGTTGGGGGGCAGGGTCCTGCCTAGGGGGTGGGGCCATGTGCCAGTGCGTGTGTGCAGGGCGGGGGGAGCCAAGGGTCCTGGAGTCTCACAGGTCCTCCCCCAGGCCTTTGGCGGAGGGGCTGGGCCCGCACGGGTCTGCAGTGGCCCCCACCTCCTTCCAGCTGCTCCTAAAACTGACCTGGGTGTTTTCCCCACCAGGAGATGGAAACTCGAGAGAAAACAGCCCGTTTATTAACCATGTGGATGTGGAACCGGAGAACTGCTTTGAAGGGAAGAACATGGCACTTTTTGAGGTGACTCATGCTTCCTGCTTTTTTTTTTTTTTAATTTTTTTTTTAACGTTTTTTATTTATTTTTGGGACAGAGAGAGACAGAGCATGAACGGGGGAGGGGCAGAGAGAGAGGGAGACACAGAATCGGAAACAGGCTCCAGGCTCCGAGCCATCAGCCCAGAGCCCGACGCGGGGCTCGAACTCACGGACCGCGAGATCGCGAGATCCCGCGAGATCGCGAGATCGTGACCTGGCTGAAGCCGGACGCTCAACCGACTGCGCCACCCAGGCGCCCCGACTCATGCTTCCTTCTACACAAAGTGCGAGGGCCGAGGCTTCACTCGGTCACATGACAGGGCCGGGGCTCCGAGACCCCACGGTCTAGTGAGGGGCTGGGGGTCGGGCGGAGGGCTGGCCTCCTGATTGGGCACTGTGCATGGGGGGAGCCCCACACCCCGGCTCTGTGGCCTGGAGCCCCGACCTCTGCTCCTGACCCCAACTGGGGACCCTGGTGTGCAGGCGTCCGGGACGTCGAGGGCCCGCATCAGCCCTGTGTGCCCCGGGTGTGGGGCTGGACACCGCGGGGAGCCCTGCTGGCCGCTGCTCCCGTGGGTTGAGGATCCGGGTAACTAACCCACAGCTCGGCCCCAAACAGGAGGAAATGGACAGCAATCCCATGGTGTCCTCGTTGCTCAACAAGCTGGCCAACTACACCAACCTGAGCCAGGGCGTGGTGGAGCACGAGGAGGACGAGGACAGCAAGAGGCGAGAGGTCAAGGTGAGCCCCCATCCTTCCCCCTGTCCCCTCTCCCCCGTCCCATCTCTTCCCTTATCCCTGGGACACTCCCTGAGTCCCAGCAAAACATTGGTTTTGTCTCTCGTCCGCACGAGGTTAGGTTAGGGCAGACGAGGGCTTTTTCCGACCTCCCACGGTGATTATTCCCCCGGCTCTTGGCCCTGCCAGTACTGCCCACAGGTGCTGTGTTTCAGGGATTATGAAGCAGGGCGGCGGCCAGGCCAGCAGGACGAAGGTGGCCTGGGGCCTGGGCACCTGGTCTCCCCTCGAGGGGTTGAGCATTTTCTGCAGGATTCCTGCAGCTGGCTGTGGCAGCCTGGGGGCTCCCTGGCCGCCTCTCCTTCCTCTGCGCACTCTGTCCAGGGCGCCAGCTCTGCGTGCACGGAGTCCCTCCCGCATCCTGTGTCCAGCCTGACCTCGGCTGTCAGGAAGTCCGGCCACAGAAGGCACCTCTTACTGTAAACCAGCAGAACGGATTCTCCCGTTCCCTTGACGCTTGGGCGTGTTTGCTCTGTGTTTGCGAAGTGCCACCTGCTTAGTCTGGAGTGAGGGACGTGGGGTGTGAGGACTGCCTTGCCCAGCCCTGGCCCGGCCGCCCTCCTGGGGGCAGGGAGCAGTGTCCTGAAGGACGCTCCCCAGTCCTCGGGAGCCCATGGTGGCCCTGGTCGCAGGTTATACCATGGATGCTGTGGGCCAGGTGCCATGCTGACAGATGCTCTGGGGTTTCCCATGTACCCCGGGCACTGCCTGTGGCCTCACAGGCTCTTCTCTGGTCCAGACTTTGGGAACCGCGGGCATCTTCTGTGCAGTCAGCACCCATCGGTGCCTGTCCCTCTGTGTGTGTGCTGGGGCTTCTGTGATGTCCACTGCCTTCGGAACAGGTGCTTTGCCGTGGTGGGCCCGGGTGTGCCGGCCCCTGCTGGCTCCCCCCGCTGTCCCCAGGCTGCCCAGCTCAGCCCAGCGTGTCCTAGCCTCCCCTGCACGGAAGTGCAGCCCAGACCCCTCAGCATGGTTTCTGTTGGGACGTAATCTAAGTGTCCAGCCTGGTGAACCTGCACAGCACGTGGCTTGGACCTGTGGCCAGGTTAGGACCTGGGACAACCTGCCCGTGGGGCAGGTCAGCTGTCTGTCCTCTGTCCCCTGGAGATACTGGGGCAGCTGCTGCAGGCTGGATTTCGGTCACAGGAGGGATCCAGCCACCCTGGGACCCTCAGCACAACCATCGTCACCAGGTGGACATATTCTGGGTGGCACGAATCAGCCGCCCCACTTAGGGCTGACCAGGTCCTCTGGGGATGGGGGCTTCCCTTACTGTCCCCTGTGACCAACCAAGCACAGGAGCTCATCCCCAGATGTCCACCTACCCCCCGGCCCCGCCCAGTGAGGGCTCTGGACCTCCCGGCCGGCCGGGCTGGTCCACCAAAGCCGCCTGTAGGAGCGAACTGCAGGTTCTTCCAGGGTGACTCGGGTCTTGCCCGACGCCAGGTGCAGAACAGCAGTGGACACCCTGCGTCAGCTGGGGATGGCTGCGTGGCACTTACCTGTGAACGAGACGCCGCCCCCTGCCTGGCACCACCCTCCCTTGGCCAGTGCGTTCCCAGTTTACACAACTGGAAAGTCCCTGAGTTGCTCTCGCCTGCCCCGTGGCCACTCGAGGGGGCACACAGAAGCCAGGCACCCCATGGGCGGGCAGGCCCAGGCCCTGCGTTAGAGGGAGCTGAGCGTCCCAGACGTGAAGACGCCCACGCGCTCGGGGGTGCCCTCAGAGGGTTTTCCCCAGGGTTGTGGGGTCCCATGGGGCTCTGTGGCCCTGCCCCGTCCAGGCTCGTGGGGGCAGGCGTTCCTGCGTGGAGACCAGCCCTTTGGTCCTGAGAGTTTACCTGCCTCCTTGAATGTGGGTGCAGCCTGCTGCCCTCGGGGAGCCCGTCCCTGGGCCGCGAGCCAGCAGAGCTGCCTCCAGCCCCTCAATTGCAGCCTGTTCTCTTTCACAGGAAGTGATTTCAAAGCAAATCTTCCCCAGTTTTTTTGTTTGTTTTTTTTAATTCACCTGAACTTGAGAGGTTTTTCCCTTGAACGTCATCTCACCTCTCCAGACAGCCCTGTACCACCTGACCGTGGTGTCATGTCAGCTGTCAGACAGGACGGGCTGGGCCCCTGGCGTCTGCCCTGCCGACGTGCTGAACTTCTGTCCCGGGGCCCCCGGGGCAGGGCCGTGCAGCTGGAGCGTGTGGCCCCCACGGCTTCTCTCCCTGTCCTTCTGTCCTGGGGCTCCTGGGTCAGGGCCATGCAGCTGGAGCGTGTGGCCCCCGCAGCTTCTCTCCCTGTCCTTCTGTCCCGGGGCTCCCGGGGCAGGGCCGTGCAGCTGGAGCGTGTGGCACCCGTGGCTTCTCTCCCTGTCTGTCCTTCTGTCCCGGGGCCCCCGGGGCAGGGCCGTGCAGCTGGAGCGTGTGGCCCCCGTGGCTTTTCCCCCTGTCCTTCTGTCCCGGGGCCCCCGGGGCAGGGCCGTGCAGCTGGATGCCTGCAGGTGAGGGTCCAGCCTCCCTGGAACCGGAACTGCTGTGCTCGCTTCCAGAGCCCGCGCATGGGCACCTTCATCGGCGTCTACCTGCCCTGCCTCCAGAACATCCTCGGCGTGATCCTCTTTCTGCGCCTGACGTGGATCGTGGGGGCGGCTGGCGTCCTAGAGTCCTTCCTCATCGTGTCCATGTGCTGTACCTGCGTGAGTGACTGCAGGTCCCCAGGCGGGTGGCGTCTGGAGGTCAGGGACCCATCCGTGTGGGTGGCCGGGGGCTCTCCAGGGCGCTGTGCCCAAGGGAAGTCGAGTCTTGTGGTCCCGGTGGGCCGGGACCAGGCTGGTGACGGGCCAGAGGGACTCCTGTACCTGCGTCTGTGAAAGGATGCTGGGGCGCACATCCTGGTGGCCGAGGGCTTTTGAGGGGCGCTGTCAGCACTCATGAGGGTGCTGTGTTTTGCCGAGGTCCCTTTCCGGTTTTGAAGCCCCTGGGCTCCCTGTTCGAAGGAAGAGCCCACGCCAGTGACTTGCTCAGCCCCAGACCCCGGTTCCCCAGACCCGCCTCGCCCTCACGTCTCCTCTGCACAACTACACCAGGCCTCCTTCCCACTGCTCGTGGGTCTGCCGTGGCCTCTGTGTCCTGGGCACCTGCTCCAAGAGCCACAGCCTTTCCTGCCTTGCTCTCACTGTGGGGACCGTAACTGGCTGTTCTGATCCCCCGGTGTCACCTGGAGCCCTCTGGCTAAAATTCAGACAACACAACAGCGAGAGTCCCTTGACCTGGCCCCCTGGGGACCTGCCTGTGTCCCCTACAGCTTTGTGGGCTGTGGTGTGGCTGCCTGAACTGTGTCCCCTTCCTTCTGTGACACTGCTTTTACTGGAGGAACCTGGAGGTTATCTGGAGTAATTGCCACAGAAACTTACAAACCAGGAATAAGAGAAGAGGCTTCTTTAAGTAGCAAATGTGCCCAGCAGGACACTTAGCCACACCCCACGGCAGGTGGACACTCGGGCAGGAGCCAGCCTTTCACTCCAGGTGGGGTCCTGCATTGGGTGTTTCTGATGGCCTGTAGGAGCCCAGCTTTGGGGGTTGGGTGGGAGATGATGAGGAACATTCCGGAGCTTTCCAGAGCCCATGTGGCTGGTTGCTCACCAGTTCCTTTGTGATTGGGCCGGTGCGGCTCCCGGCGTGTTCTCTCTTTTGAGAGGATCTCCTGTGTCTTTGCAGACGATGCTGACTGCCATCTCCATGAGTGCCATCGCCACCAACGGTGTGGTCCCAGGTAAGGGTGCCGGGCAGGCTGAGCGGAGGGCCGTCCTCCTCACTTGGTATCGCAGCCCACCGATGCACCGAGAGCTGGTGTCCTGGTGTCCCCCAGGGGCACCAAGGTGGGGATCCTGTGCACACTTGTCTCCTAGCACCTGGCCTGGCGCCCGAGCCTGCTGTGAAATCGGGCTTCTCTGGGTAGGAACCCAAGGGAATACTTCCCCGGTACTTTGTGAAATCTCACCTTTGTCCACTGGTTGGAGGTGCTGGCGTTTTACGAGTTGATTCTTGCCTTTGGTTCTGGAGTTAATTTCCCCCAGACCCTTATCCTCTTTCTAAACCGAGTCATTTCTGCGGCTAAACTGAAGCACCACAGCAGGCAGTCCCTGCCTCAGGCACCCTCTGACCGGTGTCAGCGGCCGGGATGCTGGAGGACCTGCCGGGGCTCCGGTCTGGTGGGGGACCTGGCTTGGCCTGGGAGCCTTGGAGTCACGGCTACTTGTAGTGACCGTCCCCGGGACAGGTGACAGTTGGGCAGTGAGCTCCAGGCGAGGAGGGCAGGGAGGGACCGTGTGTTCCATCTCCAGGTCTTGGGGAGGCTGCCCCCGGCCCGGAGCCGCCCTGGCCCAGCGGGCAGCAGCCGTGTAGGCGGCGTAGACCCAGGTGGCTGTGCTCCCCGCCCGTCGGGGGCTGGGAGGGGCCTGGTGTGGGATCCAGGGTCAGCTAAGGCGTCGGCCGTGCTCTGGTGCAAGACGGTGCCCACACGGCCCCAGGTGTCCTCAGCCTTTTTGGGGCAGAGTGCACAGAATTGAGGCGTTGGGTTCACCTTCAGCACAGTAAGTGGTGCGACCCTAAGCTGTTTCCTCCTCTGGTTCTCAGCTGGCGGCTCCTACTACATGATCTCGAGGTCCCTGGGGCCTGAGTTTGGAGGGGCTGTGGGCCTCTGCTTCTATCTGGGCACGACCTTCGCCGGGGCCATGTATATCCTGGGGACCATTGAGATTTTTTTGGTAAGTGCTTTGGTTTGGGCTGGTTTTCCAGAGCCTGAGGAGCCTGTCCCGAGGCGCACGGGGCCCCTCAACCGGCCCCTCACCGTGTCGCTCTGACACCGCCTCCTTGGGCCCTCGAAGGCTGACTGTGTCCGTCTCCTCAGAGCCCACGCAGCTGTGACCCAGTGTCCGTTGGCCGCCCGGCGGGTGGGCCCCAGCGTTCTTGTCCAGCGGATGTGCTTGCTGGGCCGCAGGCCTGAGCCCAGGGTGGGCCCGGGGGCCGGAGCCCAGGGTGGGTGGGGGGGGGGGGGGCCTGAGCCCAGGGTGGGTTTGGGGACCTGGCCTTCAGGGCCGTGGCCGCTGGAGGAGGCAGGGCTCCCAGAAGAGAGCTCCTTGGCCACGAGTCGGTCATTTCTGCTGCCCGCGCTTGGTTCATGTTGCACGTGCCCAGTAGGGCCTCCCAGATGGTATCATCACTCTCAGGTGGTTGGGCCGCGGGTGCCACCCGAGGGCCAGCCTCCACGACACCAACCCCAGGCGGCATTCCTATGAGTCTTTCTTCTCTGCTCTCGGGTCTTGATGGCAGCACCCAGGGGCCCACCGTGAATGGGTTCTGGTGGGCTGGGAGCCCGCAGAGGGGGAGGGAGCCCAGCACCGGGTCCTGCAGACAAAGATGGCCTCCCCCGGGGGGCCATCTTCCAGCGGGGGGTGGTCGGTGGCCCTCCTCGACCCCCTCCCTCTGTCCCCCACAGACCTACATCTCCCCCAGTGCGGCCATCATCCAGGCGGAGACTGTGGGCGACGAGGCCGTGGCCATGCTGCATAACATGCGCGTGTACGGGACGTGCACGCTGGTGCTGATGGCCATGGTGGTCTTCGTGGGCGTCAAGTACGTCAACAAGCTGGCCCTGGTGTTCCTGGCCTGCGTGGTGCTGTCCATCCTTGCCATCTATGCCGGCGTCATCAAGACCGCCTTCGACCCGCCGGACATCCCGTGAGTCCCGCGCCTGCGAATCTGCAGCCCCTCTCGTCAGCCTGGTCTGTGCCCGTGGCCGCGTGGTCGGGATCGGGAATGAGCCGTCAGGACTCTTGTGCGCCTCTGCCACCTGCGAGGACGGGACGGGTCTGGCAGAGGTCGGGGTGCGCAGGGTACTGGTGGCCCTGAGGACGGTCAGGCCCTGAGCTCCTGGGGTGGCCTGTCCTCGGTGCCCTCTGTGCGCGGCTCCGCTCGACCTCCCAGAAGCCCCCGAGTGGGTTCCTTTCTCGTCCCTCCTCCGGATGCGGATGCCGGGTCCCAGGGAAGTGGCCCAAGGTCACAGAGCGAGTGACAAGCTGTAGAATGTCCGGTGCTTGGGCCGGCCGGATGGGCCCAGCGCCCACAGGGCTGATCTGGGAGGGGCCTGGCGGGGTGGGTGGCTGCTGGTGTCGAGCCCCCCGGCCCCTCCACGTGGAGGGAGCTGCCTGTGTCAGATGCCCCAGGACGGGCCATGAGTCCGCAGCACACTGTGAGGAGCCCAGGACCCCGAAGCGTGGTCTCGAGGGGCTGCTGTGTCCACACCCGTCCCTCCCAGCTCACGCAGCGTTCCCATCACGCAAAGTGGAGCGTCAGAAGTGATTTAGCGGCCCCTGGCCCCGGTCGCCCAAGAAAAGCAGTAGTGGTTTCAGAAGAGGCCCCCACGACTCCTCATGCCCGACCACCCGCTCTAGGGTCTGTCTGCTGGGGAACCGCACCTTGTCGAGACGCGGCTTTGACGTCTGCGCCAAGGTCCACACCGTCAACAACAGTACGATGCCCACGGCGCTCTGGGGCCTCTTCTGCAACAGCTCCATGCCCAACGCCACCTGTGACGAGTACTTTGCCCAGAACAATGTCACGGAGATCCAGGGCATCCCTGGCGTGGCCAGCGGTGTCCTCCTGGGTGAGTCCCCCCAATCCCCGCACTCCAGGCGGGCGGGGCCGCGCCTCCCCTCCCCCACAGCCCACCAAAGCCAGTGGGGTCAGTAGACCCTGTGTATCTAGGAGTTAGCCTCTAGGTGCCCAGGAACTTTCCAGGTTCACTGGAGACTCACAGGGCTTTTCCGTTTCTGTTCTGTCTTCTGGGAAGACACACTTCACATCTTCCTGTGAAGTTGGAGCCCATGGGAACTTGGGAACCCTTTACCGCCAGCCACGTCTGCTGGGGCCTCCCTGAGTCAGGAGCCCATGCAGCAGGTTCCGGAATCTTGTTACTGGTCTGTTGTCGCCCACAGATAACCTGTGGAGCTCGTATGCAGACAAGGGGGCGTTTGTGGAGAGGAAGGGCACACCGTCGGTGCCTGTGCCCGAGGAGAACAGAGCCAGCGGCCTGCCCTACGTCCTCACTGACATCATGACCTACTTCACCATGCTGGTCGGGATCTACTTCCCCTCTGTGACCGGTGAGGCCCCCCCCCCACCGCGCACACGTGCCCTGGTCCCCTCACTCTCCATTTGGCCCCAGAAACAAGCCTCAGGATCTCTGCTCCTGTGTGCTGTGGTTGGGGTGCAGGAAGGGGCTTTGTCCCAAGCTCTCCCGAGAGGCCGTTGTCACTCAAAGGAACCGTGACCATGGCGGCCAGGAGTGGACACGCTTTCTTCCACACCGGTGCCTCCTCCCCTGCACGTGTGCACGCGCACTTCCTGCCGGGACACCCCTCGGCGGCCGCGTGTGCAACGGGAGCCTGCCCCACCCTGGCCTGGCCCTGGCTCCCTGGGCCGCCCGCCGCCGATGCTGTGTCTGCCCGTGTGGCTCTTGCCAGGAGCCACTCGCAGCTCTGCTCCTGCTCCGGGAGCCCGGTCCGCGTGGCTGCCTTGCCAGGCTTCACCTCCGCACCCTCTGCAGCCACGCCGTCTGGGGACTAGGGGCTGGGGGGCTGCTGAGCGATTCTCTCTGGTCCCACCCTCCCTGTTCGTCGGGGCCAAGGGCCTGGTGTGGTAAGCTGCGTGTTCTTCCTGTGGGCTTCTGTAGGTATCATGGCGGGCTCGAACAGGTCTGGGGACCTCAGGGATGCCCAGAAGTCCATCCCCACTGGGACCGTTTTGGCCATCGTGACGACGTCTTTCATCTGTATCCTTGAGAGGGCTGAGTTCGGGGGTGGCCCTGATGCTCTGTCTGCCGCTCAGTCCCCAGCCACTGGGGTGGGCTTCCCAGGCCCTGGCAAGTTCTGGCCATCATCGCCCCGAGGTGGAGCTGGGCAGGCCTCTGACACTGACCTTCACGGCTGGTTCTGGCGCAAGTCCTTGTCCGTAAACCACATGTACCACCACGTCATCCCACGTAACGTGTCGCTAACATGTAGCCGCTCCCTGCTGAGTGAGCCAGGGTGACCTGCCCTGTCCCTGTGGCGGTCACATTACAGGCCCTGTGCAGCCTGACTCACCTGGTAGATGGGGCGGCGAGGAAGGTCCCCTGAGAGCCGCCAGGATGGTGTAGGTGGGGTCAGGGTCAGTCAGGTCCACCTGCAACCAGGGCCCTTTGGCCCGTGCGTTTGGCCCACCTCTTCCTTGACGTGAGATGCAGACCTGTCCTGCATCGTGCTCTTTGGGGCCTGCATTGAAGGAGTGATCTTACGAGATAAGTACGTTTTCACTTGCAGTTTCTAGAAGCTTCCGTGTGTTTTTTCTAGATGATCGTAGCGTTGACCTGGATTTCAGGCTTCGAGTGGTAGAGCAGGAGACCCCGTGGCCCCTTCGTGGGGATTCTGTTTGGCCTGGTGTGTCCACCCTCTCCTGCTCCAGCCTGGAGCTGGGGAACCACAGGGTAGCCTCTGACCCCGAGAGAGTGTGAGGGGGCCTGTGCGGTCCCCGAGCGTGACCCGCGGCGATGCTGCTCTTACACGAGTGACTGTGGCTTCCCTGCTCCCGAGAAAGGACACCGAGGGTGGGAGTGGCCTTGTTCCTGCTGAGAAGGTGTCTGAAAGCCCACCTGCCCCTGCCCCGCAGGTTTGGGGAGGCCCTGCAGGGGAAGCTGGTCATCGGCATGCTGGCCTGGCCGTCCCCCTGGGTCATCGTCATCGGCTCCTTCTTCTCCACTTGCGGTGCTGGTCTGCAGAGCCTCACGGGCGCACCACGCCTGCTGCAGGCCATTGCCCGCGACGGCATCGTCCCCTTTCTGCAGGTGAGCTGGGAGGCCGTCCTGCGAGCGTGTCCTCGAGGGTCCCTGAGGGTCTGCCCGCAGGGCACGACCTTCACTGGCCCGCACTGTGGGCCCTGGGGACCCCTGCCAGCCTGGTGGCTCCCCGCAGATGGTCACTGTGCTGTGGGAACAGTGAAGAGCATCCACCTCCTGCCGGGGCTGGGGACGGAGGGCAGTGTCTGTCCCGAGCAGGGCCGGGGGGGGGGGATCTCTCCGGGAGGGGCATCTATTCTGTGGGGTGTCTGTCCTGCAGGGAAGCGTCCTCCACTTGGGACGGAAGCTTTCTGGAACGAACTTGACGGTTTCACGTCTCAGTGTCCTGGGGCCACCCTACCACATGCCATGGGCTGGGGGCTCAGACGACACGAGCTGATTTGCTCACACTCTGGAGGCCGAAAGCCCGAGATGCAGGCACGGGCAGGGCTGGTTTCTTCCGAGGTCTCCCTCTTTGGCGCGTGGACGCTGTCTTCTTCGAGGCCTCACGTGGCTTCCCTGTGCCTGTGTCTTCATCACTTCTTGCAAGGACACCAGCCGGGATTGGGGCTGCCCCCGTGGCCTCGGTTCCTGTAAAGCTCACAACCTGCAGACATAGTCACCTCCTGGGGGGGGGGGGGGGGGGGCTGTCGATGTTGGATGTTTGTCCTGATCCCGGCTGGAGAGGGTCCGGGACGAGTGGTAAAAGTCTGCTTCTGCCTCCGTCCGATATCTGAGATCCTCTGGAGCTGCACCTGAGACCCTGGGCTTCTCATCAGGATGACAGGTGTGCCCGTGGCCGGTCAGCAGCCCACCTGCCCTTCCCCTGCAGGTGTTCGGTCACGGGAAGGCCAACGGGGAGCCCACGTGGGCCCTGCTGCTCACAGCCCTCATCTGTGAGACCGGCATCCTGATCGCCTCCCTGGACAGTGTGGCCCCCATCCTCTCCATGTGAGCGGCTGTGGGTACGGCGGGAGGCATGTGGGGACAGGCTGTGGAGAGGTGGCTGCCGCTTGTCACCTGTGCGTCCCTGCTCAGGGGACAAGGGACGTGTATGGTCACGGGGACGGAGGGGGCGGGGAGACCCCTGTGGGGGGGGGGTGGATAATGCTGCAGCCGAGGGGTCTTCCTGGGAGCAGGGGGCCCAGGTGCCTGCAGAACGGGAGCTGCCGTGGGACCCGCCCCCGCTCCTCTGGTGCTACGTTTGTGCCCCAGGTTTTTCCTCATGTGCTACATGTTCGTGAACCTGGCCTGTGCCGTGCAGACCTTGCTGCGTACCCCCAACTGGCGCCCGCGATTCAAGTACTACCACTGGTGAGCATTGGAGCCCGCGGGCGGCCGCTGCCCGGGCCACGCAGGCGTCTCGTGGCATGTGGCCCCCGCTGGGGGTGTGGCCTCAGTCTCCCTGGGCCCAGAGCATTTGACCGCGGGCTGCTCGGTCCTCCTGCTGCCAGTGCGCATGGCTGGCGTGCCTGGGGGACCTCGAGAAGCCGGCTGTGCCCTGTGCCCTGGGGGCGGGGTGGGCGTCCGGTGGGTGGGGCCAGGACCGTCTCAGCCCCCCCGGAGAGGGGTCAGTGGCAGGGACCGATCTCAGGGCATCATTGCTGCTTTCTCACGGTGGCTGGATGAGGTCTTTGTGGGGAACCCGTGAGGTTTTGGGGTTCGGCCGTGGGCAGGCACGTGAGCTGCGTGTCCCCCGCAGGGCGCTGTCCTTCCTGGGCATGAGCCTGTGTCTTGCCCTGATGTTCATCTGCTCCTGGTACTACGCCCTGTTTGCGATGCTCATCGCCGGCTGCATCTACAAGTACATCGAATACCGAGGGTAAGCCGCTGCAGGGCCTGGCCCCGGGGCACAGGCGGGACCCAGCTGTCACAGTCACACACCTTCGTCACAGCAGCTGGAGAGTGACGCGTTTTTTACGGCGTGGTTTTTGAGAACGTTGAAGTCCATCCAATGACAGCACTGACGTGTTGGCGGATTTCAAACTTTCCGGAAAGTACCCCGCGTCCCACAGCGCCTGGTCCATCCCTGGGGCGTTTCCCTTGGGCGCCTGGCCCCCTCTGGGGAGGGTGCTCTGGGCCGGGGTCCCTGCTGCTGCCCCCCCAGCTCTTTCCAGGGTGGTTTAGCTGGAGTGTCAGGGGCCGTGACCACTTGCACTGGGGAGGCCAGGCCCACTGAGCCGGCTGTGCTCCTCAGCGTCCGCTCCACACACACAGCCGTGTTCCCGACTCCCACGTCCCGCCCTCGGTGGAGACCCCATGGTGGCTCCTCGGGGAGGTTGCCCCTGGGGGCCTGAGGCCCTGGACCCCTTCCCTTGGCACTCAGTGCTGCCCTTCCGTCACAGGGCCGAGAAGGAGTGGGGTGACGGCATCAGGGGTCTGTCGCTAAACGCTGCCCGGTTCGCCCTGCTGCGTGTGGAGCACGGCCCCCCCCACACCAAGAACTGGAGGTGAGCGCCCCAGCTTGCCCTGAGTTGGCCTCCTGCCCTCTGAACCCCCGAAGCGCCGTCTCTAACAGCACACTTCGGAGAAGGAAAGTTGCTGCCTCTCTTTGGGGAGCGATTGTCTCAGAAGCTTCTAGCACCTTCCCTCAGTCCGCAGTGGTTGGCCGTGGCGCGATCAGCATGTCTCTGGGCACTAGGCCGGACCTGGGTGGCGTGGTGGGTGGGGAAGGGGGCGAGCTGACCTCGCTGGGGTCCTGCCGAGGACGGAGGGCAAGCGTGTGGGCGTCTCCCTGCCGCTGGGGGGGTGGAGAAGGCCGTGCCTGGGGAACAGCGGTTTTACCCGCACGGAGAGCCCCTCGGCCCCTGGGCACGCGCACCCGCGCACCTGGCGGGGGCGCGGGGTGACGGCTGTCTCCCCCCGCAGGCCGCAGGTGCTGGTGATGCTGAGCCTGGATGAGGAGCAGTGTGTAAAGCACCCCCGACTGCTGTCCCTCACCACCCAGCTCAAGGCCGGCAAGGGCCTGACCATCGTGGGCTCCGTGCTGGAGGGCACCTACCTGGACAAGCACTCGGAGGCCCAGCGGGCCGAGGAGGTGGGCAGCGTGGGCGGAGGGCGGGCGGAGGGGCCGGGTGGCCCTGAAGCGCGGTGTGGGGCAGGCCCATGTTTCCTGCGTGGGCTGGGCCGGAAGGTCCGAGCTTGGGTCCGTGCGTCCCGTGGGGCTGTCTGGTTTCAAGGACCGGGGCTTCGGGGTTTGGACGGAGCCGGACGGAAGCTGCTGCAGGGACCTGCTGTGGGCGGGGCCTCGTGCTGGAGGGGCTGCCCGCCCGGGGCTCAGGCCTAGGGGCGCGACCTCGACACGTGTGGAAATGTAGGCGTGCGGGTGTTTCCAGACAGAAACGCTTCCGTGTCCGTGACTAGAGCAGGAGGCACGGGAGCACCAGGTGTTCCCAGGCAGCCTCGCTCTTGTCCCCTGTCTTCCCTTCCTCACGGGTGGAGTGTCCCCCCCCCCCCCCCCCCCGGTCCGGGCAGATGGCGTATCCTTGTGTCCGGGAGCAGCCACGCTGCTGCCGTGGGCCTGAACCGGGGCTGCACCCAGAGGCTCATTCGGATTCAGAGCGGGGGTGGGGCCGCAGGACGGTGGCCTCCTACCTGGACAGTTAGCCCCGCGCGCGCAGCGGTCCGCAGGTGCAGCTGGTTCAGGGAAGGCAGCAGACGCGCTGGGTGCTTGTCCCTCCCTCTGGGGCGCCAGGCCCCCCTCAGCGGGACCTCAGCTCAAGGGCTCAGGTGTGGCAGTGGCTGGCTGCAAACCGGTTTCGGCGGCGTCCTCCTTGCGACGCTCACACTGCCCGTTTCTGGCCGGGGCTTTGCTCTCCGGATCCCCTCCTGCTCGTGGCGACGGGAGCGCTTGCCCTGACCCGAGGCGTGGCGGGAGAGGCCCTGGCGTTGACTCCTGACATAGCTCGGGTGCCACGCGTTCTGTGGCGCAGCTCTCGCCGGGTGGGGTGTCTCTGGCGAACCGAGGGGGAGGTGGGCGAGAGAGGTGGGCGTCCGCGAGCCAGGGCCCAGGACGGTTCGGGTGTGGCTGGGTTCACGGTCTCTGCCCCTTTCTAGACTCCGCTGCTACCATTTAACACACAAGGTTCTGTTCTTTGCTAACTAAGTCCTACAGAAAGCATTGGCGCACGCTTACGTCCTAAGAGTTCAGTTTTGTGTTCTGGAAGAGCGTGTGTTTATGATGGTCTCGTGGTATCTTGTGGAAGCGGGGGACTCCTGTTCTGAGACCCCTCTGTTCTTGTGCGTTGAGGGGCTTCTGACGTTCCTGTGACAGAAGCGTGGGGGGTGAGTGGTCCATAGACAGGTTTGGTTCCTCGGTGGGGCTCGTGCAGTCAGAGCCTCCCTAGTGGCATGGACGCCACGGGTCTGGGCCAGGTTCTGGTTTCCTGGTCTGCCTGGCAGTCTGCCTGCCGTCGGATGGCTCCGTGTGCCGGTGGCTCGGCCCCGTTATTGCCCTGGTGGCACGACTGGGTTTCGCTGCAGATGTACGGCAGCTGTGGGGCTGAGGGTCACGGTGTCCCCGAGGGGGGGCCGCCGTCTGAGGGGCTGGCGAACAGGGAGCTGTGTCTCAGGAAGAGGGCCCGGGGGCCCCGCGGTGCCCAGACTCCTCCTGCTCTGGTCATCTCCTGCCCTACCCTGTGCCAGGAGGCCTGGTTGGTCGCGCTGGGGCTCGCGCGCCGGCTGGGAGGCCGGGAAGGGTGAGGCCCTGCTGCTCCCCGCAGCGACAATGCCGCCGGGTCTGGCCGTGACCGTGTGGTTGGCCCCTCACAGTCCCCCCGCGTATCTCCCCAGAACATCCGGGCTCTGATGAGCGCGGAGAAGACCAAGGGTTTCTGCCAGCTGGTGGTGTCCTCCAACCTGCGCGATGGCATGTCCCACCTGATCCAGTCGGCTGGCCTGGGGGGCATGAAGCACAACACGGTGCTCATGGCCTGGCCCGAGTCCTGGAAGAGGGAGGACAACACCTTCTCCTGGAAGAACTTCGTCGGTGGGTCCTGGGCCCCCTCCGCGAGGCTCCCGGAGGCCCCGGCTGTGCGCCCTGTGGGAGAGTGACCCCCCCCCCCCCACCCTTGGGAGAGCCTCACTGCCCTGTGTGCGCTAGCTCCGCCCCTGCAGGTCCCCCGGAGGCCCCTCCAGCCGCGTCCAGGGCAGCGAGGGCTGCTGTCCTCCTGTGCTCCAGGCGGGGGCTTCGCAGGGGTTGCGGCCTCACCACTCCTGCCACGGTGCTGGCGACCCACCGCTGTCTCTCCGCAGAGACCGTCAGAGACACCACGACGGCGCAGCAGGCCCTGCTGGTGGCCAAGAACGTGGACCTGTTTCCGCAAAACCAGGAGCGCTTCAGCGACGGGGATATCGACGTGTGGTGGGTCGTGCACGACGGGGGCCTGCTCATGCTGCTGCCTTTCCTGCTGCGGCAGCACAAGGTGTGCCGGGGTCCTGCGACGGGGGTAGGGGGACAGGGTCCCGTGATGGGGGGTCCTGAGATGGGGGCGGGGGTTTTGGGGTCCTGCGACGGGGGTAGGGGGACAGGGTCCCGTGATGGGGGGTCCTGAGATGGGGGCGGGGGTTTTGGGGTCCTGCGACGGGGGTAGGGGGACAGGGTCCCGTGATGGGGGGTCCTGAGAAGGGGGCGGGGGTTTGGGGTCCTGTGATGGGCACGGGGGCTCAGGGTCCCGTGATGGGGGGTCCTGAGATGGGGCGGGGGCTTGGGGTCCCGTGATGGGGGGGTCCTGAGATGGGGGCGGGGGTTTTGGGGTCCTGCGACGGGGGTAGGGGGACAGGGTCCCGTGATGGGGGGTCCTGAGATGGGGCGGGGGCTTGGGGTCCCGTGATGGGGGGGTCCTGAGATGGGGGCGGGGGTTTTGGGGTCCTGCGACGGGGGTAGGGGGACAGGGTCCCGTGATGGGGGGTCCTGAGATGGGGCGGGGGCTTGGGGTCCCGTGATGGGGGGGTCCTGAGATGGGGGCGGGGGTTTTGGGGTCCTGCGACGGGGGTAGGGGGACAGGGTCCCGTGATGGGGGGGGTCCTGAGATGGGGCGGGGGCTTGGGGTCCCGTGATGGGGGGGTCCTGAGATGGGGGCGGGGGTTTTGGGGTCCTGCGACGGGGGTAGGGGGACAGGGTCCCGTGATGGGGGGTCCTGAGATGGGGCGGGGGCTTGGGGTCCTGTGATGGGGGGGTCCTGAGATGTGGGAGGGGGTTTGGGGTCCCGTGATGGGCACGGGGGCTCAGGGTCCCGTGATGGGGGTCCTGTGATGGGGGTGGGGGTTTTGGGGTCCTGCGATGGGGGGTCCTGAGATGGGGGCGGGGGCTCGGGGTCCTGTGATGGGGGGGGTCCTGAGATGGGGGAGGGGGTTTGGGGTCCTGTGATGGGCACGGGGCCTCAGGGGCCCGTGAATGGGGGGGTCCTGAGATGGGGGCGGAGGTTTTGGGGTCCTGCTATATGGGCACGGGGGCTCAGGGTCCTGTGATGGGGGTGGGGGTTTTGGGGTCCTGTGTGATGGGGGGGTCCTGAGATGGGGGCAGGAGCTTGGGGTCCTGCGATGGGCATGTGGGCTCAGGGGCCCGTGATGGGGGGATCCTGAGATGGGGGTGGGGATTTTGGGGTCCCATGATGGGGGGTGGGGTCCTGCTTTGCGGGCACGGGGACTCAGGGTCCTGTGATGGGGGATCCTGAGATGGGGGTGGGGGTTTGGGGTCCTGTGATGGGCACGGGCTCAGGGTCCCATGATGGGGGGTCCTGAGATGGGGGCGGGGGTCTTGGGGTCCTGAGATGGGGGCGGGGGGTTGGGGTCCTGCGATGGGGGGTCCTGAGATGGGGCGGGGGCTTGGGGTCCTGTGATGGGCACGGGGCCTCACGGTCTTGTGATGGGGGGGTCCTGAGGTGGGGGCGGGGATTTTGGGGTCCTGCGATGGGGGGTCCTGAGATGGGGGCAGGAGCTTGGGGTCCTGCGATGAGCACATGGGCTCAGGGTCCCGTGATGGGGGGGTCCTGTGATGGGGGCGGGGGCTCAGGGGCCCGTGATGTGGGTTCCTAGATGGGGGCGGGGGTGTTGGGGTTCTGAGATGGGGGCGGGAGCTTGGGGTCGTGTGATGGGCACGGCGGCTCAGGATCCTGTGATGGGGGGGTCCCGTGATGGGGGATGGAGTCCTGCTGTGCAGGCACGGGGGCTCAGGGTCCTGTGATGGGGGGTCCTGAGATGAGGGCGGGGGTTTTGGGGTCCTCAGATAGGGGCGGGAGCTTGGGGTCCTGTGATGGGCACGGGGGCTCAGGGTCCTGAGATGGGGGGTTCCTGAGTAGGGCACAGGGGCTCAGGGTCCCGTGATGGGGGCGGGGATATCTGTATCACACGGGGCAGGCGGAGGGGCTCCCTGGGCCAAGTGCAGGTGCAGAAGCCAGTCCCCCCCCCCCCAACCCCCGCCTACCAGGTGTGGAGAAAATGCCGGATGCGCATCTTCACGGTGGCCCAGGTGGACGACAACAGCATCCAGATGAAGAAGGACCTTCAGGTGTTCCTGTATCACCTCCGGATCAGCGCCCAGGTGGAGGTGGTGGAGATGGTGAGGCGTGCGGACTGCCGGCGGTTCTGGGTTCAGGGGTCCCCGCCCACCTGTCACAGCCGTGGGCTGGCCGGCGCTCGGCTCCCGGGCTCGACCTGATGGTCGTGCCCACGCGTTCCGTGTTGTGCAGACCGCCGCTCCAGTGTTCTCTCGGGGCTGGACTGGGCCTGTGAGTTTAGGGGTTTATGGTCAGGGGACCCTAGAAGTGACGCACCCTTCTGGGCATGTCTCATAAGTCGGACGTGACACCCAGCCTGTCACAGGTCGTGAGCCTGGGGTCCAGGCCCCCGTGTTCCCATCTCCAGGCTCTTGGGTGGGAGCAGGTCCCCGGGGCCGTGGGAGCACCGGCGGCCTCTCCCCAGGCAGCGTGCCCCCAGCAGGCTCTCGGGAGCGGTGGACAGGGCTCAGGCCCTGAGGGGGCAGAGGAGGTGGTGTGTGCCCGACACGGACCCCGCCCGGGGCCGGTGGGAGGACCCGGCGTCGCCCACCAAGCGTCATGCCAGGGCTGGGGAAGATCCCGACCCCACGGTCAGCGGGAGAGCTCCGGACTCACCCTGCGTGGCCGCCGGCTCTCCCGGCACAGGAATGGCTCCTGTTGGCTGTGGTTGCAACTTCGTGTGGGGCGTGGCATGCGCTTGGCGTGGGTTCCGTCAGGGTCCACGCTGCATGTCCGTGAGCAGATGTGCGTTCAGCTGTGGCGGTTGTCCCCCCCCGCCACGTGGTCACAGCATGGTCACGCCCCTGCAGGCGTGCCCGTGTGGAACTCACACGCCTGGGGCACCTGTTCACTTCCGTGCCTGGGGGCTCCCTAGGTCGAAAACGACATCTCGGCGTTCACGTACGAGAAGACGTTGATGATGGAGCAGAGATCCCAGATGCTGAAGCAGATGCAGCTCTCCAAGACCGAGCGGGAGAGAGAGGTGCGCGTGCGGGTGCCCGCTGCGCCCAGCCGGCCTGTGCCCCGCGTTCTCGCCTGGCCAGCAGGACCGATCTTGGCGGTCTCTGGAGCCGTGCGCCCCCAAGCCGGGTCTTCTGAATGGGCGGTGGCACGATTCTGCCTCCGCCTCCTCTCCCTACCCGCTCCGGGTGTGAGGGCACGCGCCCTCCCAGGCCCCGGCGGCCCCCGTCCACATACGCGGGTGTGCTCAGAACCGGCGCCTGCCGTGTCGAGTGCAGAGACTTCTGGGTACAAATGTCCCCTTGTCCTGGGCTTTTCTCCGTGGCCCTCAGAACCAGGGCAGGAAGCAGAGGAGGAAGAGGAGACGAGTTTGGTCTGGAAGCTGGGGGTGGGGTGGCATTGGGTCCCCTGCAGGGAGGGCTGGTCCCGGGGTCCCGACCTTTCTTCCCGGGAGAGTTTTGGAGACCTTCCTGTTCGTGTGCCCTGATTCCCTGCCAGGCCCAGCTCATCCACGACAGGAATACCGCATCCCATTCAGTGGTGGCCACCAGGACCCAAGCCCCACCCACACCGGACAAAGTGCAGATGACCTGGACCAAGGAGAAGCTGGCCGCCGAGAAGTTTAAGAACAAGGAGCCAGGCGCGTCCGGGTTCAAAGACCTCTTCAGCCTGAAGCCGTGAGTGTGGCCCGCGGGCTCCCGGGTGGCAGGTCCTGGCTGTCACAGAGCTGGGGCTGGGCAGGCCCGAGGGCCACAGTCTGTTCTCGGGGCCTGTTTGCCAGATCTGGGATCCCAGCAGTCAGGGGTCAGTGCCAGCTGTGACCCCGCTGATTGTGCAGGCTACCTGCCGGGGCCTGGGTGCTGCCTGTGGCGTTGGGCCGAGAGCCCCAGGGTGGGCGCAGGTGCAGGTGGGGGGTGCCGGGTGGCGTGGCTGTGCCGGGAGGCCCCCCGCCCCGGGGTTTTCAGTGAGGACCAAAGCCCCAGGGCCTTGTGTTGTGGGGAAGGGCATGGGGGTCAGACCCTGTTGTGGAGAAGGACCAGGTAAGCCGGGGAAGGGCAGCTGGGCTGTGCCCGCGGTTGTTTAAACGTGTTCATTGTGCACACTCTTGAAGTAACCTGTTCTTGTGTTTTCTCCTCCTTGTAGAGAATGGGGAAGTCTGTAAGTGCTCTCCTGCTGTTTAGGATGCTTCTTAGCCTGTCTTCTCGCATGCTGGGCACACACTGCTTGTGAACCGTGCACATGTCCACGTGTGTGTGTGCGTGCCCAGCCCTGGGTGTGTGCATGTGCGTGCACGGCCCTGCATGTATGTGTGCGCGAATGGCCCTAAGCATGTGTGTGTGTGCACGGTCCTGTGTGTGTGTGTGTGTAAGCATCGCCCCGAGTGTGTGCATGCACAGCCCTGAATGTGTGTGTGTGTGGCCCCGAGTGTGTGTCTGCACATGCACGGCCCTGCGTGTGTGTGCATGTGTGCACATGACCCCAAGCGTGTGTGTATGCACACGGCCCTGTGTGTGCGCGCGTGTGTGTGCACGGTCCTAAGTGTGTGCGTACACAGCTCTGTGTGTGTGTGCACGTACAGCCCCCAGTGTGTGTGCATGCACGGCCCTGAGTGTGCATGTGCTCGCACGCAGGAGTCTGCCTGCTGCCGCTGTGGCTTTCAGTGGTTTTCTACTTAACTCGCTCCCCTCTGTGCAGAGTGGCTCAGGGCACACGGCTGAATCCCTTCTCTGATGCTGTGAGGGCTGAGATGGGGGGAGGGGGCTCGTCCTGAGCTGCCTCTGGAGCAGAGAGAAGCGGATGCTTTGGTAGCTCTTAGAGAATCTGTCCACACCCTGGGGCTGAGCGTTCGGTCTCTGCAGGCGACCGTACGTCGTCCTACTCTGCGGCCCTGGGTACCGTTCACCCCAGGAAGCTGCTGGCCTTGGTGTGAAGAGGGGTGTGGGCAGATCCTATGTGTGCTCCGGTGCTGGGGGGCAGCTGGACGGGCAGGAGGGGGACCCGCCCTGAGGTCGCTGCGCGTACCCCTGCCCCCCACGCCTGCGGTGTGTCCCCTGCGGTGGTGGCCACCCGGGGGGTATCCGTAGTGCAGCGCTAGAGGCCGGGGGGCCCCGGAACCCTGTGCATCACACTGAGGACACGGGCGGGTGTCAGTCTATTGAGGGAGCAAAGCTGTAGATGTGTCTGGGAATCGTGGGGAAGAGCAGGGACACGGGGACTCTGGCGTCTACTTTTCTGTGAACTTCAAAGCGCTCCCCAGATAAGGTCTGTCAAAACCCAGACACGGACATGCAGGACTAACTAGGGTTTCTCCCCTAAGATGCTGTGAAGAACATGGGCCTGCAGATCCTGTCCCCAGGAGGGCATGAGGCTGAGGTGGGGAGGTCAGCCCGCAGGGGGCACGGGGCTGACAATCGTGGTGTCCCCAGGGGTGGTCGTACCTCTGTTGTGCCTGTTGTCCTGGCCGTGTGCCCACCAGGAGCCGAGGGACCAGAGCCCTGACTTTGCTACGGCACCGCCCCCCCCCCCCCCCCCCACTCTCCTGCGCTGGGCTCAGAGCGCTTACGGCAACGTTCTGTACATTGTGGACTCATGGCCCACTGTCGGGAACAAACACAGCTTTCCGTTGGCTTCCTGTCCCTCTCCGCGCCTCTTTGACCTCCACGAGGCACGTCGCCCTGGAGCCGAGGGCCCTTCCAGCCAGACCCAAACCCCTGATTTTAAGATTATATGTGTTTTCAAAACTTTTAGCCGTAGGAGACCCTCTAATGTCACACACACTCATTTCTGGAGTTGCTGTCGTCCCCAAACACTGGTGATTGTGGTCTGTTCAGGCAGTAATGCGTGGTTCTTGTAACAGAGTGTCCCTGGTTGTGGCCCGGACAGATCCCCAGCCTGTAATTTTATCAGGCGAAACTGCAGAGAAAGAAGGGGGCCCGGCTCCCTGCCTTCCTTCTGGGAATCAGGGGTTGCGATAGCATTTATTCAGCTGCAGGGCTGAGCTTTTGAAAGGTGCATCCTGGACGCCACTCCTGTGGGCCTTGCACTGACCCTGGTGTGGGGGGACCTCTGTCCCTGTTGTCTGGGGCACGGCGACCTGCTCCCAGAAGGGCTGCCCGCGGATTCCGTCCTGCAGGAGACCCGGGCTCAGGGGACATGCGTGTCAAGGAGGCAGGCAGCTCTCCCAGGCAGTGTCTCCCAAGTGCCTCCCGGGACACGGTTCGGGGTGGGGGTGGTGCCCCACACAGCCACCTGACGCATGTGGTGGCCGAGAAAGAGGTCCTGCAGCTACTCGAGCTCCAGGGAGTGCCGGTGGGCAGGCGGCTGCCAGGGACTCTCCCCAGGGGGTCATCAGAGCCCAGCGGGCGCCCTGCCCGCGCTGTGGATCCCGCAGACCCGGGTGGCTGGCAGGGACGGGGTGCGGGGCCTTCTTGCTGAGCATTGGAAGCTCTCGCCCTTCCGCCATCGGCCAGGAGCGCTGGGTTGAGAACGGGGTGGACCCTGGCGGTGGCCTCGTTCTTGCCCAGAATCTCCAGGCCTGGAGCCGCACGGCACGTGCGAGGCTCCTGGGACCCCAGCCGGGTCAGGACGAGGGAGATGCTGCCGTGTGCACCCCGTTGGGCGTGCTAACCTCAAGGCCACGTGTGAGCAGGGCTAGGCCGTGGCGTTGGGGCCTGCCCCGGGGGAGCTTAGAGCAGTGGGTGTGTGAGTGCCTTTCGTGCCTGGTGGTGAGCTGTCCCCGGCCCCCCGGGGGACACTGCACGCAGATGTAGAAGCTTGGCAGCTTGGTGACACCCGGTCTAGAACGTTCGGGAACCAGAGCCTTCTCGTGCTGAGTGGTCGTCCCCGGCCCGTGCCCGCCAGCCTCGCACAGGGTCACCTCCCCTGTGGGTTCTCTGGGGAGTTGACGCCGTTTGAGTCTGATTTGATTTTGCCCGGGACCGAGATGGGCAGACGGGGCTCGGGCCGGCACGGCCATGGGCGTCAAGTGGCCATCTCCCCGCAGGAACCAGTCCAACGTCCGGCGGATGCACACGGCCGTGAAGCTTAATGGTGTCGTCCTCAGCAGGTCCCGGGGGGCTCAGCTGGTCCTGCTAAACATGCCAGGACCCCCCAAAAACCGGCAGGGGGACGAGAACTGTATCCTTTCCGTGTGCCGCCTGTGGGGCGGGGTGAAGGCAGTGCCCGCGGGGACGTGTCTGGCTTCGCTGCCCTTGCTCACGGGATCCCAGGGGCTGGGGTCGGAGCGGGGGCCAGCCTGGTCTGAGTGCCAGGAAAGCAGGGTCTGGGGGGCAGTTCCCAGCGAATGGCTCCTGGTTGGTGTTGGGGCGTTGGCAAAGGTGAGGGAACCGTACACGTGCCGAGGGTCCTCGGCGGAGGCCCTCGGTGAGGAACACGGGACCCCCAGGAATTAGTACCACGAGCAGCGACCTGGGACCCTGCCCGGTGCTGGCTCTGCTCCCGGGCGTCTTCTTAGCACGTGGGGGCAGCGTGTTCCCTCCGTTGTGGATGAGCCGAGCGGCCGCACAGATGGTTCCCCCGAGTCCTCCCCAGTAGGCGGGCCTGCCGCCCCTCCTGGCTGGGTGGAGGTCCCAGGTCGGCTCCACCCCGAGCTGGGCTCGCGGCCTTTGACCGTGTGCCCCTGTCCTATGACAGGGTCTCTGGGGTGCGGCCCCTCCCCCCACCCCGGCAGTGGGGACAGGGAGGCTGGAGGGGTCGCTGGCAGCTGTCAGAGGCTGCAGGACTTGTGCTGACCAGACCGGGACTTGCGGGCCTGTGTGGGTCCTCGGGGGACTTGCCCGGCTGCGCCCAGAGCCCCAGGGTGGGGGGTGGGGGGCGGGGGGCGGGGGTCTCCTCAGGTCCCATCGGGCCGGCTGCAGGAGCGGGCTGACCCCCGAGTGCCCTCCGCCCTGCACCTGGCCAAGGCCTGCACTGGGCTTCGTTGGTGCCACCAGCCACGCTGCGGGGCCCCCTCTCCCACACACCCACCTCCCTCTCCCGGGGACTGCCGGCGGTGCCCCCAGCTGTGTCCTTAACTCCGGCGCCCAGACATGGAGTTCCTGGAGGTCCTGACCGAAGGACTCAACAGGGTCCTCCTGGTCAGGGGCGGCGGCCGGGAGGTGGTCACTATCTACTCCTGACACGCCGGGCGGGCTGGGAAGTGTGCCCCGTGTGGCTTCATATACAAGTTTCCAGAATGGCCCCACAGCACTCCTCTCCGGGCCAGGAGCCAGCACGCAGCTGCCGAGGTTTCCTCGTTTGGAGGGGAGACGTCGATGCTCGAGGGGACCTGGGACGCAGCCCTCCGTCTCCTGACCTCCACACTCGGGCTGTGGGCTCCAGACGTGGTTTCCTTGGCCTGAGCTACCTGGTTTCATGGTTAAGTTTTAGTTCTGCCCCATCCAAGACGCTCACGGGAAACCTCGCTCGGACAGAAGGTCACCCTCGGGCCACGAAGCATCTGTTCAGGAAGGTGGCCGAGGGCCTTGGGTCCTTGGTCAGCCTCCTCAGCACCTGTCCCTGTAATGTCCCTGTTCGTGTTCCTGTAAGTGAAGTCCGAGAAGAGCCGTCCACGCCTACGCCCCAGGCTCAGCCGGGTGGCCTCACTCGCGAGCCCGCCCAGTGTGGGCACATCTGCCCAGCCTGGGCGTGTCTAGAAAGGGAACCCCGGGGGGCGTGGGGTGGTCATCTCGGTGGGCATTCCGGTGGGCTCCAGGCTGGCTTTGCGGCCAGGATGGCAGCGGGGTCCCGCGTGGGCACATGGCGCGGGAGTGGTAACTGCTGAGGATTCACCACGTGTTTACCCACCTACACGTGCCCGCCTGTGGACCCGGGTCTCGCCAGGCTCCCAGGAAGGGGCTGGGCTGCAGCTGGGCGAGGTCCTGGGGCGGCGGTGGCGTGTCCCCTCCCACCGGCATGGAGGGGACAGTGGCGGCGGTGCGTGGGGGCTCCGTGGGCTGCCTTCCGATGGTCTGTAGACTTCGTGCTTTACCCTGGTGTCTGTGCTCTAGGTCCCGAATGTGCCACCGTGGGCTGTTGCCCTGACCTGGGCCTGCTGTCTGTATGGCTTATTTATTTAAGCCCCTGGGGAGTTTAAGTGATAATTAAGGTGCCCGTGAAGAGATTGTTTCTGCGAACAGCCCCAAAGGGCCGGGTCCCTGGCTTTCTCTGGCTTCCTTGTACATCCTGGGAGGTCAGCCAAGTCCACGGATCTGAAGTCTGGCACAGGCTGAGTGTGTGCGTCCAGACGTCTCCGAGGCGCAGCTGGGCGGCACAGAGGGTCCGCATCACATCAGAGTGACCGCTGGCCAGAGCGTGTGCCAAACCACGGCAGCCGGGCTCGGGGCGTCCACACTCTTGCCCGCCGTGGGTCTGCACCGAGTCAGGTGTCGGGTGGGGGGCGTGCCCAGGGCCCCTTTGCCCAGAGGGCACCTGTGAAGCCACAGCGGTGCTCACACTGGCTGAGGAAGAGCCACCGCGTAGCAGGACCGCCCCTGTGACCCTTAACCCTTGTTCACGCGGCGGCGATGTTCGCGGCACACTGCGGGTGAGGGTTCAACTGCGCCCACACACCCTTTTCTGCACTGAACTTCGTGGAACCCTAACTGCAGCCACTCTAAGTTGGTTCCGTGTCTCTTTTATAGCTTCCTTTGTATGATTTTGTTGGTAGAAGAATAAATTGTATAAACCCGAGCATGTCGAAGAGTCCTGTGCCTCATTCGGCAAGAAGACTTGACAGTTGGAGGGGTGTCCGGACCCTCTGTCCGTGGACGTTTGTGGTCTGATCGGCCAGGGCAGACGCTGGTGGCTCAGGAGCTGTCACTGGAATTGGGCACGAGAAGTAAACAAAGCCACGAATCCGCAGGGAGGTGTCTGACCCCCGTCTTTAGTCATGCTGCGTCATAACGTCGTATTGCTGTTGGCTGAAATTGTAATTCTCAGAAGGGTGGGGTCGGCAGAGAAAACCCGTAATTAGACGGAACCCCGTGTTCCGAAGGCCTACAGTCGGACCCCCGATGGACCGAGCCACCCAGGCGCCCCTCAAGGGAGTGAAACTCCAGCGGGCACGGCGTGGATGAGCTTTGGAAGCACAGAGAAGCCAGTCAGAGGTCAAGTGTCGTTTGGTAACATTTAATGTGAACAGGCCAGGATGGGCCAAGCCAGAGACCGGAAGTGCGGGGTGGTGACAGTTCCCGGGGCAGGCGGGCAGTGAGAACCGGTGACCGACCAGGGCACAGGGCTTCTCGGGGGTGGGGGGGGGTGGTGATAAAAGTGTTCTAAAGGGGGTTGTGAAGTTTGCACAATCTGAACGACTAAAACGAGGCTGTGCTGTGTGAGCTGTCGGTTCCTGGTGTCTCCCGTGGGCCTGACACGTGGTGGACACACAGCACTGCTGGGGAGCAGAGGCCTGGCCTTTGGGGCAGGGGACCGAGATGCCACAGGCACGGAGGTGGCCGGGTGAGGGGCAGGCAGAGACGTGGGGGGAAGACTTAGCAGAGCCCAGGGGTCCTGACTCAGCCACGGGCCCACAGGTACTCGTGGGTCAGGTTATGTAGCTGAGAAGCCTGTGTCACACCTTATCAGAGACATTTAGTGAGTCCTGTCTCTGCCAAGAGGGATCCCAGACCCCCCCCCCCTCGGGTTCGAGGGGCAATTGTGTCCTGATGTCGTCGCGGGGGCCTTCTGCACAGCCGTGAGCATCAGCCTTCCGTCCGTGCCTCAGAGGCAGCGTCAGCCGGGGCCCGGCAGGGGTGTGGGGGAGGCCGTACCTCTGGTGTGGATGGGGGGGCGGGGCGCTGGTGTGCCAAGGGCAGGAAGTGGGGGCCCCCGCTGGAAATAGAGGGGAGGCCAGGAAGGGGGCTAGAGGGCTGCCTGTGGCCAGGGAAGCCTAGACTCAGGCCTCAGGGTGACGGGGCCTCTGGGCATCGGGGGGAAGGCCCAGGAGATCTTGGAGCTCCGGGTGGTCTGGGCTCCAGGGCGTGTGACCAAATGCTCTGGGCTGCCCTCCAAGCTCCCACCCCGCCTTCCACCTGTGTTTCCAAGCTGGCGAGAGGGCAAGGATGTGAGGATGGGCGGGTTGGGGGACACGGCCGTGGAAAGGCAAGACAACAGGGCACCCAGCGGGGTGTGAAAGGTGAATTCGGGTAAATAAGACCAGAGATTGCCCAGAACAGCTGGTGTTTGACGACAGCACTGCCAGCACACGGCCCCCTCTGCAGGAGCAGACGACCCTGGACCCTTCCTCAGACCCCCCCCCCCCAACACCTGGGCTCTGCAGGTGACCCCGGGCCCCCCTGCGGGACTCAGAGGGCAGGAGGAACCATCTGCACAGCCTTGTCTGCAGTGTCTCCATCAAAGGAAAAATACGTGACCACAGCAGGAGAAAGAAGTAAAGAAAGCCGTGTAACACTCAAAATAACCCCCAGGGGAGGGGGGAGGGGGGGGGGGAGGAACTGACTTCACCCAAAAGAGACACGGAAACAGAGCACCGTGGCCGTTCGAAGGCGAGGAAGTTGACGAGGCCTCATCTGGACCGGCAGCCCAGGTCAAGGGTCGGAAAGGTCGCTGTGGTCACTTGCCTAAGGCAGGGGCCCCACGGGGGTGGGTGGGAGGTAAGGCAGGGGTGGAGACCAGGGCCTGAAACCCCGTCCATAACTGAAGTTTTCATTGGTGGAGACCACGAGGTCACCGCTCCCACAGTCACTCGGGACTCAGGATTCATGCTCTGTTGATATGGGGGTCTCTCCTTCCCCGGGTGGGGGAGGGCCCCTCCAGGACTCCCTTGCCCCGTGTCCCCAGGCGGGCAGGCGCCCCCTCCCTGCAGGGCTGGACTGGGCTGGGCTGCACCGTCCCCTCCGCCCCCACCAGGGGCTGTCACCCACGTCTGGTGCCGCTGGGGCCCCTTTCCCGGTTGTGGTCCTCGCTGGCCACCCACCCTTTGGCTCCGGCTGCCAGGCCCGGGGGTCCAGCCCCCGCTGGTGCCTCTCCCGGGGCAGCTGGGTGCATCATCGCTGGCCGCTGGGGGAGGGGCTGCAACTTGGCAGTGGGACTGGTCTGCATCCGAGCGGCCTGTCCCCAGGGTTCTCGAGTGCCCCAGGGGTCCCCACGGAGCACAGCCCCCAGATCACAGCATCTGTGGAGGCATCTCGCTGAACCTTCTGCTTTTCTCTGTTCCTCGTGGGTGGCAGGAAGCACACTCACCACCAGCTCAGAGGCCAGAAGGTGGCTGTGGCTCTAGTGGCCTGTGCCCCCGCCCCTGTCTGCCAGAGGTCATCTGTCTGCCCAGGGGCGCCGCGTGGGTCTCCATGCCAGGAGGCGCCCCACTGTGGGAGTCCCCCGCTGTGCCCGCCCGCTGTGTTGTCCGCTTGAGGATGTCTGTCCCATGGGCACGTGCACCCTGGGTGCATCCCAGGAGGGGGCTGCTCTGCATACCGGCGGCACCCAAGGATGGAGGCGGGACCCACCGACCCGTCACCGTTTGGGGAAAGACGTGGCCCACGCTCGTGGGGCCACCGTCGTCACAAGTCTAGTGGCTGTCTTTGCAGGGGCCGTGTCTGGGCCTCCTGCCCTGGTCTGCCGCTCGCTTTGGCTGGCCTGGCTCACCGAGCTAATTACCGTGGCCACTCTGTGTCCTGATGGTCAAGCAGGTCACCTGGCTTTTCACGTTCTCGGCCCTTTGCTTCTCCACACACTACAGCATCCGGTGTCGAACCACCGAAGAGGGCCGGCTGAGATTTCACCTGGGACCAAACCACTGCTCCGAGCTGGCAAACCTGGGCACGCGCCACACCCCTCCGTTTGGATCTTTCTGGGCGACTTCCGATAAAGTTCATAGTTTCTGTGTTGAGATCCTATACCGAGGCTGGGAGGCCCCAGGGAGGTCCGGGGGGCAAACCTGGCCGAGGCCTGAATCCGGAGCCCGGAGCTCTGACGTCAGAGAAGAAGGATGTCCCCGCCCAAGGAGAGAGACAGAATTGGACTCGGCAGAGACAACTTCCACCCTGGCCTGACGGGTCCGCTGGTCGCCGCACACACTGGGAGGTGCTGAGTCAGACACCAGCGCCTCCAGAGACGCCTGCATGGACCCACCTGGAAGTAATGCTTCGCCAGCTCCCTCGCGCCCTCAGCCCCATCAAGTGGCACAAAGTTAACCATCATACCATCTGGAAAAAATCAATTTCTAACCAGTGGCTGTGCTGTGGAAATAAAATTGCTCTTTGACATCGACTTGTATCTAGAGGCTTTGCTAATCTTACTCTCAGGCATCTGAAGACGCTTCTGGGTTTTACTCGGTGCCACCTGTGGGGAATCCTAGCGGGTGTGCTGTTCGGACAGTACCTTTGCTTCTGTTCTTTGCCCTGCTGCTCCGAAGCACTGGTCACACACATTCCCTGTCTCGGATGTGGGCTGGGCTGTTTTCCTGTTCGTTTGCAGACACTCTAACTAGATCAGGGGACTCTCCAGTTCCTGGCTTGCTGGCCATCGGCTCTGCATTGTGCGGGGACATCGCCTCAAGAGGCCTCCCTGCCTGGACCCCCCTCTCCCCCGTTCTGGGGGCTGTCCGGTCCTCTGGGCTCAGACCCCTCCCGGACGCACGCAGCAGGGTGCTTGGTGGGGAAGGGCGGGTGAGGCCCCCAGTGCCCACCTGCGTTCCGGACCATCAGAAAGTGCCCGGACCTTCCGCTTTCGCTGGACGTCTGGGCCCACCGTCCCGCTGGCCTCCTCCTGACACTTCCCATGGCAGGTCACGCCCACGCCACAGGGGGCTTGCAGGCTGCCCTCCAGTGTTCACTGGGCTTCTCTGGTGTGTTGGTGACGTGCCCGACACCGAGGATGAGGCGTGGGCCCTCCGGGAGCCCGTGGAGCAGAAGCATATGAGGTCCCGGGCAGCAGGTGTGGGTGAGGCGAGCAGGCTGGCACAGACACACAGGTCTCCCCGAGTAGAGACAAATGTGTAAGTTTTAGGCAGAAAAGAGGAAACAAAGCAGGGAAATGGTCCCCTGGTGGGGTGGGGTGGGGGCTCCCCCAGGGGCAGGGGTGGCTTGGGGGTCTCCCGGGGGCGGGGGATGGGACGTGGGCCCCAGGGAAGACGCCAGATCCTCCGAAATCCCGCAGACTTTACAACAGCCACGACCCAGGAGGACGTCCTGAAGAGCAGACAGGGGCAGATGTCATCCCGACCCCTCCAAACAGATCCCTGTGTACAGAGAGCCACCGTCTCCACTTGAACCCTGGTCCTCACAGCCCCAGACGTGGTACCAAGTGTCCCGTTATCACGAGCCAAGCTGGGGACGTAGGTTTTCGGGTTGCTTACGTGTTTGAACTTTAGAGCAGAAACACGGGGAGGAAACCCCGCAAAGACAGAGTCGCGTGTGCCTGCACGTGCGTCAGTCTTCCCTCTACCCGTGCACGCGGCGGACGCGTCCTGGGCCCGCCGGCTCCACACACCTGTAGCCTCGCGCTGCCTGGGGCGGCGGTCTGCCCGTATCTACCGGAAGATCTTGATTGCAAACAGGGCCCGACACGTTGCAAATGCACACGCTTTCATTGTGCCTGAGGGGGGACCTCACGCGTCGACCACTGACGCTTCATCCTCAACAGCGGTGCCACGAAGGCCAGTGAAAGCCACCCACACAGACACGCAAGCTGCCGGGAGTCGGCGTGCCTCTCCAGAACAAAGGAGCAGTAACTTCCTGCCTCGGTGGGAGCGCTGGGGCGGGGTGAGACTTCCTGCTGGCCCACAGCCCTTCTGACGCCCAGAGGGAATGGGGATCATGCCTTCCCAGAGGGGGACTTGGCGGAGGCCGGGTCTGCCGCTACGCCGCTTCGGGTCTGCGTCCACCAAGCACGAGGGGCCGGCCTGCCGTCCACGTCTGTGTCTGCGGAGATGCCGGAGGCCCCTCCTGCAGCCCCTCGGCCCTGCCTGGCCTCCCCGCCCCGTCACCGCGTTTCCTGACGACGCCCCGTCCTGTGCGGCCACCCCCCTGCCGCTGCCCCCTTTGGACTTCCTCGTGAACAGATTACAGGAAGGGCCACGTAACAGGGAGCCCACACCGGACGTGTGGCGTCCGAGTGGAGCCCCTCCAGCACCACAGGGGCCTCGTCTGGAATCACAAACAAGAGCAGATACCGGCTATGTTTCTCCACCCGCGGAGGGTGTCTACGGGGCACGCGGAGTAGCTTCAAAGCTGAGATGCCAGTGGCATCCCACGTGTTCGTGCGGACACGGCCTCTGTGGGCAGCACGGCGCGGGGAGGCGGGGGGCCAAGGAGGCCCTCCCCACCAGGTCCATCGGCGCCACCTCCGCGGAGCCCACGCCGGGGCCGGTGCGCGGTTGGCACTAGGATGGGTGGTGGTGGTGGTGGTGGTGGTGCTCGTGGTGGTGGTGGTGCTCGTGGCGCTGGACCGCGGGCACCGCACAGCCCTCCCCCACCAGCGGGGGCGGTGGGCCCCGCACCCCCTCGTGCTCCAGCACCGCCTTGGGGGTCGAGTGGCCCTCCCTGCCCCTCTGCCGGTAGCGCTTGTGGCCGTAGGGCTGCGGCGGGGTCTGGGGGGGCTGGCCGTCCTGGGGGGCGGGGGCGGGGGCCGCCAGCAGGTGGGAGCCGAAGGCTCTCCCGGGCTTGCCTCCGCCGGGCGCCCCAGGTGGCCTCCCTGAGCCCTTGGGGGACCTCAGAGGCTGCTTGTCCTGCCCCTTCAGGAGGGGCTGCGCGTCCAGGGCCCTGGCGGGGTCTGCAGCCGGCGGGGGCTGGTCGGCCAGCGGCTGAGACCTGCGGTGGTGCGCATCGTGTGCGTCCGCCTCCTGCGAGTGGGACCTGCTCTGGGGGTGCACGGCCTTGCCCTGATGCTCCTGCTTGGCTGGTGCCGGCGGGGACCCTGCAGACACAGGCACCCCTGAGACCCACCCCTGACACCCTGCGCAGGCCTGGGACGCGGACACCCTGCGAGACCTCTGCGGGGCCCGGGACATTTCACGCCGGAGCAGGCACACCCCACACACCCGACTGGGACGCCCACGTTTGGATGCGGGACTGTCGTGAGCTTTGTCGCAGGGACCCGGGGACCCTTGCGGGGAGGGGGCTCCTGTTCCCGGGGCGTCCACACACGGGACTTCAGACCCCGAGCGCTGGTCTCCGGTACCTACCAGGCCCGAACTTAGACGTGTAGTTCTCGATTCCGGCCAGGTCCAGGTAGTGGTTCCTCCGCTCCGTGTTCTCGTCCACGCGGCACGGGCCCCGTGCACAGCAGGGGTGGGGGTCGGCGCCCGGCCTCCTGCGTGCACCGTGGGGATGAGGGCCTGAGTGCTCGCTGTCTCACGGGCCACAGCAGGCCCTGGGGGGACTGGGGGACGCCTGGGCCAGGTGGTCTCCAGATCCCGGGCAGGGGGCCTCTGTCCGGCAGCCACTGCCCCAGAGGGGAACGGGAGAAAGGCCCTCGAGGACGGCCAGGTCCCCAGCCAGCCCCGGGGACCCCAACAAGACCCCAGCAGCACCACTGGGAACCCCATTCGGAACTTACGGGGGCTCCAGTGTCCTCCCGGCCAGAGCCTGCAGCCGGGATCGGGCCACCGCCATGCGACCTCCACACAGCCGGCCGCCAAGACACCACGTGGGACCGCCGGGCGCCAGAGCAGGTCAGACGCAGGGTCCGAGGCCAACCCACCACTGCCCTTCAAACCTCACCCAGCACTCAGACACTGAATGCACTCAGCTCCAGCAGAGCGCCAGCCGCCAGAGGGGCCCCCAGACGGTGCCCTCACCCTGACAGCGGGCAGTGCCCGGGCTCCTCGGCCGGCATCCCACCCTCCACACCCAGATGCCTGACTCGGTGGCTCTGTTCGGAGGGGACGGCCTTGAGGCCTGCAGGCGGCAGGGGTGACTAAGCTGTTCCCACTGAGGACACCCCAGAGGCAGAGCCCCCCACTCACCTGACATGTGCCGACAGCCTCTTGTTGGCCCCCCGGGGGTCCTCGCTGAGCTCGCCCTCCGTCCTGCAGTGAGTGGGCTCCCGGTCTGCGGGGGCGGGGGGGGGGCAACCCTTCACTCGCTTAGTCGTTGACTCGCTCAGTCACCCACTCACTCACTCGTTTACTGAACAGACAGCTTGCCCTTGGCGGGGATGGGGCACTGATGGTACACAGAGGTGACAGGGAACCAGAGGCTCAGGAAGTGAGCGGTCCGCGCCGTGGGGACGGGGTGTGCAGGACAGGCTGCTAGAGGGAGGAGGTGGCTGCCATCTAAAGCAGGGTCTCCGGGGTGTCTGAGCAGGGGAGCCCCTCACCTTGGCCTGGGGGAGGACTCTCCTTTCTCTTGCTGGAGGACTCGGGGCTGACGGTCAGTTTCACACGGAGGGTCCTGCTGCTGCCAGAGGGGTGGCTGATGGAGGCATCGACGGCCTCACAGATGGTGTGCATCAGGCTGGACACGTCCTGAGGACGGCCATCAAGTCACCGGCACAGGCAGATGGGCGGGCGGCCCTCTGCTGCCTCCAGGCCATCTGCCTGATTCACACAGCCTCCCACACAGACCCAGGGACGCCCACAGAGCTTGTCTCAGCGGCCTTTTTGTGCCCCCGAATTTAGCCCAGCCCGTGCACCGGGCAGCCTGGGACAGCCCTGCTTGTTATTGGGATCGCATCTCTGGGACCCTTTCCATCTGAAACTGACTCTATGTTCAAAAGACTTAGGAATCAGATAAACTGTCAAAATTTTGCTCGTTAAGCCAAACACGTCCTGCACACACGGCCGGCAGAGGGGAGCCCCTGGGACTCTCGGCTGCCCCCCAGCCCTGACCCTCCTCACCGGCCGCCTGGGAAAAGTCCGCCCCCCCCCCCCCCCCCCCCGCAGGGCAGGGCTCTGAGAGGGCAGGCGGGGAGGGGGCAACCTCTGTGTGTCTGCTGTCCCAGCCTTCCCCGGGGGCCGCCTGGCACCTCACCTCCCTGGTGGCTATGCCATTGTTGTCAAAACCATAGAATGTGAACGTCCACTCCTGATGGTTGTCCTCCTTCACCGAGACGTCGCACTGGAGCGCCTGCAGGGCACACGGGACAGAAGGAGGCAGGCAGGATCGTCCTCACGCCACACAGGGGGGCCTGGGCCCTGGGCCCTGCCTGCCCTCCAACACCAGCCCCTCCCCCACTCCAGGCGGGCAGGCACAAACCATAAGTCGGGACCTCCTGGGATGGGGGGGGGCACCTAAAGGGGGGGGAGCACCATCCTGGCCCAGGACCTCCTGATGGGGGGAAGCACTATCTGGGCCCAGGACCTCCTGACGGGGGAGCAGCATCTTGGCCCAGGACCTCCTGAGGGGGGAGCACCATCCTGGCCCAGGACCTCCCGAGGGGGGGAAGCACTATCTGGGCCCAGGACCTCCTGACGGGGGAGCAGCATCTTGGCCCAGGACCTCCCGAGGGGGGGGCACCATCCCGGCCCAGGACCTCCTGACGGGGGAGCACCATCCCGGCCCAGGACCTCCTGAGGGGGGAGCAGCATCTTGGCCCAGGACCTCCCGAGGGGGGGAGCACCATCCCGGCCCAGGACCTCCTGGCCCAGGACCTCCCGAGGGGGGGGGGCACCATCCCGGCCCAGGACCTCCTGGCAGGCAGGGAGGAGCAAAGACCTACATCGATGTTCAGGTGCCTCTTGCCCAGCCCTCGTGGGCCCTCGCGGCTTGCTGCTTTCTCTCCATCAAGCACGCCAAAGAGCTGTCCTGTGCTGCCTCGGCCCTCGGCTTTCTCAGGGGTGACTGCCACTGGAGGGAGGAGAGGGCCGGGAAGGGTCCTTTCCGGGTGGGGCAGAGGGATACGGCAGGTGTGGCCAGGGAGCCCTGGAGTCCTTGCCAGCCTCTGGTCCCCTCCACCAGGGTCCGAGCTGAGAGCCCACCCCCCAAGGAGGCGCCAGGGACCTGTGAGGAGGGCGGGGCGGCCCTCACCAGGGTTAACCAGCTGCACCCTCCTGCCTCTGCCCCCCGCACCCCTGGCAGCAGTGACTTTGGAGCCCCGGGGAGGAGGCCCCCCGCAGGCCAGGCCAGGGAAGTCCCTGCCCGAGGGGGGCAGGAGCACCATCCGGGCCCGGCCCAGGATGCCCCCTCTCCCCATCTACTGGGTCCAGTTTCCCCTGGACTCCAGGACCCAGGGGATGCCTGTGTGCTGAGCGCCAGTGGGAAGCACCCAGTCACCAAACGAGTCAAGCGCTCGTTTCCGGGCTCGTTTATGCTCTGGGAGAGGAGCTCAGGCCTGTCCTGGCTTAGCACCTGCTGGCAGGTGTCCATGCTGGTGGGAGTGGGGGGCGTGCTCAGGGCCTGAGCCCCCAGCTAGGAGGGTCTCGGAGCCCCTCTGAAGGCAGCCTTGCTGGTGAGCCTCCTTACACCCCACACGATGCACATCTGATGATAACCTGCCACGCTCCACGGGCGGTCTACCCCACTGAGGATGCAGACGTGTGGCCGGGACTCTGGCCAGTCAACGTTTCCCAGCTGACCGTTCCCGGCAGCCTTGTGCTGACACAGGATGTCAGACCCAGACTTGACCCTGGGTTTGCCAAATGGCTTTTATACAAAGCCTGGCCATCCCACCTGCACGCCGGCTCATGGGGATCCAGACACATAAAAGGTCAGAGGCCCTCGGGACTCCAGCTTTTGCTCACATCCCTAGATCCAAAACCCAAGTCCCCTAAGCCACGCAGGGAGCCCCGAGAGAAGGTTATTTCGAAGTATATTTTAAGGCCAAATTGCCTTTCAGACCGGGGACAGTGGCACCTGCGACAGCCCCCTGGGTTGGCCCGGGTTTCAGGGACATGCCAAGCGGGCTGTCCCGTCACCAGGGACTCAGCTCGTTCTGAGCGCAGTTCCTGCTCGTGCCCTGGGTCAGGCTTATCGATGAGGTTCGGGGAAGGAGACTTACCCTCTAGGGGACGCTGGTCCTCCCAGAAAGGTCCCTCCTGCAGGTCCCCGCTGAGCAGCTCCTACAACAGCAACAGGACAGCCAGATGACACAGCTCAGCAGCAGAGACCCAGGCACGAGCCCTGGGCACCGGAACCGGACGCCAGCCTCCCGGGCTGTCATCTGCTCTCGGCTGAGAGATATGACCTCTCCACACCTCACTGAGCCTCGGATTTCAGAAAGCAACCCCCACCCCCCGGGGTCATGCGGATGCAACTGCACCATGTCCGGAAGATGTGGCTGCCTGTGTGCGCAGCGGCTGCCGTAGAATGCGCCCCGCGTGCCCGGGTCGAGTGGCATGGCCTTTGCCTGAGCCCGCAGCATAGCCTTTGCTGTTAGAGGACAGCCCGGCACAGGTGCCGGGCTGCCCTCCCCCTCGGCTGCCAGAGCCCAGGGCGGCGGCGGCGGGGAGGGCGTTCGGGGCAGCCGGACGGCGTGAGAGGACCCCGTAGCCCATCTCAAGGCCAGTTACGGAAAAATGGGGAAAGATCCTCAGCACATCCGAGCGGCTTCGGCAGGAAAGCTACTGAATGGAAGTTCGGGGAGTTGCATAAATAATTCACAGAAGCAAACAACGTGGAGAAAGAAACACCAGACGTGACCGGGGAAGCCTCCTTGAATCGAAAGGGCCCCAAGATGGTGTGGAAACCAGCCACCCCAGGAGCCGGCAAACCTCCCAGGGGCCTTTGTGGGGAAGTGACGATTCTTGTCCCTGCGACTGGTGATTTCAGACAGATTCGTCCCCGTTACACAGACACCCTTAAATCTGTGCTGCTTTGGCTAAAGAGGGGGGCAGAGAGCTTGGATTGGGACACATCAAACCCACCTCAGCCCCTGGCCAGATGTGCTGCGGGCCCTGCCCAGGGGGCCCCAAGGGGCCGAATCCCAGATGGCGGGGTCCCATCAAGAAGAGGGCGTAACCATCTGCCCCTCTGGGAGTCCCAGCAAGGGCCCACCTCCCACAGCAGCGCCCTCCCCAGCCCGCCAGGGTGCCCCCGCCCCTGCCAGAGCGGCGACAGCCTGCCCACACCCTTCGCTCCCCGCCAGAGGCCACGTCTCTTGCTGAGACCACCCCCAGCTCAGACTCCTAAGCTCCTCGTCCTCCCTAGCAAGTGGCCCCTCACCGGACAGGCCCTGGAGGAGGCCAGGAGAACCCAGCTCCTCAGGGGAGGCCTGCCAGATGCCCCCACCGCTGCCCATGGGTGCAGAGACACTGGGAGCTTGGACGAAAAAAGTAAGCTTCCGGCCTCCCCTGAAAAGCCAGAAGGTCCAGCCACATGTTCCCAAGGATCCCCAGGACCCTCCGCCCCTGGGGATACGCCCACACCATCCCCCACCCCTGGGGAACCCCCACGCCATCCCCCACCCCTGGGGGGACCTCTCTCAGGCATCCTTCTCCTGTGGGGGACCCCCACGCCACCAGAACTGTGGCCACGCTGGGCCAGCCACCCCGTGGTGTTAGGTCCGAGAGGTCACGTGCACGTCCTGGCCGGGACCAGCTCCTGTCAAGGCCATGTGGGTGTGGGGGTTTGGGGTTATGCAAACAATCCCCCCAGGAGGAGTCTACTTTTCAGATTTCAGCGTCTGTCTTTCCTGGAAACCCATTTCTCTCACCCCTGGAAATACCTGAGGAAAACCGCTTTTCTAAGACCTCTTCCTACTCAACCCGCTAAAGCGTGGGCTCAAAAACTGCTCTCTGTGGAATAATGCTGAGCATTCTGGAAGGATCTCATGGGTCTGCTGTAAACACAAGGCCACGGTGAGAACATCCTGAGCACAAAGGGGAGGCTCAGCTTCCGCCTCAAAGCCAGGCTGCGACCGGAAACGGGGGGCAGGTCGGCTGGAAGGGACAGCTGTGTGTGTGCTCCCCAAGACAACACTCGGCCTGCCTGAGAGCCGGGTTCTCCCCCGGATGCTCGCTGTGTGTTGAGTCCAGAGGAGTGACAGCAAGGACCTGAGCACGTTCTGTTGTGACAAGAATCCAGCATCTCCACGGAGGGCTGGGCTGCTGGGACCCACGGTGAGCGGTGGGCGCGTGCCTCCCTCCACCTCGCCCCTGCCAGCTGCTGCCCTGTGAACTGCCCCTTCTTCTGTGTTAAAAAAATGCAGAACTAGGGGCAGCTGGGTGGCTCAGTCGGTTGGGCGTCCGACTTCAGCTCAGGTCATGATCTCACAGCTTGTGAGTTTGAGCCCCACATCGGACTCTGTGCCGATGGCTCAGAGCCTGGAGCCTGCTTCCGATTCTGTGTCTCCCTCTCTCTCTCTGCCCCTCCCCTGCTCACGTTCTGTCTCTCTCTGTTTCTCAAAAATAAATAAACATTAAAAAACTTTTAAAAGGCAGAATGGTCCACTCAGTGCACCTCACAGCTACCTCGTGACTCCCGACCTGGAGCCCTGGAGCCTCTAGGGTCCTGGAAACGTTGGCCTGTTCCTCAAATGTAAGGTCAAGGCTGCTTCCACTTCTGAGGGGCAGGACTGGGAGAGAGGTGGGAGGGAGGTGGGATGGGGAGTCCAGGCAGGGGTGAGAGGTGGGGCGAGGGTGACAGATGGGGTGGGGGTAGGGAGGGAGAGGAAGACAGAGATGGGGGAGGCAGGGGAGGGGAGGGAGGGGCCCCGGGCAGGTGTGTTGCTGGCATTTTCCAGAACCAGATGCTCTTGGCATAACAGCCACTGGGGCTCCCCAGACCCTCAGGGGAGGGTGGCCCGAAATGCCGGGTGGCCCCTCACGACCATCTAGAAGGTGCTGTTCAAGCATCCCCATGAAGTCGGAAACAAGGGGGGGTCCCTCCTCGCAGGCCCCACCGGCACGTCCGGGGCTCCCGGCCCCTCCACGGCCACACCACCTGCCCCCCACCATCGTGGCCCAGCTCACACCAGCTCCACCCCGCGCTGGGGGTGCCGACCAGCCAGCAGGGTTCCTGACCGTCGGGGACGTGATGACAGGAGAAGCAGGTGGCTCTACAGCAGAGCAGGGAGGGTCTTTGGGTGGCTGGACGGGAAGGATCCCTCTCAGCCACCAGCGCGCGGCTCCTGCCATCGGCACCGCTGAGCGGCCGCGGGACTCCCAGAGACCAAGGGCTGCAGCGTCAGGAGCCCCCAGGACCATCTCCCCTGGGTTAATCCCGCCGACGGGGGCCGCCCTGGGTGCTGGGTGGCCGGGTGGGAGGCCAGGCAAGGAGCTGCCTACCGTGTGGCGGAAGACGGTGGAGTGACAGGGCAGATGGGGGTTTGCGGGCCCAGGAGGGGAGGCCGAGGGGTGCAGGGCAGAGGCCCGGCGAGCACTGTGGGTGGTGGGGCCTCACGCTCGGGTTCTCGGGGTTCAGGACACGGGGCGGGATTGACACGGGGTAAGAGGTGAGGAGTCTGGGCTCAGCACGCAGACCCGGGCCTTGTGGGGAAAGGCAGAGAGCGAGGCCAAGTCAAGGGTCAGGAGTGCAGAGCCCTGGGGAGGACGAGGGCCAGGGCAGGAGGCTGCAGGGGTGGCGGGGGACAGGAGCCCCGGCCCGCGGTCCCATGAGGGCCCCTGCCTCCAAAGCTCTTTGAATGAGAAGAACCCCCACGCCTGCCTGCCAGGAATCCGAGGCGGTTGGGGGTCTGGGGGCGCGTCCGCCCACACGCATCTCGGGACCCGGGGTAGCGTTGCCCCCATACTCTGTTTTGACGAGAGGAAGGCAGGAAGGCGGAGACCCGCCATCGGGTGGAGTGTGACCTCGCGGCGACCCGCCAGCGAGTCTGTCTGGATCGCCTCGGGCGGCTTTGAAGTGCGCCTCTCGGTTTCCGCAGCTAAACAGTTTCAGATGTGACACGGCGGCCTCACGGGCTTGATGATTCCGACACGCGTGCTGAGGCCCGGGGGCCCCGCTCAGGACTCCGGACCCTGAGACCAAGGCTCCCGGGGAGGCGGGCGGGCTTCAGCTTCTGGTTCTTTCTTTCACAATGACAAGGCTTCCAGACCTGAGAGCGGCCTTTCCAGATTTTGTCCATCGGTGCTTCTAGGTTAGGGCTGTTTCATCAGACTTTGTAATCACCAATCTGGAATTTATGTCTAGAAACCCGGTAATTTGGGGACCAAATTACCCGAAATAAATGTGTCTGTCTCTTCACACGCCAGCTCTCTGCTGGAACTTACTCCCCAAATGAGGTCGGACAACAAAAATGGTTCCTCTCTGTCTCATCCCCAACACGGTTTGCCATAAAATTGCTTGTTTTATTAAGAAAAGACACAGAATGCATTACATGCCCCACTTCCCCTGGTCTCTAGAGGTTAATAGCACCCACTCCCCCCAGAAAACACCCTGAGACTGTCCCCGAGGACCCCTCGCTTGGACCTTGCTGGAGAATGGTTGCCAAGTGTGTGGCGGGAATGGCTGAGAAACCACAGCACGGGGGACAGGAGCGTCAACCCAGGACACGCCGTGGAAGACGCAGCCCAGCGGCCGGCCCCAGTGCATGGGGATGTCGGGGGGAGAGGACACATACGTGTGAATATACACGTGTGGGATGGTATCTCATGTGCACACACACACACGCGCGCACACGGGTATGCACATGCACACACATGCACACACACACTTCTACCCCAGATAATTGAGAAGGGGCCATAAATATGCTAAAATCATCCCCAGGGACGTTAGCATCCAGGAACTGTTTTCAGTCTAACACTAAATGTTAGAGAACACTTTTCTCAGCTGACCTGCAGACTCGATTGTCTGCTCCCAAACACGCCTGCTCCTGTCTCTGTCTTCAGAGTTAACGATTTATAATTTCCCAGAAAAAAGAAAATCAAGGGTGACTGACCTTCCATATCCTGCTGCTGTCCTCTGAGCTTACTGGCCAGAGGCCACAAAACACAACACAGAGCCCCCCATCCCCTTGGGAAGCGGCTGCACCCCAGGCCAGTCCTGTGTAGACAAGGTTGAACGCACCAGGTTTAAAGTGCAGACCCAGGGGCGCCTGGGTGGCTCAGTCGGTTCAGAGTCTGACTTCGGCTCAGGTCATTATCTCACCGTTCGTGAGTTTGAGCCCCGCATCGGGCTCTGTGCTGACAGTTCAGAACCCGGAGCCTGCTTTGGATTCTCTGTCTCCCTCTCTCTCTCTGCCCCTCTCCCATTCACACTCTGTCTCTCTCTCTGTCTCAAAAATAAATAAACATTAAAAAATTTAAGGGGCGCCTGGGTGGCTCAGTCGGTTAAGCGTCCGACTTCAGCTCAGGTCACGATCTCACGGTCCGTGGTTTCGAGCCCTGCGTCGGGCTCTGTGCTGACTGCTCGGAGCCTGGAGCCTGTTTCAGATTCTGTGTCTCCCTCTCTCTCTGCCCCTCCCCCGTTCATGCTCTGTCTCTCTCTGTCTCAAAAATAAAGAAACGTTAAAAAAATAAATAAATAAATAAAGTGCAGACCCAGAAGCCGGCTCCCCTCTGTCTGAATCTTCCCCGGGAACCCTGACTTCTCCCGTTCTTTCATTTGTATTAAAGCCTTATGTTTCCACTTCACCGGAAGACTAATCCCAAAGCTGGAAAAGAACCCATGGATTTTAGGTCTCTTTTGTTTGTTTGTTTTTTACTTTAGAAGGTGCCGTCTGTTCCGTGCAGTCCGTGTGCTGAGCAGAGAACGGGCTGGGAGTGTTGAAGGGCTCCTATCTGGTTCCGGCACACGACCCTGAGGACTGGGCTACTCTGGGGAAGGTGATACGCACTGTTTCTTCCTCTGGAACCTTCTTGCTCGCGTCACGTGCAAACACAGCCCTTGAACGGCAGGGACGGATGGCCCCCCCAGCCTCTGGGGAGACCCCTGAGCTCAGAGGGAGCAGCTCGTGCCGGCCATGCCCCTCCTATGCCCGCACCCCTCCCACGTTCAAGGAGGCCTGCACACGTCTTAGTTAAGCAACGATCTGGACTCAGAACCGGGAACTGCAAGTGCAAAGGACGAGCCCCGAGTGCAGGACACATGCTTGCCGGGCCGCTGGTCAGGTGACACAGCGCAGTGGTTCCCAGGATGACGACGGGATCCGCACAGTCGCCTGGTCACACTGCCCTCTGGCCCGGGACTCACCCCACCTGGTGTCCCCCCCATGCCCCGCTGTCTGACTCCCGCAGCCCGTGAGCAGCACGGGGCCCGCCTGGGTTGGGTCCCGGCTGCACGGCTCTATGCAGCGCGACCCCGGGCAATCCCCTAACCCTACCGTGCCTTGGTTTCCCCTCTGCGGAAGGGGGAAATGACTGTTGTGACGGGCGGTCCTGACCCTGCCGCTGCAGCGAACGGGTCGCGTCCAGAGTTCGTAGGCGAGGCCTGCAGGTGTCGGCAGGGGCTGGAAGGCCCCCCCTGCCCTCCCGCCACGAGACTGAAAGATGTGTTTGCTCTGCCTGCCTTAAAATTTCTCTCCTTGTTGTTGGTTTTCAGCAATTGGATTGTCAGACATCCTGGCACAGTTTTCTTCGTTTGCCTGAAGGCACGGAGCACCTTCGGTCTGTGGTTTAGAGTTTTTATTACGTTTGAAAATCTGGGGCCGTATTTCCTCAAATCCTTGCTGCTCTCCTCCTTCTACGCTCTCTAGGCGCGTCGGACCAGGACGGGGTCCCGCAGCCCCCGGCGCTCTGCGCACACGGCCGTGCAGGCCCCTCTCTGTGCTCCGTCCTGGCCCACGTCTACGGCGCCGCTGGCCGGGCGCTAGCCTCCCGTAGGGAGAGGTCACTGACGTTGCCCGCCACTGCGCGCTGCTCACTGGGACGCCGTGTCCTCCCGTCTAGAACGTGCGTCCGCACTTCCCACCTCCGGTGACGTTTCCTCTACCTTCGTGAACACGTGAGAAGTATTACCGTTTTCATGTCTTCTGGGCTGTTTCTCAGCCCTGTTATGGTTCAGTCTGTGCCGATGGATTTTCTTCAGGTCACGGTCATGAGGTCTCAATCGTTCACGAGACCGAGCAATGTCGATCGCACGCTGCAGGTCGGGCTGGATTCTGTGGGGCACAGTGCTGTTTTGTCACGCCGTGCCGTCCCCTGACGGCCCAGCCTGGATGCACTGCCGAGGGGACCTGACTTCCCACACCTGTCTGGACCCCACAAGCCGCCTACACGCTCCTGGCGGCTCCTTCCCAGCTTCTGACCTGTGCAGGTCGGCCCCCACCTGGACCCGCGGGGACCCCCTTCCCCCGCTCTCCAGGCGGCCCCTCCTCTGCTGGTGTCCCCGCTCCCTCTTTCTACGCTGTGACCCGGAAACCAGCGCCTGCTCCCCGTGCCTCCCAGGGGTCACCTCCCCGCGCTGCGTCGTCTGACGGTCGCTGTGTTCCGTGCTCCGTGCAGTCTCCCTGCTGTGTGAGGCAGGATGGCAAACGCAGTCCCTCCATTGTGACATCGGTTTCCGGGCAGCTGGGTCAGCGCCTCCGGCCAGCCCAGTCCCCGGGCCTGCACGGCCCTTGGCGCGACGCCCGTGGAATCTCGCCCTGGTGCCTCCCCTCAGCCCAGCCACTCGCCGTCTTCACTCCTCGTCTCCAGGGAGAGAGGGCAGCCCCTGTTCCCAGCTTCAATTTGCCCTCGTTTTAGGAGGCTCTCCCTCATCCCGTGAGGCACGGCACGTATCACTCCCATGGTGCACTCCCCCGTTTCCACATTTATGTGTCGAGAACGTGTTGCACACCGCACAAGGTAAACCATAGAAACGCTAGTGCTAATGGTCTGATTGGCCTTCTTTCGTCTAAAAGGATTCTTGACAATTTTAAAAGCCAAGCCCCCGACACACACACGTGAGTAGGGCGTATACACCCATATCGCACTCTCACACTGATCTGGCTGGCGACTCCTTGAAACACACGAAAACCGCCGTGACCAACCCCAGCCGCGGAGGGAGGGCACACGGAGTTGGCCACACCCCAAATGCAGCCTCCCGGGGCTGTACTGTCCACGTGGCAGCCACAGCCACGGCCACGTGGCCATTTAAATTTCAACGTATTCAAATGGAACCACATTAGAAATCCATTTCTCTGTTGCACCAGCCACATTTCAAGCATGAGGGTGACCCCTGTGGGCAGTGTGGGTACATCCAGTCCAGTTCTACTGGATGGCGCCTAGTCCCATGCCGCCACCTACAGATGGAGAAACTGAGGCCTGGAGACGTGTGCAGGCTCCCCAGGCCACAGGGAGAGCCAGCTGGACCCTGGCCCGCCCGGCCATCCTGCCTTGCCAAGGCCTCAGTGAGCGGCTTCAGGCCAGGACCGAAAGCGGGGCCCGCTTTGCACATCCGGAGGCCCTGACATCTGACCTGCTGCATCGTGGCTAGGAGTCGACCGCTGTCGGCCGTGACCCTGACCTTGGCGCCCTCGGCAGAGCGGCTGTCTAGGCCCGGGCCCCACCCTGCTCCCAAATTCAGCCTCCAGGCAAGGGCTGTCAAGGGTACTGTGTCCCCACGCTGGATGCCCCGGAGGCAGGCAGAGGGAGGACAGCCCGTGCCCAGCCCCCTCCTCCTGTGCTGTGGTTCACGTCCCGGGTCTGAACCCGGTGTCTGGATGTTTTGGGTCACGCTGTGGAGGGCGCTCTGCAGAATGAGAAGGCAGGTGCCAGCAGGTGCCAGACAGAGAGGGGTCCCGGGCCCCATGAGGAGGGCCGCTGCACGGGCAGCAGAGGGCAGAAAGGGTGTGTGCAGGGTGGCCCCTGCCCTGCAGGACACCTTGGGACAGCCCCTCAGGGGACCGTGTCTGGGCCTCCACTCGGGCACTCGGTCGAAGAAAAGCTGCAACCTCCACAGCCAGCCTATGAAGGTGCCTGGAGAGAACGCTCGTGTCTCTGGTAGCGTGCACCGAGCCACGTCTACCCCCTCCACCTCATGTCCACGGGACCATGGGGTCCAGGCTTCACCCACACCCCAGCCCCCGCCGCACGGCGCACACACCGGGGGTGGGAGCCCACAGCCCGAACGGTGCACACGCAGGAGGGGGGAGAGCCTACGTGCCAGTGGAGTGTGCTGTGGGCCTGAGCGTGGGAGAGCCCACAGCAGAGGGTCCTGGCCGTCCCCCGCCAAGGAAAGAGGCTCCCGAGTGCAGATAAGCAAACAGGTTTGCCAAAGAGCCAATAACACCGATGCACGGCTACCGAGGTGTTTCGAAGCCTGACAGGTGACACGCATGCCTCCTCTGGGGGCACAGCCGACCTGTGCGCCTCGTCACTGCTGAGGTCCCCACGTGACGGCAAGCCGAACTATGCTCCCAGTTCTCTGCCCCCCCGTGGCGTGACCAGCTCTCTGACCGCCCCCCCGGCCCCGTGACACAACAGACCTGTCACTCGTCTTGGTGGCCATCTCACGCTGCCACAACAGGTCCTCGTGGGGTTCCACAGGAAGGACGTGTCGATGCTCGTGTGGAAGACGGACACGTTCAGGCATGACCTGGGGCGTGACCTGGGGCGTGACTTGGGCCAGGCCCTGCCTGGTGGCTGTCTCCTTACAAGGAGCAAGAAGGGGGCAGTTAGCCACCAAGAGCCCTGGACAGACATATGGACGGACGGACCGCTGGCTCGTGTCCCCCTGCAGAGCGGCTTTTGTCTGGGCCTCTCGTGGGGCTGGCTTCCAGCGCTCTTCCCCATTTCCTGGGAATCCCTCCAAGCAACGATCGCTGCACTGAGATCTTTCCGGAAACCCTGTTCCATGCCCAGAAAACAACGCCAGGACCTGGGCAAGTGAAGGCCAGTCCTGAAGCCCCCCCCACCCCCACCCAGAGCACACAGATCACTCTATGCCTGTGTGCTTCCACTGGGTGAGGTCTGCAGACCGGGAGGGGCCCAGAAGCTTCTGTGGTTCAGCCTGCCCAGAGGGGCCTGTGGCCAAGCGCAGAGAAGGAGCAGGTCTACAGAGCCCCAGGATGAGACAGCAGGTGCCCGTCCTCCCAGGGGCCCCAGGGCCTGGTGAGCGCAGGGCAGGCCGGAGTGCAGAGGGCACCTGCGGGGACACAGGGACACAGGGCCCACAGAACCTCAGAAACCCAGCTGGGCCGAGGAGCACTCAGATGTCCGCGGGCAGGGCTGAGCCAGAAGCCACACTGGGGCGGTGGGAGGTCAGGCAGGGGGGTCCACGACCACGAAAGACCCGGCTACACTCGGACTCCTGGGGGCGTGGGGAGGCTCCTGTGCAGGGGTGCGAGCACCTGGCTGAGCGGGCAGCGAAGGGGCAGAGGCTGAGTGGGAAGCCGGGGCCTGCAGGGGTGTGCGTGGCGAGGACACAAGGGTCTCAGCCTGGTGGAGACCAAGGCTGGTGGAACTGCTGAGTGACAGGGAGACAAGGGCCCAGGGTGGCCAGCCAGTCGTCCTGCGTAGATGAGGGCGTGGGCATAGGGCTGGGGAGACACCTCAGTTTAGGCCCAGCACAGCCCTGGGGGACAAGGCTGGCAGGCAGCTGGACAGGTGCTCCTGGGCCGGGCAAGGTTGATGGACACTCCTGACATGTAGCTACCAGGGGGCAGGAAGAGACCCCGAGGAGCAAAAGTGGATGGGCCCCGGGACGGGGTGCTGGTCACCCAGGCCAGGAGCCCAGAGGATGGGGCTGTGGGCACCGTCCTGCTCCCGACACTGAGCGTGAAACCCTGACCTCACCAGCAGGAGGCGAAGAATGTGCCAGAGTCCCACAGCCAATGGGCAGCGAACCATTGGGTCTGGAGAGATCAGCGCTGCCTGAAACCTTCCCACGACAGCCTGGGCTGTCCACACAGTGGGCAGGGAGCTGGCGCAGGTGGGACTGCCTTCAGAGGGAGGCTTCAGGCTGGGGCTGCGGGCTGGGGGCTGCAGGTTGGGGACTGACTGCAGGCTGGGGCTGGGGGCTGCGGGCTAGGGGCTGCAAGTTGGGGACTGCAGGCTGGGGCTGGGGGCTGGGGGCTGAGGGCTGGGGGCTGGGGGCTGGGGGCTGGGGACTGGGGGCTGGGGGCTGGGGACTGGGGGCTGGGGGCTGAGGGCTGCAGGCCAGAGTGTATGGAGAGGAGGGTGAGCTTTGGGGAGCACAGTGGAAGGTGCTGGAAGGAGGGCTGGCTGTCCAGGCCCCAGATGACAGAGAAGGAAGGACTGAGGGGCTGCTTGCAGGGGTCCCTCTGGAGGGTCAGGCTGAGGCAGAGAGAAGGTAAGGAGAGCCACCCTGGGCCTCCCCCGCCCCTGAGCTCCTGCAAGAGGCCAAGTCCCAGAAGGACACAGGCTTGGGACCCGAGACCCACGGTTACAGGCGGGCCCTCGTCTGGGGAGGGTCCTGCCATCACGGCGGGGGCTCGGGGACGAAGTCCGGTGGCCTCACCTTCCCGACGGCAGGGAAGGCTACTGAGTCCTGGCCGTGCTCGGAATCCGAGTCCTCCGAGAAGCTTTAGCGGCCGCGCTAACATAATGTCCAGGGTCAGTTTTCGTGTTAAAACTGGTATGTGGCTTCCCTTCTCTGATTCAGACCGAGTTATACTCTCCTCGGAGGACATCGCAGAATGAAAGGAAAACAGAGCCTTCCAGTTCCGGCTGCTATGGGCCGCCCAGCGCCGCGGGCAAACTCCAGCTAGCACAGCAGGTGGGACAGAAGGGACCCAGTGTGACTGGAGAGGAGACAAAGGCTGCCGGCGGGACCCCCGAGGCTGCAGGGGTGGCACAGGACACAGGTGGGGCCCCGGTGAGGACCTGCGTCCAGTCTCAGCCGGGCTTCTCAGCAGAGGGGCAGCCCCCGCGAGGGTCTTGACACAAGCCAGCTCTCCGTTCCGACAGGTCACTGTCACACACGGTGGAGCGTCCAGAACGATGGCTCTGGCCTCACGTGGAAATCGGACGGTGCGGCTCTCCCGCTGAAGGCGAGTGACCCCACACTCCGGGTACCTGCACTTGGGGTCAAGTGGTACAAATGAGGCGGCACTGAGCCCGTGAAGGCCCATGGTCTCCCTGGGGAGCACCAGCCCAGCCCCTGGGAGGGCCTGAAGGTTCCAGGCAGGGGTCTTAAAAGGCCTCCCAAAAGCTGACGTGTGAGTAGACACCTGAAGGCGGGGAGGCGGTGAGCCGAGCTGTGCGGATGGGCTTCCAGGCAGAGGGCAGCACGTGCAAAGGCCCTAGGGCAGGACCAGGGCGGAGGCAGGGGCAGAGTGGGTGCCCCTGAGCAAGGTCAGAGGTGAGACGCAGGGAGGGGTGTCAGCCTCTCAGATCTTCCTCCCTGAGGAGGTGCTGGCATCAGCCCTGTGTCCCCAAAGCCCCTTCAGCTCCGAGGTGGAGGGCGGGTCGCAGATGTGTGTGGGCGGCGGGGCGTGGGGAGCAGGTCACAGCAGAGGCGGGGAGAAATGGCTGATTCTAACCCTCAACATCAAGAGCCTGAGTTGACGGGTTTCCCGAGGAACGGGGTGAAGGTGGGACAGGCGGGGGGACAGGGCCTGCTCGCTGGCATGGAGAGAAGGAGGAGCCTGCGTCCTGCGGGTGGTCTGGCTGGAGAGTGTCTTTGCCACCTGGGGACGCTGGTGCCTGTGGATGCATAGCGCCCTCAGGGTCTACCCGGCCCAGGGGCTTTCTGGCCTGTGGGGGGGGGGGTTCCTGAGGTCTCCCGCCTCAAGCTACAGCTCCACACCCCTGACTTGGCCCCAAGTCAACGCCAGCTGTTCCGGGTGCAAAGCGACCATGTCACGATCCCTTTAACAGACCCTCCGGGAGGGCCCACCTGCCAGCCGCCCTCCCTTCCAGGCTGGCCGCGGAAGAACCTAAAGCTGACCCAGATGGGGCCAACCAGGGATCTGGGGAGCGCGACTGCTGTGCCTCAGCAGCCGAGAGCTTGTCTGGACACCAGAGGCCTGTCTGCGTGTGCCCAGCACTGCTCAGTGTTCCTGCTCAGAGAACGCAAGTCTAGAGGTTCGTTCTGGGATCAGCAAATCCCGAAACAGCTATTCAGCTGTGGCTCAGTGTGGACGCACTCGGGTCGGCCTCAGAACAAGGGCCTCCGCTGACACGTTAGTGTGAAGGCCGCACCAGCCTCGACGGGAAGCTTTGCTACCCACGGCTGCTGCTAGTCCCTTTTAGGCCAAACAATGAGGAAAGCAGCGTGTTCCAACCTGGCACGTCGTGCAGCTGTACCGGGCGGAACGGTGCCTCCCGGAACCCGCGTCTCCCTGGAACCTCAGATCGAGACCTTATTGGAGAACACGGTCTTTGCACATGTCGTCTGTTAAGATGGAATCGTGCTGGATCTGAGCAGACTCTAACCAGTGGCTGGTGTCCTTGTAGGAAGAGGAGGGGACACACAGAGACACGGGAAAAGGCCATATGTGGACCTGGGAAGGGATGGGGCTGTTGCGGCCACAAGCCCAAGGACACCGGCTGCCCCCGGAGCTGGAGGAGACCAGGAAGGACCGTCCCGCAGAGCCATCAGGGAGGCACAGCGCTGCTGACAGCCTGGTTTCGGACTCCCCCCCTCCTACCCCGAACCAGCACAGAATAAATGTCCGCGGTTTTAGGCAGTTTGATACAGCAGCCAATACGGGTAGCCCGAGGCTGCTTTTTCATTATGATTATTTTAAAATACTTAATTCTAGGGTGCCTGGGCGGCTCAGACGGTTGAGCTTCTGACTCTTGGTTTCGACTCAGGCCATGACCCCACAGCTTGTGGGATCAAGCCCCAAGTGGGCTCTGTGCTGACAGCGTGGACCCTGATTGGGATTCTCTTTCTCTCCCTCTCTGCCCCTCCCTGCTCACTCACTCACTCCTTCTCAAAAATAAATAAGTAGACTTCAAAAAATAAAATAAATAAAAGAAAATACTTCATTCTAAGCCATTCCCAGCACGTGCTTACATGGATCAGCTATCAATCGACTCCGGAAAGATGTGGAACCCGGCGCCCGGTGCCCACATAAGACCAGGGGTCCAGCTTCCTTCAGGAAGAACCACCCACACCCTCCTGCTGGGGTCAGGGGCTGATCTGCTCCAAACTTCACCTGGGGACCCAGGGACCCTCCTGGGTTAAGCACACACATGTGGGCGTCCCCAAGGACCAAGAGGATGCCGCACCCCGAGATGGTCAGGGCCCGCTGGGCCTCCCCACAGGCCAGCGAGCCTCCAGCAGGCCTGAGAGAAAAGGAACAGGAGAGGCAGCGGGGGAGAAGGGGGCGCAGGAGGAGCTGAGGGGGGTTTCCCTGAGAAGAGCGGGGGCAGCTGGGCCCCTCAGATGCTTACATGGGAGCCCACAAGTGCAGGGGAAGGAAATCGGTGCTCGGATGAACCTCACACTCCTCTGGGCCCCAGACCCTGTCCCCGGCTGGCACCGGCTGGCCCATCCGGTGGCCCCATGGCTCCACAGGGCAGCATGGACACTCGGGGTTGACACTCGGGGCTTCTCTCAGCAGTGAGACGGGCGTGTGGCCTGCGGGCCACTGTGGGTCCTGCCTTCACTTCGTGCAGAGACCCTGGCACGGCACTCCCAGCGCGGGGACCACCCTGGTGCTTCTCTGAAGCTCCCCGAGGGCGCCTGTGGATGAGGAGGCTCCATGCTCCCTCAAGCCACCGCCCATGAAGACACAAGCCGTCACAAGCCCGCCTGTCCCCGGGGCGGGCGGCCGCACCTGCCATGTCTCCCGCAGCTTGCTGGGAGCTTCTCGGGAGACCAGCAGCCCCGGGAAGTGCCTCTGCGACCACGGTCCAGCACGGGGGACAGGCTCTGCCGGCCAGACCCCGGCCCACCGCGACCAACACGGAGGGGTCCTCTGCCCTGGCCCCCGGCCTCGCCTGGTCCTCACCTGCCGCCCCGAGCTGTCCCCACCTGGAACCACCACCCTGCCGCCCGAAGGCTGTGCCCCCGCTTTAGAAACAGCACCGTCAAGTGCTTCTGGTGCTGCTGCCCTCGTTCCTGGTAACGCCCTGCATGTACGACCCGAGGGACCCCCTTCCGGGGTCCTCTGGGCGGCACTTGCCAACACCCCCGTGTCACGCGGCACAGCCTGGCCCCTCGGGGGGCACTTGGCAGAGGAGACAGGTCCTGCCAATGTCAAACCATAGCGTCTCCCAGAAGCAACAAGGAAGACCGTTCCAGACCTGGACACAGGCGGTCCAGCTGCCTAGAAAATGCTAATATTTACAAGAGTGTTTTAGACGTGCGCTAAGTAGGCACCAGGGGCCAGCATGGTGCACGGACGTTAAAAGGGGGAAAACCGACCTCATTTCCTTTACTTTGGGGGAAGAGGGGGACAGGTGACAGGAGGTGGGCACACACTTAATTTCCACCAGGTGGTTCGCCACAGTTCTGGTGACCACACAGGGCAGCTCGGTCGGCACGGAACCACTGACCAACTGCAGAAAAGGCGCATGTCCCCCCGGGGCGCGCTGAACACTCCAGCTGGCCTTCCCCGGGCACCCCTGGGGGGCAGGGCCATGAACAGAGCTGGACGGTCAGAGCAGAAGGGAGCAGAATGCCAAGCCGTAAACAGGAGGAACGTAGGACCCGACCCCCAAATGTCTCTGACCGAGCGGTTTCCAGGGTCCGAGCCCGTGCTGGGCAAGAGCCGCCCAGGCTACGTTCAGGGACGCGGTGGCTGCAAGGACACCAGAGCTGGAGCGAGGTACACCTGGGCCAGTGGGTCAACCTGGGGCTGGTGCCAAAGGCTCACATCCCCGCGGCCAAATGAGGGAGACACAGTAGAAGCCACGCTGTTGTTTCAAAGCCGAAACGTCTTTCAGGTCATTCTGCTCTTCCTGTACCCTGGTGTTAAGACACCTGCTTCCACCAATGAGCTTGGGCGGCTCGAACAGCACACGCTGGGGGCTTGTAAAGACACTCAGTTCTGTCACTTTGGACACCGGAACCCCAAGGTCGAGGTGGGGGCAGTTTCCGTGTCTGGTGCGGCCTCGCTGACCCTTAGATGGTGCTTCCTCGAGTGTCCTCCCACAGCGGATGGGACAGGGACCTACCCCTGTGGGGCCACTTCTGAGGGACGAACGCTGTCACAGGCACTCTGTCCACATGACCTGAGCACCTCCCAGAGCTCCCACCGCCTGACACCATCACCCCAGGGCCAAGCTTCAACAAACAGACTTTGGAGGAATGCAAACATTCAGATCACAGAGGAGCCCAGAGGGCCCTTCCGGGACCCGTTGTCCTGGAGGGCCACCCCGGGACCCGCGGGCCTGGAGGGCCATTCCAGTCCCAGTCCCGTGTTCTCATCGGCAACAGCGTGTTCTCTGCAAGCCCCGTGGCCCAGCAGAAGCAGGCCGCTTGGTGCTGGGACTGCCCGGCGTGTCACTGCCACGTTCCCAACGAGTGAGTGCGCTCACCCAGAGACCTCCTGAGCGCACAGAGCCAGGCCCTGTGCCCACACCCCCAGGCCTGACCTCGATGTGAAGTTACAGGCAGGTGACGTTTGACTGACCACGTGGAGGACGGCCGAGCCTTGACGAGGCTCCAGCCCCTTACTGGCACCTCTCTGACGAGGGAAAAAGGCAGAAACCAGCAGTGCTGTCTGGTCCCCTGCATGGAGGGGCACACGTCCATCCAGCGTTATTACGAGGTACCCAGAAAATGCCCTCTGGTGCATTCGCTACTTCACGGCACTCCCAGAGAGCACGAACATGACTCCAGGGTGTCTCCTTTTCAGGACATATCTGAGCCCTTTCTCAGGACCCCGCTGCACAAGTGTCTAAACAGACGTGGAATTTTTATTTAGCAACAGCCAGAAGAACGTCCTTCAAATAAGGGGGCTGATGCACTCTGCCTGCCGTGGACTTTGGGGGTGTGGGGGCAGGCAGGACAGGGGCAGGGGCCTCGGCCACCTGGGGTGGCCCTCTACAGGGACCCAGTTCACGCCAATGCTGGGACCACCTTCTGCTTGACAAACTGTGGGTTTACTTTACTCAAGGTCCCCCCGGTACCCCAGGCAGGGGCCGTTCTCTGCTTCTAGACCCAACGCCTTTCAAACCCACTCTGCCCGACGGCTGGGTCTTGAGCCCACAGTCGGGGCCCCTGGCTGCGCATCTGGAGCCTGGCTTTCCCATGAGCCTCCCTGCAGGCCAGTGGCCACCCACCCCACAGACGGGAGAGGCGGTGGTCTCAAACCCCAGTGCAAGCCATTGACTCTAAAGCACCTTGATGCCCAGCCCCCGCCCCCGACGCCTCCAGCTGGG